>NW_027437191.1:4428906-5628906 GCF_033239565.1 Halichoeres trimaculatus | reverse complement strand
TAGGCTGTTCCATAAGTGGGGGCCATAGTGTTAAAAAGATGCCTCTCCATAAGTTTTTGTTTTAACTTTGGGAACTGTTCACAGAGAGCTTCCTGAGGGGGCTCATACGGTAAAAGCAAATCTGATAAATATGAAGGACTAAGACCATTAAGAGCTTTAAAAACCAGTAAGAGAATCTTAAAATCTATCCTAAAAGAAACGGGCAGCCAATGCAGAGACCTTAAAACCGCTGTAATATGGGCTCTCTTTCTGGTTCCCGTCAGCATCCGTGCAGCTGAGTTTTGCAGGAGCTGAAGAGGGTAATTTTTTTTTTTGTGGAAGACCAGATGGGGTTACAGAGAAATTAAAAGGAAATCTGACCATGTTTAAAGAGAAAAAAAACTTTTCAGCTTTTGCCATCAGGTGATGGAGTGAATACCTAACAGAAAATGATGTTTAATCAACATTTTCAGAAACAGTTTAATTATAAAATCAGACGTATTTCCGAAACCTCACAAGCCTAATCTTAACACAGTTCTTCCTGAGGGCCCTTCAGCCATAAATACCAGAGTTGATCTCTAGTATATGGAATTTGATGAACTCAAATGTCTCTTTTTCAGAGCAGACTTTGTTTAAATGCTGAGTGTAAGCCAGTCTAATCCAGATTTTTTCCTCCTTTGTGTCGCTGTTGTTGTGTTCCCACAGAGACTTATTGAAATGGTGTGAGCGGATCAGCGTTAACTTTGACAGCACGTCACCGGCCACAGCTCAGCGAGTCTTCCAGGAGGTCAGTGGGTTTGATCATTTTTCAGACAGCAGATCCACAGAAGTGTTTGATCCTCACACAGCTGTCAGAAACTTTAAGCTGCTGCCTCATATTTGACTCAAATGTTTTTTCTGGGTTTAAAGCTCCTGTAAGGATTTTTAAATTGATAGATGTCTTTTGAGACATGTATGACCTGCACAGCTAAACAGGACCATCAGAATCACAGTTTATAACTTAAAGATAAATACTAGATGAAAAGTTTGTTTGTCAACAGGGGGCGCCAAAATCAAAACCACCAGAATGTGCCTCACAGGAGCTTTAAAAGTCATTTTGTTTTTTTAAATCTCAGTCCATTTTATTTAAATTTGAGGTGGACATCCTGTGGTGTTTTTTTTCTTTCTATCAGGCTCTGGACTGCTTCACAGCCATGCTGTCTCGTCCTGAGAGTCGGCTTCGGATGGCAGAAATCATTGGAAGCAAGCTCAACATCTCTAAAGAAAAGGTTTGTAACATGCCTTTCATTTTTTACACCAGGGGTGTGAAGTTTAAAGCTTCCCCAGGCAGCGCTGAATGATTTGAAACAGTAAGTAAAATATGGGTTTTTACTGTTCTAAACCTTCACAGGGCTTCTGGTATTTTAAACTCAGCCTGAAAGGGGCCTGTTGTGTCCAGCACTCCATGAGATGATTATTTTTATTCTCTAAAAATTCTTTATCTTTGAATTAACGTACCAGCTAACCAGTGTTGATTTCGTTGACAAAGACTGACAAAAAATATTTGTCAACAAAGCTTTTTCACAGGCAAAAAAAATAAATAAATAAAAAAACTAAATAAAGAGTCTGTTATTACACTGTCTATGGTAAAAATACAATAATATACACAGTAAGAAGAGCAATAGTCTCTCTGAAAGGAGAGATATAACAAAACAAAAGCACCTGGTGGCACCATGTGCCAAAACTTTTTCATGAAGACGTGAAAATGAAAATGAGTAAAAATAAATATCCAAGCTCCTAAACAAACCTTAAAACACTGTTAGAAAGCTCTTCCCTCCCTTCACACTGGACCACTGGTACCTGGAGCTCTGGCTTTATTCCCACCACAAGCTAAAACTCTGAACTCTGAACTCTGTTCAGTGTCAGAGTTACATACACAGTAAAGAGGGGGTATTGTAATCATTTTTAGGCTTCATTCTGTCCCTGTGGTGTCCCAAAGTAGATTTTCATGACTTAAAGTTCAAAAAGGGAATCCCTTTTTTTCTTTCTCTCTCTGGCATTTTAGAAAACACTTATAGCAGCCTCTGCCTGGAACACCAAGTTTTAGTTCTTTTGTTTTCCTCTCCAGGCGCAGCATTTCTGTCAGCTGTACCAGCCGGGCATCGCACTGAGCGAGCTGGAGGCCTCGGTGGGCAGAGTGGTCCTGAGTCGAAAACAGACCGAAGCGGTGCAGCTGAGCGTGTAAGTGGGACACCCTGCCCATCCACCCGCACCCTTTGACCTCTGTCCAAACCATATACCATACATCAACTGTGCCATTACTGCTGTGCCAATTTTCACCCACTGATAGACGCAAACAGAGCCCTGCTGGGAAACAGCATCTACATAAATCTATGTTATACACACGCCACAGAAAACAAAATGCTCTCATGGTGAATGTGTGTGTGTGTGTGTGGGTAAGTTTACATCCTGATGAATAAACAGCTTCTTCAGAGAGTCTGTGTGACTGTGTTTGGCATGTCGTCTAAAACACTCTGTGTGGTCTAGACTCCTACAGAAGCTGTGTTAGTCAGTACGTTTGTTGTTTAAAGGCTCAGCCACCAGCTGAAATATCCACCTTGATTCTTTCTAAAGCTCACTATGAGTAAGTGACACAGACTAGGTCAGAAGAGGTCATATCTCATGACAGCAGCTAAACGTGTCAATAGATATCAAGTTAACAACAAGTGTTAACCAGCCCACAGAAATGCCTCCTAGTTTAGTTTTTCTATTTGCATGTTAAAATCTCCTTGTCAGTCTACAGGATCACTCTCGATCTCTGCCGTCTTCGTGCTTGATTGTGATCATGTTTTCCTGTGAACAGAGAAAACCAGACGTTTGCTGCCACTCGTCCCTCTGCGGTGCTGCTGGAGCAGCTGGCGGTCTGTGTGGCTAAAGGAGAGCCGGTTCTCCTGGTGGGAGAGACCGGGACTGGAAAAACCTCCACCGTCCAACACCTGGCTCGAGTCACAGGTGAGTTCAGAAACCTGTACCCTGTTGGATTTACTGGATGTAGTGCTTTATAACAAACAAAAATGATGACACCAGATTCAAGCCAGTGATGACTGAAGTGTTCTCTGTCATGTGTGTGAATCCAGGACACAGGCTGCGGGTTGTGAACATGAATCAGCAGAGTGACACGGCTGACCTGCTCGGAGGGTAAGTGACACACATTTAACTGTTAAAATCAACATAATGTTTTCCATTACTTACACATCTGTGTCTGTGTAATGTCAAACATCTAAAATCATGTGCACGTGATCAGCTGGTAGACCCTCAAACATTTTTCCCTCTGAAGTGGTCCTAGTGGTGGTTCAGAGTTGGTTCAACTTGAGAACTGTCTATGGACCAGTTTGTTTTTCCACAGAATAGAGCTGCATCTTTTGATGTCTCCACAACTCCAAAAACTCTCACCACATGTCACATTACATCTGAACCAGTATTTTCTGGTTTAGGTTCAGTTCTTTGGAGGTCGAAACACATAAAAAACTGGAGCTTGATTTGACACTGGTTCTGAACTAGTACTGGAACTGGTTTTGGTGAAAAAGGTCTATGGGTTTAGACCACAGGCTGTGTATAGAGTGGACAACATGGCTTCACCATTTACCATTGTGCGATTTTGAAGCCAAAATTCCCCTGTCATAGGCATCACCATTGGCAGCCGTTGTGCAGCCAGAGCCTGAACAGTAGAGACTGTAAGGGACTCAGAGAGAATCTTTCGAGAGTCTAATCACTTCTTGGCTCTCCCTCCATTTTACAAAAATACACAAGAACGTCAGCTGTCAATCATCATTAAACGTGATGCAAAACCTTGTTTTTAACCTTTTATAACTAATGAAAACAAACATTTTCAGAAAAAAAAGACTTAAATACAAGACAGCCATATAATATCTCGAAATCACTGCAAAAATCAGACGTGAGAAACATTTTTACGAGGTGTATTAATTTTTTAAAGTTTGATCACAGCCCATCTGGAATGACTGGAGAGATGGAGTTTTTGACTGATACTGCGGCCAGTCACTGGGGGAGCAGTTTTTGTGGCGACCTCTGTAAAAGCATTATTTTAAAAGGTTCACACCTTTGTACCAATGATATGAAATTACAACATTACTACCGAAAAAAGAATAAAAATTGCCAAACAAAATGAGCCGTCTGAGAGGAGGAGGTGAAAATGTCTGATGAATATCGCTTAATTGCATGCTTTCTCCTTTCTTGTCCACGACAATAAAGTTGCCCTCTAATCGTAAAACTCAGAAGCAAACCTCAGATCGGCCCTACGCACAGCTCTTCAAGTTGTTGCTGTTGGTAACACAAGGTCAACAATAATATGATAATGGGGGTGACAGTTTCATTCATTGCTGACAACATTGAAGACCCTCGTTATTAGACACGTCGACGTCAGATGGTTGCTGGCTGAATGACCAATCAGTGTTAACCACAGGGGTACGCAAAACACACAGTTGATGAAGATATCACGTGGGTCTTTTAGTCCGATTGAGACTGTAACAGACCGAACCAAATGTGTATACAAAAACACAAACCTTGGTCCAGACCATCAACAGTACTTTCAGGTGTGATAATGCCCTAAAGAGCCTAGAAGAACTACCAAACTACACATGTGTGTGTGACTTAACTGAGTCAGGAATTGTCTTTGTGTCAAGAGGACAGTCACTAGAGCCTTGATGTCCCAGAAATGGACTGTTGTGGAGGATGCAGACCAAGAAAAACTTCACCTCTACAGAAGAGAGATGGAGAGACTTCAAGCCAGCAGACTGCTGAGGACCATCTGGAGGTGGACTGCAGACTGGGAGCAGCTGTGGAAAGCTTCATTGCCCAGTCTGGAACTGGGGATCTCCTCAAGGTTGGGGGTTGAATCATGAAGAAAAAAGGACATTTGAAGATTTAGAAAGAAAACCTCAAACAGCTATTAGCAAAACTGGGTCTGGGTCTGGATCGGGACTGCGTTGTCTCTTTGTCTTCCAACATGACAACAAACCAAAACATACGTGTCTCCTGATGAAGAATGAGCAGCAGAAAACAAAATGAACCTTAGTGACTGGCTGCACGAAGCCCTGACTTGAATCCCACAAAAAACCTATTAAGGGGGGCTGAACTGAAGACCAGGGTCCAGGCCGGAAGAACACCAAACCTGGAGGAGCTTGAAGGATTAGCCAAAGGAAAATGGGCTGTGATTCCTCAGAAGATTTATCAGAGGCTACAAGGCTAATAATTCTGACCCCTGTAGTTTTTTTTGTGAAATAAATGTGTTTTTGTGTGAAAATAAAACTAGGATGTTTGGAAAAGCTTTGCTAAATATTCATTAGATAGTCCAGTGATTTAGGGGCCATGAGGTTTGCTCTGGAGTGACCTGGGTGTAATTCCAGCCTGTGGCCTGTTTCGCTCATGTCGTTCTAGACTCTCACTCTGTTTCCCACTCTGTCCACTGCCTCTCAGGTATAAGCCAGTGGACCATAAACAGATACTCCTCCCTCTTCGAGAGGCCTTTGAGGACCTTTTCTCCCAGACCTACTCCAGGAAGCAGAACCTGACCTTCCTGGGCCATGTGCAGACCTGTTTCCGGGGGAAGCGCTGGCAGGATCTGCTCAAACTCATGGACCACGTCTGCAAGTCTGCCCTCACCAAAGAGCTGCAGGACAAATCTGACGGTGAGTTTTTTTAAAAGAGAAAACCTTTAAACAGTTACGTGAAGTACGGGAGCAATGAAAGACTTGTGTCTGTGTGTCCGAGCAGCCGACCTGCTGCAGGAGAAGTGGGAGGCGCTGGCTCTCAGGCTGAGTCAGACCCAGCAGCAGATCCGAGTCTGTGAGACGGCCATGGTCTTCGCCTTTGTGGAGGTAATGCTTCCTGTAGACTTTAGTATCAGGTGTTTCTCCTCATGTTTGAGCTGAGCTTTCCTCCTGCCTCGGTGGATCAGCTCTGACCTCTGTGTGGCTCCTCTGTAGGGCACTCTGGCTCAGGCGGTGAAGAAGGGTCAGTGGATCCTGCTGGATGAGATCAACCTGGCAGCAGCAGAGACTCTGGAATGTCTGAGCGGGCTGTTGGAGGGGAGCGCTGGATCTCTGGTGCTCCTGGACCGTGGAGACACTGGTGAGGGCTGGTTTCACCTGTTCTAGATAACGTGTACCTTTAGTCACAACATTGTCAGAATCCTATTAAAAAACTATTGGGGAGTCCTTGCGTAGGCTCTTAGTGAGCACGATGGGTTAACCCTGTTGTCAGGCATTGCACTTTCCTCCAAAAGCTGAGATCATATCATCCTAAAAAGGATTGAAAATGCCCTTTTACTTCTTAGTTCCTCTGACTGCTTGTTTTCTGTCAACCCAACGCAGTTCACACCAGGGGCGGAGCCAGAATTTCAGTTTCGGGTGGGCTAGACAAATTTTGACTGGGCCTTAAGTTAAAAAAGATTTTAGATCATTAATTTAATAAATAAAAATGACTGACAATCTACTGATGTTACTACGTGTGGTTTTAAAAATAGAATTGGTTGCCTTTCTTTACCTTTAATTGCATTTTTATAACCCTTTTGTACATCAGACAAGTCTAGCTGTGATCGCTGTCCATGGTGAGTGGTGCCTTAATGCACCAGCAGGCTGCACTGCTATGGTGTTCTGTTTATTATAAGCTGTGAGAGTGGGACATTAACCACAGGAAAATAAAATAAATTAAAATCTACGGTCTTTCCAAAAATAATAATCTGATTCCACCCACATAAAGCTAAATGTTTTGTAACTTAGATATTTTTTTTTCAACAGGCTAAAAAACATGGCTTATTTTACAAAGACAGAGCATCTAACAAACACTAACAATCACTAATCACTAACAAAATGAACATGAAGTAACAAAATTTTACAATCATAAAACAAACAAATAAATAAGAATTTAAAAAAAGTTTAGGGTGGGCCTGGGACCTTTGGGCCAACCCAGAACGCTGCCCCTGGTTCACACCCTTTCTGTGAATCGGTAGTAGTTACTGATAACAGGCAGAGAGAGGATTTGACTTGAAATCAGGCACCAAATAAGCTGACTCATTAGCCTGATTTCATGTCAAAATCATCTCAGTATGTCCACTTTTATGAGAATAAAGTTGTAAATTTACAAGAATATACTTATTTTAGTCAATAGCTGGGGTGTCAGCAGAGCATCAGTCTTCTCTACAAAAATGAGGAACGTGGAGCACCTAGTGAAGTTAAACAAGATATGCCATATGGAATAGGAATAGGAATTACTTCATGTTTTGCCACACCAGCATGATATTTTTATAACTATAGTGACTCTGAAAAGTTTGCTAAGAAACTGTGGCGCTGTTAAAACCTCTGTAAGAGTCAGAAAGGTATTCACAGATTTGATCAGAGATCAAAAACTCATCAGAGGAACATTGCTTTAAAAAAAATTGACACCTCTCTATAATCACAGCAAAGTAGACTGAGAGCTACAGATGTATTTTCTTGGAAGCCATCCTCTCCTCAGCGCTGGGGAACTTGCATTGTCCTCTGAGCAGAGCCGGCTCTTGTTCCAATGAAACGTCTGCAAACTGCAAAACAGATAAAATATGTTTCAGAAATATCAAACAACTTCACCCAGGAGAGGTGTTGCTTCATCAAAGTTATTTTACACATATGATCTCATGGTCTTCATACTACATTCCTTAGATCTTCTGATAGCCTGTTTTTTATTGGCTAAAATAACTACTTAACTCGTAAATTAACAAGGTTTATCTTGTAACTTAACTTTTTTTATCTTTAAGATGGCAACAATCCTTGGTCATAGTTTTTTGCATTAGTGTATGAAATATTTATGCTAATCTATCTGGTATTTGTGGTTAATTGGACGCAGAGCCCCTGGTACGACACCCAGACTTCCGGCTCTTTGCCTGCATGAACCCAGCGACTGACGTGGGGAAGAGGAACCTTCCTCTGGGCCTCAGGAACAGGTGAGAGCTGAACTTTATCTCAGGGCTCTGTCAGTGCACTGAGCTGCTTCAGCATTTTCTGAATGTAAACACAACTTCATTTTCTTACTCTGTGTGTGTGTGTGTGTGTGTGTGTGTGTGCCTCAGGTTCACAGAGCTGTACATGGAGGAGCTTGAGAACGAGGGGGACCTGAGGATTCTGGTCTCAGACTACCTGAAAAGTTTGAACTCACCCAGGAACATAGTCAGCGGAATCATAAGGTCAGTCTCTTTGCAGCAGCCCAGGTCAAGTTACTGCTATGAAGCAGAGATGCTTATGTCTGTACACAGAAAAAAAAATGTTTATAAACTTAAAGCAGGAGAGTCCAAACTTATTCAGGAGGAAACCTTCAACTTTTAGAAAGTTACTGAGGGCTGGCAGCTCTTACTGTCAAATTTATTAATGGTGAGTGTAATATATAAATGCTCTATTAACTCTTACTTACAGTGAATTCTGTAAAAATCAGTCCCTCAGTGCTCAAACATTCTTGTTCCATCATCACAGACTGACAAAATCAAAGCTCACCTGTCCCTCAGGTGTGTCTTGATCCCTGATGATTAGTGGTCAGTTTTCTGCAGTGTTACGTGCTGCATAAACATCAGCAACCTCTGCTTCAGACCAAGGAACATGTTCTCCATTAGGGGGCGATACGGACAAAATATGTCAGGATGCTTTTATGGCGGGATCAGGATCTGGATTTTATCAGGATTATTTTTCTTATTCAGACTATTTTGACCTGAGAACAACATTCTTAGACTCAATTTTTTCTTATTTTAAGCACATTTTTGTCTTTTCTGCACCATTTCTTAACTTTAATCTAGTTTTGTGTGCTCTGATGTGTTTTTTTTAACTCTCACATTTTCACATCATAATAAATCCTTTGGTTTAAAGATGTCAGCTGTAAGAGTTGTTGAGTTTTGCAGAATGGACAGAGCTTTACCTTTAGACGGTTCAAAAGTAGTTTAGTGAGAAATTACTAGATAAACTTTGGTTTATTTAAGACCTTGACAAAAAAGTAAATGTAGACATAATTTAGAGCATGATTCATTTTGGTGTTACTATTAAAGGATTACAAGATAAAAGCTGGGCGCTGTATGAAAATAGACCTTAGGACACAATCAGCTCCCAGTGCTGACTTCGAATGTGTCTGGTCTAAAGCACGTTACTAAAGCCAGGTCAGTTTGTCAGCACAAACTACAAACATAGCAACAATAAGCAAAAACCTTGGCTCCATTTATATTTCAAAGCTTATAGTTAGTTATAAGACACAATTTTTTGGTTTTTCTGTTTTTGGCAACATGTGTGTGTGTCTTTGCAGTTTTTACCTGGCTGTACGAAAGGAAGCAAACTCCCACCTGGTGGACGGGACGGGCCACAGACCTCACTACAGTCTGCGCACTCTGTGCCGGGCTCTGAAGTATGTGGCAGCAAATCCCTGCAGCAGTGTGCAGCGCTCGCTCTATGAGGTACGGGGATAATTAGAAATCATGTACTCTTTTAAAGGGTCAGTTCACTAAAAACAAAGTCCCCTTTTTTTCTTTGAATGTGTTTTGAATGAAACGCTCTGATTGGTGGTTTCAGGGTTTCTGCCTGAGCTTCCTCACTCAGCTGGACAGAAGCTCCCATCCTCTGGTCCAGAAACTGGTGTGTCAGCACATCCTGATGGGGAACACAAAGTGTCTCAAACAAGTAAGAGTTTGTTTCTTTCTAAAATGTAGAGTCTGCAGGACTTTCCTAAGAATGAAAATGTCAACTTTTACACTTTTTATCCTGCTAAATCATCTCCTACGAGCCTCTATACATGTGTGTCATTGTCTGTGTCAGTCTCAACCCCCTCCTCAGCCTGTATGTTGATGTTTTTGTTTCTTTGGGATGTTTCTGGGCGGAGAGTATGCATGGTTACATCAGCCAAGCACAAGTGTGCGCCCAGTGTGCGTGTTGATTATCACAAGTGGAAGCTAATCAGAGCAGCTAAGATAGTGGACGTAGCATAGAGAAAGAAAAACACAACCAAAGTGAAACGAAATGTCAAACAGATAAAACTTTTTACCAAACGAGGGTGAAGCTTGGATCAACTTTTACTTGCATTCGAACACTTTGAGAGCAGCACAGGACAAAGAGCAACACAAGTTAGCTTTCTGCTAACCAGGTATGTGTCAAATACCCGTGGTTAGCTTGTGCTAACATGCCAAGTCAGGCGCACGGCTCTTGAGTCCCTGCCATGTAGAACCGTGATGCTACAGGTGGTTGCTGGGTTAGTGAGTGTGTTCACATAGCTCAGGTTTGAGGCAGTGGGTGTGGGCTGCTGCTGGCACTGATCCAAGGAGGAGGAGCCCAGTTTAAATGTTGTGTTTACTAACAAGTGTAGATCCTGCCTTAAAAGCACAGTCACTAACCCTAATCCTGAAGTAATCTGAGTTTATTGACGGTTTGAGCAGAAACAGCCAGTGGTAACATTTGCTTATGGAGTCTATAACTCTGGGTTTGTCTCTTTAAACTTCACAGAGCAGAATTGTTTGTATGTAAATTTACAAATGGGCTTAAAAGAGCTTAGGAAAGTGTCATTCAAGTAACAAAAAAACCTGTTGCATCTTAAAAACAGTGTTATTAGTAACATCACCCTCTGTCTGTCTCCTGCAGCCCATCCCGGCGCCCTCAGGCCAGCCGTGTGTGGACGTGGAGGGATACTGGGTCTCTCAGGGCGAGATGGAGCCAGCTCTGGACCCCAGCTACATTCTGACCGCCTCGGTCAAACTGAACCTCCGCGACCTCGCCAGGGTGGTGTCTGCAGGGTAGGAACAGAGCCTGACCCCCTGCCCGTGATTTCCAATCAATGGGTTCATCGATTCATGTCCAGACAAACATTTTGGCAGGGCCCGATCTGGCACTTTAGGAAAGTTGCATCAGAGTGCATGGGGACAAAAGCTTGGCGGGAGTGAGTGACCTGGCAGGCTGGTATCGATTCTTCAAACAGAGCATTAGTGAGGACTGGCTCTGGGGTCGGCTGGTCAGGTCTGGCTCACTGTCAAAGTTACATTTCATCCAAAAGGTATCGATAGAGCTCAGGTCTCTGCAGGTCAGTTAACTTCTTCAGCACCAGACTGGAGGATTTTTTTCTTCAGGGCTGCTGGGAGTTTGTGTAACTCAGTGCAGCATCAATACAGCTCCAGTCTTAAAGGGATATTCAGTATATTTTTACGTATAGAAACCTCAAAGTCCTGGGATAGTATCCAGTTTGCTTTTTTCCCTTAAGGAAACTTTCTTCCCCCTACTGATGTTTCTCCTCCACAGGACTCACCCTGTGCTGATCCAGGGAGAGACGTCTGTGGGAAAAACCAGTCTGATCCGCTGGCTGGCTGCAGCCACAGGAAACCAGTGTGTGAGGATCAACAACCACGAACACACCGACATCCAGGAGTACATCGGCTGCTACTCGTCTGACGACCGGGGAAAGCTGGTGTTCAAAGAAGGTATGAGCTCTGTCTTACTCTCCTCACTGTCAAACTGTGGATTCCCTCCAGGCTAACTTGTTTCTTGTTTGTGTTTCTGCCTCAGGAGTCCTGATCGATGCCATGAGGAAAGGCTACTGGATCATCCTGGACGAGCTGAACCTGGCCCCCACTGACGTCCTGGAGGCTCTGAACAGACTCCTGGATGATAACAGGGAGCTGTTTGTGGCAGAGACACAGGAAGTTATCAAAGCTCACCCCAGATTCATGTTGTTCGCTACCCAGAATCCCCCTGGTCTCTACGGTGGCAGAAAGGTAAACCAGTCAGAGGGATTTCATTTGATCTTTGCTGAAAAACAAACACAGTATCTAAAACTGCAGCCTGTAACTAACCTTCTCCACTTTTCCTCCAGGTTCTCTCTCGGGCTTTCAGGAACCGCTTCGTGGAGCTTCACTTTGACGAGCTGCCGAGCACAGAGCTGGAGACCATCCTCCACCAGAGGTGCAGCCTGCCCCCGTCCTACTGCACCAAGCTGGTCAAAGTCATGCAAGACCTGCAGGTAACCAATGTTCTCTACTGTGGGGGTGGAGCAGGTCAGTGACAAAGGAGGTGGCCAGGTTTTGAAGAGCAGGGATGATAGGAGTAAAGTGAAT
Organism: Halichoeres trimaculatus; assembly: GCF_033239565.1. Taxonomy (NCBI): domain Eukaryota; kingdom Metazoa; phylum Chordata; class Actinopteri; order Labriformes; family Labridae; genus Halichoeres; species Halichoeres trimaculatus. The sequence goes on along the minus strand of NW_027437191.1, from coordinate 5,616,833 downwards.
TCTGTGGGGGAATTCATGCAGAATGAACCTGCCGTGCTGTGACTGTAGTCAGTGTGAGATGTGATGAAGGCATGGATCAGGGTTTCAGCTGCAGGGAATGAGATTGAAAGGTGTAGATGAGGTGGAAGAAGGCTCTGATGATGTAAATGACTTGCTGTTCAAAGGTGAGGTTAGTGTCTTCAGTTATGCTGAGGTTGAGGATATGGGTTGATGAAGAGTGGTATCAGCAACAGTGTGGGAGAGCTTTTGGTTTCAGTGATTTGGGGCTTATTTGTTGCAGTTAAGCCGGAGAAAGTTCATTTGCTTCCAAGTTTTCATAGAGACAGTCGGGCAGTTCGTGAGGGTTGAAGGTAGGGCTTAACGATTTTGGAAAATAATTCTTTTTGGACCAATATTGCGATTTAGCATGCGACATTTTGGGGGGATGTTTATCTTCTACAATATTTATTTAACACAAGCAATAAATCGTTCTGATATGACCAACACCACAAAGAATGCTGTTAACATGTAAACAATTCTTTCCTGTAGGCCAGGTCTACATGTTATGATGAAATGAGATGAATTAATGCATGAATTGATACAAATAACATATCTTTAATTAGCTATTATAATCACAGCAGAATATTGACTGATTGATTTAACTTTGAGCCTTGTAGACGTGTAATAATATTATCATTAATTTCTTCAAATAAAATCAGAGAAAGGGACAAAGCACTGCAGAACAACGGGTCTGTTATGAACAATAATCTAAAAAATAAATATAAATCCTCTCATCTGTGAATCTCACACAAATAAAGAACAGAAATGTGAATAAGACTAAATCTCTGGCTCAACCACTAAAATATGTCAAGATGTGGAGTGCACTTTTTAATAAAATAAAAAAGAAACACTGCGTGAACATAAATATCAAATGTAGAAAATCTTACTGATCTCCTGTCAGTAACAAAACACAAATTAAAGTGCAGAAATGTAAATAAAAAAGTTTTGACTCAACCACTTAAATATGTAAATGTGGGGATTGCACTTTTTAAGTGCACCTTAAAACTTTTTTTTTAGATTGCATTGTATAACATTGTGATGCCGGTTTGAATTTGATTAATTGTTCAGCCCCAGTTGATGTCGTGATGGATTGGGTGAAAATGTAGATTCTGTTAAGCCGACATTATCGGCATAACCTCCAATTCACACATACAGCCTGAGCTACACGCAGCGCCACGTTTTTTTGGGCACGCACCAATTCATACTGGATGTGTCCCTGGAGTGTTGCACAGCACAGGGCAGAGCCCAGAGCAGCTGGACACCCAAGATCACAAGATCACAGGAGAACAACATGTTCCTGCAGGAATCGCACCCATGACAACATACTTACATGGTAATTAGTTAGCATGTCAAACTCACCTGGCCCTCCAAAACTTCAGCTCCTTCAGTCCATGTCTTCTCCTTTCTGTTGGTTCTTCATAGAAAAGGATATGTTGTGTCGTATAGAATTGTGAACTTTTTCACCTCCAAGATTAACTTTCTTTTGTCCAAAACATCAGATTTCCTCTGGATCTGATCTGCTGATGACTTCTGGCCATGTGTCAGTGATGTAGTTTTGATAAACAGGGAAGAGATTTACAATCAGGAGCCAGAGCATGGAGCTTTACTTTGGAAAGACTGGATACTCTGATCATTTTTGTGTCTGATTTCCTGTTTGGTACGATCTGCTCTGCCATGATTGATGCTTTTTTGCAGCACACTCTGGCAAAAATAGACTCGCAGCGTAACAGCGGCGAGCAGCCGTTGGTGATTGCAGCAGAGGCAGACCGCAGCACTTGCTGTGTGAATGCAATGATTGGCTCTAGTGGTTTCTAAGTATGGTGTAGTGCGTGGCGCTGCGCTCATGCTTTGTGTGTGAATTAGAGGTAACAGTGCAAGTGAAAACCCAGGGGGACCAAGTGAAGAATAAATAGGAGAGGACCAAGCATTGAACCCTGGGGGACGCCTTGTGACAGAGGAGCATGTAGTGTCATCTCACTTCTGTTCATTTCTATAATCCCAGATTTAGCTGATCCTAACCTCCTGTGTGGATGTGTTTCCCCTTCAGTCTCTGCGTAGGGGGTCATCTGTATTTGCAGGGAAACACGGCTTCATCACCCTCAGAGATCTGTTCCGCTGGGCAGACAGGTACCGGCTGGAGCAGCAGACAGAGGAAACTCAGGACTGGCTGCAGCACTTAGCCGATGACGGTGAGACCTCACAGATGTTTAAACCTTCAGCTGACTCCTCCTTTGTTCCCTGAGTCTTCGGATAAAGCTGCCTTCTTCTTCAGGGTACATGCTGCTGGCCGGACGCGTGAGGAAACCTGAGGAAGAATCCATCATCCTCTCTATCCTGGGAAAACACTTCAAACGGACGGTCAACCCTGAAAACCTGTTCTCTAAGAAGCAGGTCAACAGCCAGTTCAGTGAGTCCAACAACAAGACTTCAATCTACCACCCCCTAAACATGGCTGACGAAAGCTGGATGATGACAGAGAGCTTGTTAAGTGTAGAAACAGTCAAAGAACTTAAGGTAATTCAAAGCGAGCAGCTTAAAAATCTAAACCTGAAGACAAAAACTCTCTGCCATCGTCCAGTTTGACTCTGAAGCTGCTATCCTCTGTAAATGAAGAGGAGCCGTATGTCAGGAAGACAATAAGAGACAACATCAACGTGGGGAAACTTTCATTCTGATTGTTCAATGTGAAAATCTGAACTTTTATTAATGATTTTAGTATTATGCTTGAATTTAGTGCAGTAACTGTTTTTCATTAACACCTGCAGTATAATCTTCTACTTTTTTTTTTAACCATACACTAAAAACTGCAGATAGACCAAGCAGCAACCTCCAGTCTAAAACCATGAGGCAATGTAGAAGTACTTAAAGCTGCAGTTTTCAAATGTTTGCTTGTGGCTGGTTTAGAGTTACCTGAAACCACATCCACACAGAGCTCATTAAACAAAAAAAACACACACAGAGCAAAAATAATCATATTTACAGCCTGGTACAAAAAATGACATCAGTCTGAATATCTCATTTCTTTAACGGCAAGGATTAAAACAAAGTCAGCCAAAATGTCCGTGGCTGGCTAACCTGCTGGTTCAGAACAAAGTTTAAAGGATATGAAGATCCCAACAAGTTTATTCAGTCAGGCGGGCGCCGTGTAGCAGTTAGTGAGGAGGCGCAAAGCCCGCCCCATTACCAATATGGGTCTGCCAATGAGTTGCTGCAAAACTCAGTCACAGAAACAGATGGATGATGTCACAGAGACTACATTCATTTATTGTACAGTCTATGAGACAGACACACACCATCACACACTTCTTAATGATGATTTCTTCTGTTCCAGCTCTGTGTGATGGTCGTAAGACAAATCATAGTTTTAGTATTAGAATTCTACTTTGGGCTCTCAGGAGTTCATTTTATTGACTTTGAGTCAAAACAGGCATCATTACATGATTTTTACTGGAATTGAATCAAAGTAAAAAAACAAAAAAACTGGTGTCATCATGATGACTCTACAAATCTGTCTGTCTGTCTGTTATCAGCAGCCAAGTTAATCCTGTTTCTGATGGTACATCTGAGTCTATAAAGTAGCCGTCAAAGACATGAAGTATAAATCTCGCAAGTCTAAGGATGGGTACCTTTCACTTTTGAAACAGGTACCAATGCCAGGTACCTGGCAATCTGTGCTCAACGGTTCCAGTTTTCAGTATTTTTATGTGAGTTAATGAGGTCATGAATAATAATTTGTTTAATAATAAATTCTCAAAGTTTTCAATTTAACATATTTATTTCTCAATATATAAACTTCCAATGATGTGTTCATGTCCAGCATGAAAAATCACCTGCTCTTCCTCTTCCTCACAGTCACAGGGATGTGTTTAGGTACCTAAACATGCTACCACTTAATTTTACATGAATTGGTACTCAGTACTACAGACAGAATTTAGTTGGTAGCTATGAAAGTACCTAATTCAGTACCCATCCCTACACACATCAGAGTGGAAGAAATTTTCTTAAAACAAGCACAGACTCATGTCTGAATTTGACTTTGGTCGGCAGGTCCTTTCATCGACAGCATCGCCGGAGTGCCGGAGGAGTTTCGACATGTGGTGTGGACACACGGCATGAGGAGGCTCGCTGTGCTGGTGGGTCGAGCACTTCGGTTTGGAGAGTCTGTGCTGCTCGTAGGAGATACAGGGTGAGATTCAGTTTCACTGTTAGATCTTTGATCTTTATTTTTGATTTTTAAAAAGAGGAGTGTCTGCTCTGGGCTCAAATGTTGTTTTAACTAAACTAAACTTTTTTTCAATCACCAGATGTGGGAAAACAACGATTTGCCAGCTGTTTGCAGCTTTAGCAGGACAGAAGTTCTTCTCAGTGAACTGTCACCTCCACATGGAGACGTCTGACTTCCTGGGAGGTCTGCGACCAGTCAGACACACACATCAGGTACGAACTTATCTGTACTGAAATCATCAAAGAGGAAAGAAATCATTAAGATTCAGAGGTGGACTTCATGGAATACTTAAAATACTTCTCTCTCTGTGTGTGCGTGTGCGTGTGCGTGTGCGTGTGCGTGTGTGTGTGCGTGTGTGTGTGTGTGTGTGTGTGTGTGTGTTTGTGTGTGTGTGTGTGTGTGTGTGTGTGTGTGTGTGTGTGTGTGTGTGTGTGTGTGTGTGTGTGTGTGTGTGTGTAGACGAGTGCTGAGGACAGCAGGCTGTTTCAGTGGCATGATGGTCCCCTGGTTCTGGCCATGAAGGAGGGCGGAGTGTTTCTCATGGATGAGATCTCCCTCGCAGACGACTCAGTGCTGGAGAGACTCAACAGGTAAACACAGCAGAGATAAACCAGGTCACACCTGAGAGTCCGTCTAGAGCAGGGGTCTGCAACCTTTGCCTGAATAAAGGCTATTTTACCCTGTCTCACCTTTCATTTAGATAAATAATTATCTAAATGAAAGGTTTTTTGGAATTTATGAATTAATTCATGTGATGTGATGTACGTGTGATTTTAAAAAGATTTGCAAAAAAATCATTTTTTCATTCAATAGTTTGCTTAAGTTTTTTTTACAAAGGAAATTCAGAGAATTTGTAAAAAAATAAAAAATAAAAAAAAATAGCAATTTCAAAATATTTATGCATTTTTGAAATTGAAAAAATCAAGATATTAAGAAAATGCAAAAAGTTCCAAACATTGGAACTAAATAAATTTGTTTATTTTTAATGAACAATTTGCAAAAAAAAAATCAAAATTAAAATTAGTTAAAAAATATGCAGTAATTTAAAAAAAAGCAATTTGCAAAATAATCAAGAAATTAAGAAATTGCAAAAAAATTCCAAAACATTGAAACTAAAGAAATTTGTTTTTTGTTTTCTTAACAATTTGCAAAAAAATTGCAAAATAAAAAAGTAGTAATTTAAAAAAGCAATTTAAAAAGAATTAAGAAAAAATTACAAACATTTTAGAAATTATAAAAATTTGCATCAATTTCAAATTTTCATAAAAAGTAATTGAATTTGATAACATATATTGATAACTCATCATGTTAATTACGTACCATATCAAGCTGGCACTTTGAAAGTTGAATAAATGTATCCACACGGACTTAAAATCTGTATTTTCTTCCAGATTTGTCTTTTTGTAGATTTATTTTCTTACCAGTGCTATAAAACATGAGGAGGGGAAGTGGAGCTGTTGCAGGCTTTCTTGACAGATGTGGTGCATATTCAGTTAAAAAAAAATCATGCATTATTTTATTTAGAGACAATGTCTTTGATCATCAGCACCCTCTGTAAGAAAAACACATTTTTATTTCAATAATAATTTTTTAAAGCTACAAGGAGCCACAGCAAAGGAGTCAAAGAGCTGCATGAGGCTCCACTGCTGCAGGTTGAAGACTCTTGTTCTAGAGTCTATCAACAAACCTGGAGCAGCTCCTGACATTATGTTGCTTTTGTTTTCAGTGTTTTAGAAACAGAGAAGTCCCTCGTGCTGGCAGAAAAAGGCAGCGGTGACAATGACGATGTGGAGCTAATCAGAGCGGCTGAAGGTTTCCGTCTGGTGGCCACCATGAACCCCGGAGGAGACTTTGGCAAGAAGGAGGTAGAAATGACAAGATGTTTGAAATGCGTTGGATAAAATGACAAAAAGACTGAACATCTACCCTCAGAGACGCAGAGTTTATCTGCACAGATTGATTCTGGTTTATCTGGAGGAAGATCGCTGAAATGATACGTTTAACTTCTGCACCATTGTCTTTCATGACAGCTGTCCCCAGCCCTCAGGAACCGTTTCACAGAGATCTGGTGTCCTCAGAGTAACAGCCGCAGTGACCTGGTTCAGATCATCCAACATAACCTGCGTTCAGGCCTCTCATTAGACGGTAAGTTCTCCCACATGACAAGATTAAAATCCACTCTCTTGGCTCAGACTGATGTCGTGTGTTTGGTGTGAACCTCAGGCGGCGACATCGCTGAGCTGATGCTGGACTTCATCGAGTGGCTGACCCGGCAGGACTTTGGTCGCCGCTGCATTCTGAGCGTCAGGGACATCCTGTCCTGGGTGTACTTCATGAACGTGGTGTGTGAGCGGGATGAGGACGGCTTCATGACCATGGGAGCTCTGGAGGAGGAAGAGGAAGCAGAGTGGGACCTCAGATTGGACACAGTTACCGCCTTCATCCACGCTGCGTGTTTGGTGTACATAGACGGGCTGGGATCAGGTGAGCTGACGGATTGTTTTCAATCTGGAGACGGTTTCTGTCAAAGGAGGCTTAAAGGGTTCAAATAAGACTGTTTTATCCCTCAGGAACCACGGTGTCATGTGCAGACAGCGCCCTCCTGGCACGCCGGCTGTGTCTGGGCTTCCTGCAGCAGCGTCTGAGCAAAATGACCAAACTGGATCAGGAGGTGCTGGACGCCCTGAGAGTGTACGACTGCAGCCTGCAGAGGGAGCCGCAGTGGGGGGAAGACTTCTTTGGCATCGACCCGTTTTACATCGCTTTAGGTTTGAACTTACAGCTCCATTAGCTCTGAATGCTCAAATGTTCATCAGGTGCTTTTTGACAGAAGGAACTTTCCCCAGGAACTAGCCAAGCCCTGCGTGCTTGGACTAAACAGCTCATTGTCATCTCTCTGTCCTTCCAGGGCCTCAAACTGAGTCTCGTAACCTGTCAGACTACGCCATCGCAGCCGGCACCACCGCAGTGAACGCTCAGAGGCTGCTGCGAGCGCTGAAGCTGCAGAGGCCAGTCCTGCTGGAGGGATCACCTGGCGTGGGGAAGACCAGCCTGGTGTCAGCGCTGGCCAAAGCTTCAGGGAACCAGCTGGTCAGAATCAACCTGTCCGAGCAGACGGTAAGACTCAGAAGCTCTCTGCTGTGGTCCTAAATCAGCCTCAGATGCGTCGAAGCAGCTCTGATTCTGATGTTTCTTTTCAAACAGGATGTGACGGATCTGTTTGGGACAGATCTACCTGTGGAAGGAGGGAAGGGAGGAGAGTTTGCGTGGAGGGATGGCCCCCTGTTGGCTGCCTTGAAGGCGGGTCACTGGGTGGTCCTGGACGAGGTAATGACCCTGTGTTTCCAAACAGTGATCTGATGATGAACCTCCAATCAGCTGATTCTAAACCGACTGTTTCTCCTGCTGACAGCTGAACCTGGCCTCCCAGTCAGTGCTGGAGGGTCTGAACGCTTGTTTTGATCACCGAGCACAGATCTACATCCCTGAGCTGGGGATGAGCTTCCAGGTTCAGCATGAGAAGACAAAAATCTTCGGCTGTCAGAACCCTTTTACTCAAGGCGGGGGGCGGAAGGGGCTGCCCAAGTCCTTCCTCAACAGATTCACTCAGGTAAGACTCGATCCAGGTGTTTTTACACAAACTCTCATAATCAGAAGTCTGACTTAAGTTGTTCTCTGTACACCTGATGGAGATAGTGTGACCTCCTCAGAGTGAGTCACGGTGTTAAAAAATGGTCATGCATCCAGCATGCTTTGCACATTGCTTCTTTTACCGGGTAAAGTACACAATCTGCTACTTCTTTCTTTGAGTTCTGGTGTGTTGGTCTCACTGGTGTTTGGGTAGGGATGAGTATTGATCAAATTTTATTGATACCAATACCCTTATCGATTCTGCTTATCCATCCGATTCTTTTTTGATTCCCTCATCCATCTCTCCTCTGAATTTCCTCCGTACAAACTGTAGCTTCAAAGTTTTACTGTGTCAACAACATTTTATTGAGTTTAAAAGTGAATAAATATGAAACTGGTCGCTAGATCTGGATATCTCTGGGCATGAAAAAATAAAAACAAGTGAAAATCGCACGTCGCATGAAGTTGATGTACTGTTTTGTTATACATTATTGGCTGAAGTAGGCCATCTAGTGTCTTGAAGTGGTTATAGCAATATTTTAAGTTGTTTGGAACCTTACCATAGTTATGAACTCAGCCATGAGCCTGCACCTAACTTTTCTTTCACTTGCCTGTGAGTGTTTTGACGATTGGAGTTGTCAGTATCATTTACAAAGAGTAACTGTGATATGTTTCTGTGATGACAGTTAAAACTCTGAAATTATACTGTTGTATGATAACGACTAGCATATTCCAATTTCCAAGCAATTTCCCATATACATTAGCATCAAGCTAGCACTATTTTGTTTATATGGTTTGAGTTCTTTGTTGAATGTATTGGACAGGAATCTCCTGTGAGAGAGGAATTTACATTTCTTTGTAAGTTCAGTTCTTACGTAAAACTTCAAGTTAAAAATCTGAATCAGAGTTTTCTTGGGAAATGTTTTCTAACTACTAAGCTAAGATAGCAGTGGCAGACTAGTCAATGTAAGGTCCAGCTGCTCCGGCATAATGTTAAGAATAGGGATAGACCGATATGGATTTTTGGGGGGCCGATACTGGTTATTAGTAGGCAAGAAGATCGATAACAGTTATTTGAAGCCGATATTCATTTGCAGTCAAAGTGAAAATATTGGCGTAAAAAATGTTGAACTACCATATTTTCCACGCTATAAGGCGCTTCGGAGTATAAGGCACACCTTCAACGATTGGCCTATTTGAAAACTGTTTTCATATATGGGGCGCACCGCATTATCAGGCGCATAGAATAGAAGCTATAGTAGTGGCTGGGGTTGCGTTATGCATCCGCTAGATAGAGCTGCGCTAAAGGGAATGTCAACAAAACAGTCAGATAAGTCAGTCAAACTCAGGCTACATCCACAAGGAGCCGCACATTTTTCTATCCTACTGTTTTCTGTGCCATTTTCAAAAAAAGTGCGCTGTAAAGACGAAGCCGTTTCTGCCATCCACAAAAACAGTTTCCAGGGATCAGTTCAAATGCCAGACCTTTGGGGGGCGCTGTATTGCTCTAACAATAAACAAGAGAAGAAGTATATATATATATATATATATATATATATATATATATATATATATATATATATATATATATATATATATGTAGTGCAGAAAATACGGTATACAAACTCCAACACTTAACTGCATTCAAATGCTTTCAAGCATATGTTTATTAAACAGCTCCCAGGCTTAGCAGCATGTTTTTTAAAGTTGAATAAAAACTTCAAAAATAAATAGCTAAAGTTTTCTTCAGTAAATAAAGTTTTCCAAAATTTCCATGAAACTCCAATAAAACTGGACAGATTTGAGTTTGAGCTGCCTTTTACAGGCATGCAATGCAGTTGAAATAATTTTCTGTTTGGTTTTACATGACTGATTTTAAATGACCATTTAGGGCTTCCATAGTGTAGACAAATAGAAACTGTGCAGAGAAGCATCAGGGCCAAAACAACACCGTTTTGAAGTGGTTTTATTTCAGCTGTCGGATTAAATGCCTATATATATGCCCCAAAATGCCAAATATCTGCCTCGATAATCGGCCCGGCCGATAATCGGTCTATCCCTAATAAAGAATTAACAAGGGAATTGTGAACAGGGTGTCCGCGGGGTCTTAAAAAGTTTAAAGAGTTGATAAATCAATTTTGGGAAAATTAAGGGCCTTAAAAAGTATTAAAAAGTCTTAATTGTGGTTTTATGAGGTATTAAGTTTCATAGGTATTTAAGCTTTGACCCAAAAATTATCCATGAATATTTATTTTCCTTCTTGCAACTGTCCCTTGATTAAACATTCAGCCGATAAAGTTCTAAAATAGAATAGAAAAGAATAGAGTTACTTTATTGATCCCAAACTGGAAAATTGTTATGTTAACAGCAGAAATCGATGGAGTCAGTAGAAAAATACAAAATAAAAAAGAATAAAATAAAAAAATACAAAAAGACTGTAGTTACAATAAAATACAACAATCAGGATTGTGAGTGGTATAAACACCAGCTATAAATTAATGTCATTTCTGGTTTCATACAGTGAAATTGAATACAACATTAAAGCAAATCACACAATCTCCGGCACATGTCCTAAATTTTAAAAATGATTAAATAATTTCTCATTTTCTTCAGCAAGTTGGCCTTGAATAACTGCTGTTTCTTGTTGGGGGAGTGTCGATAAACCTGCCTTTAGTTTCATTTGTTCTTTCAAGCTTTATTCCTCCTGAGCTTATATCATTTCTGTAAAAATGTAAACTATAACTGTTAAAAAGTGGATGCCAACAACAACTGAAAGTTGCGATAAAGTCTTAAAACTTTTTTAAAGGTTTTTGAAAAAAGTCTTAAAAAGGTATTGAAATCAACCTCAGGATTTCAGCATATACCCTGGTTAAGCATAAAGGCTGATGGCATTGATGGATTTAAACTTTTCTTATCGATTCTCAACAGGAACCGGTTTTCAATACTCCCCCCATGTTTGGGTGACATGATTAAATGTATCACTGTATGGTTCATTGTTTACATCTCGTCTTTGTGCTTGGTTGTTCCGAAAAGAAGTGGGTCCTTTTGTTTCACAGACTCTAAAGCAGAATTATTCAAACTTTTTCTGAAGAGGGCCATATTTGATTTTGAGAGAGTGACCAAGCACCAGCAGCTCTTACTGAAATAGTATTAACCCTGACAGGAACACATTAACTCATTCGCTAAAGAAGACCAAAAGAAGAGTAGACTCTCCTCTGTCATGTCTCTCTTCCTGTTTTTTATCCAAAAAACAGGGAAAACACACTTTTTCAGATCGCGCTCCATCCTTTGATCCTCTCCATCATCGGTTACTCAGTTGAGTGTGAGCTACCTGAACGTTTATGACTTGTAACTTCTCACTATGACTGTCATCTTGCATCTTCTCCTCGTATTGATGCAGATCTCTTATTCAAAGAGAGCACCACTACCACCTGACCATCAGTGGTCAGTTTTCTGCAGTGTTACGTGCTGCATTAACTCCAAACTCTATCCACAGGGGGGCGGTATGGGCAAAATATGTCAGGATATTTATATGTCAGGAACAGGATCTGGATTTTACCAGGATTGCTTTTCACATTCAGATTATTTTGACCTGCGAACAACATTTTAGACCCAAATATTTCTGATCCTGTATTCTGATCTATTTTATGCACCACTTTTTGTCTTTTCTGCCCTTGTTTATGATTTTGATCTCATCTTGTGTCCTAATGTGGTTTTTGAACCATCACATTTTCACATCAAATTCATTAATTTAAAGAAGCTTAAAAAATTTTTGAATTTCTGAAGAATGTACAGAGCCTTAGCTTTATACAAGGAGCCAATGCACGGTCCAAATGTGGTTTACTTTAGTTAAGATGTTGTAAGATAAAAGCTGGGGGCAGAAACTGAACTTTGTTTGGTGACAGTCTCATCTCTTTAACGCCCATCTGTCCCTGCTCTCCTTGACTCTCTCCTGTGTCTCCAGGTCTTCGTCGACCAGCTCACAAGTAAAGACATGGAGTTCATCGGAGATTCAATTTTCCCCTCCATCGATGACAAAATCGTTGCTAAGATGGTGGAGTTCAGTAACAGGGTGAGTTCATCTTCCTGAACCAGTTTCTTTGAGATGGTCTGATGAACAAGTCAAGTTAAAGTCTCTCATTTCTCCACCAGCTCGTCCAGGACGTGTGTGTGGAGCGGCGCTGGGGTCAGAGAGGGAGCCCCTGGGAGTTCAACCTGCGTGACATGTTCCGCTGGTGTCAGCTGATGCAGGCCGACCAATCCCCAGGGTTCTACAACCCGGGTCAGCATGTGGCTTTAGTGTACGCCGACAGGATGAGGACGGAGGCTGACAAGGCTCAGGTTCACATTTTATTGCTCTTATTAAAAGGAAAATGTATTAAATAACTGATTTTATAAGCAGGCTTCGAGGGATGTGATTAAAATGTGCTGATGGTAATTCCTGGTCTTTTAAACTTTGGTTTCCTTTTACATTTTGATGTTTTCTTCTAGCAGTTTTAGTTTGAAGGTAATTAAAAATATAAAAAGAGGCACCAGCTGAGTCGTTGGCTCTGCTCCTCGTCCCTGCAGGTGCTGTCTGTGTTCAGGAAAGTGTTCGGGGAGGACTTTGAGCCTTACAGCGGCTCCAGAGAGTTCCACATCACCCCACTCAACCTGCAGGTTCGTAGAGATCCTGATGCTTTCCTTCTTTTCTAACTAATGTTTGAACTCGAGCATGAGAAGATAAGAGTCTCTTCTTTCCTTCAGGTGGGTTTCTCCGTCCTGCAGCGCAGCGGAGGAGCACCCGTGGCCCTCGACCCCCCTCTGTCCATCACCCACCAGTCCCTTCGGCCCCTGGAGTCCCTGATGAAGTGTGTGGAGATGGGCTGGATGAGCATACTGGTCGGCCCCACAGCCAGCGGGAAGACCAGCCTGGTGAGGCTGCTGGCTCTGCTGACGGGACACCGACTCCGTGTGATGGCGATGAACAGCGCCATGGACACCACCGAGCTGCTGGGCGGCTTCGAACAGGTAACAGGAGCTCGATCAGATTCCCTCACCATCTGCAGACGTCTTAGTGCGTCACTCAGCTCTTTGTCCCCCTCACTGCAGCTGGACATCATGCGGCCGTGGCAGCAGGTGCTGGAGAGTGTGGACTACATCGTCGCCATGGTGATAAGGCGTGGCTTGATGTCTCTGGATGTTGGCGTGCAGGACACAGAGTTCCTGCTGCAGACGTGGGGTCTGTTCTGCCGCTGGCTGAAAGAGGAGAGTCTGCAGAGGACTGGAGGAGCCGTGAACTCTGAGGCTCTGAACAAACTGGAGGTCATCATCCTGCTGCTGCAGAAACTCAACACCAAACTCAAAGTCTTCACTGGTGAGAAGATGTTCAAACTCCTTCATGGAGATCAACTGAGGGGCTCCCTCTAGGAAGTCTAATGATCTTTAAAAAGTTACTGTAACTAGACCGGTGGGATTTCTGTTTGATACTGACATGTTTCTACTACAACCTCCCTGCAGTCTTCCTAAGGAGTCACGTGATAAACACCTGTTGCCTCTTGCTCTAGTTTGTTTTGAAGAATACGTCCTGACTGTTTGATTGTGTCTCCTCTCCTGCAGACATGTCCAAACTACAGATGGACTTCACGCTGCTGAAGGAGCGTGTGGCTCAGCTTGAGGATGGCTGGACAAACGGCGGCTTCGAATGGTTGGATGGGATGCTGGTCCAGGCTCTGCAGGCTGGAGATTGGCTGCTCATGGACAACGTCAACTTCTGCAGGTCAGTGAGAGCATTTTCATCAGTGTGTTTTCAAAAAGCACACAGAACACAAAAACTGGAGGTGAGAGTGAAACTCTTTAACATTAGAAGAGAAATCTTTGGAGGACCTTTTTTTTTTTTAGCAATATCTATCTTGAAATGTGAATTGACCTATGGTTAAGCCACACCCCCTCCACTCGCTTAGACAGACAATGAATATTCAGTGACAGGAGCTTTAGCAGGTGTCACTGTAGGAGACATTTCACAGGATGCTGTTGATGATTTTTGGAGACAGAAAGATCACAAATCATCTTGAAGTCTCCAAAAGTCCCTAAAGTCCACATTGTAGGGACAAATGAATCATTTTATTGTTGAGAAGGTCGATAAAAAGCTTCAGTTACAGACTAAATTTACAGTCCCCAGTGCAAACCTGAACGCCAACACCACTATAGTTAATCCTTTAAACCCAGATGTCCTCCAATCAGGGGACTTAGGGGTCGTTCTGCAACAAAAAGGTTAAAAAAAAAAGCTCTTATCAGGTATAAATATAGTCATGTTGCACATTAAATCAAACAGGAAAAATTCAGCTACAAGCGCCTTCAAGTCATACTTCAACTGAACTTTATGGTCGACATGAAAAAGAGGCCGAGGCTTAGTGGGATTAAAGATTTTTGGCTCAGAATATGAAAACAATATAACCTCCTTTACCAAGAGTGTGTCTCTGTTAGTTTGGAGCTACAGTATTTACACTGAATCATTCGGCACAATGTTTTCCAACCTTTGTTATTTCAGCTATTACAGATTAGCTAATACAGCTAGCCCCAGAAGCTAACGTTAGTTTAACCGGAGCCCTTTGTTTTAAAACTAGAATAAAACAGGCCACTGAACTCATATCAAACAAAGAGACATGATGAACAACACAGCTAGGAGCCAACGTTAGGCTAACGTTAGGCTAACTTTAGCTAACGTTAGAGAAAATCCCAAAGCATCTGTCAGACTGCAGTGGTGGTTTTACTGTCAAAGATAAATATATATTTGCTTAGTTGTTTCCAATGGAATAGTTAACTGGGTAGAATATCGCAATGCACCACAATATTAAGATATCGTAATATTTTGTGACCCAAGTACTGTGATGCGCATTGTATCTTTAAGTTCTTGCCAATACTTACCACTAACTCATTATAGCAAAAACAGGAAGGTTTTGGGCAGAGCCTGTCAAAACCATCCCGGAACTTACAGAAAAAAGTGATTCTATTATTTACACAATGAAAATACTAAGGACAAAGAAGACAAGGCTAAAATACTTAGTAATTGCACTCTCTCATCCCCTGTCTTCCCCCAATCCTCTTCTCACTCTGCTGCAAATCCATAGGCTGTATAAAACATGGACGTCGTCCCCCTGATGTCACCAGTCTGGTTCTGACACAGAAAATAAAGCACCCTGGCTATCACAGCCATATTGGTAGTGGCAAGGGCTTTGCATACAGCTATAGGGTGCCTGTCGGTCACGTGACCCTGAGCTGCACCTCTGATTGGGCAAACTTGCAACCTTATTATCCTCTGGAGGGCTAAGTTAGAAGAAAAATTACCCTTTGTGCAGTGTGTGCAGATAATAAAATTAGTGACTCAGAGCATTTGTGAACCAGGCTGTTAATATGTTCATTTCTGCGTTGAAAATGGCTTTTTTTGGCTTGGTGTAAATGTGACTAAGCTACAAGCGCCTTCAAGTCATACTTCAGCTGAACTTTAGGTCCGTTTGAGTAATACATAAGATACTATTTCAAGGCAGTGACATTGATATTGATTCTGACATCTTTAATCATGTTTCACAAGTGTTTCCCTTATTACGATACTGGACTGATTCAGATAGACCCACTAGATGCAGTGATATTCTCAATTTGAGTATGTCATTTTTCATGTAGAGACACAAAAAAAGAGGCCAGGACTTAGGGGCTTTACCAAGAGTGTGTCTCTGTTAGTTTGGAGCTACAGTATTTACACTGAATCATTCAGTACAACGTATGAAAACCTTTGTTATCTCAGCTATTACAGATAAGCTAATGAAGCTAAGCTCCAGAAGCTAACGTTAGTGTAACTGGAGCCCTTTGGACAACAGCTAACAATGATGTAAGATCACCAAAGAACAAAAACTAGAATAAAACAGGCCAATGAACAACAAACAAAGAGACATGATGAACAATGCAGCTAGGCGCTAACATTAGGCTAACTTAAGCTAACGTTAGAGATGTTAAAGGTAACTCAATATTCCTTTCCAGCAAAATCACAATATGTTGCCTCTAATATAATATCAGCTGACATCCTCAGGGCTCTACACTACCTTTTTCACTGGTAGCACTGGTGCGACCAACTTTCTCAGTTGGTCACACCAGCACATGATTTGGTCGCACCATTTATTTATTTATTTTTTTTTTGTGTGTGTAGTTAGTCTAGCTATGATTTTGCTAAATATTTTACTGTAAATATGAAGTTTGTTTGCAACAAGCTCTGGCTGACAAAACAGGTTATTTCTTTTATGTAACTTAAAAAAAGACAATAAAACTGCTTCTTAAATAAAAGCAAATAATAACAAAAGACATGCATGTATGTACATATCAGGGTAATAATAGTTAGCAAAAACATTTTCATTGAAAAAATAAAATGTGAAATAAAAATTAGGCTTTAAATTAAGCAATGACTAAAATTCCTATGTGAGTTTAAAAAACTTACTTAAAATAACCTAAAATGATAGAGAAAATGTCTTTAGTTTTTATCTTTGTCAATCTGTGTCATACATAAACTTTTACCATTGGAGAGTGCTGGCAGACTGCTAACACTCCTGAATATGGAGGGAGTCTCCCATATGTTAAACCCCTTATTCTGGCTGTTCTCCTGGCTTGTGATTTCTCCTGATTGTCCCCCAATTTTAAGTTTGCTCCTGTGATCTCTAATATTTATCAAAGTCAATCAAGTCCCGTACTTGGGCGTCATATTGAAAACCCAAAAACCATCCACCCCCTCTCTCTTAGTTGGTTTGATCCAAAGACGCTGCAGGAGACCTCTCAGAGATGGAGGCGGGTAACTTTGCAGCACTTGTTGACGAAGAGATGATCAGAGCCTTAGCTGTTTTCTTTTTTTCTTTTTTGGTGTTGACATGACGTGTCGTGAGTTAAAATAACATGGCTCTGCTCTAACGCAGCATCCTCTTCAATCAGGAGAGTTTAGAGCAGCATGAATTTTATAGTGAGAAGGCTGACTCTAAAATAGTAAAACGCGTGCAAGTCCTGCCTGTGTGTGATGCACATACGCACTGCACGTGTACGCGACGGCACTCTCTCTTCAGAACAGGGAAGAGTTCAGGTGGAGGAGACTGACTGAGCCAGTGAAAGAGAGGGCGAACTCAATCCACACGTCTTGTTCTGTGTCCGTGATAGATGGAGTACTAAAACATATGCACTTGCACGAGCGTGACCGACTGTTTTTTTACTCGCACACGCTGAAAAAATGGTCGCAGTCTCGAGCCCTGAGATCCTTGTCTACCATTTATTCTTGTTGAATTGATGTGGTCTTTTGCACAACTTTATCTAAAGAAGACACTTTTCACAGTTGAGATGTATCTTAGGAAAGGGTAAAAATACATCCCGTCACTCAGCCTCTCAGGATATTTTGTGTAGGAGTTGTTTGTACCCTATGAACAGTGTTTGACCACTTTTAAACTTAAAATCTCAGAAAAAAAACCCTCATAAAACCAAATAAAAACTGACTTTCTTCAATGTATTTCAATGGACTCGTATTTGAGGTCAGGGCGTAGCCAGCCATCAATTGAATTGCAGAAATGTTTATCCAGTCTGAGCCGTAACCAGCCTGATATCACGTTTTGTTCTCAGTGCTTCTGTTCTGGATCGACTCAACGCTCTGCTGGAGCCCGGTGGATCTCTGACCATCAACGAACGCGGCGTCATAGACGGGAAGACTCCTAAAATCACTCCCCATCCTAACTTCAGGTAAAATAAGATCTGAATCCAGACAGGTTCTTCTTCACGCTGTGTTTGAGTCATTAAAGATGACAAAGCTCACCTGGTGTGTGTGTGTGTGTTTGTGCAGGTTGTTTCTGACCATGGACCCTGTGCACGGGGAGCTCTCCAGAGCCATGAGGAACCGAGGGGTGGAGGTCTACATCCCAGGAGAGCATGAGGGCGTCTGCTGGGACCCTCTGGACCTGAAGACACTGCTGCACACTGCAGGGGTGACGGGAGACTGTGTGTGTGACCTACTGATAGAGATACACAAGAGCATCAAATCTGCCATCTGGGGTGAGCAGCGATTAAAAAGCGCACAGTTGGTCTGTTAGTCAGACAGCAGAGTCACCAAACCTGTTTTCTTCCCAGATTCTCCGGCCTCGTCGATGTCCTCCCTCCTCCATGTTGCCACCCTGCTGTCCTGTCAGCTGCAGAGGGGTGTGGATTTACCCAGCGCCCTTCAGCACGCCTGTGGAGAGGCATACTCACTGTGTCAGCGTACTCCTGCCAGCCAAAAGGTACGACATCCCAAATACACCCAAGAACTGCCTCTCAGAACAAAATAACATCATTGTTTCACCCTTTAACCCCTATAATTCTAACAGTTAGCCTGGTCCTGTCCTTTTTTTAACCAATGAATGTGCCAAAAAATGTTTTTTTCCGGATAAACTTAACTTTCAAAAACTCTTAAGAATTTGTCATTTTTATATAGGGATGGAAATAGTAAATTTCTACGAGCAAACAAACCATCAGCATCACATTTTGTGCAATTTTTACCTGTTTCTGTATAATTATGCCCAGAAATCAGGGACCAATTACATTTTATTCACTTGCAGTATAAACTCAGTTAAATGTTATTGACACAGAAAACATGTAAAGCTACTTTTTGAACCAAGAATATTCACAACAGGAATTGATAAGGAATCCATAAGGAATCAGATGGATTAGCAGAACCGATATGGGCATCGGTATTGACAAAATCTCGATTCCCATCCCATTTTTATATGTTACAGATGCTTTAAACTGTGTGAAATAACAAAAAGAAATGGAAAACATATTTGAATTCTCTGTAAATTTTCTCTTTATAAAAACTGTAGATGTACAGGTTTAAAGGTTTTGAGTTGACAAAATTAAATACAGTTATAATGCAACAACACAAGCAGTTTTGCTTTAATATCATGGTTGGTTATGTAAAAAAAAATGATTTCACAAAACAGTAAAGTAATAAGCAATAACACATAAATATGAGGCAAATTAAATGAGAAAAAAATGCACTAGATATTAATTTTATAAACTCAAACACATATTAAAATTTAAATATCAATATTTCAACTCTTAATATCAATACTTTTGTTGAAAAATAAATCACATTTTAGCAGTCAGAAGTGCAATACATCTTCTGCACCTCCACTGTGGTAGATGGCGCTGAAGAGCTTCTCCGCTGTATGTTGCCCATAAACCACATAACGAATATGGTCTCTAAACATATTCAAAATATTTTATTTCTAAACTTGATGATGTGGGTTTTAATGCCATAAACATTAATGTTTCCTCTCTTTTCTTGAGTCTATCAAGAACCATTTTAGGTTTGATTTTTGCAGTGTAGTAGACTGATAAAACAAAATTCTGTCATGTTTGAGCAATTTTGGATTTTTTATGAGTAACATTGGTTACGCCAGTTACGACATTTATCAGTTTCACCAACTGACCACATCTTTAACCTCATCATTTCTTTGCAACATTAGGAAACATACTTGACACACTTTATGTATTTAAGGTAAGTGTTTTCGAACACTGTATCTGACTTTCATCATTTCTGTGAAGGAGCGTCTATGAGCGCTCCTCTTCCCCGCTCAGCGCGTGACTCTCTCTCTCTCTCCTGGCCGGAGAGCATGGGGACGGGAGCGCGCGGAGCATGATTCATCGCCCCAGTAAAGAACAAACAGAGCTCATAACTCTCAGCAGGACCGCATTTATGACCCGCGGTCCTGCTTCCACGCACAACTATCCTGTGGTAGGCTGCCGGGGGTGCACACTCGGCTCCTACATAACCCAGAAATGCACACACACACACACACACGAACGCTCACCTGTTGATGAGGATGCGTTCATTCCTGTTCAAGGGGTCAAACCGGGGCACTTCCTAGTAACCCCGTAAATAGTGCGTGTTGGCGCGCTTAACAGGATCAGGTGACCACGGACGATACCATTATGGGTTGATTTTTGTCGTTTTGTTAATTTATTTCAATTATATGAACACAGTAAACGCCATATGGAGGGCATTTTGGTTCCTTATTCTGTTGGGATAAAATTGTTTCTGATAAATTTATTTTGAAATTGTGAAATACTAAGTTATGTTTAAAAACTATCTAGATTGTTGTTTGGTTTGCCAGGGGAGGGGCTAAGGGGGGTATAAA
Source organism: Halichoeres trimaculatus (assembly GCF_033239565.1). Lineage (NCBI taxonomy): Eukaryota > Metazoa > Chordata > Actinopteri > Labriformes > Labridae > Halichoeres > Halichoeres trimaculatus. The sequence continues at coordinate 5,596,769 of NW_027437191.1, read as the reverse complement.
AGGGGAGCTCTGCTCATTCAGGAGGGGGTGCTGCTTGACCTAGAAGCATGGTGGAAGGCCACCTGAGTAAGTGCTGGAGAGCCGTTGTAAATATTTGTACATACTGTAAATATTTTTTGTTTTGTTTTGTTTTTTTTTTTGTTTGGTTTTGGAAACACGGTGCGAATAAATTTCACTAGAACTGGAATATTCCGACTGAGCCATCATCTTTCCACAAATTTTTAAAACGAACCCGTGACAATTTCAAACACAATAAAATAGAAAAGTTGTTTTCAATCGAATAGTTAACTGGGTAGAATATCACAATACATCACACTATTGTGATATCGTGATGTTATCGTATCGTGACCCAGTATTGTGATGCATATTGTATGCCAATACTCGCCTCTAACTGACAATGGCAAAAACAGGTGGGCTTTGGCCAGAACACGACAAAAAAATGGAACTTACAGAAAAAAGTGATACTATTATTCACACAATGAAAATACTAAGGACAATGAAGACAAGGCTAAAACACTTAGTAATTGCACGCTCTCATCCCCTGTCTTCCCCCAATCCTCTTCTCTCCCTGCTGCAAATCCATAGGCTGTATAAAACATGGATGTAGCGTTTCTTACGTCACCCGTCTGTTTCTGAAACGGAAAATGAAGCAGATTGGCTATAGCGGCCATAATGGAAGCGGCAAGAGCTTCACAAACAGCTATAGGACGCCTGTCGGTCACGTGACCCTGAGCTGTGCCTCTGATTTGGCAAGCTCGTAATCTTAATCCTCTGACTGGCTGAGTTAGAAAAAAAATCACCCCCCATACAGAGTGTGCGGGGGTAAAAAGTAAAATTAGTGATTCAGACAGGAGACGTTTTTTGAACCAGGCTGTAAATTGGTTAATTTTTGCTTTGAAAACAGCTTTTTTTTGGCTTGGTGTGTATGTGACTTCCGCTACTTCCGGAGCCAGCCTCAAGTGGACACTCGAGAAACTGCAGATTTTTGCACTCTCATATTCTCAGACTGGAGGTTGCCGCTTGTGCAAAACTCAACACAGGGCAGGCACCTCTGCCACGACTGTTGCATGCAAAGCTGGGCTTCTCAGCTCTCAGACTCTGTTGGCATTATTTATAAACAGGTGAAGAGTTATGGTATTTTGAAGAATGTAGGTCATTTTCTGCTTTCTTATAACTGATGGCTATAAAGTCACAATGCTGGTCTAAACGCATATTTACGTATTTGTATGTCATAAAAATCCCTGAATCAAAACATTTTGTTTATGAAATAGCATGAGATCTTCAGGAGATCTTTGATATCCGCACAAGACTTGCTACTGGTTCATGACATATCAGGGATGGACCTCAAACACCAAGGCCTGCCTCCAGGGGGCCGGCCAATCAGAGGGAATGGGGTTTGTGGAGCAGGAAGCCTTAAAGAGACAGCAGCCAAAGCAGACAGGGGTCATCAGAGGGACAGAATAAAGACTGAGAGAAAAGCTCAATACAGCCTCTTTAATGTTTTCTAAAATGTGTGTTTAAATAAAGCCTTTCTCTGGATGATCTAACATCAGTGGATTGTTTCTCTCATCAGCAGGCCCAGCAGATCATTGAGCAGCATTTATCCATTCTGGACACAGAGGACTGGGGCAGCGGGCTGCTGTGTGCTGGAGTCTGGCCCAACGGCTTCCCCTCAGCCCTCCTCTCCACCGAGGACTCCTGCTTCTCCTCCATCCTGAGAGACGGACAGGTGCTGTCGTTCTGCCTGAACACGCTCAGCCTGCAGGGGAAACGGTGAGGACGGGTCAAACACCACACCACACATCACATCACGGCCTTATCTCTTTTAACATTTGTGTATTAGAAAAAGATTTACTTGTCACCAACCCACAGGAGTCGTCCGCTGAGCCTGAGTGACCTGCAGAGGGCGCTGCAGAGCAGTGCTGTCCATGAAGGCCAGGTGTTCTCAGGAGGGGTGGTGGATCTGGCTGATGGAGACGCTCTGAGGCTGATCCCCACTGCAGTCAGAGTCCTGACAGAGAGAGCGTCTCATGCAGACTGGATCCTCCGCAGCAGCTGGCTCTCACACCTGGGGAGGAGCTACAAACACATCCCGGGTCAGTCCCTCCACTTCACCACGAAAAAATCTTTGACCTCAAGGTGGATGGGTTCACTAACAGGATGCTGGTGTCACCCTGAGTGCATCCCATGCTGTCAGATTTTTCAGAAATGAATCATTTTCTTTGTCCTGGACTTTGGATCACTAACGTTGTGATTCTTGACTTTTGCAGACTCAGCTCTGGTCCAGGTGGAGGCAGGAAACAGAGCTTTAAAAGCCGTGTTTGGGGGTAAACTCGCTGCTAAGGGGAAGTCACTGGCTGAGCTGCTGCAGCCTCACAGCATCGGTGAGTTTCTAAATGTAAACTTAGTATTTAGTTTCTTTTTTCAGGATAAGGATCATAGATATTTGTCGTCTTGTCCGTGTTTTTTATTCTTGCTCCTGTTGCTGACTGTCACGAGTAAAAGTGTCTGTGGCGTTGTCAGATGAATACAGGATTCTGGTGGACATGCGGTGGAACAAGCAGTACTTGGATATTTTAGCCAACAAGTGCAACTTTGAGGATGAGGAGAGATACACAGAGTTCCTGGATGCACTGAATGCCGTCGCAAACAGGTAAAAACAAATCAGCGGCTCACTTGTTCTCACTGCAGGGTGGAGAAATTAAACCATTAGTAACATCTTTCAAACACAACAGATATTGATGATACAGATTAAGTTTACATTATAAGTGTTGTTCTGTGTTTTATTAGGATCGTCCTGATGATGGACAGAGAGGAGCGATCAGTCATCTGCACCTGTGCCATCAACCTGTCTGCTCAGAACTGTGCTCTGAGAATCGCCACAGCCTTCAGTAAAGGTATGAACGGCGGCCTTCAGGTGACTTTGTCCAAACACTCAGAGTATCGAGGTAATGTGTGAGTGTTTTCTCCACCCTGACAGGCACTGTGGACGTGGGTCACCTGCCTCATCCCGTGCTGATGCACCTGAGGACTTTCTTCGACCTGTGGGACTCGTTCACGCTGCAGGCAGTTCAGAGCGGACAGCCGTACATCTCAGACCACATCATGTTCGAGGTCAGAGCTCTGAACTTTACTTTAGTGCTGTGACGTCAAGCGTCTTTTATTGAGTTGTTAAGGTTGCAGGTCACATTTACGGTGACGATTTATCTCAGTCTCATTTATTAATGCCACAGAAGCTTTGTATCCTAACAGACTTTTATAATCACTGAACATTTATAAACCTGTTAAAATGATTCCTGTACCTGCCACCTTACTCTTTCTTTTTCAGTATTAATCTTTGACTGTCTGTGCATGTAGCTTAAAAATGTATTATTATTATTATTATTATTGTTATATTACTACTACTAGTATTACTTTTTTTAGTATTATTTGATTTATTTATAAAGGGACCGTGTACAATATTTAACATTAATGCCACTATTTGATGCATTGTACCAGAGTTAGCTTAAAGCTAACTTGAGTATCTTAGCAGATTTTTCAGTTTGGTTTTGAAGCTGTGAGGGAATCACAGTTGTTGATGTCATCTGGTGTTTCACTGAGTTGTGGCTTTCACAGAAAAAGCTGACTGCCCAAAGGCAGTACAGCGTAAGTGTACATAGCAATCTTTAAAAGAAGAAATCCTTGTGGATTCAATAGAGTCCACTGACGGTAAGTTGACAAACTGAGGCAGTGGAGGCAGGGCCGAACCATTTACAGTCTTATACAGAAGACATAAATTTGAAAATCTCAAACACTCGAAACTCAAAAGATGATGTTTCTCCAGTATCTTACAGTGGTGATTTTGCACAGATTTTTTTGTACAATATTTTTAAGGTCTGTTTAAAAAGAGACTTCAGCGGTTTAATGACCATCTCCACAGCCTGACCCCAGCATGAGATACAGTATGGCATGTGGGAAAGGATCATAGCACGCGTAAAAGTCTTGGCTGCATTCACTGAAAAACATGTTCAAATGATTGATGTTTTTGTTTAATTTTCTCGACACGTTTCTTCATATTGCGGTTTGAGTCTTAAGTTTAATAGGTACAGATTTAATAAGCAGGAAGCAGATTTAATCCTCTCAGGGCATAAACCTCACTCTGTCTCTCTTGTCTAACTCTCCTGTCTGACATTCCTGTCTGTCTCTTCTGTCTGACTCTCCTGTCTGTCTCTTCTGTCTGTCTCTGATGTCTGTCTCTTCTGTCTGTCTCTGATGTCTGTCTCTTCTGTCTGACTCTCCTGTCTGTCTCTCCTGTCTGACTCTCCTGTCTGACTCTCCTGTCTGACTCTCCTGTCTGACTCTCCTGTCTGTCTCTCCATGTCCGTGTTTTCAGATCCTGCAGCAGCTGCAGTGGCTCGACCGTTTCTGGGATGCCTGCAGCACCCTGCCCGCTGACTCTCAGGGCATCTCCGTGCTGTCTCTGCACTGGCAGTGGGTGCAGAAACACCTGATCCTACGCCTGCCCCAGCTGCTGCTGGGAGACAACGACACCTCCGTCGAGTAAACCTTTTCTTCTATTTATTAGAACAGTGGGTATAATCTAGCGTCTACGGATCAGGTATTTAGTCTTTTTAACTCTCGTGTTGTTCTGCAGAGGTCTTCAGGAGCTGCAGGCGGTCTCAGCAGCCATCCAGACGGTCCTGTCCACTCCCGTGTCTGTGGCCTCAGCTCTGAAAGGAATCCAGAAAACACTGGGGAAAGCTCTGCCATTCAAGGTCAGCACACACTCAATCAGCTTCTTCTGGAAGACCTCATGTGGTCGCACCAAAACAAGAACGATAAATTCATCAAACCGTAAACAGAGAAAACATTTCTGAAACAGTGTTTGGCTTTGTAGAGACCGTGAGCTAAAGACCCCCAAGACTTCTGACAAAATTTGAAGACGGGAAACAAACAGCTTGAATCATTCACTCTTTTTTCATCAAAAGTAGTCAGAGAACCTCTTTGTTTGTGTCACAGTAGTGACCCTTCAGTGCAAAAGTAAAATCTAAATGACATTTTTTTGTCTTATTTTGTCTATTGTATTATTATTATTATTATTATTATTATTATTATTATTATTATTATTATTATTATTATTATTATTATTATTATTATTATTTTATTTTTTAATTATTATTATTATTATTATTATTTATTTTTATTTTTTTTGTAAAAAGTTATTTGACAGAGTCACATTCACCTGAAAAGTCTGGACAAATGTGTGATTTTGAGATAAAGACCAAAGTGACACCAGACTTGCTGGGAAAAAGAGAAAAGATCCACCAATGGAGAAAGAAGAGTTTTCATGTAAAGTGTCTTTAAAGGGGCTGTGAGGATGTTATTAGTGATCCTGAAAAAGTCTCTCTTCCAGATATATGCCTGATTGTAATCCACAATTTAAAATAAGATTATCGGCCCAATATAGGTTATTCCTAAACTCCTCATTTGTTTAATGATAAAATCTCAAAGTTTTTCAATTTAACATATTTATGTCTCAATATATAAACTTGCATTGCTGTGTTCATGTCCAGAATGGAAAATCAGCTGCTCTGCCACTCTCACACAGTCACAAGGCAGCATTAAGGTACCTAAACATGGTACTGTTTGATTTTACTATAGATGAAATTTGGTCAGTACCTATAAAAATACCCAATTCGGTGCCCATCTCTATGTCAAGTCGTGAGAAGAGAGATCTGTGTTTTTCTCTGCTGAAACGATTTCTGTGATTAATTTTGTTGTGATGGTGGACACTGGAGCCTAACTGTCAGACAGAAAAAGGACAGACGAAAGGAAGAAAGATAAATAGGAGAGTGATAGAGCACAAGCTAAAGGCTAACACGGGAGCTAAACTGTTTGTGCTAATGTTCATTCCAACCCACAGTCAGCAGTTATTCTGCAGTGGTCTGTTCAAACTTGAGAGTCTATCAGTAAAATGAAGAGTGAGGTTACGTTAGCTCTGATTGGTAGATGACTGACAGGACATAACCAAGATTCACTAACGTTACACATTACAGACATGTCTCAGAGAGATGGACTGCCAACTGCGCTAAATATAAACAGCTACTAAACTACGGTACAAACTGACAAAGTTTGTTTGTTGTCATGTCTCAAACCACAGCGCTATGTAACTGCTGATAAATACCTTACCTCGTCTTGTTGCATAAAGTAAAAACTTACCTTTAACAAAGAAAAGAAGTGTTAAAGTGATCTGATCTCCATTTATTTCTAAAACAAACACACACACTAGGTTTACATGGACCCAAATATTCCGCTTGCATTCGGTTTATTTGCTCAAATGGAAAAGAATTTAACCTTTGTATACACCTCATCCCAAAGAAAAGTGCCAATCCGAATGGACATTTAATCGGTTTCACAGGGGTGGAATATTACTTTCCCCAATCCAATCGAGGTATCATGTATCCACTCAGACGGAGAGTTGTCAGGGTGCGTTCTTTCAGCGCATGCTCAGATATGACGTAAGACGCAACTAGAGACATTCCTCAACTTTAAAAATGGCGGCGAGCCGTCAGCACTGGACTGCTGCGGAAAGTTAGTTTTTGATCCAAACTTTGAAAGAAATGAACATAATTTCTAGACTGGACGGACGACAAACTCGCAATACGGAGTATTGCAACACCGTGATAAACAAACTGTCGTCCTCCAGCTTTGATAAATCTTGTGATGATTACGTTTTTCTGCGTATGCCCCATTGACTATTCTGTTTGATTACAGCGGCGCATTTAGACCAGAGATTGGAATATTCCTTTCCATGTATACTAGTGTTTTCTGAAAAGTCATCCCGAAAGATTCCACTCGGAAAGACGAAAAACTCCTCATGTAACTGTGGCTATTGTTAGGAGACACATCTTCACCGTGTGCATGAGACTCCAGGCCAAAAGGTATCCCTGCAGTCCAACCAAAACAGATCCTCCTCACAGGCTCTTTAAATAAGAAAAATGTTTTAATGAAAAAAAAAACTTAACAAGTTCATTCTTGACCCCATGACCCCATTGGCAGATTTTTATTCTTTATAATAAATTAAGGGAGGCTTACAGTTATAAGACATAAACACTTTAGTTTCAGTTTCACTAAAGTCCCAGCCAAACCAAACACACGTTAGTGAACTTTATTAACCTCAGTGCTCATAACAATCTGAAACACTGTCCTCTTTCTCCCTCAGCTGGAGTCGGTGGCTGAGTGTGCCGCTCGCCTCAGGCTCCTCAGTAAAGCTCTGGACGTGAGTGACCTGAGGCTGGACGGCTCCTCGGCTCCTCTGTGGCAGGAGCTGGTCCGACTTCAGGGAGCCGGACTGGGGCTGGAAGTCAAAGAGAGTCTGCTGGAGGCCTGGGGCCTGGTTCTGCTGGCCAACAACCAGCTGGACCCTCAGACTTCAGGTGGGCTTGTGTCAGAGACCTGCAGACTGTGGACTCTGGATTTAGTGGTTTTGGTCTTTGGGTACAAATCCTTTTTAATAACTCTGGCTTTCTTTCTTACGTCACTGTAAGACTGAGCATCGGTTGATTAGAATTTTTGCTCCTTTCACACAAGCACTGCTGCTGATTTCTGGATCATTTCTGGATGCTCAGGTCCTGATGTTTTTAAAGAGCTTATTGTTCACACATCCCCTACAGCAGAAAGTTGTTAGTGTCTGTTTTGCTTTCAAAACTTTATCTATTCTGATTGTTTCAGCGTAGCGTGGGAGGAAAAAGAAGTAGAAGGCATCATCCACTCATTCATTGCACACACTCCAGTGCAGAGATTTTTCCAGAGATGTTGACTTACACATACATGCACATTCAGAAATGTTCAGTATCAATCTTACAGTGATGTCAGAACCAAGGTGAAACACTTTTTGTTGATTTTCTAGGATTAAAAACCAGAGTGAATCTCACTGTTTGCACATTCATCCAGATTAATCGACAGAATAATCTCTGACTCTGACTCTGTCGTCCTCTCAGGAGTGTTGGAGAGGTTGTTGTCCAGTGTGGAGGAGCAGCAGCGTCAGATGACCTCCAGAGGCCTCCTAGAGGCGTGCTCACTTTCTGAGGGGGAGGAGCCTGCAGACAGAATCCACCTGGACCGACCGGAGCTGCAGCAGCTCAGCCGCAGGGCTCAGCTCTGGCCTCTCATGGAGCAGCTGGCTGTCCTGAACCAGCTCAGACTCAGCACCGACCTGCTGCTCCTCGCGCTCTCTCCTGGGTAACACACGTTTCTTGTTTTATCCTAGAAAAAAAAAACTATTTAAGAAGCCAATTAAGAACCAGTTTTTATTGTTTTCTGTTTGTTTTCAGGGACCAAGAGGCCGAGGAGAGTTTACGTCGAGAGCTCTCCAGACATCTGCGTTACTGCCTCCAGTCCACACCGATCAACGTCAGTCAGCTGCAGCCGCTCTGGTTCCTGCTCAGCAGCGACAGGGTCAGTACAGAGGCTTCCTTTGTTGTGTCTCTGTCAGAAATATGATCAAAAGGTCAAAGTGTCTGATCAGCTGACACACGTTTACATTCTCAGCATCAGGCGTTCATTTCATGTCGTTTCTGTCCTCAGCCGGCTGAGGAGCTGCAGTTTGTTTGGTGTGAGCTGCTCTCAGATGCTCTCTCTGCGCTGTGGACCAGCAGCGTGACCTCTGACCCTGATCTGTGGCTGAAGTGGGACCCACTGAGACCTGAGACCCCTCCACCTCCAAAGCTGCATCACGGAGCGGATGGCAAAGTACTGAGCGTCTCTTTCTCCTCTTTCTGTTTCTGTGTTTGACTCTCAAAGTCTTATAACTCTCTTCTGTGATGCTTTCAGGGGCCAGCCTTGCTAAGTAAAGCCGTGTGGTCCCACTGCATGCTGGGAGTTCTCAGCAGCAGTGAGACTGGAGGTCGGTGGGAGCCGTCAGGGGCTGCCCTCCTCTCCCTCTCCCACGTCACCCTGGGGGAGTGGAAGGAGCGTGTCCAGCAGCTGCAGGATGTCTCTGCGGTGCTGTGGGACAACATGGCGGCCCCCGCCCTGACTGACTTCAGGTAGGTCAAAACATCAAAGACGTCGTCCTCAAACCTTCATCATGTCTGTGTTTACTCATTGCCCTCACTCCTTCACAGGGGCACGGACTTCCGGCTGCAGGGCGCCGTCCTGCGCCGTCAGCTGCAGAGCATGGCCGACCTGCTACCCCCCAGCCTGCAGGAGGGCTACATGGAGAGCTGTGAGAGCCTGGTGGAGGACGCCGACCCTTTAATAGCTGCTCAGGAGATCCAGACGGTCTTCAGAGACTTCCTGCCTCCTAACCTGCTTCCTGCGGGGCTACTGGAGGCGTGCAACACCTGCCTGCAGCAGTACGTCCAGAGCAAAGTCCAGGGCTCCAATCCAGCAGCCCGCTCCGGAGTCTTCTGGGTCAACATGGGTCTGCTGCAGATCAAAGTGTGGACCCCTCAGACCATCTTTGACCCGGCTGTGAAGAGGGCCTACAAACTGAACTACGCTCAACAGGAGGTCAGCAGCTCTCTGTTCAGATTTCAACCTTAAAGCGATACTCCGGGATGGAACAAGTTGGGTCCTATCACAAGGTTTAGGCCAGAAATTACCCCTACAGCGGTGTTTTTGTTTTTGTGCAGCAGAAGCCCAGGGCGCACGCACCAAGCACCCCCTCCCTGCTCCTCTGCCAGTTTCCTTTGCACTCAGACGGGGCCATATTTTACTTGACCAAAAACACAAATAAACGAACTCCCACTGAAAAAATCTGATATGGGTCTGCATTCACGCTTTATTCAGAGGAATTTTCAGCGCGTTACTTTCACACAAAAACACCGCTAAATAAGCCTGTAGTTCTCATCGTGTCTCTTCGTCCTGGCAGACTACCTGCGTTTGTTTACATCTGGCACGCCGCGCATGCGGACTGATACACCAAGCGGCGAGTGTCTCGTATCCAGCTGTGGCTCTGCAGCGGAGGTAGCGCCGTTTTACAACACGATGAGAACTAGAGCCTTATTTAGCAGTATTTTTGTGTGAAAGTAACGCGCTGAAAATTCTCTAAATAAAGCGTGAATGCAGACCGATATCAGATTTTTTCAGTGGGAGTCCGTCTGTTTGTGTTTATGGTCAAGTAAAATATGGCCCCGTCTGCTGAGTGCAGAGGAAACCAGCAGAGGAGCAGGGAGGGGGTGTTTGGTGTGTGCGCTCTGGGCTTCTGCTGCACAAAAACACTGCTGTAGGGGTCATTTCTGCCCTAAACCTTGTGATAGGAACCAACTTGTTCCATCCTGGAGTATCACTTTAAGATGTTTGGGATTGGAAAAGAAACATGTGATAGCTGTTTGAAAATCTAACATTTGGTCACCAAAGAGATCCTTCCTGTAAAATCATCTGACCATTTTCTCAGAGAAGATACTCAATCAAGAGATTTCAAAACATTTTGCACTCATAAATTATTTCAAATCCTTAAGATTGTTTTCTCCTGAGCTGACGTCTGTTACATATTTAAAGTTTGATGTTATTTGCTGCTGTTAACTTTAAAAGCTCTGCGTCTTCAGCTCTATCTGTCCTCATTTAGTGATCTGTCAGACACATTTATTAAGACACTTGGAGATTTTGGATCAGCTCATCATCATGAGTTCAGTACACTCTCTGTCCAGTGGGTCTGTCACTGAAGGTGCATTTTGGGGACTGATGTCAAAGTAAAACACAGTGCGTCAACTGTGTCCACAGCGCATTTGGAGAAAATTGGAGATATAGTGTTTCCCACTAAGGATCATTCTTCTATAACTCCACTTTTATCAGTGTGTAATGACCTTTATTTACTCTGTAGATTAGCAGAGATAGCACCGCAGCTTTACACTGGGAGGAGAGCCCATGATCAGTTATTACTAGAGCCCGACCTATATTTGATTTTTTGGGCCGATGCCTTTACCGATACTGGGGGCAAAAAAAAGCCGCTATCAGATATATCGACTGATATCCAATATATCGGCTGATATATATAATAAATTCATTGATTTACACAGGGTAAATACTGTATATGAACACAAATTATTACTAGCTATTGAAAGTTCCATCTCCCATTTAATACATGGGACTAAACTAGATTATAAGTAACAATGTAGCTGCTTTCAAAACATGCATTAAATACATTTACAACAAAATACACTGAAACATTTTTTAAAATTATTTCAATGAAGACAATAACTTCCGAATTTATAAGCCCAGATTAATCCTGCATGGCATTATGAAGTGAGACGCTGTGTAGTAGCCTTATATTAATGGTGGACATGGGGGGTAACAGTTGCATAATTCATATATCGTTTCACAAAGATGTAACTTAAAGGACGTTAAAACGCCATATAATACTCTTATACTAGATAACTGTGGACGTGTGAATTAACAGTTGCATTTGTTTATTTTTAAAAAATGCAACTTTCGCTGGTTAATCGATGATAGGCTACAATCGGCCCGATTAATCAGGCAGGCTGATTAATCAGGCGGGCTCCAGTTATTACACTTGGATATTAAACAGTAAAAAAAAGAGTTCAGAGAGAGAGATGTTAAAGATTTAAACACTCAGTACAGCCTTAGTATCAACGTCTGATTGGCTACATGAATGAGCTGGAACTAGACAAACAAAACTAGACTCATGCTCTAAAGGTAAAAAAAAAGACTTATACGGGGACCAGATGGACTTTGTCTCTGGTCTCTGGTTTCTGACCTGTCCCTGTGTGTCTCTGCAGCTGGCTCTCCTACAGGAGGAGTGGCGAGCACGCAGCCTGTCATCTCAGCTGATGACGGGAGCAGAACTGGAGGAGAGCAGCACCACCGACGGCTTTCAACATCCCAGAATCAGGTCAGACCTCACACCACGTTGTCCTCAATGATCATCAATTTAATCTACACATGAACCAGGAACTGAGGACAAAACTTAATCCAGATAGTACAGTCCTAGTATATAATCCAGGTAAAAAGCCTCATTGAGATTAAAACCTCTTTAACAAGAATGACCTGAGCCTGACACCAGCATACAGTCAGTTACAGACCATACATTTACACACACTCAATTTGCATTCGCCTCAAAACAAATTACATTAAAGCTGCAATAAACTACACCAACAGAGTATGCAGTGGAAGAATTAATAACATTCTCAGAATGGGACATGTAATAAAATGCAAGGGCTACTAAGAAACAGCCAGGCTGTTATTTTCACAGTCTTTTAAAATTGACTTAAACTCCCCCAAGGTGAGCAGTTGGGACAATTTCAGATCCTTCTGAAGGTTACAATTAGTAGCAGGATTTTTAAAAACCTCTTGTTTAATTAAGTCCCAACTGACCAGCGTCTGAATTATACTCTTGAGGGCACTGGCTGAAATGATTTTACACAAGTGAATACACAGATAGGGTGGAAGCAGATTAAGAGGAACTTATACAGGAAGATCAGTCAGTGCAAGGATCTGCAGACATGCAGAGATGGCCTGTATCTCAGTGGTGCATGACAACCACAGGAAGTAAGGAATCACAAGGCGCAGTGATAAACAGTGTCCAACTCCTCAAGGCATTGGTTAGATAAAATCATATACAACAGATCAGTGAAGTCCAACAAAGGTTAAAAGAATATAGATAAATCAATAAAAAAGTGTCAGAAATCAGATGTTTCCTTGCCTAAAAGAAGAAACAGGATTTCTTTTTAAAGATAATCCAAGTTTCAGTTTCAGTTTAGAGACAGGGTTATTGATGTGAAGCTGAAACAAATTCTGATCAATAATAAGACCCAAATACTTACAAGTGAAGACCATTTTGATTTCAGTCCCAGTGGGGTTTGATTTCTTTGGAAGGACTGACAGTTTTTTCTACATTTGAAAAGAAAATTAATTTTAATTTATCTGGATTTAAAACCAGCTTAAGAGGAGTGCAATTAGACTGCACAACGTCAAAAGCAGACTGTGAGGTTTTTAAGGTTTGTAGCACTGATGGTGATGAGAAATGAACAACAGTATCATCAGCATAAAAATGAACAGCAGTTATCACAAGATTGTCACAGAGGTTGTTTACGTAAATACCAAAAAAGCAGTGGTCCTTTTATAGAGCCTTGTGGAACCCCCTTTGAAAAAGAAGAGGATCCAGCACTGAAAAAACTGAAATCTAATCAAGTTTTTTTTGTCTTATTTTCAGTTTTAGACTTAATATGAGCCACATTACCCTGACTAGTCCAGAAAAATGTCTTGTTTAAAGTTATTTAAAGACAAACATGAGGTTTGAATTGCTTGTAACAGGTAAAAAAAATCTGCCAATGGAAGAAGAAAAATGTTTCTTGTGTTCAGACATTATTCTAGTTTCAAGCAAATTTTGATCAAACTTTCCTTGTTCCATTTGCAGATCTTTTACTTGTTACAAGCAATTTAGTCCTCATTTTTGTCTTTAAATATTTTAAAACATTTTTCTGGACTAATTTGTTTCCAAAATGTGTTTGAGTTGTTTATTAACAAATTTCCCAAGGATCTTAGCTAAAACATAAAGAACCAGCCTAAAAGAAGAGGAACAAAACGTCTTGTAACAACCGATCCTCATGCTCTGCCAAGTTTTCACAAGTTTGGCAGCTCTAAAATGGATTTTTGACCAGTTTAGTTTTTCACATTAGCTTCAGAGTTGAATATTCTCCTTTGGGTGAGACTGTGTGAAATAAACACCAGAAAAAGGATGAATTATGTGGTAATGTGGATAAGTTTCTCTCTTTCCCTGCGCTGGTTGTAGGTACCTGTGGATCCGCATGCAGCAGGTGAAGGAGCAGATCGCTGAGCTCTCCAGGAAGCAGGCCTGCCGCCCTCATGAGCCTCAGTACGGTCGCCTCTTCCAGGAGCTGCAGCACTACCTTTGCAGCATCGGTCAGGCCTCTGCAGTGGAAGACCTCCTGTCCCACCTCCTGAAGGCCCTGCAGACCCCCTCCTCCTCCTCTAAGTCCAGGTCTGCGGTGCAGGCTCTGCTGAAGGAGGAGTCTGTGTGGCAGACCTCCCAGCAGCGCTTCTGTCAGAGGCTGCTGGAGGATTACCCGCTGTACCCTGATGTGGTTGGACCTGTTAGGACTGGGATCTTCCTGCTCAGACACGGCATGAGGCTGGTGGCTGCTCAGGTGGCGGCTTCGCTCACTCCTGTACCTGGTCTGCCCAAACTGGTGTCCTGCCTGCTGGCCTTCCCCTCCCTGACCTCCAGCCTGCCGACCTACCTGTCCCGCGCAGACTTCCTCTGCTCCAGGTCCTGTATGGATGTTGTGCGTAGCCTGGTGAAGCTTCTACCCCAGCAGCAGGACGTGAATCACGTGGTGCCTCAGTCCTCCACGCTGCTCCTGAACGCTCTGCTCTTCGTGCAGTGTCACACTCTGACCACCGCAGAGTTCAGCCCCGAGACACGGAGACTCTTCAGACACATCTGTCAGGTCAGAGCTGCAGGGCACACAAGGAGGGGGGTCTGAGCCTTCACTAAATCTGTGGGGCCACAATACTGAAAACAGACTTCAACCATCACGACTCTTTTGTTCTTGTATTAGGGATGGAACGCCGCACGCGCGTACTGACAAAACAATATCAGATATTTACGGTGGGAGTCCGTTTGTTTGTGTTTTTGGTCAAGTAAAATATGGCCCCGTCTGAGTGCAGAGGAAACCGGCAGAGGAGCAGGGAGGGGGTGTTTGGTGCGTGTGCCCTGGGCTTCTGCTGCACAAAAACACTGCTGTAGGGGTCATTTCTGTCCTAAACCTTGAGATAGGACCCAACATGTTCCATCCTGGAGTATCACTTTAATAGTGTTTGAAACAGCCTCATTCTTTCAGGTTTTTTATGACTATACATGACAGAATTGATTAAAAATAATCTGCTAAAAGTGGATTATTAGAGTATATGGTAATCTGGGGTGTTAAAAACAACAACAAAGTACACTGAACCAAACTGAAAACTGTGGATTTTGTGAACCGTTCCATCTCTAACTAAATCCATAGTGTTCAGAAACAGCCAAGTGATGTTGTCCCAGTGAGAGACGTCCATATGTCAAACTTTAATCTCATCGTGATGTTTCCAGGCTCTGGTGAACGAGTGGGACGAGCAGGAGAGGCGGAGGAGAGAGCGAGAGCAGCAGGAGGCGAGTCTGTACCGAAACCGCAGCAGACTTCACGGCTCAGGACTGACGGAGGACGAGCAGGAGGAGAGAGACTTCAGACGCCAGTTCCCTCAATTTAACAAGGTATTCACACACAGAAGGCGATATGGCCTATAAATCAAATTCATGATTTTCTCACAAAAAATTTGATTTGCAATTTTTTGACTATTTTTCTCCAGTCTTTTTACGAAAACAATAAGTACGAATAACAGAGATAACTCAAAACCAGTTACATTTTAATTTGATTAAAAACTCAATAAAGTAACCTCTGTTTGACTCCTGGAATTGAAGTTTCAACTGTTCTTCTGTTTCAACAACTTCACTTTGTAGTGTTAAAGGAGGCAAACTTATTTGCATTTACATTGAAAGCTGCATCATTTTGTACATTTTGAAATTTAAAATCCAGCTAAAAAGCTTTTACAGTACTGTTTCAGTGCTCTACAGCTCTGTTCAGTATATTCTACTTTTAAATGTCTTTTTTTTTTTAAAAAACGCTTAGTTTCTGTCAAGTTTTATTTTTTGTTAAAGCTGTAGCCTGTTAATCCTGTAATTTTATTACAAACAAATAAGCAAAAAGAAATGCTATTCATTCTAGTGTGGACTCACAAAATTCATGCCTCTTTGCTAAGTCAGTGCCTTGGTCGGGGCACCCCAGTCTTAAAGTCTGGATCCGCCCCTGCTTGTCTGAGCGTACCTCGCTGCAGGTTTGTTATGTTGCTCTGCTCATCAGCGGATTGATTTATGCTGAACGGAGGGTTCAGTTTGTGGAATGGAGGGAATTACAGAGAAAGACAAACTCAGCTTCAGCTTCTCACTTCTCAGTCATGTCTGTTCGAGCAGCCCACCGCTCTGGTTGATTCCCCATCGCTGTCCCGTCTCCCTCCCCGCAGTCTATTTTCACAAATCATGATTTTTAAGTATCACCAAAAGAGGAGATTTTCTTTGTTAGATTACGGATGTTTTGTGAAAAACTGATGTATATTTCTTCACTGTCTAAATCTAAAAATGATCAGAGTGTTTTTTTGAAGAGCAGTAGGTTTTACAGGCGTCAATCACATCATTAATGATCTGCAGGTGAACCTAAAAGGGTCCCGGCTTTGTAAATGTTTCAGTCAAAAATCAAACTCTTGAAAAGTTGCAGATAGAAAACAGAGTATAGGAGGAAAGGGGTTTGAAGGTTTACTGATAAGAGGTCTAGTTTAGTCTAATTACCAGCCTAAGAGCCAGGACTCCAGGACTTTTTAAGAGATCTTGAAACAGTCTCAGTTTGATGTATTTGCCTGTTCTTACTCCGTGACTTAAAGTGGCACAATCAGCGACTAAATGTATTATTTCTAAACAATGTTTCTCTGCGTCTTAACCACGTGTCTGTGATCCATCAGGACTTCGCAGACATTGTGTCCCAGCCCACTCTGGAGGGTCCCACAGACTCTGAGCGTCAGGAGGAAGAGGAGGAGAAGGAGAGGATGAAGGAGGAAGAGTTCAGTGAGAGCAGCTCTCTGTCTGCAGCCGTCATGAACACGGTGGTCCAGATTCACCAGCGGCTCTGTGCGGGACACGCCCACTCACTGTGGTACCAGAGCACAAAGCCGACCAATCAAAGCAAAGAACACATCACAGCCCTGGTGTCGTCCTATCAGATCGCTTCTCCCCTGATGTCTCGCTTCTATCATCTAATCGGTCAGTGTTTAATTTATAAACTTGTTTCATCTTCCTCTGTCAGCAGACTGAGTCTCTGACCTCTGTGTCTCCTCCTCAGACTCTGAGCTGGACCAGCAGCTGACCGGCAGCGAGCTGCTGCTGTCTCTCCTCCTCCAGAACACGGTGCAGGGTTCAGGGGGTCCTGAGGGTCTGTGTGTCACCTCAGAGGGTCCGTATGATTTCTACCAGCAGCCCAACATGAGCGAGGCCCGGCTCTGTCAGCCCGTCCTGGAGCCGCTGAGCACAGCAGTGAGGCAGAGACTGGACGACTGGCCTGAACATCCGGCGCTGGTTCAGGTGAGTCAGCGTCAAAAACGGAAACTTCTCCCATGAACTGTGAAGATTTGAGAGTTTTCACTGATCTGATCTTCTGTGTGTTTCAGCTGACTGTAGTCATGGACAGGATCATGGCTTTCAGCCTGGCCAGTCCTCTAGCAAAGTTCCTCAACGGTCTGGAGATCCTGCTCAGTAAAGCACAGGTGAGCTATGTTTGTTAGATACTGTCTGAGTCATAAATGAGGACACCAGCGTTATGGTTCCTGTGTTTGTAATTCTGCTTACCTGCAGACATATAGATCCCTACAGTCTGTATGTTGTGATATCCTGAACCTTCATTCAGACCTAATCTTTCTGTGGTCCTCAGGATTGGGAGAACAACGCCAGCCGCTCTGTCTCTCTGCGAAAGGAGCTGGAACCAGTCACTCAGCTCATCATTCAGTGGAGAAAACTGGAGCTCAAGTAAGACACAAGCAGGGTTTAAATAGAGTCAGATTGCTGCTTTGAAGACAATTCAACCTGAGTTTCCAAGCAGGAACTTTATCATAGTACCAGGAACCTTGGGAAAAACCTAGTACGCTGCAGTAGTCAGAAGTGTTAATGTCCTAGTTTTAGTGTAACTTGTCTTATTAGACATAAAATGAGTCATGTTCACCTGAAAAGCCCAGAAAAGATAAATATTCAAGATAAAGAAAAAAAAATCTTGTCACCATGGTAAGAAAAAAAATGCTTGTTAAATTTCTTAAAATGAGAATATCTTCTCTATCTCTATCTTCCTGTAGCATTGCATTTTTTACATGGGAGAGACTCAAGAGCTGTGCACCTGACTTGGCATGTTAGCACAAGCTAATCACGAGTATTTGGCACGTACTTGTTGGGTAGAAAGCCAAGTTGTATCACTCTTTGTCCCGTGCAGCTCTCCAAGTGCCCAAAAGCGAGTGAAAGTAAAGCCAAGCTTCACCCTAATTTAGGAAAAAGTTATTTCTGTTTGGCGTTTCATTTTACTTTGGTAGTGTTTCCTTCCTCCGTGCTACGTCCTCTATCGTAGCTGCTCTGATTAGCTTCTTCCACTCGCTATCATCAACACGCAAAGTCACTTGTGCACTCAACATGCTGTGATTGGCTGAGGTTACCACAGCTACTCTCTGTGTGACACATCCTGACACAACCAGAGCATCAACATCCAAGCAGAGGAGTGGGCTGAGGCAGACACAGACACTGACACACATGTATAGAGGCTCAGAAGTGACAAATGAGCAGGATTATTCCAGTAAAATGTGACTTTTTTTGAGCAGGCTTTTGAGTCCGTTTCCTGTTCCTGTGTGAGGAATATAAATGTTTCCTTTTATCTTGCAGCTGCTGGTCATGCAGTCTGGACAATGCGATGAAACGGCACACAGAGAAATCCACCAAACACTGGTTCTCCATCTACCAGCTGGTGGAGAGATATCTGGAGGAGCAGAGAGTGGGAACTAACTCAGGTACATGAAAATACATAAACAACCTGGCCAACATGTTCATATCAAACTATTCTTTATTAATATTTTGTATAGCTCATTTTATTTATATATTAAGTTAAATATTAGGGTCAAATTTCAGCTGTTAAGGATTTATCTGTTGATCCACTGAAAACTACTGTCCGAAATGCTGTTCAAAAAGCTGTCACTACTGAGACTTCATGTCCTCCTGTTTCCGCTTACTCCAGATGAGGAGGTGGAGCGTCTCTCCCTGTCCTCGGTGTCCTCCACCCTGCAGGCCTTCATGGAGGGCTCCACCCTGGGAGAGTTTCACACTCGCCTGGCCATGCTGCTCAGCTTCCACTGCCATCTCCTGCTGGTCCCCGACCAGCCCGGACAAGGTCAGCCAGAAAATGCCTTTTTTAAAAACAGAGCAGACGAGCATCAACGTGTAGAGCTATTAAAGGTTTAAGTAGCTGAAGAAACAGCACATTTAAAAAGTCATGGATAACACAATAATTATGTTTAGCATTAAATATTCATTCTGTAAGCATTGGGACTAAAACGAAATAATTTTACTTCTGAATTACAAAAGGAGCAAATCCCCAAACATGACTCAAAAAGGAATGATGTGCTTTAAAATTTACTTCCAGAGTGACATTGTTTGATTTCTTGGCATCATTTTGATCAAAATGTTGTAAAAGTTCTGTTTTGTGTAGCTCCTGTAACTGGCCTAGGGGTACCAGGGAGGAGTTTCTTTTAGAAAATCTTATGGAATTAAAAAAAATGAGGTAATAAGGTACGATGTTTGCGTGTCTTCAGCTCCACTGCTCAGTTTTTATTCTCACTCACCTTTTATCAGAACCAAAAATGTTATCCTTTACGGCAGTGTTTCTCAAATTGTGGTCTGCGGACCACTGGTGGTTCGCCAGTGCCCCCTAGTGGTCCACAAAGACCATGAGGAAATTGTGTTTTATTAATGGAACATTAACGAAAAAAGAGGGGGTGGGGGGTGCGAGTTGTTCGGCTACTACCCAAATTGATAAAATCTACAAAAATTGGTTAATAAAAGCATTGAGTAATCTAATTTAATCTAAGTACTTAAGTATTTAAATACTAGAGATTTTAAGTATTTTGGAATAATGTATCAGTAATGTAGTTATACTCAGATTTAAAGGTCCATTTTCTCCCTCATTCTAAAAGAAAACAACAAACAAAACACCAAACTATGAGGAAATTAGTTCACTTTTTTTACTCAAGTCCTATCATTTTGCAAAAAACTTGTTCTGAATAAAGGGAATTAAAGAAATAAGATGTATAATTCTAATTGTAAAAATAATTGGCGTATAATCCATTGTCAAAATAATCATTAGTTGCAGCCCTAGCAAGTTGTAACATGTATGATTTGAGTTTGTAGCATGTGAGTTTGTTTTCTGGGGTGTTGTTTCTAGGGCTATTTAGCTCGTGGTGGTCCGCAAGAGTTTTCTGGGGGAATAAGTGGTCCTTGGTCTGAAAAAAATTTCAGAAACACTGTCTTACCGGGATCATGCGCCACCTAGTGACCACTTCAAAGATGGATCCTACATTTTAACAATGAACAAAAATATACTTCAATTAAAAACATTTGATAAGTACAAAAAAAAGTATTTGACAAGCTCTATTTTTGATACATTGAACGTATTATTTCAACATTGGACTTTGAAATTAACTGTTCCAGTCCCTGTAACTCCAACACATTTTTTTAAACCATATACGTTTACTCAGGTGATTATTGTGTCAGGTGACATTTCAAAGCTTTGAGTGTGAGTTAACTCATATAATCGAGACATCCTTCCACTGTTTAACTCATTGACCCTGACTTAACACCAGTGACCTCTCATGTTCCATTAGAGTCAAAGATCTAAAGTGTGGATTACAGGTTTTTAACCCCATCTTCACCTCTTTTCTGCAGAGTTAGGAAACGTTTTATTCGTTCTGTTTCTAGATCTTTGACTCCTAAAGTGAAAGCTGATTTCAGTCGAATGCTTCGTGTTTGCTCATGTTTGTATTGATGATTCATTGATCTTCTGACCAGACAGGGTCAGTCCTGTGCTCCCCTCTCTCGGGCATCTCAGACACGACTGATCGGGTTCCAATAAGATCAATACTGTGACCGAAACCGGCGTCTCATCACCCCAGTTCAAAACACATTTGACCTGTGAATTGTGTAGAACTAGGCTACAGCATAGTAAACAAACTGAGTTATGGATGTGCTGACATGTGAACCGTTGTCTGATTTCACAGAGTCTTTGTCCAGTCTTCTCTGGAACCTGCATAAATACTACAGCCAGTTCTCTGAGTGCATCCAGAGCAGGATCACTCAGCTCAGACAACCCATCGAGAAGGAGCTCAAGGTTTGTATCAGTGCCGCTTTTTACTGCACACACTCTCTTCATAAATAGTACATCATTTGAGTTCTTGAAGCAACACATTGGGATACAAATGTAGCTTAAATTTTTAACAGGAGCGTTCACATTGATTCTTCAGGTTTGTCAGAACTGATCCTCAAAACTGGCTGAGAAAAACAAGCATTTAAATGTAGTCTACTGGGCTCAAAAACACCACAGAAACTCCAAACTTAGCAAGTGTTTTAATCATATTTCTAATAATGATAACATCTGGTGTCTTGAAGTAAAGATGTTGTCTATGTTCAAGAAACTTAAAAATTATTTTTTTCCAATTCCACTTAGATTTTTTTAGTTATTACAAGCCATTCAGGTGTCATTATCATCTTGTAATATAATTAAATAAAACATTATTTGGACATTGGTTGGTTAATTTACGACATTTTTAACTCGAGACAAAAAACAGAACTTGCTTGTTTATGAATTTTTGAAGTGAAGACTTAACACATCTTAATTTCATACCTCACACATGTGCAATAATCGACTTAATGTTGAAAAAGCTAAGGGGGATTTTTTCAGAAATGACAAAACTACGTAAACTTTTTAACCTAAGCACAAAACAGTTTTCATGTATTTCTAAGCTAAGATCATACCCTTGGTGTTCTATTGAACACAGACAAATGCTTTGAGTAACCTTACAATATCTACCTGAAACTAAAGCCCTGTTTCCATCAAGCAGTCCGGTTTAGATCAGTACAGGTTGGCTCAGTTAAGCTTGGTCCTGCTTGTGTTTCCAAAGCCAACCAAGCCCGCTCGTGGTAGGCTGCGTAAAAGATGTTGATTACTACCTCTGTTAAATAATAGCATGATGCCATCGCGTCATCGCCATAGTGAGTAGTGAGACCTGCTACAAACAGTGAAACTGAGACTCAGGGGAGACAGATGGACCTGAGCTCTATGGCTCTGTAGATGACGTCCATCAGAGAAATCCTGCTTCTCAACCCAGCCTTGGACATTAAACAGCAGGGCTCTACACTAACTTTTTTACTGGTAGCACTGGTGGGACCAGCTTTCTCAGTTGGTCACACCAGCACATGATTTGGTCGCACCATTTATTTATTTATTCATTTATTTACTTATTTGTATGTAGTAACTCTAGCTATGATTTTGCTAAATATTTTACTGTAATTATGAAGTTTGTCTGCAACAAGCTCTGGCTGACAAAACAGGTTATTTCTTTTATGTAACTTTGGAAGAAGACAACAAAAATGCTTCTTAAATAAAAGCAAATAATAACAGACATGCATGTGTGTAAATATCAGGTTATTATAGGTAACAAAAACATTTTTGTTGAAAAAATAAAATGTGAAATAAAAACGAAGCTTTACATAAACCAATGACTAAAATTCCTAAGTGAGTTTAAAAAACTTACTAAAAATAACCCAATATGATAGAGAAAATGTCTTTAGTTTTTATCTTTGTCAATCTGTGTTATACATAAACTCGTTACTTTTACCCATCGAGAGTACTGGCAGGCTGCCAACACTCCTGAATATGGAGGGAGTCTCCCATTTTTTAAACCCCTTCTCTGGCTGTTCTCCTGGCTTGTGATTTCTCCTGATTGTCCCCAACGTTAAGTTTGCTCCTGTGATCTCTAATATTTATCAAAGTCAAATCGAGTCCCGTACCTGGGCATTATTTCGAAAACTCAAAAACCATCCACCCCTCTCTCTTAGTTGGTTTGATCCAAAGACGCTGCAGGAGACCTCAGAGACAGATAACTGTGCAGCACTTGTTGATGAAGAGTTTATCAGAGCCTCAGCTGTTTTCTATCTTTCTTTTTTGGTGTTGACATGACATGTCGTGAGTTAAACTAACGTAGCTCTGCTCTAACGCAGCATCCTCTTCAATCAGAAGAGTTTAGAGCAGCGGGAATTTTATAGTGAGAAGGCTGACTCTAAAATAGTGAAACGTGTGTCGTTGTGAAGTTCTGTCTGTCTTCAGTGCTGCACATACGTGCTGCGTGTGTACACAACAGCACTCTCTCTTCAGAACAGGAGAGCGTTCAGGTGGAGGAGACTGACTGAGCCAGAGAAAGAGAGGGCGATCTCAATCCACAATGTCTTGTTCAGGGCCCGTGATAGATGCAGTATTAAAACATATGCACTCGCACAAGCGCGACCAGATGAATTTTTTCTTGCACAGGCTGAAAAAATGGTCCTGTATGCAACCATTTTAGTTGCAGTCTCGAGCCCTGAACAGTGCAGTCAAGATGACTTTTTGTAATATATCTCACATCTGTGGTGGGTTTTCTGACCAATCAGGAGAGAGAATGTTTGTTATTGTTAACCAGAAACCTGATCAGACTTATAGTCCACTGTAAGACCAGTAAACATGTTTGAGTGTATCTGAATTGTAAATCTTGTGGTTTGAAATGTTTCCTTCAGGACTTTGTAAAGATCTCCAAGTGGAACGACGTCAGCTTCTGGTCCATCAAACAGTCAGTGGAGAAAACTCATCGGTAAGATTTGGTTTTGTGCTTTTGCATGTGTGTGGTTGATAAAAAGGAAGTGTTCTGCTTTCCCATGTTTTAAATTTGGATATTGAGGAACAATGCTTGTGGGGTGAGCCTCAAACACCAGGGCCTCCCTATAGCTCCACCCCTAACAGGCCTTTCTGAAGGCTGGCCAATCAGAGGGAAGGGGTTTTCTGGAGCAGGGAACCTTAAAGAGACAGAAGCTAAATGAACCATTTAGCTGCATCTAACAGTATTTCAGTCAGAGGCTGAAATCAAAGTTTTCTAAAACACCAGTGAGCAAAAATAGAGTTTTTATTGGGCTGAAAATCATGTAAAGATACAGGAGCACCAGAGGGACACCCCTCTTTAAAGACAGCAGGTCTGCCACCAACTCCTCTGACAAACATCTTCCTTTCTCAGGACTCTGTTTAAGTTTGTGAAGAAGTTCCAGGAGGCTCTGAGCGGCCCCAGTGTCCCTGCTCTGGTGGAGCAGGGGAATGACACCAGCCTGGACAGTGTGGACACAAACCCGGAGGAGGAGACCCCGATCCACCGAGTCCACCGAGCCCTGAAGAGCAACCCGCCTGGGAAAGGCAGAGATCTGGAGGTAGGAGTCTGAAAATCACAGGGAGTCAGATTGAATCATTTATAACCTGTTCACAGATTAAACTTTTCTGGGTTTTTCTTTTTCAGCTCAGCGAGGGCCCAGATGAAGGAGCCGAGGCCTCGTCTCTGCAGGCTCGTCTGCCTGTTCTGTCCAGGAAGATGAAGAAAATGTGCGTTCAGCTGTTGAAGAAGAACCCTGTGCCTGAGCTGGCTGAAGACCTGGACTGCTTCACAGGTCAGAAATACATGATCCTCTGGTGCCCCCTGCAGGATCATTTTTTGCTTCTACTGCTCTGTTGGTTCAGCCCCAAGTCTGCAGGAGGAGATGTGACCAAATGTAGCTTTCCAAACCGACAAATACTGTTTTATCAACATTTTACACAACATCCCTGCTGTTTTAAATTGTTGTCTGAGATCGCTCTAATGACTGGTTCTGATTTTATTAAAAAAAAGGAAGTTCAGACTGTAAACATGACATGACAGCGTCACTGCTCTGATTGTGTTCAGGTGAGGTGATCAGTAACCTGCGGGACCTGCAGAGTCTCAGCGTTGACACGTCGGCAGAGAAAGAGAAGCAGAAAGCGGAGGTGAAACACATCCTGCAGCAGAAACAGAGAGCGCTGTCAGACCTCTTCAAGATGCTCTCAGAAATAGGTCAGCACTCCATCCTATGGCTTACGGATGTGATTGAGATACTCAAACCTCTTGATCCTGTATTAATCACTGTCTCCCTCAGGTCTGTCGTACCGTAAAGGCCTGACGTGGAACAGGACGGCTGATCCAGAGCAGACTTTGTGTCTGCAGCCTCTGGAGCTGAGCACTGCTCTGTCTGCTGTCAGGAACCAGGACCCAGCTGAGAAAACGTAAATATAACCTGAGACTGATCACTGAACGAAGCATGAACAAACACGTAGACCAGGGGTCTGTGACCTTTACTTTCACAAGAGCCACTTTGCCTCAGCTCACCTAGGTTTAAGTCATCCAGGAGCCTTAAAATCTACTTTATCTTCACAGTAAAGACAAAAAAGTGTATGAAATTTCGAGTGTTGTATAAACCCAGTAAATAATAGTCTAAACAAGAAGTTTTTATTGTGTTTTTGAAATTGTACATGTAATGTCTTAGTTTTTTTTTAAATTTGCAAATATTAAAAAAAAAACAGCTGAAAAAATTATGTCATAAATTTAATCAATTAGCTAAATTTATGTTAGTTAAATGAGTCGCAAGGTTTTTCAAAAAATAAAAAGTTTGAAATTTACAAAATTAGAAAAAAAGAAAAAAGAAATTTCGAAAATTTGTCAAAATGTACCATATTTAACCATTTTGAAATTTAAAAAGTTTGCCAAAATTTCCCAACTTAAAAAAAAAATGTAAAAATTGAAAGAATTTGCAAAACTTTTCAAAAAGTGGAATTTAAATTGTTTGCAAAATTTGCTGAAATTCCCAAAATTTTGAAATTTGCAAAAAAATTGAAATTTGGGGGAAAAAACAGAAAAAATAAACTAAAAAAATCTGAAATAAATAAATTTAATTCAATTTAAGAAATAATTTTAAAAAATAGCAAAAAAAAAAATGGGAGCTTTTGGCAAGATGTGATGAATATCTTGTTCAACAAAATTTTTATGCAAGGTTTCATTTAGTGTCAATGTTATTAACCATCTGTTAAAAAAACATTTTTTTATAATATAGAGCATTTGAGCGTTGTCTCTGTTTGTGCTGCTGCAGGTTGTTCACAGAGTTGTTGACGACTTGGGATGGCTGTCAGAAGTACTTCTACCGCTCATGGGCGAGACGGACGGCCCTGCAGACGGCTCTACAGCAAGCTGCCAAGGTGAGATGACTACATCATTCACGGCTCTGTTATATCTCTGTCCGAATGTTCTGGGATTACCAGTGCGGAGTTAATCCAGCATAGTCTGCAGTCTGTAATCTGTTGGTCTTTGTTTCAGGAGGTTGGTCTGGGGAACATCGAGCGCTGCAGAGGTTTCTCTGCTCATCTTTTCAAGCTGCTCCTCAGACAGAGACGACGTCTCTCCAAACTCACAGAGCAGTGGGTCCAACTCAGGTCAGTCGGCCAATACGGCATTTACATGCTAAAAAAGAAACACTGTGCAGAGCAAAGTGATCTTTTTTTCTGTGTTTGTAAGATTATTCACCAGAGCAGGAAATGGGTAATATAATCTCATGCTCTTCATTACCAAAAAAACTATATCTTTGGTGTGGAATGATTCCATCTAGCTCGTTGTTAGATCATTCTACGTGTTTAATCCTTTGATTATTGCAGACAAATGTCCCACCTGGTTTTAATACAGTGAAACCTGAATTCAGACCAGTAGAGTAAAACCATATCATCCGGAAACAGAGGTCAGCATTGTAGAATTATGTGGGCTCAAGACCTACATTATAATTGAAGTCATCGTGTTTTATTTTGATCAGGCCAGGGCAAACTCACCAGGCCTGCATCTCTTTTCTTTTGCAGCTGCTTTCCTTGGAAAATAAAACCCACCGTTTGTTAATAAAGGTTACAGGTGCATCTCAATAAATAAGAATATCATGAAAAATTTTATTTTGGTAGTTTAATTTGAAAAGGGAAACTCATACATGCCAGGACTTGACACCTGCCCACAGCGTCAAAATTACCAAAAGCTGGTTCATTGACGATGCTATTGGCTGACAGATGTGTAACAGTCCTTCAAGGTGTGACGTGTCGACACTGACACATCCAGTGTTAATGGGTTAATGAGTGTTGTATACTCTGTATTTTAACGTCAGTCTCTTCTCGACTCATCACTCTCAGGACTCTAACAAACAGCGTTCAGGGTATCAAGGCCGACCTCCAGAGTCAGGATGAGGACCCAGGCTGCTCCCTCCCTCCTCAGGACTCTCTGCAGGGTTGGGTCAGCAGAGGCCAGGAGCTGGCGGCTCAGGTCTCCACCCTCCTGCAGCAGCTCTCCTGGCTCCATCAGTGCTGCCCTGAAGACCTGCAGCAGAAGGAGGAGACGGGCGGCTGCAGGCAGCACACCCTGAGGTGCCCGTCCCCGCTCGCCGCACACCGCCAACCCCCCGGCTGTCTGATGAGGAGGGGCGACCCTGCGTGGTGCCAGCTTAACCAGCGCTTTAACACCATGCTGAAACAGACTCAGAGCCTGAAGAAGGAGCTGGACAGCGTGGCAGAGCAGACGTCAGACAGAGTCCTCCTCACATGGTAAAACACCAGCCCTCAGCGGTTTGGAAATGAAGCAGCTGAGGACAGAAACACTCCTAACACCTTGTTTCCCTCCACAGGAAACACTTTGTGACCTGCTGCTCCGCCCTCGACCAGCTGGGAGCCGTCGTGGCTCAGATGCCCGGCGTGGAGCAGCTCTTTACAGCCGTGTGTGTCTGCAGCGCAGACAATCAGCCAGCCGTCACACAGAGCCTGCAGTACGTCAGAGGACAGGTAGAGGGCAGCATCACAGAATTCACCACTTGGAAGACCGAGCTGCTCTCGCTGGGACCCCAGAACTCAGGTACAAGACTAGATCAGTCAGTCCACTGTTAGAGGACCATGACGTTAGCTATGACACCAGCTGAGAGCTGCACAGACTCAAAGAGGGGAAGGTGACTGCTGGTTTTTGGTTAATTAATGTCATTTTAATAATTAGGAGCTCCTACAAGGAACTTTTTAGATTGTAGGAATTTGGCGCTCCCCAGTGGACAAAGTTGTAAGTCTGACTGTCTTCACAGATCAACAACCTGCCTTCTGCTCTGACTTCTCTGCTGAGCTGGAGACCAACATCAACACGGTGCTGTGTGCCATCCAGACGCTCGTGAAGAGACGAGAGCGAGAGCAGCAACAACGAGAACAACAAGAAAAATCTGAAGACGTCACAAGAGGTGAGAGCGACGCCTTCACGTTTCGTCTAAATTCTTGTCTTCAGGTCTCTTGCCATCCAACACTTTTCAGTGATGGATGGCAAAACTGCAGTCATCAACTAAAGTGGACCAATGGATGTGAGATTGAAAAAGATCAAAGTGTTAATCCGTAGTTGCATTCTCTTTTTGTTACTCTGATTAAACAAGATTACGTTTTCAGGGAACCAAATTAACTTCACTTCTCTCCAGTATAAACTAGTTACTGCAGATTCATTAAAAAGTGTTATAATGTCTTACTCCTTTCATATTACTAATCACAGCCTGTAATTAGACTTTTTTGTCATTGACTAACACCATAACTCTCTTAAAGTCTTAAAGTTGACTTAAATCGATACTCCGGGATGGAACAAGTTGGGTCCTATCACAAGGTTCAGGGCAGAAATTACCCCTACAGCAGTGTTTTTATGCAGCAGAAGCCCAGGGCGCTCACACCAAACACCCCCTCCCTGCTCCTCTGCCGGTTTCCTCTGCACTCAGACGGGCCCATATTTTACTTGACCATAAACACAAATAAACGGACTCCCACCAAAAAAAATCTGATATTGGTTTGCATTCACTCTTTATTCAGAGAATTTTCAGCGCGTTACTTTCACACAAAAACACCGCTAAATAAGGCTCTAGTTCTCGTCGTGTCTCTTCGTCCTGGTAGACTACCTGCGTTTGTTTATTTCTGTCACTAAGCGGCGAGCGCCTTTAAGGAGGAGCTGCTTTATCAGATTACTCCAATAGAAAGAAACGATCCTTGTGTTGTCAGGAAGGTCGAAATCTCGCGGCCAACTGGCAATGACCTATTTTCAGAGGCATCATATCTCGTTCTAGGTTATCAGAAAAAAAAAAAAATCTCATTTTTTGAAAATTCAAGGGGTGAAAGGTCTTGTTTTCAACTTTATTATATTATATGTAAGTATTAAATCAGGGATCAGCATGATATGTCCCCTTTAAAACCCTTTAAAAATGTATAATTACACTACAGAGTGACTTATAGTCCATAAAGTATGATGCTTATTTTATTAATGAAAAATTACTGCTTTTTTTCTTTGCATCTGATATTTGTTGTGCTCAGAGCAACTATCTACATGTGTAATGATCAGGGTTTGAAGGCAAACATATTCTTCGTCTCTGTCCTTCATGTCTCTGTGTGGTTTCTTGTCCATGTTATAGATTTCAGACTAGCATCAAAGGCTGTTTTCATGCTATCACTTGATGTTTCAGAGAGAGCTGCAGAGGAGAAAGAGGAGGAACAGTCTGTTGAAGACCTGCTGAAGCCTGGTCACCTGGCTCAGCTCCTGGAGGAGGACCTGGCAGCAGAGGTGGAGGCTCTGAGTGTGGGAGACGTGAACGGAGGTCTGGAGCGACTGCTGAACCGCCTCAGGACTCAGAGGGACTCGTGTCAGGGGTCACAGCTGCAGGTACGAGGAGAGTCCATGACTCCAGCATGTCTGATATTTACTGACAGATCCAACCAAAACCAAGACCAGATCTTTACGGTGATCTGAGCTCCATCAGCTGAGTCATGTTACGTGTGTGTGAAATATAAAACATAACCTTATGATGCTGTAGTGATGAGCTCTTTAACATCTTTGTTTCGTGTCCATTCATCCACCTGCCTGTTTCTGTGTGTGTGTGTTCAGGAGGTGAGCAGGGCGTGCAGGATGCTGGTGCGTCTGGAGCCTCTGCTCGGCGTTTACTGCGACGTGGTGCGATTCTACGTCTCTGTGTCAGTTGGAGCTCACAGGAGCACGGGGAAGCTGCTGTCTGTGCTCGCCAGCATCTTCACCCAGCTCGCTCAGAAGGTACAAACATCAGTCCACGCTCTGACACAGGCCTTTACAAGATAAACCAGCTGACTGATCCTCTCTGTCGTCTCCCCCTCAGGGTTTCTGCCTCCCTCAGGAGCTGATGGCAGGAGGAGACGGAGAAGGAGCCACAGAGTTTCACGACTATGAGGGCGGAGGAATGGGCGAGGGCGAGGGCAGCAAAGACGTCAGCGACAAGATCGAGAATGAAGATCAGGTGATTTAGAAGACGCTCATTTATTTCTTATCAGATCATCTCAGCTCTGTGTCCCCTCTGACATTTTCAGGAGCATTTGAATGTTTTATCCACTGATCAGCTGATTGAAGATCAGTGCAGACTGCTCTGCTCAGTCAGGTAGACGTTATCAACAGTTAGCTCACTGGAAACTTTTAGTAAAAATTGTCTTATTTGACTCAATATTAGGGCTGAAACAATTCCTTCAACAATTTGAGTACCATGATTACAAAATGATTGAAGAATTTTCCCTGCCTCGAGGGATCGTTTGATTTTAGAAACTCAGAAAATGGTATTTTCACCAACACTACTTCTACTGTGGCACAGAGATCTGATGTCACACATGCAAGCAGTGCTGCCAACTTAGCCACTTTTCAGACCTCTCTGGTGATTTTTTTTTTACAAATAAAAGTGAACAGGAACATAACTAGTGACTTTTCTGGAGTTTGGAGACTGATGTGAAAGATGAATGGTGGAGGAGGTTGATATTTTGACATTTAAAGGGGCTGTGAGGAGTTTCTAAGTGATCTTATAAAAAGTCTCCCTCCTCCATATATGCCTGATCATAATCCACACTTTAAAATGAGATTATCAGCACTAATATTACTGGTTACAAGTTATTTTGAAATGCTACTTCTTAGCTTCTTGATCTGGTC
Source organism: Halichoeres trimaculatus (assembly GCF_033239565.1). Classification (NCBI taxonomy): domain Eukaryota; kingdom Metazoa; phylum Chordata; class Actinopteri; order Labriformes; family Labridae; genus Halichoeres; species Halichoeres trimaculatus. The sequence continues at coordinate 5,566,100 of NW_027437191.1, read as the reverse complement.
GAGCATTGATGGATTTACAGCATGTCTAGGTCTCTATGACAACACCACGCCGGCTGATTAAGTTTGGAAGAAAAAATAAGAGATCTGTGTTTTTCTGTGCTGAAAACAATTTCTGTGATTAATGTTGTAGTGATGGTGGACACTGGAGCCATGCTAAAGGCTAAAATATGGGTTAAACTGTCTGTGCTTATGTTTATTCCAACTAGGATTGCCACCCGTCCTGTAAAATACGGAATTCTCAAGTATTTCGCACTTAAACGTTGCGTCCCGATTGAAATCAATACGGGATGCAATTTGTCCCGTATTTTCAGTTTGCCTGGAACACAGCACCACTCTCCCTAAATTCAACATGCAGTTGAGCATTAATTGTGTGAGAGAAAGTCACAGGAAATCAGAAGTAAACATGCCTGTGGCTGCATCTGGTTCTCCGCCCCGTGCCCCATTGAAAAGCAAAGGATGCAGAAACACAGACGTGAGTGTGAGTGAAACGATTTCAAAGGACGCGGTAAAATCTGTTGCTGAGTGCTTTCTTCATACCTGAAGCATCTCCATCTAGTCTTACTAAAAAAATAATTAATTGGAAAAGTTTTTATATATATATATATATATATATATATATATATATATATATATATATATATATATATATATATATATATATATTTTTTTTTTTTTTTTTTTTTTTTTTTTTTTTTCACGTGACTAATCCAGTTAAAGTTTTTTTTTCCAAGATTTTAAAAGACAAAAATTACCCCTGGATTTCTTGTGAAGAGTAAAATAATCCAGAAAACTGAAACATTTTCTTTTTCAGTTTCTTGTATCAAGACATTTTTCATATTTCAAGAAAGCATGTACATTTTTCTTCCTCTGTGTCTTACATTTTTCTTGACTTGTCAGCTGAATGTGTCCCATATCAGGTCTAATAAGACTATGGTTGCTAAAAATAAAAGCTTAGATTGCCGTTTTTGCAGTGTAACAAATGTGTTTTAAGCAGCCTCTTTAAAAAAACATTCTTCAGTAGCTTTAACTGGCTTAGTTCTGGCGATCAGTTTAGCATGCTTTTAGTTGCTCGTATCTTTTTACTTGTTGCCTTTTTATGAATGAAATCCAGGTTAGAGCCAAAATATAATTCTATAATTCTAAGTTCTCTAATCTCCCCAAATGATTGGAAATCAAATCAGAGCCAGATCTTCTCAGAGGCAAAAAAAATCCTCTGGATGTTGTTGAAACAAACAGATTACACCTGGAGCTGCTGATCTCTGAGAATTGAAAATATCCTGGCTATAAAACCTTCATTTTTATTTGTTATTTAGTTACTGATGTGAGAAGGACTTAATTTGGCTTAAAAAAGCATCACCTGTTTAGAGTCTCTGGGGTTTTGTAGAATCTGATTGTGACTTTAAATATCAAAGAGAGACACTTTTGGTCCAGAGGGTTTTAGGCTCCTGATTAAAAGTTCAGTGTATCAGATGTATCACTCAGATTGTTATAGTTACGTCCATAATGGATCGTTAATGGTCCTGGTTTGGTTCTGTGCTGCTCCTCTTGCAGGTGGAGGACTCGTTCCAGGAAGGTCAGGAGAAAGAGGAGCAGCAGGAGAAAGCAAACATCAAAGCGGAGGACAACGCCATCGAGATGTCGGAGGACTTTGACGGGCAGATGCATGACGGGGATGAAAAGGAACCAGGTGACCATCAGTTCATGTTGTCTGTCTCATAGCTTTTTACCTCTCCAGTGGACAGAGTTCAGACTGGCTGTAAGGCCTGGCTCACACTACAGGATTCTCGCCCCGATTTAACCCAGATTCGGTCCTCCCCACTATCAGGGAAGAAATCTGGTCTGGGACTAAAATCAGCCCTGATGTTCGGCCAAGATTATCTTCTAGTGTGAGCTGTTGACAGATGAATCTTTAGCCCCACGATCGTCTCACAGACTTGTCGAAGCCGCCCCGATAATTTTCAAACATGTTTGATATTTATCTGGATGATTACAACATTCATTCTCACTGAGGATGACAACAGACAATTAGAAAAAGCACCAGAGACCGGACAACAAACACAGGCTCAAAGTGCAACTGAAAGGCTCCGGGTCAGCTGACTGCGTGCTCCACTGGCCCACTCGAGCCAGTTCAATAATGCCTTTAAAAATAACACATAACCACGCCATTTTCATACAGTAGCAAACTGTTGTTTTATCAGTGATTGGTGTGAGATCATGCCATTATTGGCTGATACAGCAACAGTTTCGCCTTTGTCCCTCCGCGTTCGCGTAATGAATGAAAGGCACCGCTGCAGACAGCTCTGCTTCTTTCTCCTCCTGTCCCACCAGTGCGCTAAAAACCTCAGATCAAACAACTGAGCACATGTGGTGCATCACTCTCTCTGGTCAAATAATCTTGGTGAAATCCTGTAGTGTGTGTTGGTCAGTATTTTCAAATCTTGTTGTTAAAGTGTGCTTAAGATTTAAGAGAAGATGATCTGTGAAGATTCTCCTTATGTGTTAGATACAACCCGATTTCAGAATCTTTTTAGATTAGCCAGGCTCTGGTCTTGTCTTCTTCCTAGACTGTGCATGGAATTATGTGGTTGTTTACAGCCAAAAACAGCCACACTCCCCTCCCCGCTGCTGGAGAGATTTCTCTTCAGCAGCGGGGAGAGGAGTGGGCGGGGAGGAGGTTCGGGGATATTTGTTTCGGTGGACCAATCAGGTCAGACTTGCTCCTTATTATTCAAAAAAGGGAATCGCTGACGTCGGCAAACCCTGGAAATTCCAAACAGCTCAGGATTTTATATTCACAAGCACTACTACGTACAGGTTTTGTCATTAAATATCGAATTTTGTGGGCTGGGAGAAAAGCTTAAGACCCACAGATTTAAGTAAAAGACTTAATAAAGTGATTTTTGCAAAGAAAGGACCTTCAAGATGAAACACACGGCGGAATACAACCAGGCGATGAAGACACGTGAGGAGGACGTGAAAGCTACGTTATCTTTAGTGAAGCTGTTTGCCTCTACAACGGACACATGGTCGAGCCGAACATTCTAACGCCCTTTATCTTTATTACCCCTAATTCACAAATAAAGCGTGAGTGACGCGCAGCCCAGTTCCACGGATTTTTGCCGCGTGCCAATTCATACTGGATGCGTCTCTGGAGCGCAGCACAGCACAGGGCAGCGCCCATAGCAGCTGGATACCGGAGATCACACAGAACTAGGCTACATGTTCCTGCAAGAATCCAACCCATTACAATGTACTTTCATGGTAATTAATTCGCATATTAAACTCATCTGGCCCTCACTAAACTTCAGCTCCTTCAGTCCATGCCTTCTCCTTTCTGTTGGTGTCCTTATAGAAAGAATGTGTTGTGCCGTATAGAATTATGAAGTTTTTCACCTACAAGATGAACTTTTCCTCCTCCAAAACGTCAGATTTCCCCTGGATCTGACCTAATTACTATGTTTACATTTCAAGCTCGTGCAGTAGTACATGATTTGAAAAGTGGCTTCCAAGCTGTGTGTGCAATAAAAATGTTATTCAGAAGCAGCAACCCCTAAAGTTGTTCATTTTTTTCCCTTTATTGTCATAAATACTGTTACCGCAAATGTCCTTCAAATATTGTGATATAGTTTTGAGGCTATATCGCCCATCCCTACCGTCAATTATTGAGCTGGGAAGTTGTTATCAAATATACAAAATCATCTGCCTGGTCTACAAAATTCTTCATAATACTATGAAAGCAGTCAGATCCCTAGGAGCACCACAGAAGGTGACCTCATCTCATTTAGAAAAAGCACTTTTGGTCAGCAGTCATTTTCTGTCAGAGCAATAAAAAACTGGAATTCATTGTCCAACACCATCAGAGACATACATAAATACTCCACTTGTTGTCTCAGTCTCGTCTTTAATGCATGAATTGCTTTGATGAGCTTTGTCTGCGTGTGTTTTTGTGTCAATTTTGTGCGATACGTTGTATGTCTTTTTCTTTTGTTCTAGGCCTGTTATAACCATACATTTTATGTATTTTCTTTTGTATTTTATAGCTTTTTACAACGTAATATTTATATTTTAGGCTGCCGATTTGGCAACTGGCCGTGGACTGCAGCAGGAAATTAGCCTTAAAAGGCTAAAGCTGCCTCTTTTACTGTGTAGTGAATTAAAGGGGACTGCCCATGAAACAATAAACAACTAAACTAAATTAAAATCATTTTCCTTCTTTGAATCATTCACAGGTGAAGATGATGATGATTCGTCTAAAGAAGACGAAGACGAGCTGGATAAGAAGATGGGTGACCTGGGTGAAGGACAAACAGAAACTCTGGATGAGAGGATGTGGGGGGATGATGAAGATGATGATGATGATGATGATGAGGGGAGTGACAAAGAGGAGGAGTCTGGACAGGGCATGGACCAGGTAAACACCTGAGAGCAGTTTATTCAGAGCAGTCAGACGTCAGCTGTCCTCTGTGTGCTCTGACTTCCTGTCTGTCTCTCTCAGGGGGAATCAGAGCTGGTGGCTAAAGACGATAACCTGGACGCTGCCGATCCAAACAAAGACAAGAAAAACCAGGACGGAGACGAACAGATGGACGAGGAGGAGAAGGAGAAAATCCACGAGCAGGGAGACGAGGTGAGGAGTGAAGGGATGCAGAAACCAAACAGCAGCATCTTTAATTTACCGTCAGTCACAGAACATTTCAACACTTCAAAGATCCTCCTCTGACTCTGATCTGTCTCTGATGTTTCTCAGAGGGAGTTTGATGAGAACGAGGTGGACCCTTACCACGGTCAGCAGGACAAGAGACCGGATCCTGAAGCCATGGATCTGCCTGAGGATCTGAACCTGGACCAGGAGGAGGCAGGAGATGATGGAGAGGAGGAGGGTGATGGTGAGAGCTCTTTCTGAACAACACAGTAAACTAACAACGTGAGTTATCCTGCAGGTAACAGCAGACGGTCAAAATAACATGAGACACGCCTCTGATCTGCTTTTCCTCAGAGGAGAATCCCTTCGACATCGACGAGAAGACAAAATCTCTGGATGAGAAGGAGGACGAACAGAGGGAGGGAGGTGAGGAGGAGGATGGAGCAGAGCAGATGGAGGAAGAACAGAAGGACCAACCAGGAGAGGAGAACTCCCAGGAGGAGCCAAAGACTGAAGAGGAGGAGGAGGAAGGAGGAGGAGAGAGAGTGGAGGGTGAAGAAGAGCCTGCTGAGAAAGATGAAGAGGAGGAGAAGGAGAAAGGACAGGAGGCAGGAAGGGATGAAGAACACACTCTTCCTAATGAGAAAGGAGAGAAACCAAAGGTGAGTGTGTGCCCAAAGTTCCTGTTTGATCCACACACACACACACATGCGTGCGTTTGTCTTTGGTGACACTCTGTGGGTTTGTGATGCTTACAGGAGGAAGACGATGGAGCAGGTGAGGATGAGGAGCAGCCAGAGTCAGCTGAGAGGAAGGAGCACGACGCAGACGGTCAGACTGGAGAGGAGAACGTTCAGAGTGAAACGGCCGTGGAGCTGGCAGGAGAGGCTTCAGAGAGGGACCAGGCCAAAGAGGTACACAGTCACACCTCAGCTGTGTGACGTTTGATACCTGCTTCCTGAGAGACACAGAGAGGAGCCACATGACAGGGAGTGGGCCTCCTCCTGCTCTTCTAATAAAGCAGAATAAGGTGGTTTCAGCCAGTTTGGGCTCCTCTTTGAGGAACTAAATGCTTCCTGTGGCCAGTTGTTGGTCTGGGTTTCAACCAAGTCTTGGTTAGATTATGCAAATCAGGCCAGTGACAGGAGAACAAGTCAAATTTAAAGGTGATCCAGAAAAAAATATGTGGGAAAAGTTCATGCAAATACAAACCCTTTAAAGGTAGAGTCTGCAGAATTCTAAAAAGTAGAATGCCAACTTTTACAGGAATATAAGCCTCTATACATGTGTGTGTCAGTGTCTGTGTCTGCCTAAACCCCCTCCTCTGCCTGGGGACGTTTCTGAGCTGACAGTATTGCTGCGTTCCATTTGCACTCAGAAGTTGGAATTTCTGAATTCCAAGTGGGAACGCCCCTTTAAGACCGGAATTTCCACCTTGTAAGTCAGAGTACCCACACCACCCCCGAGTTCCCAGTAGGAAAATCTGATTTCAGGGGTCAACAGTAATTAAGCTCCTGTTCTACTCTTTTTATTTTAGAATTTCTGAATTGTGTTTTTCGTAATTAATCAGCTGTATGCATAGTATTATTCAATGTTTATATACAGAAATACTTCTGTTATGATAAGTTTTTTCTGACTCGGCAACTGGAACGCTGAACTCGGAGATGACATCATTCCCACTCCCAACCTCCCTGTTCTGAGTACAAATGGGACGCACCATAAGTGAGGTTACTTCAGCCAATCACAGCAATGTGCAATAGTGGTGCCATTTCATAGATCGTATAAAACATGGACTTAGTCTCGCCGATGTCACCCGTCTGTTTCTGAAACAGAAAATGAAACACATTGGCTATAGCGGCCATATTGGTAGTGGCAAGGGCCTCGCCTACATCCATAGGGCGCCGGCCGTCACATGACCCTCAGCTGTGCCTCTTATTGAGGGAGCTCGTGATCTTAATATCCTCTGAACGGCCGAGTTAGAAAAAAATTCACCCCCCGTACCGTGGGAGCTGGTAGTAAAATTAGCGACTCAGACAGGAGATGTTTTTTGAACCAGGCTGTAAATAGGTTAATTTCTGCTTCAAAAACGGCTTTTTTGGCTTGGTGTGTATGTGATTTCCGCTACTTCCGGAGCCAGCCTCAAGGGGGCACTCGAGAAACAGCAGATTTTAGCACTTCAGCATTGTCTCATATTCTCAGACTGGAGGTTGCCACTTGTGCCATTTACACATGTATTGTTCTCCAAGGTGGAGGAGCCCGATTTGAATGTTTTGTTCACTGAAAAGTCACAAGAAAATTCCTGTAGACCCTACCTTTAAATTGTCAAAATCTGATATTTGACTCAGATTTCCAAACTTCCTGTTCAGATTTTACAGTGTTAAAAAGAAACATTTTTGTGAGTCTTGGAATGATAGTTACACCTGAAAAAATTAAAAAACAAATCAGGCATGTAGCCAGAAGCAGCTGAAGGGGCTGTGTTTTTCTCAGCTAGGGGGTGCTGTGGAGCACATATTGGAACAAAAACACTTGATCCATGGATATTTTGCCATGACTGGATTTTGTGGCTTGGTGTGTTCGCATTTATCTGAAATTAAAGGAATGCAATTAAGGGCTAAAGGTGCGGATGAAACAAATAATAACCACTTAGGTTTCAACAGAGCCTTTGTCTACCTTACAGTCGGGCTTGCGCCCTAAAAAAAGGTTAATGACACTGTGGATTCAGAGCTTAGTTCCATATTTTCCTTAAGAAGTCTGTAGTTTCGTCATGGACACAACGTATTATGACACATTCTTACCACTACCATGAGGAATCATAGACTGTATATAGAGTGGACAGCGTGGCTCTGCCATTTATCATTGTACGGTTTTGAAGCCAAAATTCCTCCGTCACAGGTGCCGCCATTGATAGCATTTGCGGCCAGAGCCTGCGCAGTAGAGACTGTGAGGGATTCTGGGAGAATCTGAGTGGAGCTGGGTGACAAAAATATATATATTTTTTTTTCTTTGGAGAGTCTAATCACTTCTTGACTCTACCTCTCAACATATTTTACAATCCTCGAAAAAAATACACAAGAATGGCAGCTGTCAATCATTGTTAAACGTTACGTAAAGCCTTGTTTTTAACCTTGTATAACTAATGAAAAAGAACATTTTCAGAAAAAAGAGGACTTGAATACAAGACAGCCAAATGATATCTTCAAATCACCACAATAATCAGACTTGAGAAACATTTCTACGAGGAGTCTTAATTTTTTTAAGTTTGACCACAGGCCATCCGGGCTGGCTGGAAAGCCGGACTTTTTAATCTATACTGCAGCCAGCCACCAGGGGGAGCAGTTTTTGTGGAGACCGCACTAAGAGCCAAGCAAGCGGACGTCCTTTTTTTTACTATTTTCTATCTGAGTAATTCATAGACATAAAAAAGTAGGAACAGTATTGGTCCCAATACAGCATGGCTTTATGACATACATACAAAAAGAATCATCTGTTTGAGGTCTTTACTTTTTATGTCAGTGGATCAGCACAGCTGCACGGAGGAAACAGGGGTTATGAATCTTTCAGGCTCACAGGTCTCATCACAACTGTCTCTGTATCGTGTCTTAACTCTTCCTCTGATGAACTCTTTGTTTCTGTTCCTGTGTTTCTCAGGAGCACGGCAGTGGAGCTGCAGATGCCAGCCAATCAGAAGGCCACCAGTCAAAGCTGACTGCGAGGATGGCCTCACAGAGACAGACTCAGGACAAAACTCAGGTCTGCAAACCCACACACTGCTGAATCTGCACGGCTGAGTGTCTGTCTCTGTTACTTCAAGTCATCTTATCAAACTGTTTCAGAGCTTCAAGAGGAAACCTGGTCAGGCTGATAACGAGCGATCCACAGGGGATTACAACGAGAGAGTGAACAAACGTCTGAGAACCGTGGAGAGCAGCAAGGATTGCTCTGAGGACAGCAGGCAGAGCGACGCTCAGCAGGAGTCAGATCTGTACGAGCACATCAAACAGGGGGAGACGACGTACGACACGCAGACATACGGTCAGTCACCTCAACCACAAACACAACACAGAGAGCCCATAACTCTAACGAATGACAAAAAAACACACAGATCCATCAAATGAAAATCCTCATGGAGAGTCAGAAACTTTGTTTGGACTATTTTACAACAATGAAATGAAAGTCGAAAGTCAAGATCTTAAAGCTCTTCTTTTCCTCTGAAACTACCAGCCATGACTTTTAATTTAATGTGTGGATTTAATTAAAGCATTTTTTCTTATTCAAAGAGCTTCTCTTCCTTTAAATTAAAATAAGTGACTTTTATTTTTTATATTTTTCTTTTTTTTAAGACTTAGAAATTTATTTGAGATCATTTTGTTTTTTGAACTCACAAATATGATTATTTTGAAGTGTTAATTATCAAAGTTACAACCGTTCTTACTTATTCTGATAAACAGTGTTTTGGGTGATCTTTGCTGGCAGCAACAGGCTTCCCAACTTTCCTACAACAGCTTTTCACTCATTTTTGTGTCACATTTACTTTTTTCTGTGCAGATGTCGCCAGCGCAGACCAACAGAAAGAAGCCGGGCCTCAGCAGAGCCAAGACGAGGACCAGAATGAAGAGGAGGATGTAGCCATGGAAACAGAGAACCAGGAGGACCTTCAGGCTGCTGAGGTCCAGGAGCTGAAGCCTGAGCAACTGGACTCTAGCAAGGCCTCCAAAACAGGTAACACACTCCTTCTTTTTCTGCCTGTTTGAGCTTTAATAAGCCTCAATAAACAGATTTTACCAATGCATGTGTTTGTGTTTGAAGGAGCAGACAGTGGGGAGATGGAGGTGCAGACTCAGGCTGAAGGAGAGGACGAGGAGAAGTGGAAGGACCGATTAAACACCAGAGAAGAAGAAAGAGAAGAGAGGAGCACAGAGTCAACGATCCACACCGTTCCTGAGCTGCTGCTGCTGGACTCCATGCAGGTCGAAAAGCTTTATGATTTAAAGAACACACCTGTTTTCCTCCAAGACTGTCTCTCTCACTCATAATCATCATACAGTCAATTTTTATTTATGTATCGCCAAATCATAAGAAACATCATTTCCAGACACTTTCGCCAAACATTAACAGGTCTAGACCCGTTAATGTTAATAAGATTTTAATAAGAAGACATTAAACAAGTTAAAATAGCAAGGAAAAACTTCCCTTTAACAGGCAGAAACCTCGGACAGAACCAGACTCATGTTAGACACACATCTGAGGAGACTGTGTAGGTTTAGAGACAGAGAGAAAGAGAAATGTAGACAGAGGCAAAAAGAGAGAGGGATGAAGCCAGAGAGAGAGACACAAGCTGCATCTCCATCACACTTTTTCACAAAATCAAAGCAATATTTCTGAAGTTTGAATTAGGTACACTTGAGCCTTTCTGGTGTTTCCATTATGACCAGAATTGTGCACAACTTAAGTAAAATCTTGTCCCGTAATTTTGCAGAAGCTTCCAGATGCTGATGACGATGCTGATTGGTGAACACATTTGTGTTTTTATTCACTGGTCACTGTCAGCCATGATCACACCAACTCAAAACAGACAGGAACGAAATACTGAATGAAAATCATCATCTCCAGCTCACATACACTCTATCTTACACACACACCTCTGCCTCTCCCTCCTGCTGCATTCTGACCCGCTCACAGCCGTCATGATGCCTTCACTGACACTCAGAAACACCAACATCTGCTCTGAACACAGAAATAACAGCAAAACTGTTACAAAATGAACGTCAGAGCCTGTTTGTGTGGACGTGGACATGTACGAGGAGGTTAGGGAGGTGTGTTGTTATGACTACGTGACATGTTTTTGTGAAAAAGGTGTTCACATTCAATATCAAAACTTCTGAAAAACCACCTCATGAGAGCATAAAGACTTTTTATTGAAATTTTAGAGGTTTTTCCATATTATTTTTTTAGCATGACATTTAGGTTAATGGTAACACAGCTACAGATGGAGATACAGACAGAGAGAGACAGACACAGTCTGCATTTTGGGGGTGTAGTGATGGTTATGGGGAAACTGTAGGTCCACAGCAGCAGGTCAAAGGAACCTTCAAGACAAACTCAGAGCCTCCCAGGGAGACATATAGTCAAAAACTATAAAGGGGACATCAAGATTAAAAGTTAGACTGACGGAGAGGGAAACAGGAGCCCTGTGTGTCAGTTCCCCCCAGCGGTCTAAACCTATAGCAGCAGAACTAAGACCTGGTTCAGACCTGATCCAGCTCTAACTGTAAGCTTAATCAAAAAGGAAAGTTTCAAGTCTACTCTTAAAGGTTGAGACCGTGTCTACCCCCAAGACCTCAACCAGTAAGTTATTCCAGAGAAGAGGAGCCTGATAACTAAAGGCTCGACCTCCCAGACTACTCTTAGAGACCCTAGGTATGAGCAGACCTGGTGCTGAGAACACAGTGACCTTGGCGGATAAGACGGATCAATGAGCTCTGTAAGGTAGGATGGCCCAATGCCATGAAGAGCTTTGTAAGTCAGAAGAAGAATTTTAAACTCTTTTCTAGATTTTATAGGTAACCGGTGTAGAGACGCTAACACTGGAGAGATGCGCTCTCTCCTCCCAGTCCAAGTCGGTACCCGAGCGGCAGCGTTCTGAACCAGCTGTAGATGCTCATCATCATCATCTCGTCCTCTCAGACTGTCAGTCTCAATGTTGCATTGAGGTGTCAAAGTCAGATCTCAGAGCTGGTTCTGTCCTTCTGTCTGTTTCTAGAAAGAAGAGAGAGACCCCGAGGAGATGAGGAGGGAGATGGAGCTGCAGCTGGAGGCCTGGCACAAACTGGCTCCAGGAACTCAGGAGGAGGTGAGGTCTACCTGAGAGGTTTCCTCTGTTCAACACTGTGGCGTTGATTCATAGTGAGCTCTGCTCAAATATGTTAAAATCTGTTGTTGTCTCTTGATGAAATTGATATTTATCCGTATGGTTTGTTTGTGTTCTGATGTGTTTTCTCTGTGTGTTCCAGGAGAGCACAGCAGCCACCATGTGGCATCAGTACCAGAGTCTGACCTCGGCTCTGTCCCAGCAGCTGTGTGAGCAGCTCCGCCTCATTCTGGAGCCCACACAGGCAGCCAAACTGAAGTCAGTTCACACACACTCTGTGTTTTTGAAGACTTGTTCAAATGGTGTATCACACACTAACACACACGACTCTTCCTCCTCAGGGGAGATTACCGCACAGGGAAGCGTCTAAACATGAGGAAGGTGATCCCCTACATCGCCAGTCAGTTTCGTAAAGACAAGATCTGGATGAGGAGGACCAAACCCAGCAAGAGGGAGTACCAGATCTGTCTGGCTGTGGACGACTCCTCCAGCATGGTGGACAACCACTCCAAACAGGTACCAGAGCCTGGTCACATGACCTCATATACAGCTGAGGCCAAACTGAGGAGCCTCCTGTGAAAGGTTTTTTTACAGGTCAATGCATTTTTGGCACAGCTTTCCCAAACATCCTACTTTTATTTTGGATGCTGAAATTATTTCACTTGGATGCAAGTGAAATAATGTCAACTTGTCAAAGAAGACAGTCAATCGAGCCCTGATGTCAGAGAAATGGTCAAGATAAACCGCCCTTCTACCCAAGGCCAGATGAGAAAGTAGTGCTCTTTGGAGGGGCAGACAGATGTTGCTTCAATTCAAAAGTTTGAGAAAAACGTTGAAGTTTTCTTTAATCTTTTGATCTTTAAAAAAAAGGAGCTGATTCTGACCTGAAAGTCAGAATGAAACAGACAATGTGAGCCTTTGAACTCCTTTTGACTTGATGGCTTCTGTTCATTTGGTGGGCCTTAAAGGGATAGTTCCGTTTTTTTGAAGTGGGGTTGTATGAGCTCTATGTGACCACTAAGGACATTAGATACAGTAGAAAGTTGTCTCCTCTCCCTCAGTAAGACACAGACTGTAATCGCTGGTGACGAGGAAATAGGCGCTAACAGGGACAGACGGTACCAGATTCAAAGGCTATTTTCTCTGCCTACAAGAACTAAAATCAAAAAGTAAAACCACAGTTTAAGAGTACGCTACATAAAATATTTTTTAAGTGCATTAAGTCTTCGGAAATATAAACATTTATCTGGACCTTAACTAACTGGTCATGTATCCTTCCGCGCAGCGCTACTGCGCTCCTTCCCCCCTCATTCTCTCAGCTGTAGGGAATGTAAACAAGCTATGCTTCGGGCGTCGGTTGTAGCCTCATGTAAGTTTGATCAAGTATTGTAATTCTTTTGTTTGTACTCTAAGGATTGTGAGGCAGCATAGGAAATTCAAAATGAGTGACTATGACAGTGACAATGAAGTTCCATTCACTTTGGAACCAAAAGGATACCTGTATGAACCGGAGCACACAGAAGAAGAGCTGCTACAGATATGACTGAAAGGAATACAGCAGTGGCGAACCGTGAGTACTACAGCTGGGCCTTCACCTCAGCCCTCACAGCCCAGAAAAGAAATCATCACGGAAAAAAGTAGTTAACAAAAATCATTTTCATTGAATAGATAAAATAAATATAAAAAAGAGGCTTTACATAAAACAATGACTAACATTATTCAGTGAGTTTACAAAACTTACTAAAATAACCTAAAATGATGAAGAAAATGTCTTTAGTTTTTATCTTTGTCAATCTGTGTCATACATAAACTCGTTACTTTTACCCATCGAGAGTACTGGCAGGCTGCCAACACTCCTGAATATGGAGGGAGTCTCCCGTTTTTTAAACCCCTTCTCTGGCTGTTTTACTGGCTTGTGATTTCTCCTGATTGTTCCCCAACTTTAAGTATGCTTCTGTGATCGCAAATATTTTTTGAAAGTGAATCAAGTCCCGTACTTGGGCGTTATATCGAAAACTCAGAAACTATCCACCCCCTCTCTCTTAGCTGGTTTGATCCAAAGACGCTGCAGGAGACCTCAGAGACAGAGACAGATAACTCTGCTGCACTTGTTGAGGAAGAGTTGACCAGCGCCTTAGCTGTTTTCTATCTCTCTGTTATAGTGTTCACATGACATGTCGTGAGTTCAACTAACCTAGCTCTGCTCTAACGTAGCATCCTCTTCAATCAGGAGAGTTTAGAGCAGCGTTAATCATATAGTGAGAAGGCTGACTCTGAAATAGTGAAACGTGTGTCATTGTTCTGTCTGTCTTCGGTGCGTGATGCGCATACACGCTGCGTGTGTACGCAACAGCGCTCTCTCTTTAGAACAGGGGAGAGTTCAGGTGGAGCTAGCTCCACCTGAACTCTACTGACTGATCCAGTGGAAGAGAGGGAGAATTCAATCCACAATGTCTTACACAGTGCCCGTGATAGATGAAGTATTTAGACATATCCACTCGCACGAGCGCGACCAGATGAATTTTTTACTCGCACGCGCTGAAAAAATGCTAACAAGCTAGCCACAACTTCGCTCTCGTCATCTGCCATATCTTTCACCGCTCTCACCACTCTGCCCACTGTTCGGACTTCACGAAGGCCTATGCTCTTCTGTTTTTGTCCCGCCCCCCAAAAAATCAAATCGTGATTGGTCAATTTTCCTGTCTCTCTCCAAACCAAAACAGCCTGGCCTTCGTGAAGTCCTAACCACTTAACAAGCCAGCAAACCGGGCTTCGATAGAGATAACATGTTTCAAGACAGTAACCCTTTCATTACTGAAGTGAACTTTGCAGTACACTTAATTTCAAAACTTACATGATTTATTAAATGTATTTTATTCAACTAAATGAGAAATTATATATATTTATATAGATATATGATACGTAACCTATATTTTTTTGGTCCAGATTTTTTAAGGCCTTCTCTGAAGGCCTAGAAGTCCCTGAAGGTTCCCCACTGGAAAACAGAGGAGACAACCACGGTCACTGAGTATTTCTGACTCTATCTTGATGTCCAGTTAGCCCTGTTAGCGCCTATTTCCTCGTCACTAGCGATTACAGTCTTACTGAGGGAGAGGAGACAACTTTCTACTGTATCTAATGTCCTTAGGGGTCACGTAGAGCTCATACAACCCCACTTCAAAAAAACTGAACTATCCCTTTAAGGCCTCTGAGACCTTTTTGTTTCTGGATTTTTCTGAAAGGCCGGATGTTTTCTTTACCTCAGGGCTTTTTGATTGGCCTCAGACTGTAGACCTTAATCTGTGTTCAGCTGGAGATGAGTAAAGATGCTGTGATTAAAGTCATTCCGAGAAAAACATGAAGAAATCTGAGCTGAAACAAACCTTGAGCTCCTTTTTTATGTGTTGTTGGCTGAACAAATAAAACTCTCTTATATCGACCAGAAGTTCCTGCTTCTTGTCACCAACAGCTTCAGATAGGCACGTTCAGAGTTGGTCTGTGTTTCAGAAAGTGTCCCATCAGAGAGAGACCTTGTTGACCTTCTTGTCACAGAAGAAGACGAGTCATTTCAGACTCAGGGTTGGTGTAAAAAGAACATCAACAGAACAGAACAACAGAAAAACCAGAACTCTTCCATCGGTATGAACAAACTAAACTGATGTTGTCTGTTTGGTTTCAGCTGGCGTTTGAATCTCTGTCAGTGATCATCAACGCTCTCACTCTGCTGGAGGTGGGACAGGTGTCTGTGTGCAGGTGAGTGTGTGCGAACGCTGTGATATACAAATACAAAGAAACACAAAGAATGGTGTTGATGAAGGTAGAAGACAAACACATAGACCTCACACTTCATCACATCCTTCTCTCTAATCTTACTGAGAGTCTAACTCTGAGTTTCTGCTCGTGTCCAGTTTTGGCGAGCAGGTTCAGCTGCTGCACCCGTTCCAGCAGCAGTTCAACGACGAGTCGGGGGCCCGGATACTTCGACTCTGTCAGTTCCAGCAGAAGAAGACGAGAATAGCTCAGGTAAGGATTTACTTTAGAGAAACTTTTGTTCTTAAGTTTGTGAAAACTTTTGTTAGTTTTTAATATTCTGAGACATCTAGATGTTCCTAGAGAAAAATGAAGCAAGGAAGGAAGACCTCGATGTTTGAGATGTTTCAGTTCTTATCTTGAAACTGTTCAATTTTTTACTTTATCAGAAGAGAATACAAGTGTGAGTAAAAAAAACGTTTATACAAATTATCCATTATTTGTACACTTGCTGAAATGATGATGTTGTCACATGAAGATCTCCTGACTGGTTCATGACATGTTGAAGGGTTGGCCTCAAACACCAAGGTCTAATCATAGCTCCACCCTCAACAGGCCTCCAGAGGGCTGGCAAATCAAAAAGAAGAGGGGGTTTGTAGAGCGGGGACCCTTAAAGAGACAGCAGCTAAACCAAAGTGTCTCTGACAGAAGCTGAAATAAGGGTTTTTTAAAACACCAGTGTGAGGAAAATAGGATTTTTTTTTGAGCTGTAAATCATGTTAAGATACTACGTGGTACCTGTAGGGACAAAATTAAATCTAAACGGCCCATTTTTAACCAACCCAGAAGAATCCGTGATCATCATAAAGGATACAGTGTGCAACCATACTCACTTTGAAGGACCCGTACTCAGTAGGGATGGGTATTGCTGACTGGTTCCTGTTAAGAATGGATTGGAAATGGTTCGATCCATCAACATCATCAGCCTTTATCCTTCATTATTCCCTTGTCGGTTCTTGATATTGCGGCAGAGTGGCAGGACCTTAAGCTGTTTGCAAAGGTTTATACCTATTTTTATCTATTTATGTCCAGAGGTATCCAGATCCATTGACTAATTTCAGATTAATTTTCCCTCAAACCCCCAAAAATGCTGTTGACACAGAAAACCTGTACAGCCTACTCCAGGAGGAATTGATGAAGAATTGGATCAAAAAGCAGAATGGATAATGGCATCAATAAAGTTTTACTAACACACCCATACTGATATTAATCAGCGGTGAGTCATGTTAGCTGACTGTGTGTATGAGCAGTTCCCTACATCCACCTGACAGGAGAGTCTGTTGTTAGCCTCTAGCTAACGAAAAGTAAAAATTTTGTTTCATTGTCTTTCTAATAAAAGCATTTTTAAACCTACTTAAAAACAGAGGCTTTATGCCTACTCAGTTTTTCATGTAACCTTAGTTTGTATTAAAAAATTTGTATCTGGGTGTCATGATTGATGACCAGCTGACCTTTAAGGTTTATGTGGCTTCAATTTCACGGTCTTGTGGATATGCCCTCTATAACATCAGAAGGATCAGACCATACCTGACACAACAGGCCACGCAGTAGTACTAGTACAGGCCCTTGTGGTATCACGCATCGACTACTGCAAGTCCCTCCTAGCAGGCCTTCCTGCGTGTACATTTAAACCTCTGCAGATGATCCAGCATGCAGCAGCACGTCTAGTCTTTAACCAGCCCAAAACAGCACACGTCATCCAGCTGTTAATCTCGCTCCACTGGCTTCCAGTAGCAGCTCGAATCAAATTCAAAGCTCTTCTTATGGCTTAAAAAACATTGACAAGAATGGCTCCTGCCTACCTGGGGTCCCTCATTCAGGCATACATTCCCTCTCAGCCACTACGCTCTGCTTGTTCACACATACTCACATGACTGCATTTCTCTCAGCCACAGTTTTAGCTGTTTCTTAAATGTTTGTTGTGTGGGACCACAGACGGATTTCTGCCAAATGGTGTAAAACTTTGAAAATTAAGCAGGATGGTTTAAAGAATTTAAAATTTGAGAAATTTAATAGATTATATTTGTCAAGTATTCGGCAATGATGGTGAGAAAAAGGTCTGTAGTCTAAAATTTTCACTGCCTTTTTGTAGCATGATTCAACAGGCTTAACGACAGAGAGGTCTGTGCTTCTGTTAAGCACTCCCAAAGAACATTGCAATCAGAAACCCTCATTTTATATATTTTTTTTGCTAATGTTTTGATCTAAGATTGATAAAATATACCTAGGTTCAGTTTTTACCTCGTAGCCTCAGTTTAACATTGAGACACTGAACACATCAGAGTCTATCTTCACCTCTCGACTCTCTCTTCATTTCTCCCCTCTGCAGTTTTTGGAAACGTCGACTAAAATGTTTGTAGCAGCTCGACAGCAGGTTCCTGGATCTCTGAACTCAGGTAAAGACTCACCTGTGTCTGGAAGAAGCAGCACAGTCAGTGGAGAGCCTGAGAGCTGATCTCATAGCAACACAAGCTGTTATGTGTCAAATTAGTCAAAGATTGTTGTTAGACTTAATGTGAGACATGCTTACCTGACCAGTCCAGAAAAATATCTTATTTCAAGACATCAAAGAGACAAAATCTAAAAAAACTAAAATTTCTTAAAAAATGCAGATTGGGTGAGAAAAATTTTCTTGGCAGGTAAATTGAAAAAATGATAACAATGTCTTGATATAGGAAACTTCACAATACATTTTTTTAACTCGCTGGTACATATATTTTACTCTTTACAAGAAATTCAGGTGCCATTTTGTCTTTCAATATCTTGAAATAAAACATCTTACACTTTCTTACATTTGTTTTACTGTGGTTTTATGTGCATTTTTTTATCCTGCACATTTGATTCATCAACATGAAGATTTATACTACCAACCTAAAGCTGTCTCTAGATGAAGATGAGATAATCCTTTATTCAGCCCATGAGAAAATTTACTAAATGAGAACATTCTAACTCATAAACATGCCCATGTTCATCATCAAGCACTGATCTCTGCTTAAGTATAATTATTAAAAAAATGAAATAAATATAGGCACAAGACTTCTAAACTTTCCTGCATGCACACGAACACATTAATTTTTCACCTGCCAGCCTGCAAGTGAAATATCTGTGGCTGCTGGTATAGCTACAAGTAAATGGGGGATGTTCACGTCATGCAAACGGTGTGGATGTGTTCATGTGCTCGTAAAACACATCTAAAACAGTTTAATTGCAGTTCTTGACTATAACACAGCTGCACGTTAATGTATAAATGCATATGCCCTGATCTCGTCCACAGAGACGGCTCAGCTGCTCCTCATCGTGTCCGACGGGAGAGGTTTGTTCCTGGAGGGAAAGGAGCGTGTGATGGCTGCTGTCCGAGCTGCACGCAGCGCTAATGTGTTCGTAATCTTTGTGGTGCTGGACAACCCCAACTCACGGGTAAGTAAACGTGAATATCAGCTCAAGAATGGGAGATATCCAGACTCAAATGAACCATGAACAAATTTGCTTCAAGGGACCTTGGGGACTTCCTAAGTAACCTTGAAAAAGTCTCCCTCCTTTAAATATACCTGATCACAAAACACACTTTAAGATGAGGTTATCAAACCAAAAAAAGGTTGTTTCTAAATGATATCTTTTAGCTTCCAGATCAGGTCAGGGAGGATCGAATGGATTTACAGCACGTCACAGTCTCTATGACAACACCACTTTGGCTGATGAAGTTTAGCAGTGAGAAGAGAGATCTGTGTTTTTCTGATCTGTTTGTGCTAATGTTGATTCCAACCCACATGCACTTGCTGGTCTGACTTTGGTGCAGAGACTCTGGTGTTGGGTCTAAACAGAATCAATGACTATGGAGCTATTAGTGTGGCAGTTAGCCTGTTAGCTTAAAGTGATACTCCGGGATGGAACAAGTTGGGTCCTATCACAAGCTTCAGGGCAGAAATTACCCCTACAGCAGTGTTTTTGTGCAGCAGAAGCCCAGAGCGCTCGCACCAAACACCCCCTCCCTGCTCGTCAGCCGGTTTCCTCTGCACTCAGACGGGGCCATATTTTACTGACCAAAAACACAAATAAACGGACTCCCACTAAAAAAGTCTGATATCTGTCTGCATTCACGCTTTATTTGGAGAATTTTCAGCGTGTTACTTTCACACAAAAACACCACTAAATAATGCTCTAGTTCTCATCCAGGAGTTTAAAAGTGATTGTGAAAAAGTCTCTCCTCAAAATGAATGATAGTAATCCACACTTTAAAATAAGATTATTGGCGCCAGTGCAGGTTATTTCAAAATGCTACTTCATAGCATCTTTGTAGCTTCCTGTTGGATGTGTCCAAGTCTCTATGACAACACCACGCAGGTTGATGAAGTTTAGTATTGAGGAGAGAGATCTGTGTTTTTCTCTACTGAAAATGATTTCTGTGATTAATTTTGTAGTGATGGTGGACACTGGAGCCTAACTGTCCGACAGAAAAAGGACAGAAGAGCAGAAGAAAGAGAAACAGGAGAGAGATAGAGCATGAGTTAAAGGCTAACACAGGAGCTAAACTGTTTGTGCTAATGTTGATTCCAACCCACAGTCAGCAGTTATTCTGCAGTGGTCTGTTCAAACTTGAGAGTCTATCAATAAAATAAAGAGTGAGGTTACGTTAGCTCTGATTGGTAGATGACTGGCAGGACATAACCAGGATTCACTAACATTACACATTACAGACACGTCTTAGAGCACAGGGCTGTGAGTAGGACAGAAGAGCCGGCTACTGAACTACAGTACAAAGTTTCCTTGTTGCCACGTTTCAAACAACAGCACTACATAACTGTTGATAAATACCTTACTTCGTTGCGTTGTGCAGGGTAAGAAGTTGTCCAGATCAAAGAAAGGTTGTTTAAAAAGATCTGATCTTGCTTCCTTCCAAAAAGGAACACACGCCTTGTTGAGAGTCACGTCTTCAGGACAGTGTGTGCGAGACTCCAGGCCAAAAGGTGGCGCTGCTGTCTAAATTAAAACAGATCCTCCTCACCACATCTTTAACAAAGTCGAAGTTTTATAGTTTACTTGCAATTTGAAAATGTGCAATTACAAGTGAAACAGGAAGTTTCCACACGATAAGAAAGTAGAGGATGGATAAATTATAAGTTAAGGTTATGTTTGAAGGCCAAATGTAAATACATTTTTTGTTTTATTGTAAGGACAATGCAGTTTGAACTTGTAATCGCCTTTTCAAGAACGTAAGCCTAGGGATGGGTACCAAAATAGGTACTTCTATAGGTACCAACCGAATTCTGTCAAAAGTACCGGGTACCGATTCACATAAAATCAAAAGGTACCATGTTTAGGTACCTAAATGCATCCTTGTTACTGTAAGGAAGTGGAAGAGTAGGAGATTTTCCATGCTGGACATGAACACAACATTGCAAGGTTAAATACCAAAGATTGAATATGTTAAACTGAAACATTTGTATATTTTATTGTAAAAAATTGATATTTCTTTAGCACATTTACACAAAAAAGTACCGAAAATTGGTACCGTTGAGTACTGGTACCGATTATCGGTACTGTATCGTTTCAAATGTGAAAGGTACCCATCCCTACTTTAGCCACCAAAATGTGTTCTGATCTCGTTTTTGTTACCTCTTGTTGACGATGTTTTTGTTCCCTCCAGGACTCCATTCTGGACATCAAGGTTCCCATTTTCAAAGGACCAGGAGAGCTCCCAGAGATACGCTCCTACATGGACGAGTTCCCCTTCCCCTTCTACGTCATCCTGCGAGACGTCAACGCCCTTCCGGAGACGCTTAGCGACGCACTCAGACAGTGGTTTGAACTGGTTACAGCAGCCGACCAATGAGAAGCCATCGTTCCCAGGCAGCACAAGAACAACTGCACAACAAATCCACTGCTGCTGGTCTCAGCCCACAGAGAAACGACAAATTGTACATGTGCCTTTACTTTCTGATTTTTACTGTAGATTTTAGTGGATCTGAGAGCAGTCTTGGCTGTTTTTGTCCTTGTTATCAGGGGATTCTGTTCTTTGTTGAGGATTGCTTTAACTTGCACGTCTGAGATGAAACGGTAGAAACATAATGTGATCCCCCTGTGTGTGAAACTCCTCAGTGAAGAGTCAGTGAATACCTCCCTTTGTATCATAGCTCTGAAATCATATTTGTGTGTGTGGATGTTAGTCGGTGTTCCACAGATCATCATCATCCATCTTCAGCGTGAACACAGGAGCAGACGTGACCAACAGTAGCATGTGGGTGAGGTCCAGACTCACTGAAGGAACTCAAAATGTGCCTTGGAGAGGAGGACAGTGTTTGATCTCACTTCACTCCTGATGAGCTCTCAGCTCTGACAGGATCTCTCATGCACTTTGAAGCACAGGGACTTCAGATCCCACTTTTGATAACTGAAATGCCGCGTACAGTATCAGACATATCTGCAGTGTTCATCCTGAGAGCTCCTCACTGTTTGTTAGGAGTAGATGTAAATGTTTCTCACCTCTGTGTCTTGTAACGTGCTGTTACATGTAAGCAGACATGTTTTAGAGGTTGTTTCTTCATTGCATCATGTGCTAAACATCCTGAAAATAAACAGTTTACTGGTTGCTCTGTTTGCTCTTGTGCACTTAGACTTGACTAGAATATAAAAACATTTTCCATCGAGTTTCAGGAACCAATACTGTTAAAAGAGCTGTCTCATAGCATGAGACGGAGTCTACAACCCACACAAGTGGCTCAGATAGAGCAGCTCATCCAGGATGGCACATCAATACCAGCTGTGGCAAGAAGGTTTGCTGTGTCTGTCAGCGTAGTGTCCAGAGCATGGAGGCGTTACCAGGAGACAGGCCAGTACATCAGGAGACTTAGAGGAGACCGTAGGAGGGCAACGACCCAGCAGCAGGACCACTTCCTACTCCTTTGTGCAAGGAGGAACAGAGGAGCACTGACAGAGCCCTCAAATGTGCATGTGTCTGCTCAAAGGGTCAGAAACAGACTCCATGAGGGTGGTATGAGGGCCCGACGTCCAGAGGTGGAGGTTGTGCTTACTGCCCAGCACCGTGCAGGATGTTTGGCATTTGCCAGAGACCACCAAGATTGGCAAATTTGCTACTTTTCTCAGATGAAAGTAGGTTCACACTGAGCTCATGGGACAGACGTGACAGAGTCTGGAGACGGCATGGAGAACGTTTTGCTGCCTGCAACATCCTCCAGCATGACCGCTTTGACAGTGGGTCAGTAATGGTGTGGGGTGGCTTTTCTTTGGAGGGCCATACAGCCCTTCATGTGCTCTCCACAGGAAGCCTGACTGCCATTAGGTACCAAGATGAGATCCTCAGACCCCTTGTGAGACCATATGCTGGTGCGGTTGGCTCTGGGTTCCTCCTAATGTAAGACAATGCTAGAGTTCATGTGGCTGGAGTGTGTCAGCAGTTCCTGTAAGACAAAGGCATTGATGGTGTGGACCGGCTCGCCCGTTTCCCAGACCTGAATCCAACTGAGCACATCTGGGACATCATGTCTCGCCCCATCCACCAACACCACGATGCACCACACACTGTCCAGGAATTGGCGGATGCTTTAGTCCAGGTCTGGGAGGACATCCCTTGGGAGACCATCCGCCACCTCATCAGGAGCATGCCCAGGCGTTGTAGGGAGGTCATACAGGAACGTGGAGGTCACACACAATACTGAGCCTCATTTTGACTTGTTTAAAGGACAGTACATCAAAGTTGGATCAGCCTGTAGTGTGTTTTTCCACTTTAATTTTGAGTGTGACTCCAAATCCAGACCTCTATGGGTTAACAAAATTTGATTTCCTTTGATAATTTTAGTGTGATTTCGTTGTCAGCACATTCAACTATGTAAAGAACAAAGTATTTAAAAGAATATTTCATTCATTCAGATCTAGGATGTCTCATTTTAGTGTTCCCTTTAATTTTTTTGAGCAGTGTATAACCAGCCAAGGGGGAAGTTTTGTGTTATTTTTCTCCCCAAGGAGGCAGTTCAGTGTGCTTTGGCTCCTTATCCTCATCATCTGCCTCTCCACTTTCTGTCCCTTTTTCTAAAAGTGATCCACTCTGATCTTCATCCCTCACACCACTGTTCTTCTTCTTCCTCTCTCTCAGTGATAAAATGTGAAAATCTCAAGGTTAAACTCCTTGTATAATATTCTACTTTAGGACCACAAGTAGCCTAACATGAAACCAGAAAAGATCAATCACATGCCCTACAAGCCCTTATGTTCTGACTCCCTGTTTACACTGTCCTTTTTTTTTCTTTTTTAACCCACTTTGACGGTAATGATGCATTCTGACGTGCAGCTTTATAATATCAGATCAACTTTTATTGATCCCATGATTTCTTTTTAAAATCTCAGAAGTAATATATAGTTGATTTATTTGTTTGAAAAAATAGTGATTTGGAATATGTATGTAGCAAAATGTGAGTTCAGTTTCTGGACTTTAAATGGCTCTCATTTTGTAATGATACATCAAAACTGGATCGTTTTCACTAACTGTCCTTCACAAGGTCTGCTATTACCCCTGTAGTGGAATGGTTGATTGACTATTTGTTTTGACCTTTCCAGGCTATTCTGAAAAAATTACCTCCGTTTTATTATTATTATTTTACTTTTAAGGGCTCTTTTTTTAAATAATACATCAGAATTGTCCAGGTTTTTCGAAAAGGTTTTATTTTGAAATCACATACAGTCATCAATTATTTAATGTTTTGTTGCTCACTGACAAACTGATTGCAAAACTTGGGCGTGAGTTTCATTCTGAAGTTCCGTCAGGCCGACCATTTTACCGCAATACCCAGGATAAACGCGCATCGAAAATCAAATGAGGGCTGGCCAGACCGTCTTTTCCGAAGTGAGATCTGCTTGACAGCTGTCAGTGACGCGTCCACACTGCCGGAAATTAACAAAGAAGAAGACATCACCGTCTCCTTTTTATTATTTGACTCTTGGATATGCAGAGATGTCCAGATTCAAGGATCTTGAAGATTTATTCGAGCGGCGGCTGCTCGCTGCTGTTATCAGAGACATGGACGAGCAAAGAACACCGTCTGGATACGAAGAGGAGCTCCAGCGCCAAAGAGAACTACTGGGTGTGATTTTAATCCCCGAGATAAAGCTGCACAGAGCAGGTTGGTTTCTGAACATGTGTGTGATAATGTTTAGGGGAATCGAGCCCGTAGCTAAGGTTCAAAGACGTAAGCTCTGATCTAACAGTTAGTCCATGTATACACCACTATAAACTCCTCTCTAATGTGGAGTCTAATGTGGATTTGATTGGTCAAAAATAAAGTTGATGCTAGTTTTCTGTGTGAAAAAAACAGATAGTATAAGGAATATCAGCAAACAGAACAAAATAAAAAACTGTTTTATCCGCTTTGCGTCTACTACCAACCCGATATGTAAACCGTTGGCAAAACTACTGAGCAGGATACTTTTTTATTGGATTATTTATTTTGTTGAAACACGGAAGAAGTCCGGAAGTGATATATCCTAGTTTAGTGTTACACAAGTATATGTGTGTTATGCGTATTTGAAACGTCGTCAAACAAAGGCCTCATTCTCATTCTACAGCTGGACCCTCTTGGCGAGAGTTTAATCACAGTCAAAACCAGCACAGGGTGAATATCCTCCATGCTAACATGCTAACTGTGGTGCTGCACACAAAGATGGCGGCTTGTCTCTTCCTCCTCTGAGCTGTGTGTCAATTCAGCTGGGACCCGGCCTTCATAGCCTGCGTAGACCTCAAAGACTGATCTGAATTGAGACGGTCTCGTTTACTTCTGTCAATGATTCAATGAAAAAAAAAAAAAAAAAAAAAAGAGACGGTCTGGTCTACGAAGCATTTCCTGTTTGTCACCCTCGACGTCACACAACGCCACCCTCACCTGTCAGGCTTACATTACTTTCAAACACACGTAAACCAAAACCTCACATTTGAAGCAGTATTTTGTTACTATAATTTTTATTACTTTGCGTTTTTATAATAATAATAATAATAATAATAATAATGATAATAATAATAATAATAGTTGTTATTATTATTATTATTATTATCATTATTATTATTATTATTATTATTACTATCTTTAATGATATAGAACCACCATTTACATGACAGTAAGGCAACAACGTACATTTTCAACATTTGATCAAGTGCTGGGGGTATGATGATTAAAAGAAGTATAAAATACAAGCTGCTGAAATTATTTAATGTCTTTTTTGAATTCCCTCTTAAAAAAAACAATAATTAAAAAAACACCAAGTAAGTTTTTTTCCCAAGTGAATTTACATTTATGAACATATTTTTATATAATAATGAGAAGATTGATAAAGAACTGTTTTTCCTCAGTATATTACTTGAAAAGAGCCCAAACAACACATTTTCACACAGAAAAACAAAAAAAAAATCTTTTATGTCTTAGAAACACAATCACATTGTTGTTGCCAGAAATCCTTCATATCTGGATAAAACAGGACTCCTTTTGGAGTTTGGCCGTGTCCATCATGTTTGGTGTTCTTGAGCAATGAATCTTGGGATATGTGAGGCTATGAAGGATTCACCGAACCCGTCCTTCACGGCCCCCAAAATGGAGGATGGATTCGTCGGCTGCATTTGGAGGAGCCTCCGTATTGGAACAGCCTCCGACGTACCGCTGTGACGTAATCGGTCTACAAATCCAGCCTCCGTAGGCTGAATTGGGACACGGCTCATTTTAACCAAGAACTAATGGCTGCGACCTGCGGGAAGGCGGGGCTAGACATCCAGCCCCACCTTTGTCACCTACGTCACCTACGTCCAGCCCCGCCCACATCCACTACGCCATTGTGGTTTGTTCAGGGACAGTTGGGATTTCAGAAACTCGATTGAAACAGGATACTATTTGACTGAAGGCTGACTTAGAAATAAAAAAAACATTCAATGAACATGAATGAACATGAAAACTATTTGTTTTTGACAGCGATACATTGTGTTTTTACAAATAAAAAGGTTTTTTACCGTTTATCACACTAACGGAAACCCACAAGGAGAATGGTCTAGCAGAATGCTAAGGAGTGGAAAAGTGAGTGACTGTCAGTTTATTAATCAGTTACTCACAATCATGTAAGCTACATCAATCAACACATTTTTATATAATCAGTCAAAGATCACATTATATAATTTACTTATCTTCCAGTGATGTATCAGACCAAAAAAAGTTTTTACCACTATTTAGCCAACATATTCATTCAAATTGTTACCAACAGAACTTACCTTTGCCAACCTCCTGACCAGACCTCTCTCTACAATTACATTTCTATAGAGAGCATCCAGTACACCACCATCTTTAGTACTATTTTATTTTTATTATATCTGACCTTATATCAGAATGTGTGAACAAGTGTTAGTGATAGCAAATAATTGAAACTAAAGGAAAAGCTGTTCTATTATTTAGCAACAATGAACAGACTCTTCTGATCAAATTATGGAAGCAATAGCAGGTCAGGCTAAACATGATACTATGAATGCAGCCTCCAAGCAGACCAAGCGATATCCCTGCAAAAAATGTACAATTATTATCTTTTCATCCTGCAATTAAGAAGGGAAAATGTCTACCACTGGCGTTTTTTTGTTTTATTTTATCCATCAAGATGTTATGAAGTGGATGATCCTGGTGGTTGTTCTGAACGGCCTCTCACACCTTCTGTGTACATGTCTCCACCACCAAGTAGCTTACCCAGCTGCCCTGCATCTTTGTGTGTGATGCAGCCTCCCCAACAGACTGCAGCATAAAACAACACACTTGCCACCACAGACTGATAAATCATCTATTACAGATGTTTCAACAATTTATTCAAACAAAATAATACAAAACATGAACAGTTGACTGAAATTCTTCTTCTTCACTGTCCACTCCTTAAAGGAAAGCATAACGTCAATAAATTTGGACACAAAAGTAGAATTTTTGTCAATGATAACTACAGTTATTGTTTAGTCATGAACACATTTACTCAGTCTGGAAGAACTAGAGGAAGGATAAGTATTAGTTGAGTATTTGTTGAATATAACTGATAACTTGTAGTCATTTTGTTTTTAAAGTAAAAAAGGTAACATTGCTAAGAGTCTTCACTCTGGAACGCCAGCACAAATTTGGCAGAACTTTGAACAAAAGCCAGGGTGAGTACATTCAGAGTAGATTCCCTGCAGCTCCCCTCTCTTCCCCCTTCCTGCATAGCCTGTGGGCAAATAAAAGATTAATTAACTAACAGTGCTTATTGGAGGCCCAACTTCATTTTTATCTATGTGCAACAGGTCTGCATTGGAGGCTGCATTTGCAGATGTGGTATTCTGCAAGACAAAATATTTATTACATTAGAGCCATTGACAGCCTCACACACAATGCACATGTACTTGTGATGGGGAGGTGAAAAGGGAGGGGTTGGGGTAAAAGTTATTATGTGATATGTTAAAGTAAAATAAATTAAATCAGTAAATTCAGACCATACCTCCATGGTTGACTGCTCCGGATAAATGATTCTGTAGATGGTAAAGACATTTATGATTTTGTTGGGTCTGGAAAGGACAACATGGACAATGGTATTCCTCTGCTGGAGGAAAAACAGTCACTCGGAAATGGGTGGGATGCTTTGGACATATCCACACACAAAAAAAGAAACAACTGACCATTAGTTTCAAGACACACAGGGCCTATTTAGTATTAGTGTTCTTTTACATTCCAGTTAAATCATTTAGTCAAATAAGTGTTAACTACAACATTAACACGTTAGGTTACTTTTTTGTAACATTACATGATGTAACTATTTCATGTAACTTCCAAGTTCATCACTTTTGACATACGCAATGAAAATGACAGACAGACACAGACATACACACGCGCATACACACACACACACCGCTAAATTGGGGTTGCAACCTTTGGTTACAACAACAATGCTAATGCTAACACTAATGCTAACAACGCTGACGCTATTATCGCGTAGGATAATGTTACCACACAAGCTAAATGTTGACCATTAACCTGCCAAAATAACCTAAAGCTATACAACAGTAATATGTAGCAACAGAATCGCCATGAGATATGAATAAAGTTTCATTCATTGCATTTATTGTAGCAATGTGATTTCACTCACCGACATGAACCATCTTGACACCGAAGCACGATGGGAAGAGGTGGAGTAATCTGGGGAGGATTTCTATATTTGGAATTGTTGGGCGGGGCTGGACCTTTGTGGGCGGGACTGGACGTCCAGCCCCGCCTTCCCGCAGGCTGCAGCCGTTACCTTCTCATTTTAACGTTTGTAAGTTGTTTTTCAAGAGCCCTTTGCCTTAAAGAATTCTGTACAGTAAGCTTTTCAAACACCTGTAAACCAAACCTTACAATTGAACACAGGGGATTTTTTTATATTATTGATAAAGTATAAAACCACGATTTGATTAAACAGAGTCTAGCAAATATATATATTTTTAACATTTAAACAAGCACTAGGGGGGATATTACATCAAACAAAACTTTTTGCATACAGTGCAATCTGTTAGCATTTTCCTGAGTTTTGAATTGAGTGAATGTATTGTTTGAATTCCATTAACTTCACAGCCTGACATCACTTCCTTCTGACGGTGGAGAAGTAGAGCTTCCTAGAGAGTCCACTGAGAGTGGAGGTCTGCAGCTGGGCCCCTCTCTCCAAAGCAGAACCTGTTGACAGGTGTTAAGAACATTAGCTTTTGACTGCTTGCGTTGGGATCTGTCAAAATCCACATGAAGTATCTTTTGAGGAGAACACTGTTGCACCAGCCAGCTTTGGAACAAGGGTCTTCCAGTGTAGGGAAATGAAACACTCACATTTCACTGCTTTGATTGAGCGCTTCACATCCACAAATACTCTCAACTCTTCTCTTTTCCTCTTTTCCTTGGGAATCATTGGGGCGCCAATCAGTGGGCTCAGTGGCCTTCTTTATTATGCCCATGTCCGTCATATACTCCTGTTAGGTCTCAACTTTGAGCAGGAGGGGGAAAGGGTTGCAGTGTGGTGTTAAACCAAAGGGCTCGGAGTCTGCTTTCAGTTCACTTTTCAAGGGATCACACTATAGTATAACCACGTAACAGTCAGACCCAAAAACTAAGGAGAAATGTGACTCCCAGAATCTAATAAACTTGCTCTAACTGAGCTGCTGAGGGAGAAACAAACACTGCACTGCAGACTGTCTCTGGTCTGTTCCTCTTTGGTGACTAAACTTACAGTACTGTACCAGATCATATAATCTTTGGTTAACAGGTGTTTGTAAACAGGTGAACACCTTCACCTTTCATCACTAAGATGATCTAATATCTCATTAATATCTGTTCACTGTGTCCTGCAGATGTTCAGCTACTAATGGTGAAGAAAGAGGACCTCCCCCCTGAGCAGCAGGAGAGGAGCCCCTATCCAGACCAGGAGGATGATGAGTCCCCACTCATTAAAGAGGAACAAGAGGAACTGTGGACTGGTCAGAGCAGAGAGCAGCTTCAAGAACTGGAGGAGGCTGATACCAAGGTCCTGTTTCCTTCAGTCCATATGAAGAGTGAAAATGATGAAGAGGAACCTCAGTCCTCACTGCTTCATCAGAGACTAACTGACCATATGGAAACAGCAGCTGGTGGAGAGGACTGTGGAAGACCAGAACCAGAGAGGAGCTCAGATCCAGAAAGAAATTCACAACCAGAGATTGAGGTTAAGACAGAAGCCTCCTCAGATTCTGAACCAGAGACTGAAGACTCCTTAGACACTGGATCAGACACTGAAGATGAGGCAGATGACTGGAAGGAGACCAGAGACAGTCTTAAAAGATTAAAATCTGCCAAGAACAAAAGAGCAGAGACTGTAAAGTCACAAAATTGTCCTGAGCCTGGTAAAACCAATCATGTGGTTCCTCTAACAAGTAAGAGACCTCACATCTGCTCAGAATGTGGAGAAGGATTTCGTTTCAAAACTGAGTTGGGAATACACAGGTTAATTCACACTGGAGGAAAACCTTTCAGCTGTTCTATATGTGGCAAAAGTTTTACCCTAAAAACAAGACTGAATCAGCATGTGGTCATTCATGCAAAAGAAAAACCGTTAAGCTGCTCTGAATGTGGAAAAGGATTTAACCACAAGTCAAATCTAAAGGTACACATGGCTGTTCATTCAAAAGAAAAACCTTTCAGCTGTGCAGAGTGTGGAAAAAGATTTTCTCTTAAGACAGGTTTAAATAATCACATGTTTGTCCACGGCAGAGAAAAACCTTTCAGCTGTTCTCAATGTGGGAAAAGATTTCCTCATAAAACATCATTGAGAAATCACATGTTAATTCACTTGCAAGAAAAACTTTTCAGCTGTTCTATATGTGGTAAAAAATTTAACTCAAAAGGAAATCTGACTGTTCATATGGTCATTCATGAAAAGGAAAAACCTTTCAGCTGTTCTGAATGTGGAAAACGATTTAACCACAAAACAGATCTGAATGCACATATGTTTTTTCATTCAAAAGAAAAACCTTTCAGCTGCTCAAAATGTGAAAAAGGATTTACTAATAAAGGAGCTCTGACTAAGCACATGTTAATACATAGTGATGAAAAACCCTTCAGCTGCTCTGTATGTGGAAAAAAATTTAACCAAAACTCAAGTCTCACTTCACATTTGTTTGTTCACTCAAAAGAAAAACCTTTCAGCTGCTCAGTGTGTGGAAGAGGATTTATCCGCAAATCAGATTTGGACACACACGTGATTGTCCACACTGAGGGAAAACCTTTCAACTGCTCTAAGTGTGGAAAAAGATTTGCCCTTAAATCAACCCTGAGGAAACATATGTTTATTCACTCAAAAGAAAAAGCCTTCCTCTGTGCAGAGTGTGGAAGAGGATATCGCAGTAAAGTAGAATTGGACAGACACATGTTGGTCCACACTAAGGAAAAATCTTTCAGCTGTGCCACATGTGGTAAAAGCTTTCACCTGGAATCATCTTTAACTACACATATGTTTGTTCACTCAAAAGAAAAACCTTTTAGCTGTTCACAGTGTGGGAAAGGATTTACTGTCAAAGGATCTCTGAACAACCACATGCTTGTGCATACAGACAGAAAACTTTTTAACTGTACTGAATGTGGGAAAGTATTTTACCACAAAAGATCTCTCGCTACACATATGTTGCTTCACACAAAGGAAAAACCTCTCAGTTGTTCAGAGTGTGGAAAAGGATTTCTCACCAGAGGACAACTGCGCAGACACATGTTTGTCCATAACAAAGAAAAATCTTTCAGCTGCTCTGAATGTGGGAAAGGATTTCGTTGCAAATCAGACTTGAACTCACACATGATTTTCCACAGTGCAGAAACAAAATTCAGTTGTCCCACATGTGGTAAAAAATTTCACATTAAAACATGGCTGACTAGACATTTGTTGACTCACACAAAAGAAAAACCTTTCAGCTGCTCTGAATGTGGGAAAAAATTCACTTGCAAATCAACTCTCACTTCACATATGTTCATTCACTCAAAAGAAAAACCTTTCAACTGCTCAGTGTGTGGAAAAGGTTTCAGCCGCAAAACAACGCTCACTTCTCATGTGTTTGTTCACTCAAAAGAAAAACCTTACAACTGCTCTGAATGTGAAAAAGGATTCTCTGGGAAATCAGGTCTGAAAAAACATATGATGGTTCACACAAACGAAAAACTGTACAGCTGCTCAGAATGTGGAAAAGGATTTCATCACAAAAAAAGGCTGACAGCACATGATTGTCCATTAAAGAGGGACACTACTCAGCTGCTCTGAGTGTGGTGTTAGATTTCTTCTCAGGCTGACTTCAGAGCTTCACACAGAGACCCACAGTTGGGGGGAAACCTCCTCAGCTGCTCTGAATGTTGAATTCAAAATTACAAAGCATATGTTATTGAAGTTCATTGAAAGTTTGTAAAAAGTGTATAAGATATTTCATTAAATTTGTGTGGCTGCCAATACAATACATATAAGTGTCTTCATTTATAAGTCTGCTTAAAGTGGTGATTTTAGGGTTTAAGATTTTAGAGTTATGGTTCACATTGGAAAAGAGTCCTTTATTTTACATTCAGGTGCAAAAACAGCTGTTGAGAGACTGAGATGGGAGGACAGCATGAAGAGAGCGGCAATTATAGTTTTTATTAACAATATCTGTAGACAGAGAGTGACAGAAAGCAAGACAAAGAAAAGTGGCAAAAAATTCTTCTTCTGTCTCTTCATACTGGATGTGGTCTTAAACTGTCATTCCTTAACAACAATACTGCTCAAAAAGCTTGAAAAGGAAAGTTAAAAAAGGTTAATCTACTTTAGGTCAGTTTTTGTTTTTGTCTAACTTGGACTTATGCCTTCAGTAACAGGCGTGCTCATGCTGTGAAGTCCATCATATCAGGGGCTATGCTGTAGATCTCTGGTGTTATTGATTGGATTGGTTATGCCTTTCCCATTAGTTTTACCTTGATTTCTTTAACTGGGCACAAACAAACATCCGTCCTGCTGAGCTTAGGCCGAACCTTTGCTGTTGGACCATGGGATGCAGGAATTCCTTTTTTTATCTTGGTGGTCAGAGCCCACAGCAATGGTCTTTGCTAGCCATCAGTGGTCATCGTATACTGCTGCTGCTAGCCAGTCTCCATTATTAAGGCTGCTAACAGTCATTACAGTTATAGTACCCCAAGGCTCCTTCTTCATTCCTCCCTCATCACATCTTCATCCCCACCTCCCCTTCCATGTCTTTTTTCATCTCTTTCGTCAACATGAAAAGAAAAGGTTTTTTCTTCTTTGCCTTGCTTTTATCACTCTGCTGTTCCCCCTAGAAGTAGAAGGCAGCTGGGCTCAAGCACTTGGCAAGCCAACACCTGCCCACAAAAGCAGGAAAGTTTGTCTGTGAGATATCTGTGATATCTACAAATCAATTTTGCCCGACCATAATGTAAACCAGTGTTTATATGGGAATCACTGAAAAAGTGTTCAGGGAGAATCTGAGTGGAGCTGGGTGACAAAGATAATTTTTTTTTTCTTTTGAGAATCGAAACACTTCTTGACTCTACCTCCTGACATATTTTACAATCCCCGAACAAAATACACGAGAAACGAGTGAAACCTTGTTTTTAACCTCAAACAACGAATGAAAATGAAACTTTTCAGAAAAAAAGAAGACTTGAATCAGTGCTGGACTTTGACTTGAC
Organism: Halichoeres trimaculatus; assembly: GCF_033239565.1. Lineage (NCBI taxonomy): Eukaryota > Metazoa > Chordata > Actinopteri > Labriformes > Labridae > Halichoeres > Halichoeres trimaculatus. The sequence continues at coordinate 5,532,583 of NW_027437191.1, read as the reverse complement.
CCGGCCCACAACAACGGGACATGTTGGTAGAGTGGCAGCACCGCCCCCTGGACAGCATTGGCAGTCGACAGACTGGCAGCAGTATCTATGACAAAAATGTATGGCAAAAATCATAATCACAATTATTTTTATATTGATATTGAGATCACAGTTATTTAACATGATTATTCATTGGCTTTGGTAACATCATGAATTTATTGATCATTGACAACAGCTTTTAAGCACTGCACTGCAATGCTAAGGCTTTTTAACCAGACAAAATAATAAATTGCTTTATTGCTCAATTAATATATTACTAGTGTGCACTTGAGCCTACAGTGATATTGGTAGGCTATTTACATGTTGATATATGCAGCAGAAATATTGCTAGGTGGATCATTTATTAAGTCTCAGCACGGAGTTTCACTTTCAGCTATGTTAGTATAGGCTGTAGCACTGAACCAAAAGGATGACTTACTTTAAACAACTCGCATTTAGGCAGCGATCTACCAGTCAGCAGCTTGCTCTCTCTCTCTCTCTCTCTCTCTCTCTCTCTCTCTCTCTCGCACGCGGGCGCGAACCATCACACCACCGTTACGCAGGGTTCGCACAGGCAGTACGCAGTGCCTACTACATACTACTTTCATACACAGTATGTAGGAGGTGAATTTGAAAACAGCCTGCGTTTTCCTTGTGACATCACTCGTGTCTTTGCTCCAGTGGTTTCCATGGTGATGATAAATCTCCATTCATTTAAATGGGAGCGAAATAAAGGAATCTATTCATTTCCATTGGTCTGAAACTGCAAAAGAATTCAATAAAGCCAAAAATATTGTGATATAGACCTGAAAAGTCATTTCTGCATAGTCCTTTTTAATGGGAAATGGGCAATCAACAATGGTTGTTTACACATAAACATCTACTGTATTGACTTCAGATGTTATTTCTGTGAACTTTAACTGTATATTACTCAACTCATCATGAGCAGAGCTTCCATTTTAACCTTATAGAGACTCTGTAGCAACACTGAAAAAATATGCCCCCAAAATGGCAAAAACTCCCCCAAAATACCCTAAAAAACACCAAAAGTGGCAGCCATCTTGAATTTGAAGGTTCAAATAAGGGCAAATCATTATCCAACCCTGAAATATGTATTTCTCAACAAAAATAAGGTCTGAAAACATGTATTGTTCATCATTGTAGGTCGAGCTTTTATAAAGATCATTTCCATGACAGCCATTTTGGATTTTGGCCTCTAAAAAATTTTCCCCACCATTTTAAAAAATACACCCCGGCTAAATTTGTTTTTTAGCCCTTCTAGATGACAAATCCATTGAGAAACGGACCTTCGCTCACCGCGGTCACGTTTCGCTCCAAAATGACCCAACCAGATGTATGATCGGCGCATCAGAGCGCAGCAGAAAACGCTTCATGTGTGAACAGCCAAGCGCCATGCGTGCGGCGCCTCCGTTCCGCGCGCTAGATAACATCAGGAGCTCGCCCTTGAAAACTTGAACAATGATCTCACCTTGTCTTTGCTCATCTATTATCTCAGCCTCATCTTCAGAAGAGCCGCCAGGACTGGCCACAGCTGCTCCTGCTGCTCCTGCTGCTCCAGCTGCTGTCGCTGCGCCACTGTTTGTTTCTGAAACTGATTCATGTTGACAGCTGGCCCATAACTGTCTTTATACTACAGCTGCAAGCAGCCTGGTTGCCAACAAGCTAAGCTAAAGACTTGACGTGAGCATACAGACATCAGCAGCAGCTGTCTGGAGTGGACTACGTTAACTTTTATTAGACTTAGCATCACAAGCAAACTCGGTTCACCTTTGGGAAAGAAAGCAGTCAACAGCTGCCTCCCCTCATTCTGCCTTCTTTGTTTTTCTTCTCTCTCTTTCTTTTTGCAATAGCCTGATTTCTGCTTTTTGGGCAGCGTGATACCAATTCAATGTGGGTTCACTGGCGTTACACTTGTCACCGGTCGCTGTCAGGCGGACTAAACCATTTTGCACCTCCAAGAGGGGGCCTCCAAAATGTCCAATATGTTGGGAGGACTGTGACATGAAGTTCTTTCTCTCAGCTGATGTTATCAATATATGGAATAAAGCATGAGACAAATTCAATGGAGGGCCCACTTCATTCGAGAAAAAAAAAAAAAAAAGAAAAGAAATCAGGATTTTCATGGGTCCCTCTCCCTACTCGTCCAGCAGGGACTCATATCCACTGTGTTCCCTCCTCACTCACGGTTACAAAACAGCAAAAATGTCACTACTAAAACCATTGTCTTAAAATGTAAAGGAGCAGTTTTTTTTATTTTTTTTTATTTGGTTATAGAGAATATTTAATTAAAAAGTCTTAAAATTTTGTTTATCTTGTTTTGAGTTGGATTTATATTTGAAATAAATCAAATTATTAAGCACATGAGACTTAAAGCAATGATGTTAGCCCAACATAAAACTGTTATTTGAAAAAAAAAACAGAAAAAAGAAAAAAAAAAAGAAAAAAGAAAAAACAACGAAGTGTTACCCATTGAAACATTTTTAAAAAAAATTATTTCTTATGTTGGACCAAGTTTCTTATTACAGTGCAGTGTAGTTTAAGTCAATTCTTTTAGCACTGAAGTTGAACCTACTTAAACCTTTTATTTAGCTCATCATGACTCAAATCATTTGAGTGAAATCCCTTCCTTCAATTTTAAAACAGTGCAGTTCTTGCCAAAAACTTCAGTTTGACTGAATTTTGATTGAATTAAAAGTTATAAATGGCCCACTCATAATTTTCAATGAAACTCTACTGAGAATTTTTGCTTACAAACAACTTCTGAGTCAACAGTGCAGATGGAAGGTCAGGTTATTGTAAAAACACATGATTATTGCAACCATGAGTGAGGGGTGTTTAAAGTAACACTGTGTGGTGTTGTTTTTCATCAACACTGCAAAGTAACTCCCACAGTATTATGGTTTAACACCAGCATAGAGTTAGATCCCTCAAAACAACACCAAGAATTTAACACTGAACTTTTTGCTGTGTATGACACAAAATGACGTTGTAGATATCTGTAATGAGAAACCTCATACACAGGAATGAAAAAAGTAATGTAATGGTCAAACCTGGTCAAAATTGAATTACGGATATCTGTAATTATCTGAAGAAGAAGAAGAAGAAGAAGAAGACGTTATCCTTCCTCTGAGATGCTCCCTGACAGACGACTCAGAAAATCCCTTCCATGAAAGAAATCAGCGTTCAGTTTTCGTTGTGTTCTTCAACTCTTGGATGTGATGACAAGTTCAGGATTGTTTTAATCCGAGCGGAGGATGCTCGCAGTGGTTAGCGAAGACCTGGAAGAACAAGAAACGAAGAGGAGCTCCAGCGCCAAAGTTAAAATACTGGATGTGATTTTGATACCTGAGATAGTTTGTTTATTTGGAAAATTAGTGATCCAATCCACATGTCATACCAGTTGGTGGCGGTAATGCACCAAAACGTTGTTTGAAATCTGGCAAAAAAATCACGAACAAAGAACGCATCCCGTGACGCGTTATAATGGAAACCCACATCAGTTCCAGGTAAACCCCACCCCCTCTGCTCTCCAGCCCTGGTGACGCAGTCAAACCACGCTTGCAACACGCTCACGCGCAAGCGCAACAAAACAAACTGAGATGTCAAATGCTAAATTTGTCATGCAAGACGCAACACACGGAAAATACACTAGTAAAGAGCCCTGGGGGACTCTGCTCAACCATCTGTGGTTCAAGTGGTTAAATAAATAAGCTGATATTAGTCAAAATTAACTTGATATTTGTGTTAAAATTGCCTGTTTGTCTGAATTTACTTGCATATGTAATAGTGTTGAGTCCCGCTCACTCATATTGTTGTCTTGGCTTTGCAATGGAGTGGAATAATGTACATTTATGTGATAAGCATTCTGTTGGGATGCTTGCATTAATATATTCCACTTCTCTGCCTTGAAGGTAGGCTACTCATACTAACACAGCCAAAACATTTTACACAAAACTATTCATTCAATCACACACACACACACACACACACACACACACACACACACACACACACACACACACACACACACACACACACACACACACACACACACACACATCATCTTAACTTTAACATTTTAATGAAAAATCAAAAGTCAATGTAACGTTCAGAATGGAGGTGTGTTCTGCTGCGGTCATGCAGTGAGAAAAATTTACTTTCAGGAAAGATGAACGACCTAACAAATGTATCAGATGCTGAGGTCTGTATGAGCGTTGATCAAAACACACGAGTGGAGTTTGGCTGCGTCACTCACGGCGTGGGCGGGGTTTGGCTGCGTCACTGGGCCTTTCGGAGCAGTGGGGGCGGGGTTTACCTAGAACTGATGTGGGTTCCATAATAACGCTCCCGTGACTGTCAGCCAGGTTAGAAATTCACCCCGGAGGAAAACATCAGCGTCTCCTTTTTATTATTATTTGACTCTTGGATATGCAGAGATGTCCAGATTCAAGGATCTTGAAGATTTATTCGAGCGGCGGCTGCTCGCTGCTATCAGAGACTTGGACGAACAAAGAACAACGTCTGGATACGAAGAGGAGCTCCAGCGACAAAGAGAACTGCTGGATGTGATTTTAATCCCCGAGATAAAGCTGCACAGAGCAGGTTGGTTTCTGAACATGTGTGTGATAATGTTTAGGGGAATCGAGCCCGTAGCTAAGGTTCAAAGACGTAAGCTCTGACCTAATACAATTTAGTCCATGTATACACTATAAACTCCTCTCTAATGTGGAGTCTAATGTGGATTTGATTTGTTGAAAAATAAAGTTGATGCTAGTTTTCTGTGTGAAAAATACAGATAGTATAAGGAATATCAGCAAACAGAACAAAATAAAAAACTGTTTTGTCCGCTTTGCGTCTACTACCAACCCAACAGTGACGTGCGGTGAGGTCCATGACGAGGGAGGCAGGCACCCAGCTAAAGTTGAAATTTCTATATGTGTGTGTTATATATACGGTGCACTGCTCATATTTGCTAACACAAACTGTTATTGGCCAGCCCTGCCCCTTTAACACGGTGACAGTCTGTGCTGTGTGTGTGTGTGTGTGCGCGCGCGTGTGACAGCAGAAGGAGAGACGGTCTGAGTGCAAGCATGGTGTGTGTGGGGCGGGAGTATATTATTTTGGTCTTTGTTTCCTCAATAAATGTGCGTTGTGCACAAGGTGCACATTTTTTCCTCCTCTTTAGTCTTTTCTTTCACTTTGGCCCGGACTCCTAGACACCGGTTACCAGCAACGAGCCACGTAAATAAACGTTAATCAGCTTTCCCATTTACGGTTCGGAGAAAGACGAAAGACCGAAGTCCCGGAGTTTACAAGACGAAATGCCAATTAAAACCCGAAACATACGTTCACCTGCATTTCTACAGGATTTACATCACAGGAGAAAGAGCAAAATACGAACAAAATAACCCGTATCTCAACAACACAAGAACACAGGCCAGGCACCTACGGTATACTCTACCAAACGTCTGCACTTACAAACTATCGCGAGACCTCAAAGCGGGTACGAAATTACAACCTGCGGAGGCAGAGAAGCGCTGTGCCTCATTGATACCCATGTTAATCAGTGTGAGACCTTAGTACGCATGCGCGAACTTGCAAAACGTTGTGATTTCAAGTAAACGTGGCTTTTTCCCAAAGCCCAGGTACCTTGCCTTACCTTGCCTTTGAAGGCAGTGCCTCCGAAGCCACTTCCTTCCAATCCAAGGCAAGTGTCCTGCCTCTGCTCCAAAGAAGATGCTAATGGAACAGCCTACAAAGGCATATTTTGGGAGGAGCTCAGACGGCTTCAAATATTGTCATAACTTGCCACTTTTCTACACTTTCTGCTTTTTTATTGTCACATCATTGACACTCTGCAGGTGCAGATTCTCAGTAATTATAGTTACGTGAGTGACACACAAAAGAGTTAAGTGGTGGACATGGTATATAAGTTGTTGTTTTCAGAGGTGTATTTTGTTACTTTCATTGAATTTGGAATTTACCGCGCGCCTCCGCTGGTGCGTCTTTTCCTTCCATTTTTTTTCCTTTTTTGTAGATTCACGCGTTGCATGTTGGGTATTTATTGCCATGGCAAGGCAGCGAAGGATACACCTGTGTATCCTTGGTCAATTAGCCACATGCTAACCAAACGGAGGACATATGCCTCCGGAGGACATGAACATCGGAACAGCACTTGGGCAGCGACTGATGATGTGGATGCCTGCCCACGCCCACCCCACGCCCACATCAGACCAAGGCAAGGCAAGGTACCTTGGCTTTGGGAAACGGCTGGTGTCTCTCTCTCTCGGAGTTTCTGACTCTGACGCACATTACAAGCATGAAGCAAGCGCGAAACGCTGTCCGTCCCCTCTGTTAGCCTCCCTCTTATTGACAAATCAGCAATTTCCTTTTTTATCTTTTAATTATGACAAATTGTATACGAACAACTGGAAAAAAAATATTTTTATGAAAAAAAAAAAACATATTTTTTTCTTGTTAGCCTAGGGGAGGCACTGCCTCCCCTGCCTCCCCTGACCGCACACCACTGCAACCCAATATGTAAACCGTTGGCAAAACTACTGAGCAGGATACTTTTTTTATTGGATTATTTATTTTGTTGAAACACGGAAGAAGTCCGGAAGTGATATATCCTAGTTTAGTGTTACACAAGTATATGTGTGTTATGCGTATTTGAAACGTCGTCAAACAAAGGCCTCATTCTCATTCTGCAGCCGGACCCTCTTGGCGAGAGTTTAATCACAGTAAAAACCAGCACAGGGTGAATATCCTCCATGCTAACATGCTAACTCTCTTCCTGTCTCTTCCTCTTCCTCTTCTGAGCTGCGTGTCAATTCAGCGGGGACCCGGCCTTTATAGGGTGCGTCTCAAAGCTCCAAAGTTCCATCCTTCCTTCCTCCACATGCGTTGTTCACTTGCGTCTTTGAAAAGCTTGCCGTACAGAATTCCTTAAGGCAAAGGGCTTTTAAAAAACAAATTAGAAATGTTTAAAATTGTTATGATTCGTGTGAGGGAGGCGCTGTGTGACAACGACAAACAGGAAATGCTCTATAGGCCAGGCTGTCTCAATTCAGTGGTCACATAGAGCTCATACAACCCCACTTCAAAAAAACTGAACTATCCCTTTAATTTAGATTATATTTTGCAGATTATCTTAGTTGCTGTGAATGCAGCAATGCATTCACAGCATATGTTCTTCTGTGACAAAAAAATTTCTTCTTCTTCTTCTTCTTCTTCATTCTTCCGCCCGCTTTTTTGGACCGCTAAAACTCCAGCAAACTTCAACCGATTTTCACCGTTCAAACTTCAAAACGTGTGTTTCAGTGGGGACAAGGGGGCTATGACTCTTCAGAAACTTTTCACAAATACTTTCCGAGATATTCAACGATTTACGAAATTTCGGTCCCATAGAGATGAATGCGAAATTTCAAAATTTCCTCTCTTCAGGACATTTTTTCAGCCTGCTTCAAACCCTCCTCATTCAGTCATACATTCAGCTACAAACTCCATTCAAACTTCAAAATATTCAGCTATCTTTTGGCTTCAGTCAGTGGGTTTCAAATGTTTCCTAGCATTCATAGTTTCTTCATAATGACCCTTCAAATGTCATGATGCATTTCAGCTCTTCGAGCCATTTAACATTGGTGTGTATTGGACGGAATGTTTCAGCTCAGAGTGGGAGATTCAAACGACAGAGCAGGGAGAGGGGGAAACAAAACCTGAAAAAATTCTGGGTAAACTGTTCTTTTGGTCACAATTTTCGCTCCACATAGGCATATTATATGTCAAAATGGAGGAGGGCTTGTCCTGCTTCTGACAAAGTGGTTTTTAAAGCAAAAGGATGGAGCACTTTTTCACAAAATGGCCAACTGTCATGAGAAGTTTAAAAAAAAACCCCATATACCTCCATGTTAATTCCTGAGGGGTTTTCTCAGAGATCAGTAAATTTTCCCTCATCTATCTATCGCTCTCGTGGGTTCGTTTCTTGACCTTCATGCATGAAATTTAGATCGACAGCTTCCTCTGGGTCTCAGGATTCCTACGGTGTGTTCATTTTTATTCTAGCCCTCACGGTTTTGGCAAGGTGACAGGAGATTCGGACTCTTGCTTTGCCACAAAAGATAGCCGACTTACATTTACCCTCAGTCAGGTCATTATTTCCATAAATGTTATTTAAAATTTATTTCATTCCTTTAATTTTTGAATAGACGCAACCATTTCAACTTTAAATTCATTCATCCATTCAATTTACTTGTCCATTCATTTCCTTTCATCCAAGAGTTCATGGCAGGCTAATTCAGCATTCTGCATTAGCAGTTGAGCGCAAGCTTTTCAGGAGTTCTTATAACAATTTTTAGACATATCCTCAGTCATTCATGTTCAGCATTCTACATTAGCAGTTGAGCACAAGCTTTTAAAGACTTCATTCAACCATTTTAAGACACATCTTCAGTCATTCATGTTCAGCGTTCTGCATTAGCATTTCAGTGCAAGCCCTGCATGACTTCATTCAACCACTTTCAGACACACCTTCAGTCATTCATGTTCAGCTTCTGCTGTAGCATTTCAGCGAGAGTTATTTAAGATTTCATTCAGCCATTTTCAGACGTATCTTCAGTCATCCATGTTCAGCATTCTGCATTAGCAGTTCAGCGCAAGCTGCTTCAGCATTCTGCATTCACAGCGCAATTTCTTCAGAAATTGCTTTTCTAGTTTTTTATGTTCTTTTCCTCACCTGGGGTCTAATAGAGTTGCCAAACTGTAGAGGGGTTTATCTTCAATCCCATCGAATCTCCTGGTTACAGCTCTCAGTAGCTCAGCGTTTGCAGTCCCCACACCACGATCTGATGGGGCATCTCTGCTCAGGAAGCGTTTTAAAGCCAACACAGATGGAATCACGTCTGCAGCTGATGCAGTGGATGAGCTTATTGCTCTTGTGAGTTCCTCGAATGGTTCCAGAATTGTTATGACGTGTTCTATCAGACCCCACTGGTTGGCACTGAAGGAAGCAGGAACTTCATGCTCAGCTCCATAAGCCACCAATGCGCGTTTGCTCCCGCAGGCTTTGGAGCATATAGAAGCTGCTGTTCCACCAGGTGGTAACGTCCTGCTGGAACTTTTTTATCTTCTGGCCCAGCTGTTGTTGCACATCATGAAATGCACAGTATGCTTGAGGAGAGCGTTTAAAGTGCCCGATGACGCATCTCCCCGTCGCAAGGATGTCCGTTATCATGGGCTGTGTCAATAACCCGTCGTGGATAGCTAGTTGAAGCGTGTGTGCCATGCGTGGCAAAGTCGGCAGTCCTCCTTCACGCATGGCTTTTGCCATGTTTGCGGCATTATCCCAAAGTGCGACGTGGACTCTCTCTCTAGGAATCTGCCACGTCTGGAGCATGTTCTTGATTTTGTCACCAACGCTGCAGGGTTAGGGTTAGGGTTAGGGTTAGGGTTAGGGTTATGTGACTCACGGAATTCCTGTGCGTGTAGGACCGCATCTCGGAGTTTAAAGTTTGGGTCAATCCACTGGGCCATTAAACTCAGTAGTGACATTGGGCTGACGTCTAAGGACCAAATGTCTGTAGTGAAACTGATAGAAGAATTGCCTTCCATCAGAAGGCTCTCTACACGTGAATGGACAGCCCAGTGTGCCCTGGGAGGGGGTAGCGTGGATCAAAGTAAGTTAGCAGCCATTGAAATGCAGGGTTCTCCACAATATTAAACGGCAGGTCAGACAGCACCAGCAGCCTCCTTGTGCCACCCCTTGCCCTCTCACTGTCCCGACTATACGGACGAGCAGCACTGTCCAAAGTTGTTTACTTCAGCATCCGTTTTGGAGTTTGGTCTTTTTTTTTCTTTCTCCGTGCTGCGTTTCTTGAACTTGACATGCTCCTCCGGGTGTATCTTTTCCAAGTGCCTGATTAAATTTGTCATGTTGAAATATTTTGCCGATGTTCCCCCGCGAGGTACTGTAGCGTTGCATATACCACAGATAGCTCGTGCTATGTCTGTTTCTGTCACTTTGAAAGCCTTCCACACTTCTGACATCTTTGTTTGTGTCGCCCCGGATGTTGCTGAAGATTCAAAGAAACTTTATTGTCCGTCACATAGCGACAGTACTCAAAACAGGAAGAGGCACGAAGATGAAAATGATGTTTTGTTAATCATGAATCATTTGCTCTCAGATACAAACAAACATGTTGATGCCGTGAAACTAATTTGGAGTAAATGAGACAGATTTAAAAAATTTTAACACGACCATTAACACCGTCATTAATCGATCGATGATTTATGACATGATGCCTGATCCTGATCATTACAAAAAATGCCAAATATCAGCCTATCCCATATAGCCGATATAATCGGTGTAAAGCCTACCAATCAGTGGGCTCAGTGACCTTCTTTATTATGCCCACGTCTGTCATACACTTCTGTTAGGTCTCAACTTTGAGCAGGAGGAGGAAAGGGTTGCAGTGTGGTGTTAACAGAACAAAGGACTCGGAGTCTGCTTTCAATTCAATTTTCAAGGGATTACACTATAGTATAACCACGTAACAGTCAGACCAACAAACTAAGGAGAAATGTGACTCCCAGAATCTAATAAACTTGCTCTAACTGAGCTGCTGAAGGAGAAACAAACACTGCACTGCAGACTGTCTCTGGTCTGTTCCTCTTTGGTGACTAAACTTACAGTACTGTACCAGATCATATAATCTTTGATTAACAGGTGTTTGTAAACAGGTGAACACCTTCACCTTCCATCACTAAGATGATCTAATATCTCATTAATATCTGTTCACTGTGTCCTGCAGATATTCAGCTACTAATGGTGAAGAAAGAGGAGCTTCCCCCTGAGCAGCAGGAGAGGAGCCCCTATCCAGACCAGGAGGATAATGAGTTCCCACTCATTAAAGAGGAACAGGAGGAACTGTGGACTGGTCAGAGCAGAGAGCAGCTTCAAGAACTGGAGGAGGCTGATACCAAGGTCCTGTTTCCTTCAGTCCATATGAAGAGTGAAAATGATGAAGAGGAACCTAAGTCCTCACTGCTTCATCAGAGACTAACTGACCATATGGAAACAGCAGCTGGTGGAGAGGACTGTGGAAGAACAGAACCAGAGAGGAGCTCAGATCCAGAAAGAAATTCACAACCAGAGCTTGAGGTTAAGACAGAAGCCTCTGCAGATTCTGAACCAGAGACTGAAGCCTCCTTAGATCCTGAATCAGAGACTGAAGATGAAGCAGACGACTGGAAGGAGACCAGAGACAGTCTTAAAAGATTAAAATCATCCACGAACAAAAGGGCAAAGACTGTGAAGTCACAAAATTGTCCTGAGCCTGGTAAAACCAATCATGTGGTTCCTCTAACAAGTAAGAGACCTCACATCTGCTCAGAGTGTGGAGAAGGATTTCGTTTCAAAACTGAGTTGGGAATACACAGGTTAATTCACACTGGAGGAAAACCTTTCAGCTGTTCTATATGTGGCAAAAGTTTTACCCTAAAAAAAAAACTGAATCAGCACGTGGTCATTCATGCAAAAGAAAAACCGTTTAGCTGCTCTGAATGTGGAAAAGGATTTAACCACAAATCAAATCTAAAGGTACACATGGCTGTTCATTCAAAAGAAAAACCTTTCAGCTGTGCAGAGTGTGGAAAAAGATTTTCTCTTAAGACAGGTTTAAACAATCACATGTTTGTCCACGGCAGAGAAAAACCTTTCAGCTGTTCTCAATGTGGGAAAAAATTTCCTCATAAAACATCATTGAGAAATCACATGTTAATTCACTTGCAAGAAAAACTTTTCAGCTGTTCTATATGTGGAAAAAAATTTAACCAAAAATCAACTCTCACTGCACATTTGTTTGTTCACTCAAAAGAAAAACCTTTCAGCTGCTCAGTGTGTGGAAGAGGATTTATCCGCAAATCAGATTTGGACTCGCACGTGATTGTCCACACTGAGGGAAAACCTTTCAACTGCTCTAAGTGTGGAAAAAGATTTGCCCTTAAATCAACCCTGAGGAGACATATGTTTATTCACTCAAAAGAAAAAGCCTTCCTCTGTGCAGAGTGTGGAAGAGGATATCGCAGTAAAGTAGAATTGGACAGACACATGTTGGTCCACACTAAGGAAAAATCTTTCAGCTGTGCCACATGTGGTAAAAGCTTTCACCTGGAATCATCTTTAACTTCACATATGTTCGTTCACTCCAAAGAGAAACCTTTTAGCTGTTCACAGTGTGGGAAGGGATTTACTCTCAAAGGATCTCTGAACAACCACATGCTTTTGCATACAGAAAGAAAACTTTTTAACTGTTCTGAATGTGGGAAAGTATTTTACCACAAAAGATCTCTCGCTACACATATGTTGCTTCACACAAAGGAAAAACCTTTCAGCTGTTCAGAGTGTGGAAAAGGACTTATCACCAGAGGAGAGCTGCGCAGACACATGTTTGTCCATAACAAAGAAAAACCTTTCAGCTGCTCTAAATGTGGTAAAGGATTTTATTGCAAATCAGACTTGAACTCACACATGATTTTCCACAGTGCAGAAAAAAATTTCAGTTGTCCCACATGTGGTAAAAAATTTCACATGAAATGGTGTCTGACTAAACATATATTCATTCACTCAAAACAAAAACCTTTCGGCTGCTCTGAATGTGGGAAAAAATTCAACTGCAAATCAACTCTCACTTCACATATGTTCATTCACTCAAAAGAAAAACCTTTCAGCTGCTCAGTGTGTGGAAAAGGTTTCAGCCGCAAAACAACGCTCACTTCTCATGTGTTTGTTCACTCAAAAGAAAAACCTTACAACTGCTCTGAATGTGAAAAAGGATTCTCCGGGAAATCAGCTCTGAGAAATCATATGATGGTTCACAGAAATGAAAAACGGTACAGCTGCTCAGAATGTGGAAAAGGATTTCATCACAAAAAAAGGCTGACAGCACATGATTGTCCATTAAAGAGGGACACTACTCAGCTGCTCTGAGTGTGGTGTTAGATTTCTTCTTAAGCTGACTTCAGAGCTTCACACAGAGACCCACAGTTGGGGGGAAACCTCCTCAGCTACTCTGAATGTTGAATTCAAAATTACAAAGCATATGTTATTGAAGTTCATTGAAAGTTTGTAAAAAGTGTATAAGATATTTCATTAAATTTGTGTGGCTGCCAATACGATACATATAAGTGTCTTCATTTATAAGCCAGTTTAGTGTACCCTTAAAGTGGTGATTTTAGAGTTCAGGATTTTGGAGTTATGGTTCACACTGGAAAAGAGTCCTTTATTTTACATTCAGGTGCAAAAACAGCTGTTGAGAGACTGAGATGGGAGGACAGCATGAAGAGAGCGGCAATTATAGTTTTTATTAACAATATCTGTAGACAGAGAGTGACAGAAAGCAAGACAAAGAAAAGTGGCAAAAAATTCTTCTTCTGTCTCTTCATACTGGATGTGGTTTTAAACTGTCATTCCTTAACAACAATACTGCTCAAAAAGCTTGAAAAGGAAAGTTAAAAAAGGTTAATCTACTTTAGGTCAGTTTTTGTTTTTGTCTAACTTGGACTTATGCCTTCAGTAACAGGCGTGCTCATGCTGTGAAGTCCATCATATCAGGGGCTATGCTGTAGATCTCTGGTGTTATTGATTGGATTGGTTATGCCTTTCCCATTAGTTTTACCTTGATTTCTTTAACTGGGCACAAACAAACATCCGTCCTGCTGAGCTTAGGCCGAACCTTTGCTGTTGGACCATGGGGATGCAGGAACTCCTTTTTATATCTTGATGGTCAGAGGCCACAGCAATGGTCTTTGCTAGCCATCAGTGGTCATCATATACTGCTGCTGCTAGCCAGTCTCCATTATTAAGGCTGCTAACAGTCATTACAGTTATAGTACCCCAAGGCTCCTTCTTCATTCCTCCCTCATCACATCTTCATCCCTACCTCCCCTTCCATGTCTTTTTTCATCTCTTTCATCAACATGAAAAGAAAAGGTTTTTTCTTCTTTGCCTTGCTTTTATCACTCTGCTGTTCCCCCTAGAAGTAGAAGGCAGCTGGGCTCAAGCACTTGGCAAGCCAACACCTGCCCACAAAAGCAGGAAAGTTGTCTGTGAGAAATCTGTGATATCTACAAATCAATTTTGCCCGACCATAATGTAAACCAGTGTTTATATGGGAATCACTGAAAAAGTGTTCAGGGAGAATCTGAGTGGAGCTGGGTGACAAAGATATTTTTTTTTTTCTTTCGAGAATCGAAACACTTCTTGACTCTACCTCCTGACATATTTTACAATCCCCGAACAAAATACACGAGAAACGAGTGAAACCTTGTTTTTAACCTCAAACAACGAATGAAAATGAAACTTTTCAGAAAAAAAGAAGACTTGAATCAGTGCTGGACTTTGACTTGACCCGGCCCACAACAACGGGACATGTTGGTAGAGTGGCAGCACCTCCCCCTGGACAGCATTGGCAGTCGACAGACTGGCAGCAGTATCTATGACAAAAATGTATGGCAAAAATCATAATCACAATTATTTTTATATTGATATTGAGATCACAGTTATTTAACATGATTATTCATTGGCTTTGGTAACATCATGAATTTATTGATCATTGACAATAGCTTTTAAGCACTGCACTGCAATGCTAAGGCTTTTTAACCAGACAAAATAATAAATTGCTTTATTGCTCAATTAATATATTACTAGTGTGCACTTGAGCCTACAGTGATATTGGTAGGCTATTTACATGTTGATATATGCAGCAGAAATATTGCTAGGTGGATCATTTATTAAGTCTCAGCACGGAGTTTCATTTTCAGCTATGTTAGTATAGGCTGTAGCACTGAACCAAAAGGATGACTTACTTTAAACAACTCGCATTTAGGCAGCGATCTACCAGTCAGCAGCTTGCTCTCTCTCTCTCTCTCTCTCTCTCTCTCTCTCCCTCTCTCGCACGCGGGCGCGAACTATCATACCACCGTTACGCAGGGCGCACACAGGACGCGCCGCGCACAGCAGTTTCAGATTAACCGATGTAACTGTTCACCAGTGGCGTGGCGTGGAGATTTTTTTTGAGGAAGCCAAGTGAGACAAAAGCGTCTTATCGGTATTTTTTTTAGGGAGTGGGGTACATAAAAGGCTTTGTTGCAGTTTGTATCGCTATTTCATGTAACGGAATGACCTGTTAGAGCGCCCAGAGAGCGCTCGTTTTACTTCCTTTGAACACCGACACACGCCCTTTAGCTCTCCCACTCTCACTCACTCATTCACACACGTACATTGTCCTCTTGACTTAGCTTAAACATCTTATTAATTCATTCAACCGCCCACTTAAACACACAACCGGCTGCTTCATGCACACTGCTAATGTGCTAACCTCCCTGATTTCATTCAGTGGCTCGATGATGACGATACTGTGATTTGATTGGTTTGAGGCCAAAGACGGGGTGGCTTCCCTTGACACAGTCTTGGTCAATCACAGATGAGCAGTGTCATGACCACGGCCTCATCTGATTGGTTAATCATTCTTGTTTTTTTTTTTAACACCAAGGGACGCCAACTCCGCTTGGCTTCCTTGCAGACAACAGCGTGCAGTATCGTATTTTCACCACTCATTTGCTACAGAACATTTACGAGGGCGCTGTTTTACACATTGTAAAATGCTCAATAAGTAGAGGAGAGGAATAAGGAAGAGATGATAGTGACAAAACACAGAAGTATCAAAACTGTTAAAAAGGAATATTTTCATTAAATCGCAGCTACAGTCTAAAAAAAAGAGAGGAAGCATGGCTTCCCTTGGCCTCCGGGAGAAAACGCCACTGCTGTTCACACAGCACGTGTGCGGAAGCGCTTCATGTGTGAACAGCCAAGCGCCATGCGCGCAGCGCCTCCGTTCCGCGCGCTAGATAACATCAGGAGCTCGCCCTTGAAAACTTGAACAATGATCTCACCTTGTCTTTGCTCATCTATTATCTCAGCCTCATCTTAAGAAGAGCCGCCAGGACTGGCCACTGCTGTTCCTGCTGCTCCTGCTGCTCCAGCTGCTGTCGCTGCGCCACTGTTTGTTTCTGAAACTGATTCATGTTGACAGCTGGCCCATAACTGTCTTTATACTACAGCTGCAAGCAGCCTGGTTGCCAACAAGCTAAGCTTAAGACTTGACGTGAGCATACAGACATCAGCAGCAGCTGTCTGGAGTGGACTACGATAACTTTTATTAGACTTAGCATAACAAGCAAACTCGGTTCACCTTTGGGAAAGAAAGCAGTCAACAGCTGCCTCCCCTCATTCTGCCTTCTTTGTTTTTCTTCTCTCTCTTTCTTTTTGCAATAGCCTGATTTCTGCTTTTTGGGCAGCATGATACCAATTCAATGTGGGTTCACTGGCGTTACACTTGTCGCCGGTCGCTGTCAGGCGGACTAAACCATTTTGCACCTCCAAGAGGGGGCCTCCAAAATGTCCAATATGTTGGGAGGACTGTGACATGAAGTTCATTCTCTCAGCTGATGTTATCAATATATGGAAGAAAGCATGAGACAAATTCAATGGAGGGCCCACTTCATTCGAAGAAAAAAAAAAAAAAGAAAACAAATCAGGATTTTCATGGGACCCTCTCCCTACTGGTCCAGCAGGGACTCATATCCACTGTGTTCCCTCCTCACTCACGGTTACAAAACAGCAAAAATGTCACTACTAAAACCATTGTCTTAAAATGTAAAGGAGCAGTTTTTTTTTTTTTTTAATTTGGTTATAGAGAATATTTAATTAAAAAGTCTTAAAATTTTGTTTATCTTGTTTTGAGTTGGATTTATATTTGAAATAAATCAAATTATTAAGCACATGAGACTTAAAGCAATGATGTTAGCCCAACATAAAACTGTTATTTGAAAAAAAAACAGAAAAAAGAAAAAAAAAAGAAAAAGAAAAAACAACGAAGTGTTACCCATTGAAACATTTTTTTTTTAAATTATTTCTTATGTTGGACCAAGTGTCTTTTTACAGTGCAGTGTAGTTTAAGTCAATTCTTTTAGCACTGAAGTTGAACCTCCTTAAACCTTTTATTTAGTTCATCATGACTCAGATCATTTGAGTGAAATCACTTCCTTCAATTTTAAAACAGTGCAGTTCTTGCCAAAAACTTCAGTTTGACTGAATTTTGATTGAATTAAAAGTTATAAATGGCCCACTCATAATTTTCAATGAAACTCTACTGAGAATTTTTGCTTACAAACAACTTCTGAGTCAACAGTGCAGATGGAAGGTCAGGTTATTGTAAAAACACATGATTATTGCAACCATGAGTGAGGGGTGTTTAAAGTAACACTGTGTGGTGTTGTTTTTCATCAACACTGCAAAGTAACTCCCACAGTAGTATGGTTTAACACCAGCATAGAGTTAGATCCCTCAAAACAACACCAAGAATTTAACACTGAACTAGTTTAACACTGGAATTTTAACACCAGCGGGTTTGCTGTGTATGACACAAAATGACGTTGTAGATATCTGTAATGAGAAACCTCATACACAGGAATGAAAAAAGTAATGTAATGGTCAAACCTGGTCAAAATTGAATTACGGATATCTGTAATTATCTGAAGAAGAAGACGAAGAAGAAGA
This sequence comes from Halichoeres trimaculatus, assembly GCF_033239565.1. NCBI lineage: Eukaryota > Metazoa > Chordata > Actinopteri > Labriformes > Labridae > Halichoeres > Halichoeres trimaculatus. The sequence goes on along the minus strand of NW_027437191.1, from coordinate 5,514,930 downwards.
AGACGTTATCCTTCCTCTGAGATGCTCCCTGTCAGACGACTCAGGAAATCCCTTCCATGAAGACATCAGCGTTTAGTTTTCATTGTGTTCTTCAACTCTTGGATGTGATGACAAGTTCAGGATTGTTTTGGAAAATTAGTGATCCGATCCACATGACATACCAGTTGGTGGCGGTAATGCACCAAAACGTTGTTCGAAACCCAGCAAAAAAAAAACATGAACAAAGAACGCATCCCGTGACGCGTTATTATGGAACCCACAGCAGTTCCAAGTAAACCCCACCCCCTCTGTTCTCCAGCCCTGGTGACGCAGTCAAACCACGCTTGCAACACGCTCACGCGCAAGGGCAACAAAACAAACTGAGATGTCAAATGCTAAATTTGTCATGCAAGACGCAACACACGGAAAATACACTAGTAAAGAGCCCTGGGGGAATCTGCTCAACCATCTGTGGTTCAAGTGGTTAAATAAATAAGCTGATATTAGTCAAAATTAACTTGAAATTTGTGTTAAAATTGCCTGTTTGTCTGAATTTACTTGCATATGTAATAGTGTTGAGTCCCGCTCACTCATATTGTTGTCTTGGCTTTGCAATGGAGTGGAATAATGTACATTTATGTGATAAGCATTCTGTTGGGATGCTTGCATTAATATATTCCACTTCTCTGCCGGCTACTCATACTAACAAAGCCAAAACATTTTACACAAAACTATTCATTCAATCACACACACACACACATCATCTTAACTTTAATTTTTAAATAAAGATACAAAAGTCAATGTAACGTTCAGAATGGAGGTGTGTTCTGCTGCGGTCATGCAGTGAGAAAAATTTACTTTCAGAAAAGATGAACGACCTAACAAATGTATCAGATGCTGAGGTCTGTATGAGCGTTGATCAAAACACACGAGTGGAGTTTGGCTGCGTCACTCACAGCGTGGGCGGGGTTTGGCTGCGTCACTGGGCCTTTCGGAGCAGTGGGGGCGGGGTTTACCTAGAACTGATGTGGGTTCCATAATAACGCTCCCGTGACTGTCAGCCAGGTTAGAAATTCACCCCGGAGGAAAACATCAGCGTCTCCTTTTTATTATTTGACTCTTGGATATGCAGAGATGTCCAGATTCAAGGATCTTGAAGATTTATTCGAGCGGCGGCTGCTCGCTGCTGTTATCAGAGACATGGACGAGCAAAGAACACCGTCTGGATACGAAGAGGAGCTCCAGCGACAAAGAGAACTACTGGATGTGATTTTAATCCCTGAGATAAAGCTGCACAGAGCAGGTTGGTTTCTGAACATGTGTGTGATAATGTTTAGGGGAATTGAGCCCGTAGCTAAGGTTCATAGACGTAAGCTCTGACCTAATACAATTTAGTCCATGTATACACCACTATAAACTCCTCTCTAATGTGGAGTCTAATGTGGATTTGATTTGTCAAAAAATAAAGTTGATGCTAGTTTTCTGTGTGAAAATAACAGATAGTATAAGGAATATCAGCAAACAGAACAAAATAAAAATCTGTTTTATCCGCTTTGCGTCTACTACCAACCCAATATGTAAACCGTTGGCAAAACTACTGAGCAGGATAGTTGTTTTTATTTTATTGGATTATTTATTTTGTTGAAACACGGAAGAAGTCCGGAAGTGATATATCCTAGTTTAGTGTTACACAAGTATGTGTGTGTTGTTCGTATTTGAAACGTCGTCAAACAAAGGCCTCATTCTCATTCTACAGCTGGACCCTCTTGGCGAGAGTTTAATCACAGTCAAAACCAGCACAGGGTGAATATCCTCCATGCTAACATGCTAACTGTGGTGCTGCACACAAAGATGGCGGCTTGTCTCTTCCTCCTCTGAGCTGCGTGTCAATTCAGCGGGGACCCGGCCTTCATAGGGTGCGTCTCAAAGCTCCAAAGTTCCATCCTTCCTTCCTCCACATGCGTCGTTCACTTGCGTCTTTGAAAAGCTTGCCGTACAGAATTCCTTAAGGCAAAGGGCTTTTAAAAAACAAATTAGAAATGTTTAAAATTGTTATGATTTGTGTGAGGGAGGCGCTGTGTGACAACGACAAACAGGAAATGCTCTATAGGCCAGGCTGTCTCAATTCAGTGGTCACATAGAGCTCATACAACCCCACTTCAAAAAACTGAACCATCCCTTTAATTTAGATTATATTTTGCAGATTATCTTAGTTTTTTATGTTTTCTTCCTCACCTTGGGTCTTATAGAGTTGCCAAACTGTAGAGGGGTTTATCTTCAATCCCATCGAATCTCCTGGTTACAGCTCTCAGTAGCTCAGCGTTTGCAGTCCCCACACCACGATCTGATGGGGCATCTCTGCTCAGGAAGCGTTTTAAAGCCAACACAGATGGAATCACGTCTGCAGCTGATGCAGTGGATGAGCTTATGGCTCTTGTGAGCTCTTCGCACTGGTTGGCATTGAAGGAAGCAGGAACTTCATGCTCAGCTCCATAAGCCACCAATGCGCGTGTTTGCTCCCGCAGGCTTTGGAGCATATAGAAGCCTCTGTTCCACCAGGTGGTAACGTCCTGCTGGAACTTTTTTATTTTTTTTTTTATCTTCTGGCCCAGCTGTTGTTGCACATCATGAAATGCACAGTATGCTTGAGGAGAGCATTTAAAGTGCCCGATGACGCGTCTCCCCGTCGCAAGGATGTCCGTTATCATGGGCTGTGTCAATAACCCGTCGTGGATCGCTAGTTGAACCGTGTGTGCCATGCGTGGCAAAGTCGGCAGTCCTCCTTCACGCATGGCTTTTGCCATGTTTGCGGCATTATCCCGAAGTGCGACGTGGACTCTCTCTCTAGGAATCTGCCACGTCTGGAGCATGTTCTTGATTTTGTCACCAACGCTGCAGCAGAATGTGACTCAAGGAATTCCTGTGCGTGTAGGACCGCAGCTGGGAGTTTAAAGTTTGGGTCAATCCACTGGGCCATTAAACTCAGTAGTGACATTGGGCTGAAGTCTAAGGACCAAATGTCTGTAGTGAAACTGATAGAAGAATTGCCTTCCATCAGAAGGCTCTCTACACGTGAATGGACAGCCCAGTGTGCCCTGGGAGGGGGTAGCGTGGATCAAAGTAAGTTAGCAGCCGTTGAAATGCAGGGGGCCTCCAAAATGTCCATAAATGTTCATAAATTGATTTTTGCATCCGTTTTGGAGTTTGGTCTTTTTTTTTCTTTCTCCGTGCTGCGTTTCTTGAACTTGACATGCTCCTCCGGGTGTATCTTTTCCAAGTGCCTGATAAATTTGTCATGTTGAAATATTTTGCCGATGTTCCCCCGCGAGGTACTGTAACGTTGCACATACCACAGATAGCTCGTGCTATGTCTGTTTCTGTCACTTTGAAAACCTTCCACACTTCTGACATCTTTGTTTGTGTCGCCCCGGATGTTGCTGAAGATTCAAAGAAACTTTATTGTCCGTCACATAGCGACAGTACTCAAAACAGGAAGAGGCACGAAGATGAAAATGATGTTTTGTTAATCATGAATCATTTGCTCTCAGATTCAAACAAACATGTTGATGCAGTGAAACTAATTTGGAGTAAATGAGACAGATTTAAAAAATTTTAACACGACCATTACCACCGTCATTAATCGATCGATGATTTATGACATGATGCCTGATCCTGATCATTACAAAAAATGCCAAATATCAGCCTATCCCATATAGCCGATATAATCGGTGTAAAGCCTACCAATCAGTGGGCTCAGTGGTCTTCTTTATTATGCCCACGTCCGTCATACACTTCTGTTAGGTCTCAACTTTGAGCAGGAGGAGGAAAGGGTTGCAGTGTGGTGTTAACAGAACAAAGGACTCGGAGTCTGCTTTCAATTCAATTTTCAAGGGATTACACTATAGTATAACCACGTAACAGTCAGACCAACAAACTAAGGAGAAATGTGACTCCCAGAATCTAATAAACTTGCTCTAACTGAGCTGCTGAGGGAGAAGCAAACACTGCACTGCAGACTGTCTCTGGTCTGTTCCTCTTTGGTGACTAAACTTACAGTACTGTACCAGATCATATAATCTTTGGTTAACAGGTGTTTGTAAACAGGTGAACACCTTCACCTTTCATCACTAAGATGATCTAATATCTCATTAATATCTGTTCGCTGTGTCCTGCAGATGTTCAGCTACTAATGGTGAAGAAAGAGGAGCTTCCCCCTGAGCAACAGGAGAGGAGCCCCTATCCAGACCAGGAGGATAATGAGTTCCCACTCATTAAAGAGGAACAAGAAGAACTGTGGACTGGTCAGAGCAGAGAGCAGCTTCAAGAACTGGAGGAGGCTGATACCAAGGTCCTGTTTCCTTCAGTCCATATGAAGAGTGAAAATGATGAAGAGAAACCTCAGTCCTCACTGCTTCATCAGAGACTAACAGACCATATGGAAACAGCAGCTGGTGGAGAGGACTGTGGAAGACCAGAACCAGAGAGGAGCTCAGTTCCAGAAAGAAATTCACAACCAGAGATTGAGGTTAAGACAGAAGCCTCCGCAGATTCTGAACCAGAGACTGAAGCCTCCTTAGATCCTGAATCAGAGACTGAAGACGAAGCAGATGACTGGACGGAGACCAGAGACAGTCTTAAAAGATTAAAATCTGCCAAGAACAAAAGGGCAAAGACTGTGAAGTCACAAAATTGTCCTGAGCCTGGTAAAACCAATCATGTGGTTCCTCTAACAAGTAAGAGACCTCACATCTGCTCAGAGTGTGGAGAAGGATTTCGTTTCAAAACTGAGTTGGGAATACACAGGTTAATTCACACTGGAGGAAAACCTTTCAGCTGTTCTATATGTGGCAAAAGTTTTACCCTAAAAACAAAACTGAATCAGCACGTGGTCATTCATGCAAAAGAAAAACCGTTTAGCTGCTCTGAATGTGGAAAAGGATTTAACCACAAATCAAATCTAAAGGTACACATGGCTGTTCATTCAAAAGAAAAACCTTTCAGCTGTGCAGAGTGTGGAAAAAGATTTTCTCTTAAGAGAGGTTTAAACAATCACATGTTTGTCCACGGCAGAGAAAAACCTTTCAGCTGTTCTCAATGTGGGAAAAAATTTCCTCACAAAACATCATTGAGAAATCACATGTTAATTCACTTGCAAGAAAAACCTTTCAGCTGTTCTATATGTGGTAAAAAATTTAACTCAAAAGGAATTCTGACTGTTCATATGGTCATTCATGAAAAGGAAAAACCTTTCAGCTGTTCTGAATGTGGAAAACGATTTAACCACAAAACAGGTCTGAATGCACATATGTTTTCTCATTCAAAAGAAAAACCTTTCAGCTGCTCAAAATGTGAAAAAGGATTTACTAATAAAAGAGCTCTGACTGAGCACATGTTAATACATAGCAATGAAAAAGCCTTCAGCTGCTCTGTATGTGGAAAAAAATTTAACCAAAAATCAACTCTCACTGCACATTTGTTTGTTCACTCAAAAGAGAAACCTTTCAGCTGCTCAGTGTGTGGAAGAGGATTTATCCGCAAATCAGATTTGGACTCGCACGTGATTGTCCACACTGAGGGAAAACCTTTCAGCTGCTCTAAGTGTGGAAAAAGATTTGCCCTTAAATCAACCCTGAGGAAACATATGTTTATTCACTCAAAAGAAAAAGCCTTCCTCTGTGCAGAGTGTGGAAGAGGATATCGCAGTAAAGTAGAATTGGACAGACACATGTTGGTCCACACTAAGGAAAAATCTTTCAGCTGTGCCACATGTGGTAAAAGCTTTCACCTGGAATCATCTTTAACTTCACATATGTTCGTTCACTCCAAAGAGAAACCTTTTAGCTGTTCACAGTGTGGGAAGGGATTTACTCTCAAAGGATCTCTGAACAACCACATGCTTGTGCATACAGAAAGAAAACTTTTTAACTGTTCTGAATGTGGGAAAGTATTTTACCACAAAAGATCTCTCGCTACACATATGTGGCTTCACACAAAGGAAAAACCTTTCAGCTGTTCAGAGTGTGGAAAAGGACTTATCACCAGAGGAGAGCTGCGCAGACACATGTTTGTCCATAACAAAGAAAAACCTTTCAGCTGCTCTAAATGTGGTAAAGGATTTTATTGCAAATCAGACTTGAACTCACACATGATTTTCCACAGTGCAGAAAAAAATTTCAGTTGTCCCACATGTGGTAAAAAATTTCACATGAAATGGTGTCTGAATAAACATATATTCATTCACTCAAAAGAAAAACCTTTCGGCTGCTCTGAATGTGGGAAAAAATTCAACTGCAAATCAACTCTCACTTCACATATGTTCATTCACTCAAAAGAAAAACCTTTCAGCTGCTCAGTGTGTGGAAAAGGTTTCAGCCGCAAAACAACGCTCACTTCTCATGTGTTTGTTCACTCAAAAGAAAAACCTTACAACTGCTCTGAATGTGAAAAAGGATTCTCCGGGAAATCAGCTCTGAGAAATCATATGATGGTTCACAGAAATGAAAAACGGTACAGCTGCTCAGAATGTGGAAAAGGATTTCATCACAAAAAAAGGCTGACAGCACATGATTGTCCATTAAAGAGGGACACTACTCAGCTGCTCTGAGTGTGGTGTTAGATTTCTTCTTAGGCTGACTTCAGAGCTTCACACAGAGACCCACAGTTGGGGGGAAACCTCCTCAGCTGCTCTGAATGTTGAATTCAAAATTACAAAGCATATGTTATTGAAGTTCATTGAAAGTTTGTAAAAAGTGTATAAGATATTTCATTAAATTTGTGTGGCTGCCAATACGATACATATAAGTGTCTTCATTTATAGGTCAGTTTAGTGTACCCTTAAAGTGGTGATTTTAGAGTTCAGGATTTTGGAGTTATGGTTCACACTGGAAAAGAGTCCTTTTTTTTACATTCAGGTGCAAAAACAGCTGTTGAGAGACTGAGATGGGAGGACAGCATGAAGAGAGCGGCAATTATAGTTTTTATTAACAATATCTGTAGACAGAGAGTGACAGAAAGCAAGACAAAGAAAAGTGGCAAAAAATTCTTCTTCTGTCTCTTCATACTGGATGTGGTTTTAAACTGTCATTCCTTAACAACAATACTGCTCAAAAAGCTTGAAAAGGAAAGTTAAAAAAGGTTAATCTACTTTAGGTCAGTTTTTGTTTTTGTCTAACTTGGACTTATGCCTTCAGTAACAGGCGTGCTCATGCTGTGAAGTCCATCATATCAGGGGCTATGCTGTAGATCTCTGGTGTTATTGATTGGATTGGTTATGCCTTTCTCATTAGTTTTACCTTGATTTCTTTAACTGGGCACAAACAAACATCCATCCTGCTGAGCTTAGGCCGAACCTTTGCTGTTGGACCATGGGGATGCAGGAACTCCTTTTTTTATCTTGGTGGTCAGAGCCCACAGCAATGGTCTTTGCTAGCCATCAGTGGTCATCATATACTGCTGCTGCTAGCCAGTCTCCATTATTAAGGCTGCTAACAGTCATTACAGTTATAGTACCCCAAGGCTCCTTCTTCATTCCTCCCTCATCACATCTTCATCCCCACCTCCCCTTCCATGTCTTTTTTCATCTCTTTCATCAACATGAAAAGAAAAGGTTTTTTCTTCTTTGCCTTGCTTTTATCACTCTGCTGTTCCCCCTAGAAGTAGAAGGCAGCTGGGCTCAAGCACTTGGCAAGCCAACACCTGCCCACAAAAGCAGGAAAGTTTGTCTGTGAGATATCTGTGATATCTACAAATCAATTTTGCCCGACCATAATGTAAACCAGTGTTCATATGGGAATCACTGAAAAAGTGTTCAGGGAGAATCTGAGTGGAGCTGGGTGACAAAGATAATTTTTCTTTTCTTTCGAGAATCTAAACACTTCTTGACTCTACCTCCTAAAATATTTTACAATCCCCGAACAAAATACACGAGAAACGAGTGAAACCTTGTTTTTAACCTCAAATAACAAATGAAAATGAAACTTTTCAGAAAAAAAGAAGACTTGAATCAGTGCTGGACTTTGACTTGACCCGGCCCACAACAACGGGACATGTTGGTAGAGTGGCAGCACCGCCCCCTGGACAGCATTGGCAGTCGACAGACTGGCAGCAGTATCTATGACAAAAATGTATGGCAAAAATCATAATCACAATTATTTTTATATTGATATTGAGATCACAGTTATTTAACATGATTATTCATTGGCTTTGGTAACATCATGAATTTATTGATCATTGACAACAGCTTTTAAGCACTGCACTGCAATGCTAAGGCTTTTTAACCAGACAAAATAATAAATTGCTTTATTGCTCAATTAATATATTACTAGTGTGCACTTGAGCCTACAGTGATATTGGTAGGCTATTTACATGTTGATATATGCAGCAGAAATATTGCTAGGTGGATCATTTATTAAGTCTCAGCACGGAGTTTCATTTTCAGCTATGTTAGTATAGGCTGTAGCACTGAACCAAAAGGATGACTTACTTTAAACAACTCGCATTTAGGCAGCGGTCTACCAGTCAGCAGCTCGCTCTCTCTCTCTCTCTCTCTCTCTCTCTCTCTCTCTCTCTCTCTCGCACGCGGGCGCGAACCATCATACCACCGTTACGCAGGGTGCACACAGGCACTACGCAGTGCTTACTACATACTACTTTCATACACAGTATGTAGGAGGTGAATTTGAAAACAGCCTGTGTTTTCCTTGTGACATCACACGTGTCTTTGCTCCAGTGGTTTCCATGGTGATGATAAATCTCCATTCATTTAAATGGGAGCGAAATAAAGGAATCTATTCATTTCCATTGGTCTGAAACTGCAAAAGAATTCAATAAAGCCAAAAATATTGTGATATAGACCTGAAAAGTCATTTCTGCATAGTCCTTTTTAATGGGAAATGGGCAATCAACAATGGTTGTTTACACATAAACATCTACTTTATTGACTTCAGATGTTATTTCTGTGAACTTTAACTGTATATTACTCAACTCATCATGAGTAGAGCTTCCATTTTAACCTTATAGAGACTCTGTAACAACACTGAAAAAATATGCCCCCAAAATGGCAAAAACTCCCCCAAAATACCCTAAAAAAACACCAAAAGTGGCAGCCATCTTGAATTTGAAGGTTCAAATAAGGGCAAATCATTATCCAACCCTGAAATATGTATTTCTCAACAAAAATAAGGTCTGAAAACATGTATTGTTCATCGTTGTAGGTCGAGCTTTTAAAAAGATCATTTCCATGACAGCCATTTTGGATTTTGGCCTCTAAAAAATTTTCCCCACCATTTTAAAAAATACACCCCGGCTAAATTTGTTTTTTAGCCCTCCTAGATGACAAATCTATTGAGAAACGGACCTTCGCTCACCGCGGTCACGTTTCGCTCCAAAATGACCCAACCAGATGTATGATCGGCGCATCAGAGCGCAGCAGAAAACGCTTCATGTGTGAACAGCCAAGCGCCATGCGTGCGGCGCCTCCCTTCCGCACGCTAGATAACATCAGGAGCTCGCCCTTGAAAACTTGAACAATGATCTCACCTTGTCTTTGCTCATCTATTATCTCAGCCTCATCTTCAGAAGAGCCGCCAGGACTGGCCACTGCTGCTCCTGCTGCTCCTGCTGCTCCAGCTGCTGTCGCTGCGCCACTGTTTGTTTCTGAAACTGATTCATGTTGACAGCTGGCCCATAACTGTCTTTATACTACAGCTGCAAGCAGCCTGGTTGCCAACAAGCTAAGCTAAAGACTTGACGTGAGCATACAGACATCAGCAGCAGCTGTCTGGAGTGGACTACGTTAACTTTTATTAGACTTAGCATCACAAGCAAACTCGGTTCACCTTTGGGAAAGAAAGCAGTCAACAGCTGCCTCCCCTCATTCTGCCTTCTTTGTTTTTCTTCTCTCTCTTTCTTTTTGCAATAGCCTGATTTCTGCTTTTTGGGCAGCGTGATACCAATTCAATGTGGGTTCACTGGCGTTACACTTGTCACCGGTCGCTGTCAGGCGGACTAAACCATTTTGCACCTCCAAGAGGGGGCCTCCAAAGTGTCCAATATGTTGGGAGGACTGTGACATGAAGTTCATTCTCTCAGCTGATGTTATCAATATATGGAATAAAGCATGAGACAAATTCAATGGAGGGCCCAATTCATTCGAAAAAAAAAAAAAAAAGAAAACAAATCAGGATTTTCTTGGGTCCCTCTCCCTACTGGTCCAGCAGGGACTCATATCCACTGTGTTCCCTCCTCACTCACGGTTACAAAACAGCAAAAATGTCACTACTAAGACCATTGTCTTAAAATGTAAAGGAGCAGTTTTTTTTATTTTTTTTTATTTGGTTATAGAGAATATTTAATTAAAAAGTCTTAAAATTTTGTTTATCTTGTTTTGAGTTGGATTTATATTTGAAATAAATCAAATTATTAAGCACATGAGACTTAAAGCAATGATGTTAGCCCAACATAAAACTGTTATTTGAAAAAAAAACAGAAAAAAGAAAATAAAAAAAAAGAAAGAAAAAACAACGAAGTGTTACCCATTGAAACATTTTTTTTTAAAATTATTTCTTATGTTGGACCAAGTTTCTTTTTACAGTGCAGTGTAGTTTAAGTCAATTCTTTTATCACTGAAGTTGAACCTCCTTAAACCTTTTATTTAGTTCATCATGACTCAAATCATTTGAGTGAAATCACTTCCTTCAGTTTTAAAACAGTGCAGTTCTTGCCAAAAACTTCAGTTTGACTGAATTTTGATTGAATTAAAAGTTATAAATGGCCCACTCATAATTTTCAATGAAACTCTACTGAGAATTTTTGCTTACAAACAACTTCTGAGTCAACAGTGCAGATGGAAGGTCAGGTTATTGTAAAAACACATGATTATTGCAACCATGAGTGAGGGGTGTTTAAAGTAACACTGTGTGGTGTTGTTTTTCATCAACACTGCAAAGTAACTCCCACAGTAGTATGGTTTAACACCAGCATAGAGTTAGATCCCTCAAAACAACACCAAGAATTTAACACTGAACTTTTTGCTGTGTATGACACAAAATGACGTTGTAGATATCTGTAATGAGCAACCTCATACACAGGAATGAAAAAAGTAATGTAATGGTCAAACCTGGTCAAAATTGAATTACGGATATCTGTAATTATCTGAAGAAGAAGAAGAAGAAGAAGAAGAAGAAGAAGAAGAAGAAGACGTTATCCTTCCTCTGAGATGCTCCCTGACAGACGACTCAGAAAATTCCTTCCATGAAAGAAATCAGCGTTTAGTTTTCGTTGTGTTCTTCAACTCTTGGATGTGATGGCAAGTTCAGGATCGTTTTAATCCGAGCAGAGGATGCTCGCGGTGGTTAGCAAAGACCTGGAAGAACAAGAAACGAAGAGGAGCTCCAGCGCCAAAGTTAAAATACTGGATGTGATTTTTATACCTGAGATAGTTTATTTATTTGGAAAATTAGTGATCTGATCCACATGTCATACCAGTTGGTGGCGGTAATGCACCAAAACGTTGTTTGAAACCCCGCAAAAAAAACAAACATGAACAAAGAACGCATCCCGTGACGCGTTATTATGGAACCCACATCAGTTCTAGGTAAACCCCACCCCCGCTGCTCTCCAGCCCTGGTGACGCAGTCAAACCACGCCTGCAACATGCTCACGCGCAAGCGCAACAAAACAAACTGAGATGTCAAATGCTAAATTTGTCATGCAAGACGCAACACACGGAAAATACACTAGTAAAGAGCCCTGGGGGACTCTGCTCAACCATCTGTGGTTCAAGTGGTTAAATAAATGAGCTGATATTAGTCAAAATTAACTTGATATTTGTGTTAAAATTGCCTGTTTGTCTGAATTTATTTGCATATGTAATAGTGTTGATTCCCGCTCACTCATATTGTTGTCTTGGCTTTGCAATGGAGTGGAATAATGTACATTTATGTGATAAGCATTCTGTTGGGATGTTTGCATTAATATATTCCACTTCTCTGCCTTGAAGGTAGGCTACTCATACTAACACAGCCAAAACATTTTACACAAAACTATTCATTCAATCACACACACACACACTCACACACACACACACACACACACACACACACACACACACACACACACACACACACACACACACACACACACACACACACACATCATCTTAACTTTAATTTTTAAATAAAGATACAAAAGTCAATGTAACGTTCAGAATGGAGGTGTGTTCTGCTGCGGTCATGCAGTGAGAAAAATTTACTTTCAGAAAAGATGAACGACCTAACAAATGTATCAGATGCTGAGGTCTGTATGAGCGTCGATCAAAACACACGAGTGGAGTTTGGCTGCGTCACTCACGGCGTGGGCGGGGTTTGGCTGCGTCACTGGGCCTTTCGGCGCAGTGGGGGCGGGGTTTACCTAGAACTGATGTGGGTTCCATAATAACGCTCCCGTGACTGTCAGCCAGGTTAGAAATTCACCCCGGAGGAAAACATCAGCGTCTCCTTTTTATTATTTGACTCTTGGATATGCAGAGATGTCCAGATTCAAGGATCTTGAAGATTTATTCGAGCGGCGGCTGCTCGCTGCTGTTATCAGAGACATGGACGAGCAAAGAACACCGTCTGGATACGAAGAGGAGCTCCAGCGACAAAGAGAACTACTGGATGTGATTTTAATCCCTGAGATAAAGCTGCACAGAGCAGGTTGGTTTCTGAACATGTGTGTGGTAATGTTTAGGGGAATTGAGCCCGTAGCTAAGGTTCAAAGACGTAAGCTCTGACCTAATACAATTTAGTCCATGTATACACCACTATAAACTCCTCTCTAATGTGGAGTCTAATGTGGATTTGATTTGTCAAAAAATAAAGTTGATGCTAGTTTTCTGTGTGAAAATAACAGATAGTATAAGGAATATCAGCAAACAGAACAAAATAAAAAACTGTTTTATCCGCTTTGCGTCTACTACCAACCCAATATGTAAATCGTTGGCAAAACTACTGAGCAGGATAGTTGTTTTTATTTTATTGGATTATTTATTTTGTTGAAACACGGAAGAAGTCCGGAAGTGATATATCCTAGTTTAGTGTTACACAAGTATATGTGTGTTGTTCGTATTTGAAACGTCGTCAAACAAAGGCCTCATTCTCATTCTACAGCTGGACCCTCTTGGCGAGAGTTTAATCACAGTCAAAACCAGCACAGGGTGAATATCCTCCATGCTAACATGCTAACTGTGGTGCTGCACACAAAGATGGCGGCTTGTCTCTTCCTCTTCTGAGCTGCGTGTCAATTCAGCGGGGACCCGGCCTTCATAGGGTGCGTCTCAAAGCTCCAAAGTTCCATCCTTCCTTCCTCCACATGCGTCGTTCACTTGCGTCTTTGAAAAGCTTGCCGTACAGAATTCCTTAAGGCAAAGGGCTTTTAAAAAACAAATTAGAAATGTTTAAAACGGTTATGAATCATGTAAGGGAGGTGCTGTGTGACAACGACAAACAGGAAATGCTCTATAGGCCAGACTGTCTCAATTCAGTGGTCACATAGAGCTCATACAACCCCACTTCAAAAAACTGAACTATCCCTTTAATTTAGATTATATTTTGCAGATTATCTTAGTTTTTTATGTTTTCTTCCTCACCTTGGGTCTTATAGAGTTGCCAAACTGTAGAGGGGTTTATCTTCAATCCCATCGAATCTCCTGGTTACAGCTCTCAGTAGCTCAGCGTTTGCAGTCCCCACACCACGATCTGATGGGGCATCTCTGCTCAGGAAGCGTTTTAAAGCCAACACAGATGGAATCACGTCTGCAGCTGATGCAGTGGATGAGCTTATTGCTCTTGTGAGTTCCTCGAATGGTTCCAGAATTGTTATGACGTGTTCTATCAGACCCCACTGGTTGGCATTGAAGGAAGCAGGAACTTCATGCTCAGCTCCATAAGCCACCAATGCGCGTGTTTGCTCCCGCAGGCTTTGGAGCATATAGAAGCTGCTGTTCCACCAGGTGGTAACGTCCTGCTGGAACTTTTTTATCTTCTGGCCCAGCTGTTGTTGCACATCATGAAATGCACAGTATGCTTGAGGAGAGCGTTTAAAATGCCCGATGACGCGTCTCCTCGTCGCAAGGATGTCCGTTATCATGGGCTGTGTCAATAACCCGTCGTGGATCGCAAGTTGAACCGCGTGTGCCATGCGTGGCAAAGTCGGCAGTCCTCCTTCACGCATGGCTTTTGCCATGTTTGCGGCATTATCCCGAAGTACGACGTGGACTCTCTCTCTAGGAATCTGCCACGTCTGGAGCATGTTCTTGATTTTGTCACCAACGCTGCAGCAGAATGTGACTCAAGGAATTCCTGTGCGTGTAGGACCGCAGCTCGGAGTTTAAAGTTTGGGTCAATCCACTGGGCCATTAAACTCAGTAGTGACATTGGGCTGACGTCTAAGGACCAAATGTCTGTAGTGAAACTGATAGAAGAATTGCCTTCCATCAGAAGGCTCTCTACACGTGAATGGACAGCCCAGTGTGCCCTGGGAGGGGGTAGCGTGGATCAAAGTAAGTTAGCAGCCGTTGAAATGCAGGGTTCTCCACAATATTAAACGGCAGGTCAGACAGCACCAGCAGCCTCCTTGTGCCACCCCTTGCCTTCTCACTGTCCCGACTATACGGACGAGCAGCACTGTCCAAAGTTGTTTACTTCAGCATCCGTTTTGGAGTTTGGTCTTTTTTTTTCTTTCTCCGTGCTGCGTTTCTTGAACTTGACATGCTCCTCCGGGTGTATCTTTTCCAAGTGCCTGATTAAATTTGTCATGTTGAAATATTTTGCCGATGTTCCCCCGCGAGGTACTGTAACGTTGCACATACCACAGATAGCTCGTGCTATGTCTGTTTCTGTCACTTTGAAAGCCTTCCACACTTCTGACATCTTTGTTTGTGTCGCCCCGGATGTTGCTGAAGATTCAAAGAAACTTTATTGTCCCTCACATAGCGACAGTACTCAAAACAGGAAGAGGCACGAAGATGAAAATGATGTTTTGTTAATCATGAATCATTTGCTCTCAGATTCAAACAAACATGTTGATGCCGTGAAACTAATTTGGAGTAAATGAGACAGATTTAAAAAACGTTAACACGACCATTACCACCGTCATTAATCGATCGATGATTTATGACATGATGCCTGATCCTGATCATTACAAAAAATGCCAAATATCAGCCTATCCCATATAGCCGATATAATCGGTGTAAAGCCTACCAATCAGTGGGCTCAGTGGTCTTCTTTATTATGCCCACGTCCGTCATACACTTCTGGTAGGTCCCAACTTTGAGCAGGAGGAGGAAAGGGTTGCAGTGTGGTGTTAACAGAACAAAGGACTCGGAGTCTGCTTTCAATTCAATTTTCAAGGGATTACACTATAGTATAACCACGTAACAGTCAGACCAACAAACTAAGGAGAAATGTGACTCCCAGAATCTAATAAACTTGCTCTAACTGAGCTGCTGAGGGAGAAGCAAACACTACACTGCAGACTGTCTCTGGTCTGTTCCTCTTTGGTGACTAAACTTACAGTACTGTACCAGATCATATAATCTTTGGTTAACAGGTGTTTGTAAACAGGTGAACACCTTCACCTTCCATCACTAAGATGATCTAATATCTCATTAATATCTGTTCACTGTGTCCTGCAGATATTCAGCTACTAATGGTGAAGAAAGAGGAGCTTCCCCCTGAGCAGCAGGAGAGGAGCCCCTATCCAGACCAGGAGGATAATGAGTCTCCACTCATTAAAGCGGAACAGGAGGAACTGTGGACTGGTCAGAGCAGAGAGCAGCTTCAAGAACTGGAGGAGGCTGATACCAAGGTCCTGTTTCCTTCAGTCCATATGAAGAGTGAAAATGATGAAGAGGAACCTCAGTCCTCACTGCTTCATCAGAGACTAACTGACTATATGGAAACAGCAGCTGGTGGAGAGGACTGTGGAAGACCAGAACCAGAGAGGAGCTCAGATCCAGAAAGAAATTCACAACCAGAGCTTGAGGTTAAGACAGAAGCCTCCGCAGATTCTGAACCAGAGACTGAAGCCTCCTTAGATCCTGAATCAGAGACTGAAGATGAAGCAGATGACTGGAAGGAGACCAGAGACAGTCTTAAAAGATTAAAATCTGCCAAGAACAAAAGGGCAGAGACTGTGAAGTCACAAAATTGTCCTGAGCCTGGTAAAACCAATCATGTGGTTCCTCTAACAAGTAAGAGACCTCACATCTGCTCAGAGTGTGGAGAAGGATTTCGTTTCAAAACTGAGTTGGGAATACACAGGTTAATTCACACTGGAGGAAAACCTTTCAGCTGTTCTATATGTGGCAAAAGTTTTACCCTAAAAACAAAACTGAATCAGCACGTGGTCATTCATGCAAAAGAAAAACCGTTTAGCTGCTCTGAATGTGGAAAAGGATTTAACCACAAATCAAATCTAAAGGTACACATGGCTGTTCATTCAAATGAAAAACCTTTCAGCTGTGCAGAGTGTGGAAAAAGATTTTCTCTTAAGACAGGTTTAAACAATCACATGTTTGTCCACGGCAGAGAAAAACCTTTCAGCTGTTCTCAATGTGGGAAAAAATTTCCTCATAAAACATCATTGAGAAATCACATGTTAATTTACTTGCAAGAAAAACTTTTCAGCTGTTCTATATGTGGAAAAAAATTTAACCAAAAATCAACTCTCACTGCACATTTGTTTGTTCACTCAAAAGAAAAACCTTTCAGCTGCTCAGTGTGTGGAAGAGGATTTATCCGCAAATCAGATTTGGACTCGCACGTGATTGTCCACACTGAGGGAAAACCTTTCAACTGCTCTAAGTGTGGAAAAAGATTTGCCCTTAAATCAACCCTGAGGAGACATATGTTTATTCACTCAAAAGAAAAAGCCTTCCTCTGTGCAGAGTGTGGAAGAGGATATCGCAGTAAAGTAGAATTGGACAGACACATGTTGGTCCACACTAAGGAAAAATCTTTCAGCTGTGCCACATGTGGTAAAAGCTTTCACCTGGAATCATCTTTAACTTCACATATGTTTGTTCACTCCAAAGAGAAACCTTTTAGCTGTTCACAGTGTGGGAAAGGATTTACTGTCAAAGGATCTCTGAACAACCACATGCTTTTGCATACAGAAAGAAAACTTTTTAACTGTTCTGAATGTGGGAAAGTATTTTACCACAAAAGATCTCTCGCTACACATATGTTGCTTCACACAAAGGAAAAACCTTTCAGCTGTTCAGAGTGTGGAAAAGGACTTATCACCAGAGGAGAGCTGCGCAGACACATGTTTGTCCATAACAAAGAAAAACCTTTCAGCTGCTCTAAATGTGGTAAAGGGTTTTATTGCAAATCAGACTTGAACTCACACATGATTTTCCACAGTGCAGAAAAAAATTTCAGTTGTCCCACATGTGGTAAAAAATTTCACATGAAATGGTGTCTGACTAAACATATATTCATTCACTCAAAAGAAAAACCTTTCGGCTGCTCTGAATGTGGGAAAAAATTCAACTGCAAATCAACTCTCACTTCACATATGTTCATTCACTCAAAAGAAAAACCTTTCAGCTGCTCAGTGTGTGGAAAAGGTTTCAGCCGCAAAACAACGCTCACTTCTCATGTGTTTGTTCACTCAAAAAAAAAACCTTACAACTGCTCTGAATGTGAAAAAGGATTCTCCGGGAAATCAGCTCTGAGAAATCATATGATGGTTCACAGAAATGAAAAACGGTACAGCTGCTCAGAATGTGGAAAAGGATTTCATCACAAAAAAAGGCTGACAGCACATGATTGTCCATTAAAGAGGGACACTACTCAGCTGCTCTGAGTGTGGTGTTAGATTTCTTCTTAGGCTGACTTCAGAGCTTCACACAGAGACCCACAGTTGGGGGGAAACCTCCTCAGCTGCTCTGAATGTTGAATTCAAAATTACAAAGCATATGTTATTGAAGTTCATTGAAAGTTTGTAAAAAGTGTATAAGATATTTCATTAAATTTGTGTGGCTGCCAATACGATACATATAAGTGTCTTCATTTATAAGCCAGTTTAGTGTACCCTTAAAGTGGTGATTTTAGAGTTCAGGATTTTGGAGTTATGGTTCACACTGGAAAAGAGTCCTTTATTTTACATTCAGGTGCAAAAACAGCTGTTGAGAGACTGAGATGGGAGGACAGCATGAAGAGAGCGGCAATTATAGTTTTTATTAACAATATCTGTAGACAGAGAGTGACAGAAAGCAAGACAAAGAAAAATGGCAAAAAATTCTTCTTCTGTCTCTTCATACTGGATGTGGTTTTAAACTGTCATTCCTTAACAACAATACTGCTCAAAAAGCTTGAAAAGGAAAGTTAAAAAAGGTTCATCTACTTTAGTTCAGTTTGTGTTTTTGTCTAACTTGGACTTATGATATGGCTTACTTGAGGGAAATACATAGAGACCCGGAATTTAGGGCAAATAAAACGGACAACATTTTCAGTAAGTGGGCAGAAAAGGGACTTGTAAGATTCCATCAAATTTTTCGAAATAATGAATTGCAATCTTTTGAAAATTTGTCTAAACAATACAATTTATCAAGAAATCATTTCTACAAATATCTACAAATAAGAAGCTACTTACATAGCAAACTGGGAAAGAATGACAACAACTTGCATCCTCTGGTGATTCATATGGCCAATAATTGTAATAAGAAACCTAAGAATGTCATGAGCCACATATACAAAATTTTGGTAAATCAAAAAGGGAAAATAGCAACCAATATTAAGGTAAAATGGGAAGAAGATCTGCGAATCCAAATAACAGAAAAGGATGTATTACTAGGGAAGGTACCAGTAACATTAAGTCCAGATAAAAAATATTTATTTCAAATTTTGAGAGTAATGGCAATAAAAATGATTCCTCAGAACTGGAAAAAAAAATATTCACTAGATATCAAAAAATGGATAACTACAATACAAGAAGTACAGATGAATGAAAAGATTACACACAAAATAAGGAATATGGAAAATGTTTTTCATAAACGGTGGTATGTAAAAGAAATTGGCTGCAAACTAATTTAACATAAAAATCAAATAAAAGGGAAAGAAAAAAAGGCAGAGGAAGAAAGAAAAAGGAAAGGAAGAAGGAAAAAACAAACAAACATAAAAGAACAGTTTTAGTCATAGTCCTTGCTAACAAAACTTCAGATTTAAATAAATACACTTTTTGTGATTTCTCTTTTTCTTTAATAAAGAAATAACCAATTAACGAAAACAATGAACAACTAAAGGATTAAGACTAAAACAGATGAATACAGTAATTAGGCTGATCTATCAAATGCATTTATGTATGTATATGTTTGTATATGTATAATTCCTCCTCAGTGTTTTTTATTTTGTTTTGCTTTTGTTTTTTGTGTTTTTTTTTTTTGTTTTGGTTGTTTGTGCTGTTTTCATTACTATTATTATTTGAGACAATTTAATTTGATTAATGATGAGTTTTGACTGATTGAAAAAATAAAGTAATAAAAAAAGAAAAGGAAAGTCAAAAATGGTTTGACTACTTATGTTCAGTTTTCATTTTTGTCTAACTTGGACTTCAGTAACAGGCGTGGGACCTGCGCACGCTGTGAAGTCCATCATATCAGGGGCTATGCTGTAGATCTCTGGTGTTATTGATTGGACTGGTTATGCCTTTCCAAGTAGTTTTACTTTGGTTTCTTTAACTGGGCAAAAATTAACATCCTTCCTGCTGAGCTTAGGCTGAACCTTTGCTGTTGGACCATGGGGATGCAGGAACTCCTTTTTTATATCTTGATGGTCAGAGGCCACAGCAATGGTCTTTGCTAGCCATCAGTGGTCATCGTATACTGCTGCTGCTAGCCAGTCTCCATTATTAAGGCTGCTAACAGTCATTACAGTTATAGTACACCAAGGCTCCTTCTTCATTCCTCCCTCATCACATCTTCATCCCCACCTCCCCTTCCATGTCTTTTTTCATCTCTTTCATCAACATGAAAAGAAAAGTTTTTTTCTTCTTTGCCTTGCTTTTATCACTTTGCTGTTTCCCCTAGAAAGAAGGCAGCTGGGCTCAAGCAAAAGCAGGAAAGTTGTCTGTGAGATATCTGTGATATCTACAAATCAATTTTGCCCGACCATAATGTATTTTAAGACATGGGAAAAGGGATGTGTAGATATCTTGAATTAAGGTGAATTAAGCATACCTATAAATTAATTTTGACTATGCAAAATATACAGACATCTTGAATTGAAATTACAGATATGCACAGTTCAATTGCAGTTATCCAAAAGCACCATAGACTGTAAAAAATGGACGTCATCTTGCTGAGCTTGAAGTGAGGTCACCACGGAAACTGCTCCCCCTTGTGACTGGCTGCAGTATAGGTAAAAAATCAGACTCTCCAGTCATTCCAGATGGGCTGTGGTCAAACTTTAAGAAAATTAATACACTTTGTAGAAATCTTTCTCACGTCTGATTGTTGAGGTGATTTCGAGATAATATTTGGCTGCCTTACATTCAAGTCCTCTTTTTTCTGTAGAGTTTCGTTTTCATTAGTTATAAGAGGTTAAAAGCAAGGTTTTACTAGTTTAACTATGATTGACAGCTGATGTTCTGTCGGGAGGTAGAGTCAAGATAAGATAAGACTCTCGAAGAAAAAAAAAAAATATTATTTTTGTCACCCGCCTCCATTAAGATTCTCCCAGAATCCCTCACAGTCTCTACTGAGCAGACTCTGGCTGCAATTGCTACCAATGGCTGCGCCTGTGGCGGGGGTATTTTGGCTTCAATACCGTACAATGATGAATGGTGGAACCACGCTGTCCACTCTATATACAGTCTATGGGTGTTTTCCAAACCACCTACTACACACTACCTACTGCTTTTGCATGTAGTATGTAGTATCACTGATCTGCTGGGTCTGTTTTGTCGTATACTACTCTAGTTTTAAGTTTCGGAAGGTGGAGCTACAGCTGCTGATTTTTTTTTTTTTTTTTTACCTCTATTAGAAATGTACTAAACAAACTATGGGTGTGTATGAGTGTAGTAGGGGGTATAAAGCCCACAGCCTCATTGCACTCATTGTTTACACACACACTGATGAACTCTCATGTGGACAATATATGTTAATATACACTCAACAAAAATATAAACGCAACACTTTAGTTTTTGCTCCCATTTTTCAAGAGATGGACTCAAAGAACTAAAATTTGTCCCAGATAAACAATATTACCATTCCTTTCAAATGTTGTTCACAAATCTGTCTAAATGTTTGATAGTGAGCACTTCTGCTTTGCTGAGATAATCCATCCCACCTCACAGGTGTGCCACATCAAGATGCTGATCTTACATCATGATTAGTGTACAGGTGTACCTTATTCTGTCCACAATAAAAGGCCACCCTGAAATGTGCAGTTTTGTCTAACAGCAAAATGCCACAGATGTCGCAAGCATTGAGGGAGCGTGCATGTGGCATGCTGACAGCAGGAATGACAACCATCCCTTACAAAAAAGAAGTTTAATAAAGTATGCTATTTGTATACTTATTTTCAAGACAGTACACTTTCAGTTTACTTTCAATGTACTTATCCCAGGTAAACTTAACAAAGTAATGCGTAAGCATACTTAGATTATACTTAAAAGTATAAAGAAAGTCTAAGTATACTTGGCTTTAACTGAGAAGTATAAGGAAAAGTCTGTGCATTTGGTATATCCTTAACCTTTTGATCAAGACATACAAAGGAAAAGTATAGTAAGTACTCAAACTTACATGCCAAATGTTCAAGTGAATTTGGGTTGTAGCTGTGCCTATTCTAATCTGTGCTTAGCTATTCTATTCTTTTATTTCTAGGTTCGAAAACAACAAATAAAAACTCAAATATAAGTATGATGTTAAGTTCACTTAAGATAGGGTGACCATATTTTGGTTTCCAAAAAAGAGGACAACGGCACTGGCCTCGAGGCACAAATTCAGACAGGCTTCTTATATTCTTAATATTTTCACTGCCCTGTGGTTACTCCCGTCTGTGGAAACACCACAGTACTGGATTTTTTTGAGTGCTTCATGAGTGACTCTAACAGAACGGGGGGCTTTTACACCTAGAGATGGGTACCGAATCAGGTACTTCAAAAGGTACCGACCGAATTCTGTCAAAAGTACCAAGTACCGATTCATGTAAAATCAAAAGGTACCACGTTTGGGTACCTGAACACATCCTTGTGACTGTGAGGAAGTGAAAGAATAGTTGATTTTCCATGATGGACATGAACACAGCATTGCAAGGGTATATACTGAAGGATATATATGTTAAATTGAAATATATATATATATAATATTGTCAAAGAAATCGAAATTTTTACCACATAACTACAAAAGAGTACCGAAAATTTGTACCGTTGAGCACTGGTACCGATTGCCAGGTACCAGGCATTGGTGCCAGCACTCCTAAACTTTTTAGCAACGTCAGAGTCAGGAAATGTCTTTTTTTAGCAAGGCACTGGTGCAATCCATGGACCTGTAGCTGTTGTGGTGTTTTACAGTGTGAAATGCTATTGTCATGTCATGTTTTCCTGTGTCCATGTGAGCTTTGAGATCTCCAGCACCTTTATTGGACACTGAGACATATGTGCCAGCTTTGCACACGGTTCACTCCGCCTCCCACTTGTCCCGATCGGGACGGTATGTCGGAATTTTTCTTTTGCAGTTCATCTGTGAAGCTGCACTTACGCTTAGGCATCTTCCGTGCAATACAGCTCCGCTGTCTAAACAGCCCTGTCTTCTCGGCTCTCCGTCTATGTCTCTCTCTCTCGCCTTCTCTCTGATCCTCTCACTCTCTATGCGTGTGTGTGCACGCGCAGAGCAGACCTGCCCACAAGTCAGCCTCTCGGTAAGTGATGCGCATGATAGTATTGTTTGCAAGCGCCGGTCAATTTACGGACGTAATGGTCCTATGAAAATCAGTGAACACCGGATATTTTTGTGAATTTATTAAACCCGCCCGGACACCCCGGACAGGACGTAAAAAGTGGACATGTCCGGGCAAAAGAGGACGCTTGGTCACCCTACTTAAGAAGAACTTCAGAGTATACTTGTGGTGATCCTGGCTGCAGTGTGGCTGCTCTCTCCTCTCCCCCTCCCCTCCCTGAGCAGCTGCGCTGATTCCCCGGTGGCAGCACCTCACACACCTGCAGCGCAGTGGCGTGACGTGGGGATTTTTTTTTGAGGAAGCCAAATGAGACAAAGCCTCTAGTCTGTCTTTTTTTTAGGGCGTGGGGTTCATAAAAGACTATGTTGCAGCTTGTATATCGCTATTTCATGTAATGGAATGACCTGTAAGAGCGCCCAGAGAGCGCTCATTTTACTTACTCTGAACACCGACACACTCCCTTCACTCTCCCACCCTCAGTCACTCATTCACACACGTACATTGTCCTCTTGACTTATCTTAAACATCTTATTAATTCATTCAACCGCCCACTCAAACGCACGACCGGCCGCTTCGTGCACACTGCTAACATGCTAATCTCCCTGATTTCATTCAGTGGCTTGACGATGATGAGGATACTGTGATTTGATTGGTCTGAGGCCAAAGACGGGGTGGCTTCCCTTGACACAGTCTTGGCCAATCACAGGTGAGCAGTGTCATGACCCCCAGCCTCATCTGATTGGTTAATCATTTTTGTTTTTGTTTTTTTCACCAAGGGACGCCAACTCGGCTTGGCTTCCTCGCGGACAACAGCGTGCAGTATCGTATTTTCACCACGCATTCGCCACAGAACATTTACGAGGGCGCTGTTTTACACATTGTAAAATGCTCAATAATTAGAGGAGAGAAATAAGGAAGAGATGATAGTGATGAAACACAGAAGAATTATCGAAACTGTTAATAAGGAGGGTTTTCATTAAAACACAGCTGCAGTCTGGAAAAAGAGAGACTTGAAGCTATACTGAGACTTGAAGTATACTTAAGAGTGCACTTTCATAGACTACAAAGTAGTTTGGAAGTTTATAAGTTGTATACTTGCAGAATACTTGTAGTATTGTAGCAGTACCTAATAAAAACTTTAATATGACCTAGCTGTGTACTCAAAGTTTACTACTCTTAACTTGACAACATACTTTTAGTATTCTCTTGGTATACTTTTATGAACTAAAAGTAGACTACTATCATATAATTAGTGGACTTAAAGTGTACCAGCAGTACACTTCACAGTATACTTTCATAAACTGAAAAGTGTGCTAAAAATATAGAACTAGTAAATTTAAAGTATACGTGTAAGTTTCGTTGTAGTATACTTGCAGTACAAAATAAAACTTGAATACAAACTAGTAGTTTACACAAAGTTTGCTTCTTTTAACCTAAAAAAAATACTTAGAGTATACTTTTTTAAACTATAATGGGCCAATTTAGTCCCAATAAGTATTGAAAAAGTACACTGGTAAGTAAACTACTAGTATATTATTATTAGTACACTTGCTGTAAAAAGTGTACTTGAAAAATACACTTTACCTTTACTTCAGTA
The DNA here is from genome assembly GCF_033239565.1 of Halichoeres trimaculatus. Lineage (NCBI taxonomy): Eukaryota > Metazoa > Chordata > Actinopteri > Labriformes > Labridae > Halichoeres > Halichoeres trimaculatus. The sequence continues at coordinate 5,490,411 of NW_027437191.1, read as the reverse complement.
TACTTAATAAAATGAACTTGAAGTATGCTTCTTTTTTGTAAGGGACACCACAACCCAGGGTGCAAGAGTGGCCTTTTGAGCCTTTTATGAAAGAGTTTGTTTGAAACTTTTCATTGCCCCTTTTTTTTGTGGAAAAACGGTCACAACAAATTAGACTTTGAGCTGTCATAAAAGATAAAACCTGGACTGAAGTGGTAAAATTTGCTTTAATCAATCATGGATTTTCCTCTGCTGCTTTCCTCCAAAACATCTGAAGGTTCTTGTTGATAAGACTTGATATCTTTTCTCTCAATCACAGTGATGATACCATCATTTTTGTTTTTAGAAAAGTTAAACTGATACTTTGCCTCAGTGGCTGTTGGGTGGAATTAAAAAAAAGACTTTTGTATACAGAGTATATTTTTCATGTAGAAGTTACAGACTTTCACCAGCAGAGGGAGCTCAAACCCTCCCCAAACAAATGTACATGACAATCATGAGAGCTGTGGTTGTCAGTACCCAGAAAGTGTCACATTTCACAATTTGTGTGTGGGGTTAAAAAAAAGCAAACAAAAAAGCAGTGCTGTTTTCTGAAACACCTTAAACCAGGGGTCTCCAACTCCTACCCTAGGGGACCGAGAGACTTCAGGTTTTCTTTCCAACCAAAAACTCCACCAGATGATTTCACTGGTTAGTCCCTGCTCTCTGCTTGAAGGTGAGGAAATCAGTGGAATCATGTGGTGAAGCTTTTGGTTGGAAAGAAGACCTGCAGCCTCTCGGCCCTCCAGGGTAGGAGTTGGAGAACCCTGCCTTAAACAGACCCAGTAACACATATGAGCTGAATGCTGCTTTTTGACCAAGCTGGGCTACCATAACATCTCAGGAAAGCTTCAGGCCAATCTCCTGTATTCTGCCTGTATTTATCTAAACAGTTTACAAAGGGAAAGAAACTACTGTAAACACGGCATACAGAGAGAGATAAAAAAAACACTGAGTAGGAAAAAGATATAGAAAAAAAAGGAAAAATAAAGGAAAAAAACTATAAAAAATACAATGTACACAAAGAAATGTAGTACTCCAAAAAAAAAGGAAAAAACAAATACACAAAAAAACACAAAACCATTTAACAGTAAACTATTACTCTGAATTATGCATGGTGAGCGATGGTCATGGTATATTGGTGAGGATATTAGAAAATACACAGAAAACAGTACTAAGAACATATAAATCCCTATCCTTACTTTAATTTTTGGGCATCATTATCCCTAATACATCAAACCAGAATTACAGAGGAGCCAAAGTTTAAAGCTGAGTTGAAGACTGGAGGAAGTCACTATAATCCACTGATTGTTTACATCTGTGTTCCCAAGTGGGGTACATTATTACAATAAGATAAAATAAATTAAAAGAAATAAATGTAAAAATAAAAATAAACAAGCATGCAAACATGAAAAACGTTAAGGCCTGTTTCTACATTTCTTTGTTTTTCTGCAATAAAATTTAAGACATTTCCAAATAAAGTTATGAATAGGAGCACGTGGTAAACAGCACATACATCTTGGTGCTCATGACTAATATCATCCAGTAGGTGGCGGCAATTCAATTATCGGGTGCCGACCATGTTAAAACCCCACAGAAGAAGAAGACGTTAACCTTCCTCGGAGATGCTCCCTGTCAGACGACTCAGTATATCCCTTTCTTGAAAGACATCAGCGTTTAGTTTTCTTTTTGTTCTCCGAGTCTTGGATGTGATGGTAAGTTCAGGATCTTGAAGTATCAATCCGAGCGGAGGATGCTTTCGGCGATCTGCAGGGACCTGGAAGAACAAAGAAACGAAGAGGAGCCCCAGCGCCAAAGACAACTACTGGATGTCATTTTCATACCTAAGATAAAGCTGCACATGACAGGTTGGTTTCTGACAATGTGTGTGATAATGTTTTGGGGAACCGAGCCAGAAGCTTAGGTTTACAGGCGTAAGCTCTGACCTAAAACTAAATATGATTTAATGTGGTCCAGTGTTTCTCTGGTTGAAGCTGTTTCAGACTTTTTGAAATGGCGTCAACCGATGAAGGCTTTGCCACTCGCGCTTCTCTCCTCTCAAGTGTCAACAAATCCATCTGCAGAGCAATAAAGCACGATCAAAACCAGCACGGACTGAATGTCCTCCATGCTAACAGGCTAACTGCAGTACGACATTAGTGATGTGTTGTTTGTGAACGATTCGTTCATAACGAACGAATCATGTGGGTAAATTAACTGAACCGAATCACTGACTGAAAAGAGTCGTTCATTTATGAAGTTTAGTTGTGCTCTCTTCTTTTTATTGGCCAATTTACAGTTTACATCAATTTACATTTCCAAGTGTTGCATCTTCACAGAGAAGACGCTGGCTGATGTTTCTTGTGGTGGTTGTACTGGAATGAGCTTGTCTTTGTGTGAAAATGTGCGCACGTGGTTGTGTGTTTGTCAACGCGTTGGGGTGGAAATCAACAACCAGGAGGCTCCTGTAATCAACTTCTCCAGTATATGAGATAGTCATTACAGTTCAATAGCAGTCTGAAAATAAAGATCCCAAGTTTTTTTTCTTTCAGATTCTCCATCAGGAAGATGATCTAATATCTCATTAAAATTTGTTCACTGTGTCCTGCAGATGTTAGTGATGGTGAAGAAAGAGGAGCTTCCCCCTGAGCAGCAGGAGAGGAGCCCCTATCCAGACCAGGAGGGTAATGAGTCTCCACTTATTAAAGAGGAACAGGAGGAAGTGTGGATCGGTCATAGCAGAGAGCAGCTTCAAGAACTGGAGGAGGCTGATACCAAGGTCCTGTTTCCTTCAGTCCATATGAAGAGTGAAAATGATGAAGAGGAACCTCAGTCCTCACTGCTTCATCAGAGACTAACTGACCATATGGAAACAGCAGCTGGTGGAGAGGACTGTGGAAGACCAGAACCAGAGAGGAGCTCAGATCCAGAAAGAAATTCTCAACCAGAGATTGAAGTTAAACTTGAAGCCTCCTCAGAGACTGGATCAGAGACTGAAGTCTTCTCAGACACTGGATCAGAGACTGAAGATGGGGCAGACAACTGGAAGGAGACCAGGGAGCGTCCTAAAAAGATAAAGTCTGCTTCAAACAAAAGAGCAAAGACTGTTAAGTTACAAAATTGTCCTGAGCCTAATAAAACTAATCATGTGGTTTCTCCTTCTGATAAGAAACCTTACATCTGCTCAGAATGTGGAAAAGGATTTCCTCGGAAAACAGATTTAAACAGACACATTTTTGTTCACTCAGAAAACAAACCTTTCATTTGCTCTGTATGTGGTAAAGGATTTAGCCAGAAAGTAAGTCTGAGTACACACATGTTTATTCACTCAAAAGAAAAACCATTCAGCTGCTCTGAGTGTGGAAAAGGATTTCCTCGCAAAGCAGCTTTGGGCAGACACAAGTTTTTCCACACAAAAGAAAAACCTTTCAGCTGCTCTGAATGTGGGAAAAAGTTTAACCGCAAATCAACTCTGACTACACATATGATGGTTCACTCAGAAGAAAAACCCTACAGCTGCTCAGAGTGTGGGAAAGGATTTAACCAAAAATCAAATCTGACTACACATATGCTTGTTCACTCAAAAGAAAAACCTTTCAACTGCTCTGAATGTGGAAGAGGGTTTAGACAAAAAAGAAGTCTGATGACACATGATTGTCATTAATAAAGGACACTGCTCAGCTGCTCTGAGTGTGGTGTTGTATTACCCCTTAAGTTGACTCTGGAGCTCCACACAGCATCCCACAGTTTGGGGGTGGGGGGGTTTACAGCATTGGTCCTTGTGTTTAGTTATACAAAAGTCATTATTTAAAAGTCATTCAAAGTGTGTAAGAGTGTATAACATATTCAAATAAATGTGACAGTAAACATTTTACATATATACATACATCTTCATCTATAAGGCAGTTAAGTGTACTTTTGCAGAGGTGGTTTTAGGGGTCAAGTTTTTAAGAGTCTTATTTTACATAGAAAACAGTGCCATACTACACATAGCCCACTTTGACAGGACAGATTATATATATATATATATATATATATATATATATATATATATATATATATATATATATATATATATATATATTGGGAGAGGGGCAGGGTACACCCTGGGCTGGTCACCAGTCAATCACAGGGCTGACACAGAGACGGATAACTAGTGATGGGTCCGGCAACACCGATGCGTCGGCGCATGCGTCGAGCTCATAGAGCAAAACCCGTGTCAGTGCGCGTATCGCTTTAAGAAGGTCACGTGACCGATACTGGAACTGTTTCGAAGTGAAACTGACGCGCCAAACCGTCTTTAAGCGCATCTGTCAACTAGATGTGTCGGCCAAACAAATCTCAGATCCGATCTGACGTGATCACCGTGAAATCCGTCAATAATTATGGCACAGAAAAGAAAGGTTTCCGCCGTGTGGGACCATTTTGATGTCATGACCGAAAATAAGATATTTGTTGTAACATCCTTGTTTCATCCTGTTCCTCTCAGAGTTTCCACTTGATCTATCTGAATTTAAAAAAAATTCAAAGGGACTCTTAGTTTACTATTAATATTATTTTCTGCAGGTTAAATGTCGCATTTGTTCGACAGAACTATCTTATTTAAATAAAAGCACATCTTCAATGCTGAGGCATTAGGGCCAGGCATGAGAGTGAAGTCCCTGATACACCCGGGTTAAAGTCAGGTGTACAGCCACTCTAAAACGTACACACAGTTGCTTTATTGATAAGTAATTATTATTAATTTATTCTTGACTTCTTTTTTAACCATCAAGCCTCCAGAAAGCAGATGCTTGATGAGGCTGTTTTGAACTTCATCCTGAAGGACTGCCAGCCCCTCAGCATTGTAGAGTGTGAAGGGTTCGGGGAACTGGTTCAGGTCCTTGAGCCCTCAAATGACTGAATTTCAAGACTTTGGAAGAAAATATTTTTTTTCATAAAAATTTGTAAATGAAAAACTTCCAGTCCACAAGCATCCTCATTCACAACATGTTTACTGAGATTTTCACGTTATGACACATGTTCACATTATTTATTGACTGTATCTGCAAATATCAGAGATAATTCAAACTTAAATGAAGAAAGGAAATAATACAATATTAAATACAATGACTTAAATGATATTATTGTATATATTAGGTCATCATATCAGTGTCAGTTGAGTATGTTTACTAGGTTGCCTGTAGGGATTTTTAAAGTCCAGCAGGTGTCAGTATTCAGTGACACAGTATCAACACAGTGTCAATACAGTTTGGCAATGTGTCGAAACGCTTCATGACGCCTCATCTACCCATCACTACTGATAACCATTCATGCACACACTCACACCTACAGACAATTAAGAGAGACCAATTAACCTGGTGAGCATGTTTTTGGACTGTGGGAGGAAGCCAGAGTACCCAGAGAGAACCCACACATGCACAGGGAGAACATGCAAGCTCCACACAGAAAGGCCCACCGGCCAAGGTGGGGATTTGAACAGGTAACCTTCTTGCAGTGAGGCTGCAGTGCCAACCATTGCGCCATTTTTCCCCTCCTTTGCCCTCTCCCTTTTTCTGTAAACCTCTCAACCTGTCTAAAAAGACAATAAGGCTGATATATTTCTCAAACTCAGAATGAATTAAGTAAGTGCAATAAAGCTGGCACAATGCCCTGTGTGTGTGTGGGTGAAACTGAATTAAACTTGGGAGCTGTTTTCTTTAAAAGACTTTCAGAAACAGAAAGACAGTTTGACATCAGCTCCTTTAGGTTCTGCTGGATCTAGGTCTTTAAAGTGACAGGAGACAGTCAGCTGTCCATAGACTGTGTTCTCCCCCTCTGACTCTTCTCCCTTAAAAAACTCAACCCGATCAGCAAACACAAAGAACTGGGGGTGAAAGCAGAGAGACAGCTTTTCACATACACAGCAAATTCCCCTTAAACTTCCAGTGTTAGGCCATTTTGGAGTAAAGTGTTAAATTCTTGGTTTTGTTTTACAGTTTCTAACTCTAAGCTGGTGTTAAATCATAGTACTGTGGAGTGACTTTGCAGTGATGATAAAAAATAACACCACACAGTCTTACTTTAAACACTCCTCAATCATGGTTGCAAGAATTATGTGTTTTACAATAAACTGTCCTTTGATCAGCACTGTTAACCCAGAAGTTGTTTGTTAGCAAACCTTCTCAGGAGAGTTTCATTAAAAATTATGATCGAGCCCTTTGTAACTTTTAATTCAATCAAAATGAAACTGGAGTCTTTGGCAAGAACTGCACTGTTTTAAAATTGAAACAAGTGATTTCACTCAAATGATTTGAGTTATGACGAAATAAATAAAAGCTTTAAGGAGGTTTGACTTTAATGCTAAAAGTAACAGACTTTAACTTCACTGCACTGTAAAAATAAACTATTGGTCAGACTTAGTAAAACTGTTTCCATTGGTGATCCAAACAGATTTTTCAAAAACTGTTTAATGCTGGACTAACATCAGGGGTTTAAGTCTCATGTGCTTAGTAATTTGATTCATTTTGAATCATCACCTTGTATTAATCCAACTCAAAATTTAGACAAGCTAGCCTAAAATTTCCAACTTTTTATCAAATATTCTCTGTAACCAAACTTCATAAAAACTGCTTCTTTACATTTCAGGAAAATGGTTTCAGCAAAGTAATTTTTTGTTGTTTGGTAACAGTGAGTGAGGAGGGAACCCAGTGGATATGAGACCCTGCTGTACATGAAGGCACAGGCTGTATGTGCTTGATGAATTAAGACTGATTGTCTGTGCTTCACGGCACCAGTTAGCTACCCTTGCTCAATGGTACAGACCAGCATCTGTGTACCTCATGATACAGAATTGCTGTCTGTGTGCCACATGCCACAGATCACCTGTCTGTGCTTAATGCCATAGACTGTCTGTACACGAGCTACAGATGGACTTCCTGTGTTTCACAGCATGAATCCCTGCACCCCAATCAAAATGCTGTCCCAGTAGTGTTATTTCAAAGTTAACTAAAAAAGATTCACTGTGACATATAGAGCACAGACAGTCAGTCCGTGTCATGAAGCATAGCTATCTAGTACGTGCTATGTACAGAGCACAGACAGTCTGTACTGTTGAGGACTGACAGGCAGTCAGTGCCATGTGGAGCACAGACAGCATATGTCCCCATCCCAATGTACAGCAGAGTCTCATATCCACTGCATTCCCTCCTCACTCATGGTTACAAAACACCATCACAACAAAAATTACTTCCTTCAACCTTTTATTGTGTTAATCATTACTCTGTATATCTAATGGTGACATGCACTTGAATAGTTTAAGTAATCCAACAAAACTTTTTCTTTTTTTTAATTAAAGCTGGGGAGGTCTCTTTTTATCCTAGTTACACTTCAACTGTGAGACAGAATCTAAATAAATTAAGAAAATCACATTGTACTTTTAAAAAATTTATTTGCATTTTTATTTCATGAAAGAAGTATTTGATCACCTGTCAACCTGCAAGAATTCTGGCTCTCACAGACCTGTTAGCTTATCTTCCCCATCAAGTACTATATTATTCAGCTATGTGTTAACTCTGGGCTAGAGGTTTGACTTTGGAGCTGGATGGAAAAACTAGTAAGTACAAACAAGAAAATTTGATTCAACCAGTTGTATTACTCTCAAAAATACATACACCGTTTGAGCAGTAAGTTATATCAAAAAGAGTCTGAATTTTTGCCACCATGTTTATCATTAACAGCCCTGTCCTTGCTCAAAGATGACAAGTTCATGACCAAACTGGGGTTTCCAGATAACCCTCACCGGTTTCCAGCATCTCTAGGAGACAGGATGTAAATCAGGCGTCATCCCTCCAGAACGGAGCAACAACTCAGTGAGATAAGTGAGCGAAACAATACTTCCACTTGTGGATACTTATTAATACATAATGAAATACTTATGCACATTTGATGTCGTAGTATTTTTTATTTACAATAAACAAACAAGGTTTCAAACAAATAGATTAAAAAAATAAATCAAAGTACCTTTGTGGAGTGTTGTGTGTAGAATTTCTAAGAAAAAAAAAGATTTATTCCATTTTGGAATAAGGCTGTAACATAACAAAATGTGGAAAAAGTGAAGAACTGGCAGTACTTTCAGGATGCAACGGTTATAGTGTCTCATAAAATCAATGCTGTAGATGCGTGTATAAAAACAAGAGACAAACATTGGATTGGAAAAAAAAGTGTAGAACAGCACTGTACTATTAGTGCCTATTAGATAAAGTACTCAGTTTAAGAACTTAATTCATTCATTAATTTATTACTTCTTAACTCAATTCATTCAGAGCAGCTGAGGTTTACCCCCCAACTGTGTGTTGGAGTGAGAAGAAAAGAAGTGTTCTTACTTTATGAACAAACATGTCAAACTTTCTGGCACTTAAATCTTTTTCCACATTCAGAGCAGCTCTACTGTTTTCCTACCGAGTGAGCACGCATGATGTGTAGTCAGATATAGTTTGTGTTTAACTTTTTTCCCACATCCAGAGCACTCCTAACGTTTGGTGTGAACAAGCCTATGGGCAGTCAAATCTTTTTTGTAAAAAAATTTTTTGGGACATTTAGTGCAGCTGAAACATTTTTCTTCGTGGTGGACAACCATATGTGCAGACAGGGTTGAGTTGTGACGAAATTCTTTACCACAGTCAGTGCATCTGAAACGCTTTTTTTTGGTGTGGACAACCATATGTGCAGTCAGGTCTTTTTTGTGATGAAATTTTTTCCCACATTTAGCGCAGCTGAAATGTTTTTCTTTGGTGTGGACAACCATATGTGTAGTCAGGTCTGATTTGCGACCAAATTTTTTACCACAGTCAATGCAGGTGAAATGTTTTTTTTTGTGTACAACCATATGTGCAACCAGGGTTAAGTTGCGACAAAATCTTTTACCACAGTCAGTGCAGCTGAAGGGTTTCTCTTTAAAGTGAACAAACCTATGCATAGTAAGGTCAGCGTTGCGACTAAATTTTTTTCCACAGTCAGAGCAGCTGAAGGTTTTTTCTTTTAAGTGAAGTAACTTATGTTTAGTCATATTTGATTTGCGTTTAAATATTTTCCCACATTCAGAGCAGCTGTAAGTTTTTTCTTTTGAGTGAACCAACATATGCGGGGCCAGATGACGTTTCAGGTTAAATACTTCCCCACATTCAGGACAGCTGTAAGTTTTTCTTTTAAAGTGATCTAACATGTGTCCTCTCAAATCGAGGTCTTTCTCAAATCCTTCTCCACACTCCGAGCAGATGTAAGGTCTCTTTTCTGGGAGAGAAACCACGTGATTGGTTTTAAGAGATTCAGGACGATTGTGTAACTCTACAGTCTCTGTTTTATTGTTTGCAGCAGACTTTAATCTTTTAGGACTGTCTCTGGTCTCCTCCCAGTCACCTGCCCTATCTTCAATCTCTGATCCAGTATCCAGGGAGGCTTCGATCTTAACCTCAATCTCTGGTTGTAAATTTCTTTCTGGATCTGAGCTCCTCTCTGGTTCTGGTCCTCCACAGTCCTCTCCACCAGCTGCTGTTTCCATTTGGTCAGTTAGTCTCTGATGAAGCAGTGAGGACTCAGGTTCCTCTTCATCATTTTCACTCTTCATATGGACTGAAGGAAACAGGACCTTGGTATCAGCCTCCTCCAGTTCTTGAAGCTGCTCTCTGCCCTGACCAGTCCACAGTTCCTCCTGTTCCTCTGTAATGAGTGGGGACTCATTAACATCGCTGTGGACATCAGGTTCTTCTTCTAAGTGATCACCTAAGATGTCTAGTTGACTTTCCATAAGTGCAGTCCGATTTCTTTCATCACATTCATTACAGCGACAAGGTTTCAAAACTGGGTGTGTCAATCTATGTTCCCTCAGATATTGTCTGCAGCTAAATTTTATACCACATACACGACAGAGGAATGTTTTTTTTTTGAGATTTTCGTGACGCTTCATGTGGCATGAAACATCACGCTCACGCTTAAATCTGTCGCCACATTCAGGGCAGCGGTAAGGTTTTTTGTTCGAGTGAACCAACCTATGTAAAACCAGACCTGATTTTTTAAAAAACCCACGACCACATTTATCACAGGTGAAAGGTCTACTAGCTAAGTGTTTCAATACATGTTTTTTCAGGAAAGATTGATGGTTATATCCTTTACCACATTCAGGACAGGTGTAAGGTTTATTACCTGTGTGAATGCTGGAATGTACATTCAGGTTACGTTTTTTGTTAAATCCTTTTCCACACTTTAAGCAGATGTAAGGTTTTTCTTTGGTGTGACGAAGTATGTGTTGTTGCAGATTTTTTTTAAGGGTAAATGTTTTACCACATTCAGAACATCTGAACAGCTTTTGAGTCTGAACTTCATTCTCTGGTTGTAAATTTCTTTCTGGATCTGAGCTCCTCTCTGGTTCTGGTCTTCCACAGTCCTCTCCACCAGCTGCTGTTTCCATGTGGTCAGTTAGTCTCTGATGAAGCAGTGAGGACTGAGGTTTCTCTTCATCATTTTCACTCTTCATATGAACTGAAGGGAACAGGACCTTGGTATCAGCCTCCTCCAGTTCTTGAAGCTGCTCTCTTCTCTGACCAGTCCATAGTTCCTCCTGTTCCTCTTTAATGAGTGGGGACTCATTAACACCATTGTGGACATCAGGTTCTTCTTCTAAGTGATTGCTCACCATGTCTGAGTGACTTTCCATTAGTGTAGTCAGATTTCTTTCATCACATTCATCACAGCGACAAGGTTTTAAATTTGAGTGACTCGATCCATGTTCCTTCAGATCTTCTTTGCAGCTAAATCTTATATCACATACATGACAGAGGAATGGTTTTTCTTGTTTTTCTGTGAGTTTTTCTCGTTTCTTAATTAATTTTTCTCGTCTTTTTGTGAGATTTTCTTGTTTTTTTGTGGGTTTTTTGTGACGGATAACGTGAATTGAAAGATCGCATTGACTCTTAAACCCGTCACCACATTCACGGCAGCGGTAAGGTTTTTTAATCGAGTGAGCAGTCCTATGTTTAACCAGACTGATTTTACTGAGAAATCCACGCCCACATTTACAACAGATGAAAGGTCTTTGGTCTGAGTGTATAACTATATGTTTTTCCAGGGAAGCTAGATAGTGATATCCCTCACCACATTCAGGACAGGTGTAAGGTTTTTTCCCTGTGTGAACACTGAAATGTACATCCAGGAGATGTACACTGCAAAATCCTTCTCCACAAACTGAGCAGATGTACGGTTTTACTCTGGTGTGACGAAGTATGTGTTGTTTCAGATATCTTTGAAGGGTAAATGTTTCACCACATTCAGAACAGCTGTACAGCTTTTGAGTCTGAACTTCAATCTCTGGTTGTAAATTTCTTTCTGGATCTGAGCTCCTCTCTGGTTCTGGTCTTCCACAGTCCTCTCCACCAGCTGCTGTTTCCATATGGTCAGTTAGTCTCTGATGAAGCAGTGAGGACTGAGGTTCCTCTTCATCATTTTCACTCTTCATATGGACTGAAGGAAACAGGACCTTGGTATCAGCCTCCTCCAGTTCTTGAAGCTGCTCTCTGCCCTGACCAGTCCACAGTTCCTCCTGTTCCTCTTTAATGAATGGGGACTCATTATCCTCCTGGTCTGGATAGGGGCTCCTCTCCTGCTGCTCAGGGGGAAGCTCCTCTTTCTTCACCATTAGTAGCTGAACATCTGCAGGACACAGTGAACAAATAATAGATATTAGATCATCTTCCTGATGGAAAATCTGATAGAAAAAGACTCAGGTATTTATTTTCAGCACTGCTGCTGAACTGTTATGACAATCTCATATACTGGACAAATGATTACAGGAGCCTCCTGCTTGTTGAGACATTGATCTGAAAGAACTGAAGGTGGAGTTCACCTGTTCACACACATCTATTAACCAAAGATATAGTTAATTTAATTTCAAAGTAGCATTAGAGAAATTAGATCATTCTTTAGGAGGAGCATGTGCGGTGATGAACACATGGGGCAAGAGCAGCACTGAGGGAAGCTGTGTCCCAACAGCCTCTAAATATAAATGTAAAGTGCCATTTGTACTCAAGAAAGACAAAAAACCTAAAGTGAGTTTGAGTCAGTCAGAGTGAAAAATGGGTAGGGAAGATAACTGCATCATGCTACTCAACCAGTAAAGGGCAGTAAGTCAACAACGAAAAAATGACACCACTCGTGGTGGGAAAAACAGCTCTTTACAGTGCAGAATCAATTTAATACTTTGTTTAAAGTTCAAAAGATTTGTTCATAGAATTATTCTGTCTTTCTTTACAGCTCTGCCTGGGAATCAGAAATCACTAAGGTGAAACATGGCTGAACATTTAGTTCTGCTTGCCATCATACTGAGAATGGTCAGTCCCAAATCATAAGCCAATGAGCTGTGAACTTAGTGCACTAAAAGCTGCAAAATGAAAGCTGCTAAAACAGAAACATACACACCTTGTCCAAATGTCAAGACCAGTTCAAAAATTGAAATATTAAAAAAGGGAAACAGGAGTGAGACAAAAAAAACCTAGTGGGGGGACTTAATTAAAACAATTAATCCAATTAATTATGCCATTTGTAATTAATTAATCGTAATTAATCACATTTTAATCACATCAATATTCAACATCAGAAGCAACACTTCAATTCAAACAGATTTTGGTAGATGACTAAATCATTGAATAATCTCATGCACACCTTTAAATAACAAAATCCTGTTTGTTTTGTTCAGAAGATGTTTTTTAGGACACTACTTTCAAGTACATTCATCAGCCTTAATGTGGTATATAGTGCTGTCAGGAGATTGAAGAAATAATCTTATTAATTACAGGATTTGTAATTAATTGATCTAATTAATCACATTTTAATCTTATATCTGCTTATGGTCCCCACATAAAGAATTTGAATTCTAAGGCATTACAAAATAATAGTGCATGACTAATGAGTGAATAAATGTATTTGAATGAATACACGAAAAAGTGAAGATTTGTATATTCTTTTTTCAACTGGACAATATTAATTAAAATGTCCGTGTACCCTGCCATTGACATTCGATTACTGTTTACTGCGTTTATAGAAGTAAATTATATTTTTCAGCGGAGGGGGGCGGGGTCTGGTGGAGCTTGTCAATAAAAATCCTGCTTTTAAACTACTGTGGGTGACAGCGGTGCGCTCTTTGGATGAGAGCTCAGCATGGATATGAGGAGAAATGTGAGATGACAGAGACACAGAGAGACGCTGCAAGTCAGGAAAATTCAGGCAGCTCACGCTCCAACTGAGGATGTGTCGTTGTAGTTCAGAGAGAAAGAGCGGCGGAGATCATGGAGAGGAGGATCAAAGGATGGAACGCCCGAGATGAACACGATCAAAAAAGTTTGATTTGTCTGTTTTTTGGACCAAAAACAGGAAGAGAGACATAAAAGAAAAGAGTCCACTCTTCTTAAGTAGCTTTGGTGTTTACATGGTCATAGAAAACATTATTATTTGGGTCTTAAAAGATCATTCAAGATGCGCTGAAAATGGCCGGTAGCTAATGAGTTAATCTTGCGTTGATTTTTTATAACACGTTAATGTGCGGTGTAATTAATTAATCTAATTAACGTGTTAAAGTCACAGCCCTGAAAAACAAAAAAAACAAAAACAAAAGTTAACAAGCAATTTATTGTAATGACCAATTCAAATAAAATTGTACTGAATTCCAAGCACTTTCTGAGCAATTTTTGCTTCAGTCATAGTTTTACTCACTGTGGTGTGATTTTTCTCTGTAAAGTGAAGTGCAGCACCTCCATAGATTCAGAACAACCATGGCTGTAGGCTGATGTAACTCAGTTATGTCTTTATGCAGTGTGACAAAATTTAAAAGCTGTTATTTTTTAGAAAAAAAGAGAAAAAACAATTATTTTTTTCTGATTTTAAAACATTCCCAGAATAAGGTGGGAGTATAAACAACACACTTTCAGGTACCCTGAGGCATAAGGAACACAGGAACAAAGTGGTGTGGTTCCATCTTTATAGAATCTACATATTGTAGCACCCCAGATAAGCTGATTGGCATTCAGGCTAATTTTTGCTTCTGTCACATTTTATCTCACTGTGGACTCATTTTTCACTGTAATATGAAGTTCTACATTTCTATGAGGTCATTCAAAAAAGAAAAGCAGACATTGAAATTTTCTGAATATTTACTGTAAAACAACAAAAACTGTGAAAAACTATATACAAAACACCTAATGCAAGTTTAGGATCAAAGAAAAATGAAGTATTTTTTGTTTTACAAGCTCTGAACACACAAACTGTTGCTGATTGGTGCAGAGCAGCCACAAGATGAAATCCAGAGTGCTGACAGGCTGCCAACACTCCTGAATATGGAGGGAGTCTCCCATTTTTTAACTCTTTCTCCGGCTGTTCTCCTGGCTTGTGATTTCTCCTGATTCTCCCCCAACTTTAAGTTTGCTCCTGTGATGTCTAATATTTTTATAAGTCAGGGCAAGTCCAGTACTCCTGCGTTGTATCGAAACTCAAAAACTATCCAGCCCCCTCTCTCTTAGTTGGTCTGATCCAAAAACGCTCGAGACACCTCAGAGACAGAGACAGGTAATGATGCAGCACTCGTTAAGAAAGAGTCTATCAGAGCCTCAGCTGTTTTCTTTTTTTCCGTGTTGACACGACATGTCACGAGTCACTCTTGTACTGGTTAAAAATTTGATCCATCCCTGATCTATCTAACATAAGCTCTGACATGCTCTAACATAGCATCTTCTTCAATAAGGAAAGTTTAAAGCAGAGTGAATCTTATTGTGAGAAGGCTGACTCTAAAATAGTGAAACGCATGTCATTGTAAAGATCCGTCTGTCTTCGGTGTGTGATGTGCATACGCACTGCACGTGTACGAGACAGCTCTCTTCAGAACAGGAGAGTTCAGGTGGAGGAGACTGACTGAGCCAGTGAAAGAGAGGGAGAATTCAATCCACAATGTCTTATACAATATACAATTATACAGTGACTGTGAAAGAGGAAGCATTAAGATACAGTTGCATGAACGTGACCATGTGAAACTTTTACTGGCACACGCTGAAAAAATGGTCGCATGTGGTAATGGAATTACAGAGTAATTGAGTTGGTGTCTGAGCTCTTTGTGAAAATAGCTCATGGGTCTGCAGATACTAAGAACATGCTGTTGAGCCAGCACAGCACCAGCACCCTCATGGCAAGCATCCACGAACAGCTGGAAAGATTTTTCAGGGCGCGGAGCGGCCAGAACTGGAGCAGCGCATAGGAGGCTTTTCACCCACTCAAATGCCTTCTGTAAACTAGGGCTGGGCAATTATGGTAAAGATAAGAATCCTGATTATTTTAAGTGATATTGAAATCACAATTAATATTCACAATTATTCATTTATTCAAAAACTTCAGTATTGATTTAAGCACAACTTTAAACAACCAGCAAGTGGCACATACAGTATTATTGATCCACATAAGTCACACACACTCGCTGTGGCTGCACAAGGAACACAGAAGAGCTATGAAGTACAGGAACTAGCATACATCTACACTGTGTGGCATATTAATTGTTTTTCTTCAATTATATTGTTTTTATGATTGTCAGATGGCAAAATTGAAATCACGATTAAAATCCAATTAATTGTCCAGCCCTACTGTAAACCATGTGTTATGAAATATGAATGAAAAGGGAAGTGGAGACTGGAAGCTGTCACAGCTATGTCTGAGAGCGCGGTCACACTGGCCATCCAAACCGTGCCGTGCTTAAAGGGCAACTCTAGTTTTTTGACACCTGGACCTCATTTATAGGTGTGTGCATGCTCATATACTCACTCAGACAAACATTGTGCAGCTCAGAGTCCTTCAGAAGTTATTTAGATCCAGCTGATTTTAGCCGCACTTAGTGGGGGCCATGGCAAGAGAGCTTCAGCGCGGAACATAATCTCTGCAAAATCACTCATTTCTGCTATATTTTTTCATCATAACCTTGAGAGTAATAGAAGCACTTGTCACATCTGTCACACTTAAATGGTTTCTCTCCAGTGTGAACTCGCAGGTGGACTTTCAGAGGAAACGATCTGGAGTAACTTTTACCACTTCCCTGGCATCTTTCATCAGCTTATCTCAATATGGTTTCAGCTCGTTTGGCTTTTGTTTTTTTAGTTTTAACATTGTATATAATCGTAGAGCTCCTCACTGCCTCTCTGTTTACCTCTATTGTTTACATCCGTTTACCCACCAAAATGGCGGGAGGGGCTTGTAGATGACGTCACTGACAAAGACCAATATATAAATCGAAGTGGAATGGTCCAGATATAACTACAGATTTTTAAATATTTATAATCTAATTATCGACAAAATACAGTGAGATTTGAAAGTTTAGAAGGCTTTTATTGCGAAATTCCACATCAGAATTAGCTGATTTTTATCTGAGTTTAATCCTCACATTTGGTTCTATCAGTCTGATTGCTTTTACTTTGAAATGAGGCGTTTGCCGCCATTACCATAATGTACCATATATTCGCTCACCACAAAACAACGTGTGGGCTTGCATGACCGAGTGTTTCTACTTGTGTGCTGGCTTGACCTCGGTCCAAACCTGCACGCACGATTTTGATGACGTCGGCTATAAATCGATATATAAAACAAAGAAAAGCGTAACTCAACTTCATAAAAGAGTTGCCATGTTCAGTCAGTAATTCATTTCGGTTAATATCGCCCATGTGCTTCGTTTTTTCCCGAACGACTCATTCACAAACACATCACTGATGTAGCACTGCAGTTAGCCTGTTAGCATGGAGGATATATCATCCGTGCTAACTTATTAGCAGTCTTTGATGTTTTTGATCGTACTTTATTGCACTGTAGATGGATTTTTTGACTCCTGGGGGATGACAAGCACGAGTGGCAAAGCCTTCATCGGTGGAAATCGTTTCAGAAAGTCTGAAACAACTTCCACCGGAGACGTTACATTAGTGTTAGCAGAGATCAACTGGAGTTTCTGCTTAAAAATGAGAATGAAGTCTTTGACTGACGACTCTCCGCGGATGCATCTTCCCAAAATGGTTTCAGATAATCATGAAAAACTTATCTGATGATGATATTTTGACACACACTCACCAATATATGTTCGTTAATAGAACCAAACTAGGATGAAAACCTGAATAAACCTATTTTTCGACACAGCAGATTATCATTCGACTCCGCATTTCTAGAGGAATCTGTAGTGGCTTTTATCACGACTTAAATCACATTAACGCATATATAGTTTTACGTCAGAGCTTCCGCCTTTAAACACTGATTTCTCGCTCGATTCCCTAAGACATTATCACACACATGTTCAGAAACCAACCTGCTCTGTGCAGCTTTATCTCAGGTATTAAAATCACATCCAGTAGTTCACTTTGTCGCTGGAGCTCCTCTTCGTATCCAGACGGTGTTCTTTGTTCGTCCATGTCACTGATAACTGCAGCGAGCAGCCGCCGCTCGAATAAATCTTCAAGATCCTTGAATCTGGACATCTTTTCATCCAAGAGTCGAGTACAAAATAGAAAACTAAAAGCTAGTGTCTTTCTCTAAGGGGATTTTCTGTGTTGTCTGACGGGAGCATTTCAGAAAAAGGTTGACTTTGGGGGGGAGCGTGCCAACATGGCCGAGTGTGTGAACACTTTCTGCCGAGCTCTACCACAAAAAAAAAAAAAAAAAAAACTTATGAAAAGCGGTAAAAAACAAACAAACTCGTATTTCCTTAGTCGTCAAACGTCTACTCCGATTTTCAACAAAATTCAGCAATTCTCAAGACAAATGTGACTCAATGTCGATCCAAAAAGAAAGAAAACGCCTTCTTAATGCCAAGCAGAAGTAGCCGTTAGCATGTCCTGTTGTTGCAAACGTGGGAACTTCTTCTTCTTCTTCTTTGAGGTTTATTGGCGGTTAGCAAACCAACTATAGGTGCATTGCCGCCATCAACTGGACTGGAGTGTGAACGAGCGATTAAGCAGGAACAAAACGAACAAAATAAAACCAAAACACATCAAAATAAAATAAATAAATAAAACTGAACACCTAACTAAATTCGCCTGTCTAACTCAGTTTCTTTAATATATTTAACAATGTCATTCTGTATTCTGTCTGCAGTTTTACCCAGAAGCCCTACTCATGTGAAATCATGATGTTTGGCCTTTTTTTAAAGACTGGATGAGATTCTTTCTCTGGGTATCATATTTCTTACAGTATATCAAAACATGTTCCACTGTTTCTAATTGATTGCAGTGAGTGCAGTTTCCATATGGGTGCTTGCCTATTCTGTGCAGACTATAATTGAGACCTGTGTGCCCTATTCTCAGCCGTGTTAAAATGATTTCTTCCCTGCGCTTGAATCGTACTTTCCTCCCACCACCCACATATCTTTGAATCTGATGCAAATTTCTTCCCTTTATCACTAATATCCCAATATTCCTGCCATGTGTCCTGTGCGTACTTTTTAACAAATGATTTAATTTCAGCCTTACTTAGTGAAACCTCCATGTCTACTTGTGTTGTTCCAAGTGATTGTTTTGCCAAAATATCTGCCTGCTCATTCCCCTCCACGCCCACATGAGCAGGTATCCAGATAAACTGTGTAATTATGCACTTGCTATATATTCTATTCATAATTGTGTATAATTCAGTAATTACGTCAATTCTGTCTGCTGACTTTCCTGACTTAATGCTTGATATTGCTGAGAAACTGTCTGAAGCAATGACTGGATTTTGAACATCCTTTTCCTCTACCCACTGTAATGCCAACGTTATTGCTAATAGTTCTGTAGTATATACTGCTAGGTGATCTGTAACCCTTTTCCTGATATATGTGTCACTTACTGGAATATACACTGCTGTCCCTGCACGTCCTGTCTCTGGGTCTTTCAATCCGTCTGTAAAAATATTACTGAGTTTGAAAATTCTTGATCAAGAAAGTTTTGAACTATATACCATACTGAATGTTTAACTGAGTTTCCCTTCAGAATTTGATGAATACTGAGGTCTACTTTTGGCAGAGGGAAAAGCCACGGAGGAGTGGACAAAACTGGAACTGTTGGACCACACTGTAGTTCAGTCAATCCTATTGACTGTCCTTTATCATTACTAATCCACCAAAAACTTTTAAAACTGGTTTCATTATGCTCCCAACAATCCATTAAAATATTTTTGGCAGGATGATCCTCGTCATGTCCCCAGAGACTGACCCAGTATGACATCATCAATTTCACCCTCCTAATCAGCAAAGGCAACTCTCCCATCTCCACCTGCATTGCTGATACTGGCGATGTTTTAAATGCTCCACAGCAAATGCAAATTCTCAGAGCCTGGGCTTGTATTACATCCAGTTTCTTCAGATGTGACTCTGCTGCTGACATATATGCTATGCACCCATAATCAAATGTTGGCCTCATGAGTGCCCAGTATATTCTCTGCAGGGAAGATCTGCTTGCTCCCCACTCCTGCCCTGCCAAACACCGCAGCACATTCAGGATCCTCTTACCTTTACTGACCACTTTATCTATGTGTACATTCCATCATAACTTTTCATCAAACCAGACACCGAGAAATTTAAATTCTTTGACCTGTTCCAGCTGTTGCCCATATAGTTTTAACGAAAGTGGTTGTATTTTATGCCATTTTGAAAAACACATCACCTGAGTCTTTGCTATTGACATTCTAAATCCCCATTTCTTGCCCACTTCTCCACCTCTAATATTGCAGTTTGGATTTTCCCATTTACATGAGCTACGTTGCGACCCCTTGCCCACAATGCCCCATGATCTGCATACAGTGATTTCCCTATATTTCCTTTTATCTTGGCAAAAATATCATTAATCATTATATTAAATAATAATGGACTGCACACTCTACCTTGTGGAGTACCATTCTCTACTTCATATATACTGGAGTACTCTGCCCCTACTCTTACCTATATTACCTGTTCATTACAAAACTTTGTACCCAGTTGTATGCCCTTCCACCAATTCCCAGTGATTTCAGTTTAATAAGCAGACCGTCTTTCCAGAGCATGTCATATGCCTTTTCGATATCAAAGAAAACTGCTATGACTACCTCCCTATTGGTCTGTGCTTTCTTAATATCAGACTCTAGACACAGTACAGAGTCCATTGTGTTTCGGCCTCGAAGAAATCCGCTTTGGTATGGTGACATAAGTGCTTTACTTTCTAGGAAGTATGTTAATCTTCCTGTTACCATACGTTCCATAGTTTTGCCAAGCTGTGATGTTAATGCGATAGGTCGGTAACTTGATGGATCTGATAAGTCCTTCCCGGGCTTCCCTATCATTAATTCTTTCCATTCTTCAGGAAGCTGACCACACTCCCAAACCCTGTCAAACAATTTCAGTACTAAGGCTTGATCTGTCATATGTTCCAGCATTTTATAACACACACCATCTTTCCCAGGGGTAGTTTGACGGGCCCCACTAATGGCTCTCCTCAACTCAAATAGAGTAAAAGGCAAATCTACTGAACTTTCTGATATCTCCATTTTCTCTGGTAAGTTGGGATTCCTTATTAATGTTTCACCTCTACTTTGCCTGGCCTCCTCTGTAAGATTTTCGGAGCTGTGAACTTTCCTAAATGTTTGTGCTAAGAGTTCTGCCTTTTTCAAATTATTGACTGCTGTTTTGTTCCCACTGTTTAATACTGGTAATTCATGATTTCTTTTGACCCCCCATTCTTCTAATCATATTCCAGATATCTGACAGCTGTGTCTCATTACCAATGCTGCAATATTGCCTCCAAAAAAAATGTGTTGTTGTATTCTTATTGTTCTCCTTATAATTGCCTGGGCCCTTTTATACTGAATCCATGTATCCAGTGAGTGGTATTTTTTGAGTTGCCTAAATACTTTATTTCTGGCCTTTATGGCTTTGCCACACTTGCTGTTCCACCAGGGTACGTTCTTGGTATGTCTAGTTCCGGACTTTTTAGGGATTGTTTCATTAGCAGATTGAATTATTGCCTGAACTATATCATCATTAAGCATGTTTACATCCATCTGGTTTTCCTCTTGTAGTTTTTTTTTAAATCTGCTATCACTAATCTTTTGGAAAGCATCCCAATTAGCACTAAACAGCTTCCATCTAGGAACTCTCCCTTCCTTTTCAAAACAAGTTGTCATGCCCACTGTAGTCATTATAGGATCAAACGTGGGAACGTGAACGACTTATTTGTTTTCTGAAAAATATGGAGTTCATTACACCAAAGCTAATTTTTGGGTTGTTTATAGAGAATTACTTTTTTTTCAAAATGTACTGCTGTTTTTTTGCACTTAAGGGAGGTAACTGTTGATCTGTTGTCAATAGGGGCAGCCTTTTGTTGTATTGGCTCTTTAGGCCACAGCTACAGGCACAAAGTTTATGCCATGGTTGCTGATGGACCACTTGACATCAATAAAAAAAACTTTTTTGGGGATTTGAATTTGTTTGATTACTTTGATTTATGTGTACTGAGAAATAGCTGTACATTGTTTAAAAGTATGAAATGGGCACCAAGTGAGGGGAAAAAAAGATGCACAAAAATCACGATAGTCGTTTTTATCATTAATATCGTGATAATCGTTGAATCATCGAATTGTAGCACCCTGAATCGTAATTGAATCGAATCGTGAGGTGCCTTAGATGGCACACCCCTAATATCAAGCATGTATATTTATCCGACATGATGACAGAAGGAGGTGAAGTGGCAGGCTTTATTGCAAGATGTGATGCATAGTTAGTTCAACAAAATGTTATCCCATGATTTTATTTACTGTCAATGTCTTTAATCATCAATACCCTCTGTAAGAAAAATTGCAAATTCTTTATTTCAATTGTATTTTTTAAAGCTACAAGGAGCCACTTGTAAAACTGTGTTTTGTTTTAGTGCCTGAAAATTAAACATTAGATATTCCTGAGGAAATTTTGCATTCACGCTTGTGATTATTTACTATTTTCACAGCTGTAAAATGAAGTTATAGTTGTTTATGTCTCTTAATGGGTCATTGGGGAATGCAAGTGTGGTTACAACAGTTTTTCAGCATTGGCTGAAGTGAAGGGGCCCACCGAGATATCTTTTCAGGGGGCCTAACTTCACCCCTGCGTACCATTGATAACTGTGAGCCATGCTGTATTAAAAGAGGCTCCCTTAGAGTTTTTGGCCAGGCAGATGTATTTTCCTGCATCCTCTGTGGTGATGTTCCTCAGAGTCAACACGTTTAGGCCTCCGATTATGGACTGAAACTGGAAAACAGCAAAACTAGTCAACTCTATTATGTAAATACCAAAAATGTGCTGAAGTATGCAACAAACCCATTAGATCTGGATCACACACCTTAAGGACATTAACATATGGAGATCCATCAGATGCAGTGCTTCTGTTGTTGAATTTGGCTTGTTTGAGCCAATGCAGCTCGGTCGGGAAGTTACCCTTCACTTCACACTCAAAAGACACCTCACTACCAACATCTGCAGTCTGGTTAGCCGGCAGACCTTCCTCTAGGATCAGACTGTCGTGAGGAAATTCTGAAACAAGAAATAAACCAGCAACACATTAATTCACCAACCTCTTGGGTTTGTCCTTGGCCTGTCAAAGCTGCATCTTGAAGTCTTCTCTTCACAGTTACTGAAACTGAGACTGTGACACTATGACCTCTTTGAAGCTGTGAAGCTTGAAGCTGTTGACTCTCAGAAACTGGTCTTCTGGTTCAGGTTTGGCTCTGGGCCCTGCCAGACCTCTTCCTGTCAGAGTTTCCAGTCCCAGTTTGAGAGTATTTTTGGATGCTGAAGGAAACTCTCCTCACTGAGCTCACCTTGACTTTCTTTGACTTCATTTCTCTGGAGCAAAGACCTGTTTCTGTAAATGTTCTACTGCTCTGTCTCTCTTTCTGCATGGACTGTCTTTTCCTGCTCATTTCTAGACTTTAGACAGACAACTTTCTGCACAACAGTACTGTTCAGTAACGTTCACCACACTGAAAAAAAGAAAACAGTTGGACCAACTTAAATTATTGCTTCAATTGGTCACACCTAAATAAATTAAGTTATTTGAAATGAAGTTAATAAGTTACATCAACACAATTGATTCGGTCAAATGAACTTAAAAATTTGATTGTTCTCAAATCAACATTTTGCATCAGACCAACTTAAGGTTTTCAGTTGTTTCAACTCAATAATTTGCAAAACCTCAAAGTCAAATCTGACGAGGTGTTTTTTATACTTAATTGCACTGTAAAAATGTGACAAGTTGAGTTTACATAAAAGAATCTTGGAAAAAATGCACTAAAAGGGTTAGTAAATATAACAAATAGTCTCATGTTGAGTTTACTTTATGTCTACTTGTAAAGTTTACTTTACAGCCTATTGAATTGACTTTTTTCAAATCGTGAGTGAGGAGGGAATGCAGTGGATATTAGACCCGGCTTTAGTTAAGGTGTTAACCTGCCAAGGGCACAGGCTTTCTGTGCTTCACATGGCATGGACCTGCTGTCTGTGCCCTGTGGCATGGACTGTGTACCTTTAAGTGTGTTAAATGTTTTATTTAAATGAGCTGTGTTGATGGGCTAAAATTATGATTAGAAATGACAAACTGGGTTTTGGCTCTAGTTATATTTAAATTACCATTACTGAGAGAGTATTTTAATTGGAGCCCTTACTGCCATGAAGGCAGCCAAGACAAGCATCCCACGCTGTGGAGCACAGGCAGGCAGCCAGCCAAGTGGACGACAGACAGCCAGCTGGTCCATGCCATGGAGCACAGACACACTGTCCCTGTGTGGTATCTTCATGTGCTTCAGGATCTCATATCCACAGCATTCCCTCCTCACCCATGGTTTGTCCTTTTGGGTTTTGCAAATTGAAACAACTGAAAACTTTAAGTTGTATTGATGCAAAATGTTGATTTGAGGAGACTTAAAACATTTAGTTTATTTGACCTATTAAGTTGTGTTAAATTAGGGTGACCAAGCGTCCTCTTTTGCCCGGACATGTCCACTTTTTACGTCCTGTCCGGGGTGTCCGGGCGGGTTTAATAAATTCACGAAAATGTCCGGTGTTCACTGATTTTAATAGGACCATTACGCGCGTCCGTAAATTGACCGCCGCTTGCAAACAATACTATGATGCGCGTCACTTACCGAGAGGCTGCCTTGTGGGCAGGTCTGCTCTGCGCGTGCACACACACATAGAGAGTGAGAGGATCAGAGAGAAGGCGAGAGAGAGAGAGAGAGAGAGAGAGAGAGAGAGAGAGAGACATAGACGGAGAGCGGAGAAGACAGGGATGTTTAGACAGCGGAGCTGTATTGCACGGAAGATGTCTAAGCGTAGGTGCAGCTTCACAGATGAACTGCAAAAAAAAAATTTCCGACATACCATCCCGGTCGGGACAAGTGGGAGGCGGAGTGTACCATGTGCAAAGCTGGCACATATGTCTCAATGTCCAATAAAGGTGCTGGAGATCTCAAAGCTTACATGGACACCGAAAAACATAAAAAAAGCTGTGCGAGGTGAGAGTTCTTTTGCAAAGTTGACTGAGTTCTTTGTTAGACCTGGGCAAACAGAGGTTGCTGTAAATGCAGCTGAGGGTGCAATGGCATTCCATATTGTAAAACACCACAACAGCTACAGGTCCATGGATTGCACCAGTGCCTTGCTAAAAGAAGACATTTCCTGACTCTGACATTGCTAAAAAGTTTAGTAGTGTTCGCACCAAGACTGAAGCCATTGTCAATGGTGTTATTAGGGATGGGTACCTTTCACATTTGAAACGATATGGTACCAATGCCTGGTACCTGGCAATCGGTACCAGTACTCAACGGTACAAATTTTCGGTATTTTTTTGTAGTTATGTGGTAAAAAATATCAATTTCTTTAACAATATTATTATTATTTTTTTTTCAATTTAACATATATATCCTTCAGTATATACCCTTGCAATGCTGTGTTCATGTCCATCATGGAAAATCGACTATTCTTTCACTTCTTCACAGTCACAAGGATGTGTTCAGGTACCTAAACGTGGTACCTTTTGATTTTACATGAATCGGTACTCGGTACTTTTGACAGAATTCGGCCAGTACCTTTTGAAGTACCTGATTCGGTACCCATCCCTAGGTGTTATAGCCCCCCATTCTGTTGAAGTCACTCATGAAGCACTCAAAAAAATCCAGTACTGTGGTGTTTCCACAGACGGGAGTAGCCACGGGGCAGTGAAAATATTAAGAATATAAGAAGCCTGTCTGAATTTGTGCCTCGAAGCCAGTGCCGTTGTCCTCTTTTTTGGAAATCAAAATATGGTCACCCTAGTTAAATGAACTTGTTCATTTCATTTCAAAGAACTTTATTTGTTTAGGTGTTACCAGTTGAAGCGATCAAGTTAGGTTGGTCCAACTACTTCTTTTCATTAGTTGTAGCAATGCAGAATTTGACGTTGATTTGATCCACAAAAGTACATTGGAAACCTTAACTTAAAAATATTGAGTTGGATAGATTTAAAAAATTACATCACTTCAACTGATTGAAGATTCTCTTTTTGCAATGCGTGAGGGTCTGGTCCCACAGTTTGTTCAGCTCTACTTTCAAACACATAGAGAAGGTTGGAAGGTACTGCTTGATTTTAAATGAAAAACTGGATAAGTTGGGCTGTTGGTAAACTTTTTCACAGGTAGTGTATTTGTTGATGAGAATGCAAGTCTGCCCAGTTGTAGATATCGGCATAGATTTTCTCACCAACCACATCCAGATGGTAGGTGTGTTCAAGACGCCCATGTTTGTTCTCCAATACACAGGTGTAGTTTCCTCTGTCAGATGGAACCACAAAGTCCATGATGAGCATCCATGAGCTGTCTCCCATCTAATGTTGGAGGACATAAAGTCAGTCTTAACATCACAGAGGTTGCTTCTCTTGGTACACATAGACATAGACCTAAACAGTCCTGGAAAAAACATTTAACTGCGGTGATTCACGTTTTCTGTGTGGAGGTCGCCTGGTCTTTGGGTGCTAGCTCCAACTACTAGTTCCAAACTGTAACATTAAAAGCCTAATGAGTAAATCCTCAAGGGATTCCAGTCCTCATCTCAGAATTAACAACCATCCATCATCCCCATCAGCACATATTGACTCAGTTATCTAGAAAATAAATTGCAACCTGGGTATTTTGTATCACTCAAGTAAAACTGGTTCACTCTACAGATTAGGAGAAAGATTATCACAAAGCTTGTTCTTCTCATACTTGATTGTACAGATATTGTTTATCAGAATACTCCAGAAAGCAATCTGTCGACTATTGAAGTCACAAATGACAACCTTTGTAGATTTATTTTAAAATGTCCTTATAGAGCTCATCACTGCACTATGTGTCAATCTCTAAACTGATAAAACACCCGAGGCCAGAAGGCATTTCCATCGGCTACAGTTCATTTTCAAATGCATTCATTATGATTACCCTCCATACTTAAAGGGGGAGTCTGCAGGATTTTCCGGAAAAAAAAGTCAGCTTTGACTGGAATAATCCTGCTCAATTGTCTCCTGCACTTATAAAACAACAAAATGCTAGAAAATTTACAGATATTTTCAGCAATTTTACACAGTCAAAAAACAAAACAAAACAAAACAAAACAAAACAAAACAAAAAACAAAATTCTGCAGTTATTAATCCTTAATTGTTTTGTTTTTTTTCTGTTTTTCAAAAACATTATACAAAACTATAAAATTATCTGTAAAATGACTTCCTGGAAGTTTTTTTTAAGGTATTATGTCAGTTGAACCCTGTACCCTCCTCACTCGTGGTTGCAATTCACTGTTGAAAGAAAAATGCAAACTGTAAAAAAATGGTAAAAGCACTTGCAGCAAAGTTTCCAGACAGATACCATAAAATTACAGTCAAACACTGTAAAAACATGGAACTTAATGAAATAACTGTAAAAACACAGGACTTTACCGTAAAAAATAAAAATCTGTAGAAAAAAAAAAAAAAAAAAGTAAAAGCACTTGCAGCAAAGTTTCCAGACAAATACATTAAAATTACAGTCAAATGTTGTAACATAGCCCGTCATCAAGCTCTGCTTGAGCCTGATAACGAGCCATTCATTTGAATCAGGTGTGCTGGAGTAGGGTAACATCTAAAACATGCAGGGCAGGGGTCTTCCAGGACCAGGATTGGGTATCACTGCTGTAAAGAAATGTTGCTCTGTTGTAATGTCTGGTTTTGTTTCTGCATATAAGTTAAAGACTTCCTTGAAAACAAGATGATTCACCTTAAGGGACTGTCCGTCAAACAATTCAATAAATACAGACACTTACCTTGAATTCTCCTGGTCTCTGGTCCATCATGATCTTTTCCCCATTTTTGAACCAGTGCAGGGTGGGGATAGGATTTCCAGTTGCTTGGCATGTAAACTTTACACTTAGACTCACACGAACAGTTAGGAGACCTGTCTCCATCTGCTGTGGATTCACCCACTGTGGCGCAAAAACTGATGAGGAGAAAGAAGAAGTGCATTTAAACATTGTGAATTCTAATATCAGACCTCCTCGTTCACTTTTCAGTCAAAGCAGAGAACATATTCAACACATTTACTGTTCATTCAGACAAAGCCTGTTTGCTGTTTACTCTTGCACACCAGGAAAACAGCCAGGATGCACTTTGCTCCTCTGACTCATTTCCCATCACTGGATCACAAACACAGTCCAGCTGTTTAGAGCTAAACTTTCTGATCAATCTCAAAAACACATCAAGATACCATCCTCCAGCACTTCATCACCAAAGAAACCAGGATTCTGACCTGAATCTGTCTCTTCTGTGGACTGAGTCCCAGTGGCCTTGACCAGCAGAACCAGCAGGACATAGGACAGCACCAGGAGGACATGATGTTGAGAAGACATTGTGAATCTGTAACTCAGACAGGAAACACTTCAGACTCCCAGAGACAGAGAGGTTTCTCCTCTATGCTAGGGTGAAAGAACTACATGGCAGAAAACCCTGGACGCAAACTTTTATACCACAAGAATGGGCCGATCATGTTTCTGTTGCTGTGACCAATCAGAGCATAGGAGGCAGGTTCAGCAGAGGACACAGGAGCTCATCTGTGGGAGTGAAAGGAGACATATTAACCCCTTTAAGACCATTTAACACTGTTGAAATGTTATCTGTCAAAATATAACACTTGGACATCTTTCTCTACTGCCACCTCTTGGCTGGGGTTGGGTAGTGCATTTGGGGTGCATTTTTCTTGTGCCTGAAGAAGCTCCTGTCTTTAACAAAAGAGGAGTGACTGTGAGTGTACAACCAATCAGTCAGTTTAGACATTTTAAAGCTACGTTCTTATCATAAAATATATGTGTGTAACAGCAACAACAACACCAACAGTCGTGGCAACAGTAACACTCAGCATCTTGATGTCCAGTGTCCGTGGATGTTTCCTCTGTATTCCTTTCAGTCTCCATCTGTAGCAGCTCTTCTTCTGTGTAGCTACTCCGGTTCATGCAGGTATCCTTTAGGTTCCAAAGTGAATGGAACTTCATCGTCGCTGTCATAGTCACTCATTTTCAATTTCCTACGCTGCCTCACAATCCTTAGAGTACAAACAAAAGAATTATGATACTTGATCAAACTTACACGAGGCTACAACCGGCGCCCGAAGCATAGCTTGTTTACATTCCCTACAGCTGAAAGGAGGAGGGGGGACGGAGCGCACTAGCGCTGCGCGGAAGGATACATGACCAGTTAGTTAGGTCCAGATAAATGTTTATACTTCCGAAGACTTAATGCACTTAAAAAATATTTTATGTAGCGTACTCTTAAACTGTGGTATTACTTTATGATTTTAGTTCTTGTAGGCAGAGAAAATAGCCTTTGAATTTGGTACGGTCTCTCCCTGTTAGCGCCTATTTCCTCGTCACCATCAATTACAGTCTGTGTCTTACTGAGGGAGAGGAGACAACTTTCTACTGTATCTAATGTCTTTAGTGGTCACATAGAGCTCATACAACCCCACTTCAAAAAAACTGAACTATCCCTTTAATAGAAACAAACGAGATTCCAAAAGACGAGAAAAGCTTGCACTTGCTTACTGGACCAAGCTTGAGGGAAGTGGGGAGGAAAATCCTGCTATAGGTATGCTGCAAGACTGTTGGGAGTATGCCAGGTTCCAGAGGAGAGGGTTTGGATAGTCAGTGAGTAAATTTGCTAAAAACTATGGAATGGATGACTTGGAGTTCACCCAGCCCACCCCAGTTAATGGATTTTTTTTCTGAGGTCAAGGTTGATACAAAAGTTCTTAAAATGAAAAAGGAGTGGAGTATGAATAAGGTAGGAGTCAAGACTAACATCTGCATAAGAACAAACTTTTCTGGTGACCTTAAAATCTATACTAATAGATCCATGAACACAGTAGGGTGCGTGGGAATAGGGCTGCACATACCAGGGTTTAATATCCACATTTCCAGGAGGTTATCAGACCAGCTGTCAGTGTCCACTGCAGAAATGGTTGCTGGCATTATTGGCTTGCAGTGGGTGGAGGCGGTCAGGCAAGACAGGGCGGTTGTGTGTTCAGACTCACTTTCATTACTGGAAAGTCTACAGTCTTCAGATTCTGTCAGAGAAGACTTGATCATAGAACTTTAACACAGCTTATTTAGACTACACAGGGGTGGCATAGATGTACAGTTCTGCTGGGTGCCAGCACATGAAGGGGTTAAATGCAACAAAGTCGCAGACAAGTTGGTAAAACTTGCACCGGAGAGTAAAATAATAATCCCAATTCCTCTGGGAAAGGGAGAAGCAAAAGCAACAATAAAGAAGAGAGGGGTGGAAATATGGCAGAGGGGATGGGCTGTGGACCAAAAAGGAAGAGGGTTCTTTAGAAAACAAAAATCAATTTCAACAACAATTCTCAAAGGAAGAAATAGAAGGGAGGAAGTCATTATGGTAAGACTCCGAGTTGGTCATACAGGACTTAATGACACGCTGCATAAAGTGGGTAGAAGAGATAGTAATCGCTGTGACAGGCGTGGTAGTATAGAAAACGTAGAGAATGTGCTTGCTTGTTCTACATATACAGCTGAAAGAGAGGTACTGCAGGAAGCAGTGAGAGCAGCAGAGCCTGAGTGGAGTCTAGCAGGATCATTGGGAACAGAGGGAGAAGGTGATGGAGTGAGGGCGGTCAGGGAGGTTTTTTTTTTAATTTTCTCAATAACAGAAGAAGAAGAAGAAGAAGAAGAAGAAGAAGAAGAAGAAGATTTTTTTTTTTTGATTTTTAACAAAACACTTTATTCACAATAAAATTGAACAAACATCTACTTTATGTTTATCATCTACTCAGCACGGACAATTTTTCAGATTTAGTTTTCCATCATGTACTTCACACAAAATGTTTTTAAAGCCCCACAACAGTAAAAATTCATCCACTTTTCCCATGGCCTTGTGGAATTGAAACTCAAGCCTCAGCCTGGCTTTAATGTTGCACTTCCACAAGGCCACAGGATCTAGCCCTGATCCACCTTGCAGCCTGTCTCTCCGAGTGAGGTAGATAGCCATTTTGGCTTGACCAATTAAGAAGTTTAAAATTTGGCACTTAAATGTATTCTTCCTGTTGTACTCAATGCAACAGACAAAAACAGGGCCAGAGAATACAACATCAAAAAGATTAAAAACTCCAGTTAAAAAGGTAAAAAAAAAAGGATTAAGAAGAAGAAGAATAAGAAGAAGAAGAAGAACAAAAACAACAACAGGAAATGCTAACGTCAGTTTCCATTTGGTAGTGATACAGGAAGACATTTGCATCAGATTCAAAGATATGTGGGTGGTGGGAGGAAAGTACGATTCAAGCGCAGGGAAGAAAACGTTTTAACACGTCTGAGAATAGGGCACACAGGTCTCAATTATAGTCTGCACAGAATAGGCAAGCACCCATATGAAAACTGCACTCACTGCAATCAATTAGAAACAGTGGAACATGTTTTGATATACTGTAAGAAATATGATACCCAGAGAAAGAATCTCATCCAGTCTTTAAAAAAAGGCCAAACATCATGATTTCACATTAGTAGGGCTTCTGGGTAAAACTGCAGACAGAATACAGAATGACATTGTTAAATATATTAAAGAAACTGAGTTAGACAGGCGAATTTAGTTAGGTGTTCAATTTTATTTATTTCTTTTATTTTGATGTGTTTTGGTTTTATTTTGTTCGTTTTGTTCCTGCTTATTCTCTCGTTCACACTCCAGTCCAGTTGATGGCGGTAATGCACCTATAGTTGGTTTGCCAACCGCCAATAAACCCCAGAGAAAAAGGAGAAGAAGAAGAAGAAGAAGAAGAAGAAGAAGAAGAAGAAGAAGAAGAAGAAGTTTCCGTTTGGCATTAACTGGAGGGCTCTTTCTTTCTTTCTGTATCGATAGTAAGTCATATCAGTCTTGAGAATTGCTGAATATTGTTGAAAACTGAGTAGGCGTTTGACGTCTTAGAAAATATGCGTTTTAACTGGTTTTCATGATATTTTTTTTTTTTTTTTTTTAGAGCTCATACACTCGGCCATGTTGGCACGCTCCCCCCCTGAAGTTAACCTTTCTCAGAAATTCTTCCGTCAGACGACACAGAAAATCCCCTCAGAGAAAGACACTAGCTTCTAGTTTTCTATTTTGTACTCGACTCTTGGATGAGGAGATGTCCAGATTCAAGGATCTCGAAGATTTGTTCGAGCGGCGGCTGCTCGCTGCGGAACAAAGAACACCGTCTGGATACGAAGAGGAGCTCCAGCGACAAAGTGAACTACTGGATGTGATTTTAATACCTGAGATAAAGCTGCACAGAGCAGGTTGGTTTCTGAACATGTGTGTGATAATGTTTTTGGGAATCGAGCGAGAAATTAGTGTTTAAAGGCGGGAGCTCTGACCTCAAACTATATATATGCGTTAATGTGATTTCAGTCATGTGATAAAAACCACTACAAATTCCTCTAGAAATGTGGAGTCCAGAGTTGGGGTCCGTTTATCAAAAAAAGTAAAGAGTTACCCGTTACTCGTTACTATTGAAAAAAATAGTGCCTTACACTACTTGATTACTCCATGGAAATAGAAAAGAAGTTACACTAGTCGTTACACTACTTTATCCCCCTGATACATCTTGATATGCTTCAAGAGATTCGGGGTTGTGTTCCATGCAGTATTCAGCCTCTTATTTCCTGGGCATAACTTGCATTTTACGGTCATGCTTTTCTCCTTCTGCTCTACAAAATCCAAATAATGTGCACATGAACTGTCACAGTAAAATTGGTTGCCTTATATGAATTTGTGCCCCACTGACAATACTGCACTCCCTCCTACTGTAAATGCCCATTATAAAAGATAATTTCGTTTTATACAGCTTTTACATTGTTTATAGAATGAAGTAGAACAAAATACTCACCCAGAAAGCTTTCCTGATCCAAGCAGTGCTTCGGGAGATATTTAGATCCAAAATCGTGCTAAGTAGTTGCTCGTATGGCCCCCGTTCAATCTACTGGTGGTAATAAAAAGAACTCTGCTTTAAGGATAAGTTCGGTTTATACAGTTTTTATAATTGTATAAATAATAATTGTATAATTATAATTGTATAATGGGATCCATCGGGGCATAGACAGCGCCGCTCCTAAAACTGCATTAATCGTCCAATAACCCGTGTTTTTCACCAATATTCCCTCATAGTCCGCTCAGGGTTAGTCCTCTGCTGCAGTCAGACAGCGCTGTGTTGCTGTAATGACCTCTGAACTGACGAAGACTTTGTTTACGTTTGTCCCTTACAGAAAGCAATCAGCTCTCCAGAGAGTACTGCGCATGCGCAGTACTCTCTGGAGAGCTGACTGCGCAAATATCTAAATATCTCCCGAAGCACTGCTTGGATCAGGAAAGCCTTCTTGGTGAGTATTTTGTAAACCAAACTTATCCTTTAAATAGTAATATTTTGGTTGCTCTATTTGCAGTCATTGTAAAAGTAACGATCGTGGCGTTTCATTTATAACTCTAGTTAAACTACTAATCTAGGAGGAGTAGTGCCTTTACACTACTCGTTCCTATCAAAAGTAATTTAACTACTTGTAACGTTTGTTACTTGTAGTTTTATACCCAACTCTGGTGGCGTCTAATGATGATCTACTGTGTCGAAAAATAGGTTTATTCGTGTTTTCATCCTAGTTTGGTTCTATTTACGATTATATAGCTGTGTGCGTGTGTGTGTCAAAATATCATAAACAGACACGTTTTTCATGATTAGCTGAAACCGTTTAGGGAAGGTGCATCCGTGGAAAGTCGTCAGTCAGAGGCTTCATTTTCATTCTTAAGCAGAAACTCAAGTCGATCTCTGCCGACACCAATAAACAATACGTGATGCAGGATACCTCAGGTTGAACTTATCATTTCAGTGAGTGACGAAAAAAAACAGCAGCTTGGAGATGGAGTTTTCTGTCTGCGTCTTTTCTCTCACCAGCACACAGGGCGAGCCCCCAAAGACGCCGACCGTTTTGGGGTATTTAGGTCAATTACTTACACGTACATCGGCTGCACTTTTAAGTGACATTACTGTCAGACAACAATAACAGCCACACTTAAAATGGAAGATATTGCCTATAGTCCACAGAGCGGATCGTGGCGGCATCAGATGTACCAATGTGCACGCATCATATCAATGATGCGCCATAGCTCGTCAGATACTTCCTATCCTCCGGTCAGCCACGGAGCAGCCATTGCTCTTGCTTTAATGTATCTACATGCACCTCAACCCCATACATACCTTACGAAAGAAAAATATATTGCAGCATATTGAAAAATATCATGTTATATATTAGGTAATACATTACCATGTATGAGATTTTGTATTTGTATTTTCCAATATATTGCAATATATGGAAAGCGGCAATTATTTGTATATTTTGCAATATATTGCAATATATTTCATGAATATATAGTATATTGTATATGTGCCCCATATATTATTCCATGTATATCATAATATACAATAATATATTACAATACATTTCAAAAAATATATAGGTACATATATTTTTCTTTCGTAAGGGATCTC
Organism: Halichoeres trimaculatus; assembly: GCF_033239565.1. Lineage (NCBI taxonomy): Eukaryota > Metazoa > Chordata > Actinopteri > Labriformes > Labridae > Halichoeres > Halichoeres trimaculatus. The sequence continues at coordinate 5,456,324 of NW_027437191.1, read as the reverse complement.
ACTACACCTGGTTTCTTACTGATTCTCACTCACACACACATGCACCAACAGCATACAACCCTGCATGCGACGGCAGAAATACAACAGTTTATATTATTTTTTTAATAGACGCCCCATGAAAGGGCTAAAACGATGCCATCCGTGTGTTCCCCTTTTTTGTTGCTGCCTCATGAGCCGGGCTGTAACAAACAAATTACTTTAGGTCAGTAAGTGTTGGAAACTGGAATCAAGGTTGACAGGTTGTATCAACTGATGAGATGTTTAAAACTGCTGTTCTTCTAATGATTTTACATTAAAACCAGATTCCCCACCATACTGTCAGCTCTGGCCTAGACTTTTCCATTGATGGAGATGCAGCACTGCCGTGCTGTACTTCATTGATGTTGGGCAGAAACCATTTATTCCCATTTTAAACTTATCTTTTCTGGTCATGAATTGATATATCAAATATATCAGAATATTAATGGTTTGGTACTTTACCAATAAGCTTCATTATTAGTTTGGTAATAAATTGTAGTTTTATGTTGAACTCAAAATCTGTTTTGGTTACTCATAATTTATAGTTTCACTTACTGTGAATAATAATTATACATTTGATTTATGGAGCCCCTTTCATCCAGAGATCTCAAAGTGCTACATCTTCATAAAAACAGAGAATACCCTATAGTGAGTCTGTATTTGGTCATAACCTCACCCCCCTAAAAATCCTTTTTCATTACATACATACATATATGGTGGCAACATAGAGTTGGGTGTCGTCCGCATAGCACTGAAAATTAACCTTGTAACTGTGGAGAATGTGACCAAGGGGGAGGAGATTGATTATAAAAAGGATGGGACCGAGAACAGATCCCTGGGGAACACCAGAGGTGAGGGGGGAAGGCAGAGATTTGAATGATTTTAGCTGGATGAACTGGGTGCGGTTGGAGAGGTAAGGAGAAAACCAGTTGAGGGGAGTGCCTGATAAACTAATGGATGCCAGTCTATGGAAGAGGATGGAATGGGAGATGGTGTCAAAAGCTGCCCTTAGGTCAAGGAGGATGAGGATGGATAAGAGCCCAGCATCAGTTGTCATCAGGAGGTTGTTGGTTATTTTTAGAAGGGCTGTTTCTGTGCTGTGATGGGGATGGAAACAAGACTGGAACTGTTCATAAAGGTTGTTATTGGAGAGGTGGGAGTAAAGCTGAGATGCGACATACTTAGTGGAGAAGCCTTTGTTTGCAATGACAGCTTCCAGATGCTTCTTGTATGTTTTAACTAATGGCCCACACTGCTCAGGTGTGATTTTGGCCCATTCCTCTGCACAGATTGTTAAGCTTTAAATCTTTAATATTCTATGGTGCCCTCTGGTGAACCCTTTTCTTTAGTTCTTTACACAAATGTTCAGTTGGATTTAAGTCAGGTGATTGACTAGGCCATTTTAACAGATTGATTTTTATTCTTTGAAACCATTTGAGAGTCAACTTTGCCGTGTGCTTTGGATCGTTGTCCTGGTAGAAGGTCCAGCTACGTCTCATCTTCATCATCCTGGTGGATGGCAGCAGGTTCATATCAAGAATTTCCCCATACATGGCTCCATTCATTGCTCCGTCAATTATATGAAGTTTGCTGATACTATGAGATGAGAAACAACCCCATGCCATGATGCTTCCACCTCCAAACTTCACTGTTGGTGTAGTGTTTTTTTGGGTGATCTGCAGTGCCGTTTCTCCTCCAAACATGGTATGTAGTATGTCAGCCCAAAGTTCAGTTTTGGTCTCGTCTGACCAGACAACAATCTCCCAGTATTCTACAGGCTTGTCAAGATGCTATTTAGAAAACTTTAAACCAGCTTCAACATGCCTTCTTTTGAGGAATGGAGTCTTGCGGGCTGAGCGTCCACAGAGGCCTTGGCGGTGAAGTGCATTGCCTATTGTTTTCTCTGTAACAATTGTACCTGCTGCCTTCAAGTCTTTCTGGAGCACTTTCAGGGTGGTCCTTGGCTTGTTGAGTACTCTTCTGACTATCTTTCTGACCCCCAGAAAGAAATTTCCATTTGAAAAATAACTGCTGTTTAAGTACACAAAAATGTTTTTTTTTTTTTTTTTTATCCGATTACTCGATTCATCGATGGAATTTTCAGTAGAATACAAAGCTGTAGAGAAGGACAGAATAATTCTATGAACAAATCTTTTGAACTTTAAACTAACTACTAAACTGATTCTGCACTGAAAAGAGCTGTTTTTCCCACCACGAGTGGTGTCATTTTTTTCCGTTGTTGACTTGCTGCCCTTTACTGGTTGAGTAGCATGATGCAGTTATCTTCCCTACCCATTTTTCACACTGTCTGATTCAAACTCACTTTAGGTTTTTTGTCTTGCTTGAGTACAAATGGCACTTTTCATTTTTATTTAGAGGCTGTTAGGACACAGAGCGGCAGTACTGAAAATAAAGATCCTGAGTTTTTTTCTATCAGATTTTCCATCAGGAAAATGATCTAATATCTATTATTTGTTCACTGTGTCCTGCAGATGTTCGGATAGTAATGGTGAAGAAAGAGGAGCTTCCCCCTGAGCAGCAGGAGAGGAGCCCCTATCCAGACCAGGAGGATAATGAGTCCCCATTCATTAAAGAGGAACAGGAGGAACTGTGGATCGGTCAGAGCAGAGAGCAGCTTCAAGAACTGGAGGAGGCTGATACCAAGGTCCTGTTTCCTTCAGTCCATATGAAGAGTGAAAATGATGAAGAGGAACCTGAGTCCTCACTGCTTCATCAGAGACTGACTGACCATATGGAAACAGCAGCTGGTGGAGAGGACTGTGGAAGACCAGAACCAGAGAGGAGCTCAGATCCAGAAAGAAATTTACAACCAGAGATTGAGGTTAAGATCGAAGCCTCCCTAGATACTGGATCAGAGACTGAAGACTCCTTGGATGCTGGATCAGGAACTGAAGATAGGGCAGGTGACTGGAAGGAGACCAGAGACTGTCCTAAAAGATTTAAGTCTGCTGCAAACAATAAAACAGAGACTGTAGAGTTACACAATCATCCTGAATCTGTTAAAACCAATCACGTGGTTTCTCTCCCAGAAAAAGGACCTTACATCTGCTCAAAGTGTGGAGAAGGATTTGAGAACGACCTAGATTGGAGTGGACATATGTTAGATCACTTCAAAAGAAAAACTTACAGCTGTTCTGAATGTGGGGAAGTATTTAACCTGAAACGTCATCTGGCCTCGCATATGTTGGGTCACTCAAAAGAAAAAACTTACAGTTGCTCTGAATGTGGGGAAATTTTTAAACGCAACTCAAATATGATTCAACATAAGTTATTTCACTCAAAAGAAAAACCCTTCAGCTGCACTGACTGTGGAAAAAAATTTGGTCGCAAAGCAGACATGACTACACATATGGTTGTCCACCATGAAGAAAAACGTTTTAGCTGCACTGACTGTGGTAAAAAATTTGGTCGCAAAGCAGACATGACCTCACACATGGTTGTCCACACCGAAGAAAAACGTTTTATCTGCACTGAATGTGGCAAAGAATTTGGTCGCAAATCAGACATGACTACACACATGGTGCTCCACCATGAAGAAAAACGTTTCATCTGCGCTAAATGCCCCAAAAAATTTTATTATAAAAAACGCCTGACTACACATATGGTTGTCCACCACGGAGAAAAACCTTTCAGCTGCACTGACTGTGGTAAAATATTTGGTCACAAATCAGACATGGCTTCACATATGGTTGTCCACCATGAAGAAAAACGTTTTAGCTGCACTGACTGTGGTAAAAAATTTGGTCGCAAAGCAGACATGACCTCACACATGGTTGTCCACACAGAAGAAAAACGTTTTATCTGCACTGAATGTGGCAAAGAATTTGGTCGCAAATCAGACATGACTACACATATGGTTGTCCACCATGAAGAAAAACATTTCAGCTGCGCTAAATGCCCCAAAAAATTTTATTACAAAAAATGTCTGACTGCACATATGGTTGTCCACCACGGAGAAAAACCTCTCAGCTGCTCTAAATGTCCGAGAAAATTTATTCTCAAAAAAAACCTGACTGCACATATGGTTGTCCACACCAAAGAAAAACATTTCAGCTGCACTGAATGTGGTAAGATATTTGGTCGCAAATCAGACATGACCTCACACATGGTTGTCCACACCGAAGAAAAACCTTTCAGCTGCACTGAATGTGGCAAAGAATTTGCTCGCAAATCAGACATGACTAAACATATGGTGCTCCACCATGAAGAAAAACGTTTCATCTGCACTAAATGCCCAAAAGAATTTTGTCACAAAAAACGCCTGACTACACATATGGTTTCCTACCATGGCGAAAAACCTTTTAGCTGCTCTAAATGTCTGAAAACATATCGTCACAAACATAACTTGACTGCTCATATGGTTGTCCACAATGCAGAAAAGCCTTTCAGCTGCACTAAATGTCCGAAAAAATTTAGTCACAGAAAATACCTGAATGCACACATGGTTGTCCACCATGCAGAAAAACCTTTCAGCTGCACTAAATGTCCGAAAAAATTTATTCTAAAAAAAAACCTGACTGCACATATGGTTGTCCACAACAAAGAAAAATGTTTCAGCTGCACTAAATGTCCGAAAAAATTTAGTCGCAAAAGAAACCTGACTGCACATATGGTTGTCCACCACGAAGAAAAATGCTTCAGCTGCACTAAATGTCCGAAAAAGTTTAGTCGCAACTCAGCCCTGACTGCACATATGCTTGATCACGCTAAACGTTACGAGTGCTTTGTATGTGGAAAAAGGTTTCGACGTAAATCATATCTGACAACACATCAGCTTTCTCACAGTAGGAAAACCTTACAGCTGCCCTGAATGTGCAAAAAAATCTAAGCTCCAAAAAAGTTTGACACGTTTGTTCATAAATTAAGGACACTTCTTTTCTTCTTCACACCAACACACAGCAGGGAGGTAAACCTCCTCAGCTGCTCTGAATGAAGCAGGTTGACTTTGTGTTGATTTTATGAGACACTATAAACAGTGCATCCTGAAAATACTGCCCATTCTTCACTTTTTCCACATTTTGTTATGTTACAGCCTTATTCCAACATGGAATAAATCTTTTTTTTTCTTAGAAATTCTACACACAACACCCCACAATTGTAACTTTGATTTATTTTTGTATCTATTTGTTTGAAACCTTGTTTGTTTATTGTAAATAAAAAAACTAAGAGATCAAATGTACATATGTATTTCATTAAACATTTTACTCAATATCCACAAGTGTAAGTATTGTTTCGCTCATTTATTTCACTGAGTTGTTGCTCTGCTCTGGGGAGATGACGCCTGATTTACATCCTGCACTAACTAGTTTTTCCATCCAGCTCGAGAGTCAAACCTATGCCCAGAGTTAACACGTAGCTGAATAATATAACATATGATGGGGAAGATAAGCTAACAGGTCTGTGAGAGCCAGAATTCTTGCAGGTTGATAGCTGATCAAATACTTCTTTCATGAAATAAAAATGCAAATCAGTTTTTTAAAAGTACAATTTTTCTGTCTCACAGTTGAAGTGTAACTAGGATAAAAAAAAGATCCCCAGCATTAGATAATAAAAGACAAAGTTTTGTTGGATTACTTAATTTTAATTAAGTTTAATTAATTTTTAGATTATTATTATTATTATTTTTTTTTCTGTTGCTAGGGCTGCCCAAGTAGCTGCCTGTTGCAGCAGCTCTCTCTTCTTTGTCCGTTTCTTGTAATTTTTTTCGTCTCTTTTTTGTAATCTTTGTATTTGGAGTGGATCATCACTTTGTATGGTTCATTGTCGGTCACAAACACCAAACTTTTTGTGGCTTCAGTGATATTTTTACTACTTTTCTCCTGTGTTTGTCTGGAGATCCTACATGTATCCATGCCAATTTCCAAACCAGCGAAATTAGCTGTTAGCAGCCTGTAGCATGTCAATGCTAACTAGTGTAGGGCTTGATGATTTCCCTTGAGCTGAGGAGGAGGAGGTTGAGGATGACGTGCTGGTTCTCGGGTGTGAGCTGGGAGGTGACGACGTGGACCTGTCCTTCCATCCATCGTTGTTGGGAACGTGGGATCTAGCGGACATCGGACGCTGGTGCCACATTGGAGGAGCTTCGCATACTGTGGTCAGACAGGATCCAGGAGACAGAGATTGAACAGACTGCTGGGGAGGCTCAGTCCTGGACCCTGTGGAGGTGGAGACTGGCTGGGCTGGAGAGTGGTGGACGGGATGTCGTCATCTATTTTCTTATGGACCTTTTTGCACTTTCTATACACTTTCTTACTTTTGTTTTCTTAAATGCTGCGGTGACTCCTGAATTTCCCCTCGGGGATAAATAAAGTATTTTCTATTCTATTCTATTCTATTCTATTCTATTCTATTCTATTCTATTCTATTCTGTTCTATTCTGTTCTATTCTATTCTACTTAAACTGTTCAAGTGCATGTCACCATTAGATATGCAAAGTAATGATTAACACAATAAAAGGTTGAAGGAAGTAATTTTTGTTGTGATGGTGTTTTGTAACCATGAGTGAGGAGGGAATGCAGTGGATATGAGACTCTGCTGTACATTGGTGTGATGCATGGGGACATATGCTGTCTGTGCTCCACATGGCACTGACTGCCTGTCAGTCCTCAACAGCAGAGATTGTCTGTGCTCTGCACACAGCACGGACGAGATAGCTTTGCTTCATGACACAGACTGTCTGTGCTCTATATGTCACAGTGAATCTTTTTTTGTTTACTTTGAAATAACACCACTGGGACAGCATTTTGATTGGGGTGCAGTGATGCATTCTGTGGGACACAGGAAGCCCATCTGTAGCTAGTGTACAGACCAGTGGCGGCTGCTGGTCAGTCAAGGAGGGGAAGCTAATTTTTTTCCGACCTACATCATAAATTTGTTAAATTATTTAAACGTAAATTCTACCCTCTGTCCCTTTTCAAGAAAATGATCTGTGACCCTGTCGTACCAACCAGGTGTTTTTCCAGTGTGCCATATTACCTCCTGTATAAAAGTCTGTCTCCCTTTGACCTGTGCCAGACTGATGTGTATCATCTGCCAGTTTTGAGCTAAGATATGTGTCTCCTGAGTTTCTCTTTCACAGTCTTTTAAAAACCAGCAGATACTGTGCGTTTTACCAGTGTTCTCTCAATGGCCAGCAGAGCTAGACTGCTTAAACGGCCTTTGCCCATTGTGTTGTAGGTGTAAGACTTGAGCCGCTTTAAACAGGAGAAGCTTCTCTCTACAGAAGATGCTTCGGTGGAGGGTTATACTTCAAGATCGCTGACTGGCTCATTTCACTGTCAATCAAAAAGGGATTCGGCCTCTGACAGATCATCCAATCATCATGCAGAAGCCCAGCGTCCAGGCCAGCCCACTGCCTCATAGATTCCCAGAGAAGCTGAGCGTCCGTGGACGGAACGACGCCCAGTGTTTATCCAATGACAGTCCAGTTTCCACAGTGGAATAACCCACTCTACGCTTCCCCGCTGAAGTCAGAAACGCTCAGCATCTGACTGTGTTAAAGCGCTGAGACGCTGCAGGGATGAATGAGAAGAAGGTGGAGCCAGGTACCTGTGATAGGTAGCTGATTCTGAACAAAAGATGAAGGAATTCTAACGCATATTTTGTCAATAAAATGTACACACAGCAGTTCATATCACCACTTTTTGGGGACATTTTAGGGGAAGCTGAGCTTCCCTTGCAGTCCTAGATTGCCACTGGTACAGACAGTCTATGGCACTGAGGTGTGCAGACAGGTGACCTGGGACATGCAGCACACAGACAGCAAATATGTATTATGAGGTACACAGATGCTGGTCTGTACCACTGAGCATGGGTAGCCAACTGGTGCCATGAAGCACAGACAAGCAGTCCAATTCATTGAGCACATACAGCCTGTGCCTTCATGTACAGCAGGGTCTCATATCCACTGGGTTACCTCCTCACTCACTGTTACTAAACAGCAAAAAATTACTTTGCTAAAACCGTTTTCGTAAAATGTAAAGAAGCAGTTTTTATGAAGTTTGGTTACAGAGAATATTTAATTGAAAAGTTGAAATTTTAAGCTAGCTTGTCTAAATTTTGAGTTGGATTAATACAAGGTGATGATTTTAAATGAATCCAATTACTAAGCACATGAGACTTAAACCCCTGATGTTAGTCCAGCATTAAACAGTTTTTGAAAAATCTGTGTGGGTTACCAATGGAAACAGTTTTACTAAGTCTGACCAATAGTTTATTTTTACAGTGCAGTGAAGTTAAAGTCTGTTTCTTTTAGCAATGAAGTTGAACCTTCCTAAACCTTTAATTTCATTCATCATGACTCAAATCGTTTGAGTGAAATCAATTAAAACAGTGCAGAGAAGGTTTGCTAACAAACAATTTCTGGGTTAACAGTGCTGATCAAAGGACAGTTTATTGTAAAACACTTAGTTATTGCAACCATGATTGAGGAGTGTTTAAAGTAAGACTGTGTGGTGTCATTTTTTATCCACACTGCAAAGTCACTCCACAGTACTATGATTTAACACCAGCTTAGAGTTAGAAACTGTAAAACAAAACCAAGAATTTAACACTTTACTCCAAAATGGTCTAACACTGGAAGTTTAAGGGGAATTTGCTGTGTATGTGAAAAGCTGTCTCTCTGCTTTCACCCCCAGTTCTTTGTGTTTGCTGATCGGGTTGAGTTTTTTAAGGGAGAAGAGTCAGAGGGGGAGAACAGTCTATGGACAGCTGACTGTCTCCTGTCACTTTAAAGACCTAGATCCAGCAGAACCTGAAGGAGCTGATGTCAAACTGTCTTTCTGTTTCTGAAAGTCTTTTAAAGAAAACAGCTCCCAAGTTTGATTCAGTTTCACCCACACACACACACACACACACACACACACACACACACACACACACACACACACACACACACACACACACACACACACACACACACACACACACACACACACACACACACACACACACACACACGCACACACACGCACACACAGACATGGTTAATGAGAACGGAGAGGAAGCTCTGAAAGTGAAAGTTATTCTTTCAGTTGCCATCTTGATTCAGGGGACAGAGCAGGACAGTGAGGCACGGTGAGTGTTAATCCAACATTTGTATCATTTCACTTCTTAAGTCATGGAAGAAGTCTTCCCTCTGTGAACTGTAAAGAAAAGAAAGCTTCAAATGAACTCAGCAGCTGGATTGACAAGTGAACATAGGAGCTCTGTGTGTGTGTGTGTGTGTGTGTGTGTGTGTGTGTGTGTGTGTGTTGCCAGTATGTACATGCAGCGTCAGAAATTGGACAATGAGTCAAGTCAGTGCGAGATCGGACGACAGAAATGAAGTTAACTGATTAGCCAGACCATGAACGGACGAAGCATAGCTCTGTTGACACTGATAATGCGATTGCTATCAGACTGCATTTGGACTCAGCAGGTCTCAGTACGTCTCAACGTTCAGGAAGTGGATGACTGTGGTAAATATGGTCGCTGCCCTCAGACAGTCTATGGCTCCAACACAACAAACAAACATCATGGCACATCTAACATAAAGAGCTACAGCTGCATCCATCGTGGCCATGGTTATTAGGACATAGCTTCCTCTCAGGGGTGAACTGAAACCACAGTTTTGACCTGAATACAGGACAACCCTCTTTTCAAGACCAAGGAGAAGAAAGAAGAAAACCATTTAGATAATGTGGCGGAGCAGCGGGTAGTGAGGTTTGTTTTATTTGGTTTTAGTTAACCACACATCCACCCAAAAGGTGAGGCAATAACTTTTTAATTTTTAATGACCCAAAGCCAGGCAACGCCACTCTGGGAATTTCACCCAGAGAAGTTAGATAGACCCTCTGAAGGACTCACAGGTTCGTTTTCACAGATGGAGCAAGAAACGTGGTTCCAATACAAAAATTTTCTTTATTTTTAATCCTCAATAATAAAATCGTTATTTTTCTTTAAAAACACCATTCACTCAGGAAGGGAAAGGAAGGGAGCCTAACAGGGCTGAGGCTTACCAGTGAGAAATGTCCGGGACCACAAGGGGGAGGGAGACCCCCCAAGGAAGAGCACCCGGGATTGTGATACACACGCACACACAATGGTGAAGAAAAGAACCAAAAAAATGAAAATCAAAACCCGCAGGTTTCACAGCACACAGGGAAGGGAAACCACCACCAGGGAACCAGGACCACCACTGTGAGCTTCAGCCCTGAAAGGAGAGGGAAGAATTAGCGGGATTGACACAACAAAAACCAAAGCATAAATAATCCCAAGCTACTTAAGAAAAACACGAGAAATAAAGGAATAGAAACTAATTATCGAAATTTACACTTGCAAAGAAAACAGTTAATCAATAAAACAATTTACCAAAATTGAATATTGCCCAATTCTAAAGTATAACCCAACTTAAGAATTTTAACACTCACTGTTTTCAATCAAACAAAACTGAACACAAACCAAACAAAAGAAAATAAATGAAATTCCCCTCTAACAGTGTTTAAATCAAAATAAGAGAAAATAATGAAATTAAAGGGTGTCAATCCTGCCCCTAACACACAACATAAAACCAGCTTTTGGCCCACAGAATCCTTACACAGGCACCAGGAACCACCACACTGGCCTATTCCCGTGTTAAGCGGCCACAGGGTAGCTTAACCAGGCGCAGTGATGAAAAAAAAGGAAAAAAGAAAGGAAAACTAAACAAAACAACAGAATAGACAAAATGAAACAAAGAAACCTCAAGAGGATGGAAACAAAATAAACTTGAAATAATCCGAGTACAGCGAAACACAACAATAAATCAATTAAAGTAACAAGTTAAGTCTTAACAAAACGAAACCAGCTCCCCGTATAGCAAAGCCTGTCAAACAGGGCTCAGTAAGGCAGTTCCAAATAAATCATGTCAATGAAGCATTTCTCAGCAAAGCAGCAGCGTTTCTATCGCTTTATGCGACCAAGAGGTCCTGATCAGCGCACCAGATCACATGTGGAGGAGAAGAGAATGCGCTCCCTGCTTAGCATTAGTTAGCAGCGCCTGAAGCAGCCCTGAAGATCAGTGTGAGGACGTCCCCTGTGCTGCTGCAGCCGACAGCACAGTGCTGTAAATGAGCCCAGGAAACCATAAATCTAAAGTGAAAGAAATCAGATTTCTAAACTAAAACCGAAACTATTAATTTACCTGCAGCACTGTTGCCGTAGCACACACCCAGAGCGTCCCTGCCCAGGCACCAGATCAGTCAGGGAGAGCAGAGAGGAGGTGAGCTTTGAAGCTCGGGAGCGACGGTGGCCAAACGACACCAGACAGCACCCAATGCTGAAGCGGGAACGGTGCGGGTCTACAAACGAAAGATACGCCATGAGGAGAAGCCATGGGTTAGCACACAGAGGCAGCCACTGCTACATTACCTGCACCGGTGCTGCAGAGGAGGCAGGAAGTGTGGCGACCGGGAAGTGGGCGGGACCCCAGAGCCAAAGAGCAAGAGAGCGACAAGAGGAGCAGGGCCTATCTATATAGAGTTGCCTCCTGCTCTGATTGGCTAATCAGCGGGCAGCTAAAAGACCAACCCCAAAGAGCAGATGAGGGAGAGAGGAGAAAGAGGAGACCAGAGGAGCAGAGATGAGGCAACTCATCCTGCTACAATCTACCACCCCCAAAGGCATCGTCGCCCCGACGATGGAACAACTCATACCCAGACTAATAGATGCTAATTCCAAGGTCTAAACAGCACCGAAATTGCATTTGACACAGGGCCAGAGGAGCCCACAGCCCTTTGCCCTGAATGTCCAGTGGATCGCGGAAGGTGATGGACATTGGAATGTTGACCTGCAGTTGACCGTGGAGTCCGGCGAATTGCCACTCCACTTGTGCCAGGGGCAGCCACAGGTGGATGAGCCAAATCTGCAGGCTGCCAGTCTGCCCCCACTGCAGCAGGAGCCACTGGAGAACCTGGTACAACCGGGGTCGAACCCACTGAAGGGAGCTGCTGCCCGGGAGTGGTATGAGTCACTGCAGCTGTTCCGGTAGGGGCCCCGTGGGGGTTTTCATGCCTTAACATGAACAGATCACCATCGCTGAATGGTTCCTCTTCAGACTGTGGCTCATCCGGAAGGAGATGAACAGGGGCACTAGTGCCATCAGGAGCACTGGCCCCAACCACAGCTTTTAACAGCATGCGGCTGACACGTTTGACCTTGGTGTGGTCATCTGCAGGGGCAATCGTGTACACGGAGCCTCCCTCCTTCGGGGCTTTCAGGACCCGATACACCACTGAACCCCACAGATCCTGGATTTTGTGTCGCCCTTTGTGACTGAAGTCCCGCAAGAACACCAACTGGCCCTCCTCCAGGGGAGCATGGCGGACTTGCTGGTCGTGACGGGTCTTGCGACGCTCAGCTGCGACCCTCAGCCGTTCACGGGCACCCTCGAAAGCAACCTGCAAACGAGCCTGGTGCTCCTGGATCCATTCGTGAACACCACCAACAACTGGGTCCTGCACTTGACCCAACAAAAAATCGACTGGGAGTCTGGGTTCCTGCCCAAACATTAGAAAGAACGGGAACTCACCGGTCGACTGATGAGGGGTGGTGTTGTACGAATACAACAGCTGAGGAAGACAGGAGCTCCAGTCTCGCTTTCGAGAAATGGGCAAAGTGCGCAACAGATTGTGAAGGGTCCTGTTGAACCTTTCGCACTGGCCATTGCCAGCTGGGTGATATGGGGTGGTTCTGGATTTTTCGATGCCATAAAGGCTGCAAAGTTGCTGAATCAAACCGCTTTCGAAATTTCGGCCCTGGTCCGAATGTATGCGGGCAGGCACCCCAAACTTACAGAACCACTCTGTAACTAACACCTGAGCCACGGTGGAGGCTCGTTGGTCCCGGGTGGGAACAGCAAGCGTATACTTGCTAAACACGTCTGTCATAACAAGAACGTTTTCCAAACCAGCTTGTGAAGGCTCCAGTACCGTGAAGTCCATAGCCACGATTTCATTAGGCCGAGAAGCCAGCAAGTGTCCCATGAAGCTGCGAGCAGCAGGCTGAGTGTTCTTGGCGACCTGGCACCTCTCACAGGATTGGCACCAGCGAGCCACATCCGAGGACATACCTGGCCAATAGCATCGCTGCCGCAAAAGCTCCAAGGTCCTCTCGACGCCCTGATGGCCATGCCTTTGATGGACCTCCATCAAAACCTCTTCTTTTAACGCAACAGGCAACAACAGCTGACACACCGCCTCAGCACCATCTGGACGGAAGATCTGACGGTACAGAGTACCGTTCTTCTCCACTAGCCGATCCCATTGGCGAAGCAAAGCCAAGGCTGGCTGAGAGAGACGTTGGCGCTCGTCATGATTAGGACGCCGCTTTTCCTTCCAGAAGGTTAACATTTCCGTGAGGATGGGGTCAGTTTGCTGGAGTGTGACAATGTCAGAAGGGGCATGATGAGGAAGAGCTACCATGGCAGCCTGCATGGCTCGTGGCTTTTGGACCTGCAGAGCTTGCTGCAAAGGTTCTGGGAGTGACGTGCTGGGGAGCATGGCTTCCAGGTCCTGAGTCCTAGGGGGACACTGACGGGACAAAGCATCAGCATTTTTGTTAACCCTTCCTGACCTATACTTGACTTCAAAGTCAAAGGCCGCCAGCTGGGCTACCCAGCGTTGTTCGGTGGCGCCAAGTTTAGCAGATGACAGGTGGCTCAACGGGTTGTTGTCTGTGTAGACAACACACTTATGTCCGAGCAGATACTCCCTAAACTTCTCGGTCATGGCCCACTTGAGCGCCAAAAACTCCAACTTCATGGAGCTATAGTTGGTCATGTTACGCTCAGTGGGCCTCAGACCTCTGCTCGCATAAGCAATGGGGCGCACCTTGCCACCCTGCTCCTGTGACAACACAGCTCCCAGGCCCCCATGACTGGCATCGACTTCCAAGATGAAAGGCAGGGAGAAGTCAGCATACGCCAGCACGGGAGCAGTGGTGAGCTTGGTTTTTAGGGCCTCGAAGCTGCGGTGACATTCATCCGACCAATTTTCGGCAACTGCATGCCCTGAACCCTTTCTGGACTTGGTGCCCCCCAACTTAGCCACTAGCCTATGGAGAGGGGCAGCCAACTTGGCAAAACCTTCCACAAACCGGCGGTAGTAACTGGCAAAGCCAAGGAACGACCGCAGTTCGGAGATGGAGCTTGGGGGCTGCCAGTTGGCCACCACCTCCACCTTGCTGGGATCAGTGGAGACACCCTTGTCCGAGATCACATGCCCCAAGTATCGCACCTCCTGCTGGAAAAAGGTGCACTTGGTGAGCTTGGCCTTCAGACCCTGTTGTTTCAACCGCCCTAGCACCACCTCCAACCTCTCCAGATGCTGTTCGACAGTGGAAGAGAAGACAACAATGTCATCAAGGTAGAGCAGCAAAGACTGACACTGTTGATCACCAAAGATCCGTTGCATGAGGCGCTGGAAGGTGCTAGGGGCGTTGCAGAGTCCGAAAGGCATGCGATTCCACTCAAAGAGCCCAAAAGGAGTGCAGAAAGCTGTTTTTGGCCGGTCTGCCTCCGCCACTGGGACCTGATTGTACCCGCTGGCGAGGTCCATGGTGGAAAACCAGCGGGCACCAGTGAGCGCATCCAGGGATTCCTCGATGCGAGGAAGGGGAAAGGCGTCCTTCCTGGTCTTGTTGTTCAAAGGCCTGTAGTCGACGCACATGCGAAGACTACCGTCTTTCTTTTTAGCCAGCACGATGGGTGACGCATAGGGGCTGCTACTTTCTCTGATTACTTGCGCCTCCAGCAGCTTGTTGATGTGCTCTTTCACCACATCATAATCGGACGGGGGGATGCGTCGGTACCGCTGCCGGACAGGAACATCATCCAAGAGTGGGATGTCATGCGTAATCAGATTGGTGCAGCCCAGATCACCATCATGAGCAGCAAAGACTGATGTAAACTTGCTCAGCAGAGATCTCACCTTACCCTGCTCGTCAGCAGGCAGAGACGACAAGTCCATGTCAGCTATCTGGGTTGGAACAGAAGGTGATACAGACTGGGATGCCACTGTAGCCACAGTGGATGGCACTTCAGTCACGCCAGCAGGCAGGCTCACCACGCTTACCTCATCCAGACTGCCGACCACCGTGCGGGGGTAAAGCAGCACGTCGGTGGAGCCTACATTCACCACAGGAATGTAGGCTGTGCCCCGTTCCACCCGAACCAAAGCTGGAGAGGCAAGCAGTCCAGCAGGAAGACCAGAATCCAAGGGCTCAAACAACACGGTGGTGCCTGAGAAGTGCTCTGAGCAAGTGGCTGCAACAACCTTCAGTACACCACCGGGAATCCTCCAAGCCTTCCTACCACGCACAGTGACCTTACCCGAGGCAGGCCGAGGGGCCTGTAGGCTGGCCTGATGGCACTTCTGCAGTGCCTGCACAACTGAGTCAGGAGCCTCTGATACAGAGGGTAAGTCAAACAGAGCCAAGCCATGTTGCCCAAACAGCTCACGGTAACATCTGCGGATGACATTCATCCCCAACACACCCGGAACCTGAGCAGACACACCATTGGGGGGATCCTGAACCACCAACACCCCACACCGTGGCATCAGTTTACCACAAAGCTCCACTGCAAGCTCGATGTAGCCTATGTAAGGAATGGACAACCCATTGGCTGCCCGAAGCTGCAGCCAGTGGCAAGATTGGAGCTTCTCTTGACCCCAAGGCTCAAGGTGCTGGTGGAAGAAGCTCTCAGTTATGGTAGACACCATGGATCCAGTGTCTACCAAGCAAGGGACAGAAATCCCCCCCATGCTTACACGCAGATGGGGACAAGAAGACATGAGGTTGAACACCTCTTCTGAATCACCTACCACTCCTGAGCCAATGGCAGCACCCCCCGAACTGTGGCTCTTCAATTCGGCGGGCGCTAGTTTTCCGAAAGTGGAGCAGGATGGTGCTGTACCCCATGGCGTTGTACAGGTAAAGACTGTTGAGAGGGAGGGGCAGCACGCACTCCCTCACACTCTCTGGCAAAATGACCAGGCTGATGACAACGCCTACAGATCACGGGACCTCGATTTGGAGGCCGACTGCGCTGGTGAGAGCTCTGCAGGCGAGAGATGCTCTGGGTAAGTTGGTTAAGTTGTTCCTGCTGGAGCTTGAGCATTTCTCTCATCTCACTCAGTTCCGATGCAGGGGCTGGGCTAGTAACCACCTGGGGACCACTCTTAACCCCACACTGAAACCCAAGAATGGAGGGAACAGAGTGACTTCTGCCCCTGGCTCCTCCTGGTAGGCCCTCGCGCTCCCACCGGATTGCCTCACCCCTGACCTCAAGCAACGTAGCAATAGGCTGCCTCCTTACAAACTGCTTCAATTCCCGACGAAGAGCGCCATCAAGAATGTGCTCGACAAATTGGTCACGCAGCAAAACCTCTGCGTTGGGCATGTCGCTGGGTGCACGTTGTTTGACAGATGCCATGAGACTCATTAACGCCAGGGAAAACTCTTGTAGAGTCTCCCCCTCTTGCCGGGAAAAGAAAGCCTCTTGCAGGGCGACGTAGGAATCGGCGCAACCATACAGCTCTTGTAACACAGCAATTATCTTTTCTGGATCGCCGCGTTCCGCACCTGATCGAAATTCAATCTCCTCACGTGCTTCTCCTTCGAGGTGATCATGCAAGAAAAATGCCTGATCCTGTGTGGACAAATGGCGGGCTCTAATGCATGCCTGCACCTCTTCTAGCCAGTCAGCTAACCCTATACCGGATCTTCCCCGAAACATGGGACATTTCCTGTCTCTGGGCAGGAACACCAGTCTGTCTGGTGCAGGAGCGCTAGAAGGTAAAGCAGGAGGCACAGTGGAGGTAGAGGGTGCAGCGCTGGAACCAGACACGGCCGTAGTCTGTTCCTGGCGCAGCCTCTCATTGTCCGCCCTCAACTGTGCAACTAAATCCCTCAACTCTTGCAATTCGGCCTCCATAGCTGCACCCAGACCAAAGGAGAAAACAACAAGAAAATTGAGAAAATCGCAAACTAGGGTGAGGAGGCGAAGGATGCAAGGTAAAGAGACAATTTTGATCCACACCAGGACTCTGTAATTCACAAGAAACCAACTGCTGCTTTGCTTTGATACAACAAATGAAACACCTGAATTTTTTTTTTTTTTTCAATCAAGGGCCACCATACCAATAAAAAAAAAAAAAATCAATTCAGAAAGTTGAAAGAAAACAAAAAGGGAACACACGTCTATGCTCTCAAAATGTGAATCCTGCCGGCAACGCCAGATTGTGGCGGAGCAGCGGGTAGTGAGGTTTGTTTTATTTGGTTTTAGTTAACCACACATCCACCCAAAAGGTGAGGCAATAACTTTTTAATTTTTAATGACCCAAAGCCAGGCAACGCCACTCTGGGAATTTCACCCAGAGAAGTTAGATAGACCCTCTGAAGGACTCACAGGTTCGTTTTCACAGATGGAGCAAGAAACGTGGTTCCAATACAAAAATTTTCTTTATTTTTAATCCTCAATAATAAAATCGTTATTTTTCTTTAAAAACACCATTCACTCAGGAAGGGAAAGGAAGGGAGCCTAACAGGGCTGAGGCTTACCAGTGGGAAATGTCCGGGACCACAAGGGGGAGGGAGACCCCCCAAGGAAGAGCACCCGGGATTGTGATACACACGCACACACAATGGTGAAGAAAAGAACCAAAAAAATGAAAATCAAAACCCGCAGGTTTCACAGCACACAGGGAAGGGAAACCACCACCAGGGAACCAGGACCACCACTGTGAGCTTCAGCCCTGAAAGGAGAGGGAAGAATTAGCGGGATTGACACAACAAAAACCAAAGCATAAATAATCCCAAGCTACTTAAGAAAAACACGAGAAATAAAGGAATAGAAACTAATTATCGAAATTTACACTTGCAAAGAAAACAGTTAATCAATAAAACAATTTACCAAAATTGAATATTGCCCAATTCTAAAGTATAACCCAACTTAAGAATTTTAACACTCACTGTTTTCAATCAAACAAAACTGAACACATACCAAACAAAAGAAAATAAACGAAATTCCCCTCTAACAGTGTTTAAATCAAAATAAGAGAAAATAATGAAATTAAAGGGTGTCAATCCTGCCCCTAACACACAACATAAAACCAGCTTTTGGCACACAGAATCCTTACACAGGCACCAGGAACCACCACACTGGCCTATTCCCGTGTTAAGCGGCCACAGGGTAGCTTAACCAGGCGCAGTGATGAAAAAAAAGGAAAAAAGAAAGGAAAACTAAACAAAACAACAGAATAGACAAAATGAAACAAAGAAACCTCAAGAGGATGGAAACAAAATAAACTTGAAATAATCCGAGTACAGCGAAACACAACAATAAATCAATTAAAGTAACAAGTTAAGTCTTAACAAAACGAAACCAGCTCCCCGTATAGCAAAGCCTGTCAAACAGGGCTCAGTAAGGCAGTTCCAAATAAATCATGTCAATGAAGCATTTCTCAGCAAAGCAGCAGCGTTTCTATCGCTTTATGCGACCAAGAGGTCCTGATCAGCGCACCAGATCACATGTGGAGGAGAAGAGAATGCGCTCCCTGCTTAGCATTAGTTAGCAGCGCCTGAAGCAGCCCTGAAGATCAGTGTGAGGACGTCCCCTGTGCTGCTGCAGCCGACAGCACAGTGCTGTAAATGAGCCCAGGAAACCATAAATCTAAAGTGAAAGAAATCAGATTTCTAAACTAAAACCGAAACTATTAATTTACCTGCAGCACTGTTGCCGTAGCACACACCCAGAGCGTCCCTGCCCAGGCACCAGATCAGTCAGGGAGAGCAGAGAGGAGGTGAGCTTTGAAGCTCGGGAGCGACGGTGGCCAAACGACACCAGACAGCACCCAATGCTGAAGCGGGAACGGTGCGGGTCTACAAACGAAAGATACGCCATGAGGAGAAGCCATGGGTTAGCACACAGAGGCAGCCACTGCTACATTACCTGCACCGGTGCTGCAGAGGAGGCAGGAAGTGTGGCGACCGGGAAGTGGGCGGGACCCCAGAGCCAAAGAGCAAGAGAGCGACAAGAGGAGCAGGGCCTATCTATATAGAGTTGCCTCCTGCTCTGATTGGCTAATCAGCGGGCAGCTAAAAGACCAACCCCAAAGAGCAGATGAGGGAGAGAGGAGAAAGAGGAGACCAGAGGAGCAGAGATGAGGCAACTCATCCTGCTACAATAATAATAAGAGACTGCTTTCAATTTTGGCTCTACATACAATCACTATGATCTGTGTTGTCAGTGTGATTCTGATGACAGGTCTTGTAATGAAACAAACCTTTGTTACATTTCTCAGTAAACTCACACACTGTCCTGTCAGTCTCTTGGAAACAGCCACTTAGAGGACAATGATAAGCTTTTCTTTCTCATTGTTCAGACTGTCTTTTAAGACGCCCCATCTTCGGACATTGCACTCTGTAACTCCATATTTTCCAGCTGTCTGACAGTTGTTTAACGTCTCTGCTGTATTGACCATCATTATCTTAAATTTGTATCATAACTCCACCTCATTTGTCTGTTAACTTGCCCAACTTTTTTTGGTCCACTTTGCTCTGGATAATCTTGTGCCTCTCAATCTCTTTTTTTTCTTTTATTAACTTGTCCTGTCCAGCGTCATGTCAAAAGAATTAGAGTCTGGCTGCCGTATTGTGTAGAACACATTTACTTTTCCAAGGGGAGCCATTTGTGTATCAGGTTCCCCTTGAGTTTTAAAATGATACTCTTTATCAGCATTTTGGAATATATATATATATATATATATATATATATATATATATATATATATATATATATATATATATATATATATATATATATATATATATATATATATATATTTTCCCGTATATTGCCAAGTTTGAAGATTACTGCTTGACCAGAACAAAGTGATATCAGAAAAGAAACAGTGATAACGGGAAAGTGTGAAGAGAGAGAAGAGACTAGACTAAAAGAGAAACAAGAAAACAACAGTAGAGAGCAACCACAACAACTGAGTAAATGACTACAGACAGGAGGACCAAACAACCAGCTGCTGAGCCTGAAAACAGACAGTATCCTGAGGTCTTTGACATCATAATCACAAGGAGCACCTGTGGAGAGATGAACTGGAGAAATCATGAGCAACAGTGAGCACATCGACGACAATTGTAAAAAAAATATGTATACGTATACAGAAATATACACAGATGTATACACTCACCTACACATATAGGAGCACGGGTGAGAGCGCTGAATATTGGGGGTTAGTTTTGATTTCAGTTGGGTGATCATGCCAAGGTGTGATCATGCAGATGTGGCCCCGCTGCCCCCAGAAGCCAGACGCACACTGAGAGGGCCCTCGGCACTGGGCACCTAGCAGCCACAACAGAGCACAGAGCCCAGACAGTCCACCATGGAGACAGCAGCACGCCAACCTAGGAAGAGGCAAGGAGAGGGGGCCCTGGGAAGGCAAGAGGCAGGCCCCCGACACTGTGGAGTGGGAGACTCAGGAGACAGGGACTGAGGCCCACAGGCCCTGCTAGACGCCTGGGCCCCAGGCCAAAGGGCCACCCACCCCAGAAGACGAAGCGCCCGGTTAAGCACCCAGGACGGACCCAGCCGAGGTCACTACCCACCGCAAGGCAGTATCAGCCCCCAGCGCACCCGGCCAGACTCCGGAGACCACAGAGATCTTCTCCCCAAGACCCAGTCCCCTGAACACAACCCCCCATTCCAACCCACCCCTATCCCCCTCCCATCTGTTCCCCAGCCCTCCCCGGCAATCCTACTCCATGGTGATCCTAATGCCTCTCCATTTCTCATCCCCTGTCCATAACTCGTGTAAGTGTGTTTCTGCTGCAACTGATAGATGACGGCAGCCACTGTGAGGTCACTGGTTTTACCAAAAACTGGTGCCCTCTGCTGTTGCAGTTGTGTAGTGACTATGGACAACTATCAGTATGCGTCAATGGTTAGACCCTGATTACAAGACTAGTTATTGTTGTGTGTTGGGCTCTCTGTGAGTGTTGCTGTTGAACCTTTCAGACCGACTTCAGACCACAACATGAGTGTTAGAAAAAAGGAAGAGGAGGACAGAGCACAGTCTCCTGGACCCAGCTGTGTGTCTCTGGAGAGTGACTGGTCCAACAATCTTCCTCCAGACTTCAGCAATGAACCTGGACCCTCAGACCCAAAGTAAGGCTCTGAGGCTGTTTCACTGTGCTCCTGAATGTTTCTAGAAAATAGACAGCTGAAACTCCTGAAGCCTTTCTGGGTTGCTGGTTCACATCTGTCCCTCACAGTGCGGAGTCTCCTGTTTGAAAGGAGGAGAGGGAAAGATGTGAATCTCAGAGCAAAGTGTCTGTGAATCAGCTCTGTGAAAATGAAGGCTTTGACTGTGAAGTAGCCGCAGATAGGCATTGTGGGATTTGTGTGAACAAATGACAGTAAGGCCTGTCTCTGATTTATAAACAATCATACAGGAAAAACAGAAACCAGGAGGGTTCAAATCAAACAGACATTAGAAACTGAAGGCTGAATTCATCCAGACACATACGAAGAGTCTGGCTGCAGACCTCACCTCTCAAGCCCCTGAAATCATCTCTGAAGTCCCTAAATTCAAAATAAAAATACTGTCCAATTCTGGTTTATAATTTTCATTATAGATTTAATTTGGTCTGACTCTTTTTTGGGGGGGAATCCAGCAGTGTATTTGGAAAGAAAATCGGGAAGTCACTTCTTGTTTAGCATTTTACTTTATCTCATTTACTCACTACGGTACTTGCTTTAGTACAAAATGCAAAATGAACACTTCGGTGTGACTTATTTAAACCTATTTTTAAAAAAGCCTACTGATGAAGCTTAAAGGGGCTGTGAGGAGTTTCTGAGTGATCTTGAAAAAGTCTCTCTTCCAGATAAATGCCTGATCATAATCCACACTTTTAAATATGATCATCAGCACCGGTATTATCCCAAAAAAGCTACTCTGTAGTTCCCTGATCAGGTCGAGCAAGACCAGTTTAATTTATGGCACATCTAGGGCTGTATTCAGACCAGAAAAGTCCTTTGGTCCACTTGTTTGGTCCGGACCAAAAGTGGACTTTATTTTTTTCGTTTGGTGCGGTTCGTATTCAGATTGTACTTTGTGCAAGTGGACTATATTCTGTAAACACATCCACGTGTGTGACGATCAGTGCTCTCATTGGACAGCACTGACAAAGGTGACACACAGAATACAGACCTGGAAATGGAGGTAAACGTGTTTGTGCTCTTATTAGAGCTGCTAAATCATTTTCAGTTTCAAGAGCAGCTCCTTCAAAGCAGGCTTAACAACACCGCTTCAAAATTTGGAACAGCGAAGACGAATTCGCGCAGCAAGGGGACGCTATGCTCTGAGTGTCCTGACCCACAACATGCTAATAACAGTGTGGCTAAACAGAAGACGGAGGATGAGGTATGAACCAAAGACGGTTAGGTTACGGTGGCTTTATAGGCCCAAAAGGCCCATGTATCCTGTAGTTAGTTCGGATGGACCTTGGTTTGTATTCAGACCTGCACCGGAGTACCACGAACCGTACCAGAGTTCGTTTGGAAGCGGACCGAGACCACCTCAAAAAGTGGGTTTGGTCCGCACCAGGGTTCGTTTGTGTCTATTCACACCTGCATGGAAAGTCCGCACCAGCGTGGAAAACGAACCCTGGTCCGTTTAAAGTGGACCAAACAGTCCAGGTCTGAATACGCCCTTAGTCTTTATGACAACACCACGCTGGATAGGGAAATTTAGTGTGAAGAGAGATCTGTGTTTTTCTCTACTGAAAACGATTTCTGTGATTAATTTTGTAGTGATGGTGAACACTGGAGCCTAACTGTCAGACAGAAAAAGGACAGAAGAGCCAAAGAAAGTGAAACAGGAGAGTGATACAGCCCGAGCTAAAGGCTAAAACACAAGCTAAAAGCTAAAACACTGGCTAGTTAAAACAATGGCTAAAAGCTAACACAGGAGCTAAACTGTTAGTGATAATGTTGATTCCAACCCACAGTCAGCAGTTATTCTGCAGTGGTCTGTTCAAACTTGAGAGTCTATCAATAAAATGAAGAGTGAGGTTACGTTAGCTCTGCTTGGTAGATGACTGGCAGGACATAATCAGGATTCACTAACGTTACACATTACAGACATGTCTTAGAGCACAGGGCTGTGAGTGGTGCTATATATGGAGGGCTACAAAACTACAGTAGAAATTTACAAAATTCGCTTTTTTTCACGTTTCAAACAACCGCTGTATGTCACTGTTGATAAATATCATAATTTTTTACATTGTACTCAGAAAATTGTCTTGAATGAACAAAGTTTTTTCAACCCGGTCTCCTTTCGTTTCCAAGGTAAACACATACCTTTTTAAAAGTCACATCTTTGTGACAGTGCGTGTGAAACTCTGGGCCAGAAGGTGTCGCCGCAGTCCAAGTACAACAGATCCTCCTGACAGTCCCTTTACAGGAAAATAAATAAACTGCACATCAGAGTTTGCCTAAAATCAATGGTTCTCCAAAGAGGGTTAGTTAGCAACAGAAAAACTGCCTACAATCCTTTAGAAACTGTTCATTACTTTGAAACTTATGTCAGTTTACTTTGCGCAGCATTCTTAGTCAAAATATCTGTACATAAGACATCAATGTATTTCTGTTCCCAACCTGACCCCATTCTCATTCATTGAGTGTTTTTATTTTTGCCATTTGTGTTTTTATTTTTACATTTTGGAAATCAGACATAAAGATAGCTTAAGCATAACATCATTTAATTTGATAAAGTCATGTCCACCCTTGGGTACATCCTAGAAAATAGTTCAGGTATTAGTAGCTTAAAGGCAGGGTTGGCAGTCCAGAAAAACTAGCATGAATTTGAATGTAGCAATCTTGTCAGGACACCTCCTAGCCCCTCCTCCCCCGCCCCCGCTCACATGCACGGGCGCCGCTGATTCGCAACCATGATTGTGAATGACTGAAAGACGGACTCAGCACATCATTTTATGTTGTGTTGTGTTATGCCAATGCAATTCTATGCTCTTTTAGACACTTACAAAACAATAAATGAGTGGTGCAAAAGTCACATCGAGCACGTCGCAGCATATGTAGATGAAAAATGACACATTAATCTGTTTTTTAACTTTTTCAGAGTAGTAACGTACTGTTTTCTCTGTGTTTTATGACACAATGATTCTTTTTTTCCAGTCCAAATGTAATAAATTACAACATTTCCAGGGCTGATGGCGAAGGTTAAAGTCTGCGGGATAGGGGCTTGAGAGGTGAGTTCTCAAAAAATAACCAAACTTTAACTTCTCTCTCTGACCTAGACCAGGATCTGGACCACATACAGCCTGTCAGAGCCGCCCTGAACAAAGTAAGCCTGTACACCTTTCTTTTTCTGTGATCAGGTCTGAAACAGCCAAGTGAAATGTAACTTTGTTGTTTTTCTGCTCCAGCAGGTCTCTTTGCTGTTTCTTCTTTGATCAGTGTTCTCCTCTCAGAGAAAACACAAAGCCAGAAGAATTCACAGCTGACATGTTTTGCTTTGCTGAGATCGCCCTCTGTCTCTTTATTCACCGTCTTCTCTGTTGGCTTCTTAGTTTAGTTTGCCCACATGGACACAGAGAGCTGTGAGGACTCTGTGCACATCTTTTCATACTGATGAAGTCATTATAACAATTGCTTCATTTTCACATTCTCTTTGTTTTTCTCTCTCTGGTTTGTCTTTTTCAGAGCCAGCAGCTCTGCAGCAGCTTTTAAATGAACACAAGATCAGTCTGAGGAGGAGATGTGAATGTGTGACTGAGGGAAGTGATGAAGGAGGAAGTAGACCCCTCCTCAACAGGATCTACACTGAGCTCTACATCACAGAGGGACCAAGTGAAGAGGTGAATACTCAACATGAAGTGAGGCAGCTGGAGACAGACTCCAAGAAGAAAATCCTCTATGAGACTCCCATCAGGTGCCAGGACATCTTTAAAGCCTTACCTAAGCAACGAGTTATCAGAGTGGCTCTGACTAACGGCGTGGCTGGGATTGGAAAAACTTTCTCAGTGCTGAAGTTTACTCTGGACTGGGCAGAGGGCTCTGAAAACCAAGACCTCACTCTGGTGGTTCTGCTTTCATTCAGGGAGCTGAACCTGATCAAAGATGAGAGCTACAGTCTCCTAAGTCTGCTCCATCTTTTCCATCCAACATTAGAAAAGCTGAGAGCAGAGACGCTGGCTTTCTGTAAACTTCTGTTCATCTTTGACGGCCTGGATGAAAGCAGACTGTCTCTGGATTTTCACAGCACTCAGGTTGTGTCAGATGTCACACAGGAGTGCTCTGTAAACGTGCTGTTAACAAACCTCATCAAGGGGAACCTACTTCCTTCAGCTCTGGTGTGGATCACTTCCCGACCTGCAGCAGCCAATCAGATCCCTCCTTCATGTGTGGACAGGCTGACAGAAGTACGAGGCTTCACTGACGCCCAGAAGGAGGAGTATTTCAGGAGGAGGTTCAGGGATGAAGATCTGTCCAAAAGGATCATCTCACACATAAAGACCTCCAGAAGCCTCCACATCATGTGTCTGATCCCGGTCTTCTGCTGGATCACTGCTACAGTCCTAGAGCACATGATGAGGACAAAGCAGAGAGGAGAGCTGCCCAAGACCTTGACTGACATGTACTCACACTTCCTGCTGGTTCAGACTCAGAGGAAGAAGAAAAAGTACGCTGAGGGTCATGAGACCAGTCCTCAGGAGCTGATGGAGGCTGACAGAGAGGTCCTCCCGAAGCTGGGCAGGCTGGCGTTTGAACATCTGAAGAAAGGAAACATCCTGTTCTACCAAGAAGACCTGGAGCGCTGTGGTCTGGATGTCACAGAGGCCTCGGTGTACTCAGGAGTTTGTACAGAGATCTTCAAAAGAGAGAGTGTGATCTTCCAGAAAACCGTCTACTGCTTCGTTCATCTGAGCGTTCAGGAGTTTCTGGCTGCAGTCTACATGTTCCACTGTTTCACTCACAAAGACACAGCAGGACGGGAGGACTTTCTAGAGGGACAAGACAGGAAACATAAACACACAAAGTGGAGCACACCATTGCTGAAGGTTTTTCAGGGAAAAAAAAACAAAGTTTTAACCCTGGCAGACCTCCTGAATGGAGCTATGATGAAAGCTCTGAGCAGTAAAAACGGTCACCTGGACCTGTTTGTTCGCTTCCTTCATGGACTGTCAAACCAGTCACTCTTAGGGGGTCTGCTGGGTCACACAGACAACAGTCCAGAGATGATCCAAAGAGTCATCAACAACCTGAAGAAGATGAACAGTGATGAGGTCTCTCCTGACAGAAGCATCAACATCTTCCACTGTCTGACGGAGATGAACGACCCCTCAGTCCATCAGGAGATCCAAGAGTTTCTGGAGTCAGAGAACAGACCAGAGAAGAGACTCTCTGAGATCCAGTGCTCTGCTCTGGCCTACATGCTGCAGATGTCAGAGGAGGTTCTGGGTGAATTAGATGTGAAGAAGTACAAAACATCAAATGAGGGACGACGGAGACTCATTCCAGCTGTAAGGAACTGCAGGAAGGCTCAGTAAGTTCCTCTGGAATCAACTTAATGAATCTGTGTGATAGAACGATTGAGATGTGAAAACCGAGTAAAAGTCCGGATTCCTCTGAAGATGGTGATCTACTGGTTTCTTAAAGTCTAACATGATGTGTTTGTCTGATCTTTTTCAGATGATTCAGACTGTGATCTTTCTGATGACATTTAGTTCAATAATGATCTGATCCACTCTGTTCTCATCAAACACATTCTTCATATAAAGAGTCCTCTCTTACGCTAACTTTCTTTATCACAGACTGTCAGACTGTGGGCTGTCAGAGACTCACTGTGAAGTTGTGGCTTCTGCTCTGAAGTCAAACCCTTCCCATCTCAGAGAGCTGAACATGAGTTACAACTATGATCTGAAGGATCCAGGAGTGAGGCGTCTGTCAGCTGGTCTGGGGAGTCCACACTGCAGACTGGAGACTCTGCGGTGAGTTCACTGACTGGTTCTGTTTAGGACCAGGTGATACAATCCCTTGGTTAATCTGTTTACCTGAAATTTGAGTGGGGAGAATTAGCAGTGGAAACTGTGATGCCATGTGCGGGGTGGGTCGCTGACACTGGCCAGCCATCCAGCTAGCACCAGGGAGGGGCTGGGGCCAAGATCTTCGCTCTGGTCATATGAAGGACACTGTCCTTCATTGCTGTTTCGATGACTAGTCCCCAACACCTCAAGACGGCTCGTCAGCAAAAATCTCCCAGACCTGCCTCCCTATGCTCTTAGCCCTGTGTGTTTGATGGCATGGTGCAATGTGGTAGTTTGTCAGAGTCAGTTTACAGGGCTGTGAGGGGTGTTCCACCTCAATATAGGGTGGGTTGGGTTCTTGGGGCTGAGGATAGGGACAAAAACCCTGGTTGGGTTGTAGAGGTTGGAGTGGGGTGAAGTGGGGTGGGGGTGAAAACCCTGGTTAGGGTAGTGGGAAATGGGATCAGTGGGGAGTAAAGCAGGATGAAAACCATACCTGCCAACCTTCCTGTTTTCTGTGTGAGTCTCTTGTTTTTTAACCTTCTCAGGTCAGTATTTTTCAGGAGTACTGAATTTTTGATAGAATAATGGAAAGTGGAGGAATAGAGAGTTGGGCTCAGGTGTTGTGTCTGCTTCAGACTCACATTGAGTTCAGTCCCTCAGAGTAGATGATATCAGAACTAACAACCACTTGATGTGAAGAACTCAGACTGCTGAAGCTTCTTATTAGTTTCAAGGGAACTTATATTGTCATTGGGTTTTCTGCCTTCACTGTTCCTCACCCACTCAGCTTCAGCTGTCTGGAGTCTTATATTTCATTTTCTTTCAACAGATTATTGAACACTGAATGTTTCTGAATGTACCTGATTTATTTTATTTATTTATTTTTTCAGATTGAGAGACTGCAGTTTGTCAGGGGTCAGCTGTGCCTCTCTGGCTTCTGCTCTGGAGTCCAACCCCTCCTATCTGAGAGAGCTGCAGCTGAGCTACAACAAACTGCAGGACTCAGGAGTGGAGCTGCTGTGTGGTTTCCTGGAGAGTCCACTCTGCAGGCTGGAGACTCTGAGGTCAGTTCTCTGACTCTTTGTAACTGTTGCTCTGACATGTTTAAGAAGGAATTTATCTTGTTCATACCTTTCTCACATTAATGCAGTTGAGTTGAAGATTTTCTTGAGGTCATATCCGATGTTAAATGTACTTAATCTGCCTGACTCTTAAGTACAAAGGAATGTTGAGTTTTCTTAAATAGTTATATCTGGATCTAGAGGATCTTCTGAACTTGTTTTAGTTTTTATTGATTCTGTTTCCTTTCTCAAAAAGATGTGTATTTCTATCTGTAGTTCTGATATCTAAACAGAGCTTATGACAATCCCTCAGCTCTTCGCTGTAAAAGTCAAGTTTTCTATTTGTGGTCAGTTATTTTATGACAGTGCCACGTTGTAAGAAGTAGGTTTCATGAAGGTGGGGGTGGGGTGGGGGTTGTAACAGTAGCTTTAAAATCACAAACTGTATGATTTGTTTACTATGTTATTAAAGGTACAGGTTTTCACGGTAAAGAGTGTTTGGATGTGGCATGAGAAGGAAATTATTTCAATTTGCTGTGAAGAAGATCTGTTTTAATTAGACTACAGCCACGTCTTTTTTTGTTTTGGAAATGAATGGAGATCAGGGGGGTATTCCACGAAGCGGGCTAAAAGAGGCTGGGCTATCCCCGGTAAGCGTGGCCACTTTAATCTTAGCTGCAACTCGTTCCACTAACGAGGCTCAGCTAATTTTCAGAGACGCTTATTCAAGCCAGGCTGATCGAAGCTGTGGCTAAGCGCGCGTCCGCGGTAGATAAAAAGCCCCGACGTGTCGATTGTCGAAATGACCAAATCATGTCAAAATCGAGAGCGGAGACGCTTCCCTCAGCAGAGAAAAAAACTCCTCATGGAGTCGTATGATGACTACAAGGGGAAATTCACATAAAAGGGTGACACTGTGGCAATAATTAGAGCCAGAGAAGCTGCTGGTTCAAGAATACCATGCTTATGTGTCAAATCAACACTGACTGTTTCTGCTGAGTTTGATGACCTTTTTTCTTCTCATTCTAAAGCTCCCACACTGCTGTGGCTCAGAGGAGATTGGTCTTGATTAAATTAAGGCTGTCCATAAATAGACCTGTTGATATATATATATATATATATATATATATATATATATATATATATATATATATATATATATATATATATATATATATATATATAAATATATATATTTATAAATATATATATATATATATATATATATATATATATATATATATATATATATATATATATATATATATATATATATATATATATGTATATATATATATATACATATATATATATATATATATATATATATATATATATACACTTCACGTGGCGATGACTTAAACAGTAGAAAAGACATGTATAGATGAGATGTCATTTTATTAGAGATGATTCAGCTGTCAGATGAGATGTGTCCGTGATACAGTGCTCTATATTTAAATAAGGAGAAGACACAAAGTTATCTCACCGTGTGGAATCACCTTTACATTATCATCTTGATCAGAATGGACCGCTGGTAAAAGGAAGGTATTTCTATGGAAAATTGTGGCTGTTGTCACCTTTTATATCATAAGACCATTTCTGCCTTTATTCTGTCACATGTTGATTGTACTTTGAGGGTGACAGAAGAGAGAAATCAGCTTTTTTCAAATAGTTACCACTGGTGGGATCGAACCCACGCTGCAAGTAAAACATGAATCACTGTGAGACTGCATCCTGCTCTCTAACCACTCAGCCACTAAGAGCCCCACATCAGGGACAGACAGTCTAGTATCTGACATGTCTTGATTCATGGTTATTCCAGTCTGGTATAACTGGGGTGGTACACCTGTCAAAGGATCACGCAGGTGTCCTAAGGTGAGCTCAGGGAGGACGGAAACCTCCCGTGGAGCTGAAGGGCAAAAGCTCGCTTGATCTTGATTTTCAGTATGAATACGGACCGTGGAAGTGGAACCTCACGATCCTTCTTTTTTGGGTTTTAAGCAGGAGGTGTCAGAAAAGTTACCCAAAGGTTTCAATTTATGTTTACGAACAAGAACATCATTCATCACAGTTATTTAATGTGACACATGCAGTTCACAAGGCGTCTTTCAGAAGCCTGTCGGACCTTCTCTGAGAAGGTAAGTCTGACGTTTAGCCTGACCGGGACCAGGCTAGTCGCACTGACTAATTTACCATGGTTACCAAGCCACGCTAGCCCTAAGCCTCGTTTGTGGAACCAAACTCTTGCTAAAGCTAGCGAGGCTAACCCAAATAAGCCAGGCTTTGAGCTAAGCCAGCTTCGTGGAATACCCCCCCAGATCTTGCTGTTAAAACAACTTTTCTTTGTTCAAGACAACTTTTTACTGTTTACAATGCCATGGTGTAAGGTATTCATCAACAGTTATGTAGAGCTTTTGTTTTAAACATGACAACATCAAACTTTTAACTGTAGTTTAGTAGCCAGCTACATGTAGCGCTACTGGCAGCCTGGTGCTCTGACGTATCCTTAACATATGCGTGTAACAGAATACAATGTATTAAAAATAAGTCCTGAAACCCCTACTCTGAACATCAAATAACTACACACTGAATGTTTCTGAACTTACACCATTTCTTTTTTTTTGTCAGACTGAAGGGCTGCAGTTTGTCAGAGATCAGCTGTGCTCGTCTGGCTACTGTTCTTAAGTCCAACCCCCCTCACCTGAGAGAGCTGGACCTGGGTTGGAACGAGCTGCAGGACTCAGGAGTGGAGCTGCTGTGTGGTTTTCTAGAGAGTCCACTCTGCAGATTGGAGACTCTGAGGTCAGTTCACTGAATCTCTGCTGTTGCTCACATTCAATGAAGGAAGGTAACGTGTTATAAATATTCCTCACATTGGTGCAGTTGAGTTGAAGATTTTCTTGAGGTCATATTCTGATGTTGAACGATGTTTAACATCTGACTGGGCAATGATTCAATTTTTATCTTTATCATTTATTTTTATTCAGATTGAGGGGCTGCAGGTTGTCAGAGATTAGCTGTGCGTCACTGGCCTCTGCTCTGAAGTCAAACCCGTCCCACCTGAGAGAGCTGGACCTGAGTGGAAACTACCTGCTGGATTCAGGAGAGAAAGTTCTGTCTGACCTGAAGGAGAGTCCTCTCTACAGACTGGAGTCTCTGAGGTCTGTTCAGTGCTGTGGTCAGTTTTTCTCTCTAGGATTACTGTAGTGATGTTTATATCTTACACTTCATTTCTGTCTGCTGATAAGTAGGAGTCAGGGTTGTTGTCTTTGTTGCTCATGAGAGACTCTGGCAGAGCGCGGAGACACTTCAGAAAAGTCCACTATGTTCCACAAGCTCTCTCAGCATCTTTAGTGGGATGAATAACCCCCATGAATAACACCTGGCTCTGTGGGAAACTATATCATGAGCAGATGTTTGATTGACCATCAGTTGTTGACTTTAGCTTTGAGAAGTTAGCCTCTGTAAAGCCCTCTCTCCTCTCCAGCTTCACCCATTGTCCAAAAGTACTCACACTGGGATCTAGAAAAAACATGGCAGTGGTCAGATGCTGAACATGGGAGTCTATGTTCATAGAGGAGAAAACATCATGTTGGCTTGGTCCATTATTTTTACAGTCTGTGGTGTAACATTTGATGCATGACCTCTGCTGTCTGTCTCCTTCTGTCTCTTCAGGTGGTGATCTCTGTGAGAGTGGTGATGATCCAGAAAAGGTGAGGCAGCAGCAGCCTGTGTGGAGAGGCTCTGACTGCAGCGTGCTTCTGGGAGGAAAAGGAAGAGGAAGAGGAAGAGGAAGAGGAAGAGGAAGAGGAAGAGGAAGAGGAAAGAGCATCCAGCAGTGACAGACAGAGGAATCACAGAAGGTGGAGGTTATGGTCAGTGCCGCAGTCCGAACTGCTCTGAGATCAGCTCCACTCTCAGACACAGACACAGGTCCTTTGTGTGTGTGTGTGTACTGCTTTGTCCTTCTACACACTCTCTGCGGACACACTGAGATTCCTCCACCCCTTCTGCTCCACACCTCCCTACTCTGCCTGGAGCCTCCACCTGGATTTAAAGGTCCCATATTATGCGAAAATCACTTTATTAAGTCTTTTAGTGAAATTTATGGGTCTTTGGCTTTCCTCCCAGCCCACAAAATGTGATATTTAAAGACAAAACCTGTACTTAGTAGTGCTTGTAAACGTAAAATCTTGACCTAAAACGAGCTGTTTGGATTTTGGGTATTTGCCGATGTCAACAATTCCCTTTTTTGGCCAATCAGGGGCAAGTCTGACCTGATTGATCCACCGGAGCAGATACCCCCCCCCCCCCCCCCCCCCCCCCCCCCTCCCCGCTGCTGGAGAGATCTTTCTCCAGCAGCTGGGAGGAGAATGCCAAAGTTGAAGGGCCATCACTGCTTTGTTTTTGGCTGTAAACAGCCACATAGCTCCATGCTCAAGCTTCCCATCTCCGAAGAAGACAAGACTAATAGTGTGTCCCAAATCGCATACTTCCATACTCAAATACTCAAAATTTTGAGTATACTGTGTCAAAATGAAAAACAGTATGCATAGTATGCGAAAAATGAGTATGCAAAAGTACCCAGATGATGTACTCAAATCGTCCCAGATTTTGAGTATGCAGCCTTGGACACTCAACACACTTATTTCCTCCTCTAGCAGCAATGGCGGAAGAAAGCTGTGGCCGTTTGCTCAGCACGGTAAAAATACAAATAAACAATACATACCAGGACATCTTCAGCCAGTAGGAGGAGGAGGAGATGTTGTTGGCGCCAATTACGGCGTAGCAAAGGGCGATTGAAATTCATTGTAATTACAATGAAAGATGGTAAGATCTTGATATTTTGATCGTGTTATTAGCTGTGTTTAATATACTACTGAAAAGGCTTTGCGGGCAAAAAAGTGGCGGTGTTTGGTGGAAACGCGCTGGAAGCCAGTCACAATTAGACGTAGAAGAAGAAGAGGTCGACATCATGTTGTCATTTCCGGTAAGTACGGCGCTCGGCAGTATGCGATTTGAGACAGCACTACACCCTCAAAATTTGCGCATTAAGCCAGTGAGTATGTAGTATGCTTAGTACACTCAATTTGAAAATTTTGAATACACAGTATGGAAGTATGGGATTTGAGAAACACTGTCAGTGTCTAGAGTCCATTGATCAAGAAAATGTGCCAGCTACACTCAGTAAAACTGTACATGTGTGTGCTTGTCACTTCATAGCCGACTGCTTTTCCAACTTTGGACTGTTATGGTTTGAAATTAAGTTTGCATTTTTGGGTAGTAGAAAGATTGTTGGGCTTTTCACCTGTGTTTCCTCTCTCTGCAGTGCAGGCTGTGGCTGGGGGCATGGCTGACATACATTATGGCAGAGTGCAGCAGGGTACACCTGATTTCAGTCTCCAATCTTCCACCTCCATATAGACCAGCTCAGTCTTCACTCCAGTGCCAGATTATTCAGTCCCACTAGGTAGCCTTTTTGCTGACCTGTTTTTTCCTGTGCCTTTCAGCTCTGTGCCCTGCTGCTCCTTTTGGTGTTGGTCTGTAGGCAGCCAACCTCTGCCACAGCCTGCAGAAGATCAGTTTTGTTCCTTTTTGTGTTTTTGGAATTTTGTGTGTCTCTGAAGACGCTGATTAAAGACTTTGTTTTTCAACTGCTAAAAGTCTCCCACTGATTTTGGTCCAACTTAAGACTCAGGCTCTAACATGGACAGTACAACAGAGGACTAGTGAATAGGCTGGTCCTGAATCCAGGCGCATTACCAACCATCCACCAACAAACCTCGGACCCTGGAAATGTAAGTATTTTAAATGCTGTGTGCTGTGGAGCAGATGGTTCGGATGAACCAAAGAATGGTAGTACTGGATTTACTTTTGTTATACCATATCTTAATGTAAATGTTAAGTTGTGAATATCTGATCATTTATCAGTATGTACAGTTGAGATGCTGGCTATTGCAATGGCACTGCAGTGGGGAGAACACGATACACTTAAAAAGATAATTTTATGTTCAGACTCATTATCAGCCTTTGAATCACTTCATTCCATGTCATCCCACTGCAGACCAGATATACTCTATGAAATTCATGAAACTTTATTCAGACTACACCAGCAAGAGGCAGTAGTCAGATTCATGTGGGTGCCAAAACATAGAGGTATTGAGGGGAATGAAATTGCAGATTTTCTCGCAAAACAAGCACTGAAACAAATTAGCATTATGGAAATAACATTAAGTAAATCTGAAGCAAAGGCAGTAATAAAGAACAGAATCATGAATGAATGGCAAAAGAGCTGGGATGTAGGCAACAGTTAGGCCTTACAGTAAGGCCTATGTCAAGATTAAGACTAGGCCACACCGGGTTAAACAAGACTATGCATTTAATTGGAAAACATCCAACAGGGAGATGTGACTGTGGAGTTGAGGATAAAACAGTGGAACATGTTATGTAAGTGTCGAAAGTACAATAAACAAAGAGAAATTATTTTAAGAATCTACAGAAAAGTGGAATTAGGGTGTTGAATCTTAAAAATATATTTAGCTTGGGAAAAGGAGAGTATAAAGCAGTTTTTGATTTTTTTTTTTTTCTTTTTTTTAAACAAACCGAATTAAAAATCAGAATTTAGTGTAAGGTCTTTTTGTGGGAATAGGGACTTCTGGCCTGACATTCTGGCTAAACAATCACTCAAACCACCTACAGTAGATACAGAAATTCTGTTTAGTAGGGCAGAGGGTAAATCATTAATCAAGAAACATTTGGGGGCAGTTTGGCAAGAATACTCTGACATCCAAGACACAGGCAGCTTTATAACATACAGAAACAGGTGAGGTAGGGAAGGATGAGGGGCGGGAGCCGGAGGGAGGAAGCAGTCCTCACACAACTTAGGATAGGACACACAGAACAGAACAGTACACTACATAAAATAGGAAAACACCCGGATGGTAGATGTGAGCATTGCGAGGAGACTGAATCTGTCCAGCATGTGCTTTTGTAATTCAGAGGGTACGAGGAGGAAAGGAGGACATTGACAGCAACAGCAGAGGGATCCAGGATGGGACTCAGTATGGGGAATCTGCTAGGAGCAGAGTCTGGCAGTATGCACAAGTACTTAGTAGCATATTTAAAAGCCACTGGTCTAATGGAGAGGATTTAATTCCTTAATCTATTTAGTTTTGTTTTATTTATGTGTTTACTTATTTAAATTATTGTAGGTTTGGTTTTTTTTATTTATTTTATTAGTTTTATTTTATTTTTTTTCTAATTTATTTTGTCTGCCAATTTACTGTTCCACACTCCAGTCCAGTAGGTGGCGCTAATGCACCTTTAAGTTGGTTTGCCAACCGCCAATAAACGCAAAAGAAGAAGAAGAAAAAGAAGAAGGGACCTCTGGATCACACTCCTGTATGGTAGGTGGCGGTAATGCACCTCTTACGTTGGATGCCACTCGCCGTAAAACCAAAAGAAGGAGAAGACGAAGGATATACTAACGTCAGCTTCTGATTGGCGTTAACTGGAAGGCTTTTTTTCTTTCTTTTTGAGTCGACATTCACATTTTTCTTGAGAATTCCTGAATTTTGTTAAAAAAAAACTTAGTAGATGTTTGACGACTAAGAAAATACAAGTTTTTACCGCTTTTCAGATATTTTTTTTTGCAGTACTGTCAGACAACTCAGAAAATCCCATTGGAGAAAGACTCTAGCTTTTAGCTTTCTATTTTTTACTTGACTCTTGGATGAGGAGATGTCCAGATTCAAGGATCTTGAAGATTTATTTGAGCGGCGGCTGCTCGCTGCAGTTATCAGAGACATGGACGAACAAAGAACACCGTCTGGATATGAAGAGGAGCTCCAGCATCAAAGTGAACTACTGGATGTGATTTAAATACCTGAGATAAAGCTGCACAGAGCAGGTTGGTTTCTGAACATGAGTGTCATAATGTTTTGGGGGATCGAACGAGGAATCAGTGTTTAAAGGCGAAAGTTCTGACCTCAAATTATATATGCGTTAATGTGATTTAAGTCGTGATAAAAGCCACTACAAATTCTAATGATGATCTGCTGTGTCGAAAAATAGGTTTATTCAGGTTTTCATCCTAGTTTGGTTCTGTATGCGATTAGAGTGACCATATTTTGATTTCCAAAAAAGAGGACAACGGCACGAGACACAAATTCAGACAGACTTCTTATATTCTTAATATTTTCACTGCTTGTCTTTCCGAATGGAATCTTTCTGAATGACTTTTCCGAAAACACTAGTATACATGGAAAGGAATATTACAATCTGTGGTCTACATGTGCCACTATAATCAAACAGAATACTCACTGGGGCATGCGCAGAAAAACGTTATTATCACGTGACTTATCAAAGACGGAGGACAACAGTTTATTATCACGGTGTTGCAATACTCCGTATTGCAAGTGTCCGTCCAGTCTTTAAATTATGTTCAGTCCTTCAAAGTTTGGGTCAAAAACAAACTTTCCGCAGCAGTCCAGTGCTGACGGCTCGCTGCCATTTTTAGAATTGAGGAACGTCTCTAGTTGCGTCTTACATCATATCTGAGCATGTGCTGAAAGAACGCACCCTTACAACTTTCCGTTTGAGTGGATACATAAAACCTCAATCGGTTTGGGGAAAGGAATATTCCACCCCTGTGAAACTGATTAAATGTCCATTGGGATTGGCACTTTTCTTTCAGAATGAGGTGTATACAAAGGTTAAATTCTTTACGTTTGAGCAAGTAAACCGAATGCTGCCAATTTGACAATTTGGTAGACCGTCTGCGCAGAGATGGGTGTGACGGCGCGCCAGGGGGAGGTGTCAGCAGATTCATGTTGGCGCAGTGACAATTTCATGCCAAAAAAGTGTGCTGAAAGCTCGCCAGCTCCAACCTGGTCTCTCCTCGGCACAAGGCGGAGCGCACCCCACGCAGCTGTAATTTGGTGACAGGCGCACATGTGTGCACATGTCATCAAAGCCACAGAGGCAGGTTTCCAGAGTGTCAGGCACATTTTAATGCAGTAAACAATCACAGCAATCACTGTTTAATGTAACTGTCTGAACCAGCATACACGTTTGTATCTATATTAACTGTCCCGTCACATCTGATGTCAGATTAAAACCGTTTGTCATAATGGAAAGTTAACCTGACGGCAACTGGAAGTTTGATGCACATCTTACAATTAAACAATAAACAGCCTGAATGCAAGCAGAATATTTGGGTCCATGTATACGTGGCTAATGACTTCAACAGAATGGGGGGCTATAACACCATTGACAATGGCTTCAGTCTTGTTGCGAACACTACTCAACTTTTTAGCAATGTCAGAGTCAGGAAATGTCTTTTTTAGCAAGGCACTGGTGCAATCCATGGACCTGTAGCTGTTGTGGTGTTTTACAGTATGAAATGCCATTGCACCTTCCGCTGCATTTACACCATCCCAGGTCTAACAAAGAACTCAGTCAACTTTGCAGAAGAACTCTCACCTCGCACAGCTTTTTTATGTTTTTCGGTGTCCATGTGAGCTTTGAGATCTCCAGCACCTTTATTGGACACTGAGACATATGTGCCAGCTTTGCACACGGTACACTCTGCCTCCCACTTGTCCCGATCGGGACGGTATGTCGGAAAATTTTTTTGCAGTTCATCTGTGAAGCTGCACTTATGCTTAGGCATCTTCCGTGCAATACGGCTCCATTGTCTTAACAGCCCCCTGTCTTCTCTGCTCTCTGTCTCTCTCTCTCGCCTTCTCTCTGACCCTCTCACTCTCTATGTGTGCGTGGACGCGCAGAGCAGACCTGCCCACAAGGCAGCCTCTCTGTAGGTGACGCGCATCATAGTATTGTTTGCAAGCGCTAGTCAATTTACAGACGCGCGTAATGGTCCTATGAAAAACAGAGAATACCGGACATTTTTGTGAATTCATTGAACCCGCCCGGACACCCTAACCTGACACACCAGACGAACAGTTTCATATATCCGCCACAGAATTATTTCACAAGTCCATCTGGGAAGCAGCTCTTCCGATTTGTTTTCGGAGGCGGGACTTTAAAAAAAATCCACAGCTGGTGATTGGACGACCATTCTGATTAACACACTTACCACGGACCAATCCACATCAAGCCACGGTATGACGTAGCTTATGTGAGCCGATGCTTCCAAGAAACAATAGATGAACAACTACTGAATCACGAGAAACAGCTGTGAAAAAGGCGTATATATATATATATATATATATATATATATATATATATATATATATATATATATATATATATATATATATATATATTCCAAAATGCTGATAAAGAGTATCATTTTAAAACTCAAGGGGAGCCTGATACACAAATGGCTCCCCTTGGAAAAGTAAATGTGTTCTGCACAATACGGCAGCCAGACTCTAATTCTTTTGACATGACGCTGTTGGGCAAGTTAACAGACAAATGAGGTGGAGTTATGATACAAATTGAAGATAATGATGGTCAATGCAGCAGAGACGTTAAACAACTGTCAGACAGCTGGAAAATATGGCGTTACAGAGTGCAATGTCCGAAGATGGGGCGTCTTAAAAGACAGTCTGAACAATGAGAAAGAAAAGCTTATCATTGTCCTCTAAGTGGCTGTTTCCAAGAGACTGACAGGACAGTGTGTGAGTTTACTGAGAAATGTAACAAAGGTTTGTTTCATTACAAGAACTGTCATCAGAATCACACTCACATCACAACACAGATCATAGTGATTGTATTTAGAGCCAAAATTGAAAGCAGTCTCTTATTATCATCTAAATAGTTTTCTTCTTTCTTCTCCTTGGTCTTGAAAAGAGGGTTGTCCTGTATTCAGGTCAAAACTGTGGTTTCAGTTCACCCCTGAGAGGAAGCTATGTTCTAATAACCATGGCCACGATGGATGCAGATGTAGCTCTTTATGTTAGATGTGCCATGATGTTTGTTTGTTGTGTTGGAGCCATAGACTGTCTGAGGGCAGCGACCATATTTACCACAGTCATCCACTTCCTGAACGTTGAGACGTACTGAGACCTGCTGAGTCCAGCAGGGAGCTGTTTTCTTTAAAAGACTTAAAAACAGAAAGACAGTTTGACATCAGCTCCTTCAGGTTCTGCTGGATCTAGATCTTTAAAGTGACAGGAGACAGTCAGCTGTCCATAGACTGTGTTCTCCCCCTCTGACTCTTCTCCCTTAAAAAACTCAACCCGATCAGCAAACACAAAGAACTGGGGGTGAAAGCAGAGAGACAGCTTTTCACATACACAACAAATTCCCCTTAAACTTCCAGTGTTAGGCCATTTTGGAGTAAAGTGTTAAATTCTTGGTTTTGTTTTACAGTTTCTAAATCTAAGCTGGTGTTAAATCATAGTACTGCCATAATCACTAGTACAAAGTACATATTAGCTACTACTTGGGTAGCGCTAGGCGCTACCCAAGTAGTAGCCTGTTGCAGCAGCTCTCTCGTCTTTGTCCGTTTCTTGTAATTTTTTTGTCTCTTTTTCGTAATCTTTGTATTTGGAGTGGATCATCACTTTGTATGGTTCATTGTCGGTCACTGACACCAAACTTTTTGTGGCTTCGGCGATATTTTTACTACTTTTCCCCTGTGTTTGTCTGGAGATCCTACATGTAACCATGGCTGCATTGTTTACATGCAAAATTAGCTGTTAGCAGCCTGTAGCATGTCAATGCTAACTAGTGTAGGGCTTGATGATTTCCCTCGAGCTGAGGAGGAGGAGGTGAGGACATCGTGCTGGTTCTCGGATGTGAGCTGGGAGGTGACGACGTGGACCTGTCCTTCCATCCATCGTTGTTGGGAACGTGGGATCTAGCCCCGGGGGATGGACGAGCTAGCTGTGCTAACCCAGCGGCGTCGTGCTGTTCACGGACGTGGCTGACGGAGCTGACATCGGATGCCGGCGCCACATTGGAGGAGCTTCGCCTGCTGTGAGCAGACAGGATCCAGGAGACAGAGACTGAACAGACTGCTGGGGAGGCTCAGTCCTGGACCCTGTGGAGGTGGAGGCTGGCTGGGCTGGAGAGTGGTGGACGAGTGGTGGACGGGATGTCGTCATCTAATTTCTTATGGACTTTTTTTGCACTTTCTATACTCTTTCTTACTCTTGTTTACTTCAATGCTGCGGTGACTCCTGAATTTCCCCTCGGGGATAAATAAGATATTTTCTATTCTATTCTATTCTATTCTATTCTATTCTATTCTATTCTATTCTATTCTACTGTGGAGTGACTTTGCAGTGTTGATAAAAAATGACACCACACAGTCTTACTTTAAACACTCCTCAATCATGGTTGCAATAACTAAGTGTTTTACAATAAACCGTCCTTTGATCAGCACTGTTAACCCAGAAGTTGTTTGTTAGCAAACCTTCTCAGGAGAGTTTCATTAAAAATAATCAAAATCAATCAATAATCAAAATGAAACTGAGGTCTTTGGCAAGAACTGCAATGTTTTAAAATTGAGACAAGTGATTTCACTCAAACGATTTGAGTCATGATGAATTAAATAAAAGATTTAAGAAGCTTCAACTTTAATGCTAAAAGTAACAGACTTTAACTTCACTGCACTGTAAAAATAAACTATTGGTCAGACTTAGTAAAACTGTTTCCATTGGTGACCCACACAGATTTCTAAAAAACTGTTTAATGCTGGACTAACATCAGGGGTTTAAGTCTCATGTGCTTAGTAATTTGATTCATTTTAAATCATCACCTCGTATAAATCCAACTCAAAATTCAGACAAGCTAGCTTAAAATTTCAACTTTTCTATTAAATATTCTCTGTAACCAAACTTCATAAAAACTGCTTCTTTACATTTTAGGATAATGGTTTTAGCAAAGTAATTTTTTGCTGTTTAGTAACAGTGAGTGAGGAGGTAACCCAGTCGATATGAGACCCTGCTATACATGGCGGCACAGGCTGTATGTGCTCAATGAATTGGACTGCTTGTCTGTGCTTCACGGCACCAGTTGGCTACCCATGCTCAATGGTACAGACCAGCATCTGTGTACCTCATAATACATATTTGCTGTCTGTGTGCTGCATAGCACAGAATGGCTGTCTGTGTGCCGCATGTCCCAGGTCACCTGTCTGCGCTCAATGCCATAGACTGTCTGCACCAGTGGCAATCAAAGACTGCAAGGGAAGCTCAGCTTCCCCTAAAATGTCCCCAAAAAGGTGATATGTTCTTCTGTGAGTACATTTCATTGACAAAATATGCGCTAGAATTCCTTCATCTTTTGTTCAGAATCAGCTACCTATCACAGGTACCTGGCTCCACCTTCTTCTCATTCAGCGTCTCAGTGCTTTAACACAGTCGAATGCTGGGTGTCTTCTGACTTCAGCGGGGGAGCGTAGAGTTGTTCCACTGTGGAAACTGGATGGTCATTGGATAAATGCTGGGCTTTGTCCCGCCCATCAGACGCTCAGCGTCTCTGGGGGTCTATGAGGCAGTGGGCTGGCCTGGACACTGGGCTTCTGCATGATGATTGGATGATCTGTCAGAGGCCGAATCCCTTTTTGATTGACAGTGAAATGAGCCAGTCAGCGATCTTGAAGTATAACCCTCCACCGAAGCATCTTCTGTAGAGAGAAGCTTCTCCTGTTTAAAGCGGCTCAAGTCTTACACCTTCAACACAATGGGCCAAGGTCGTTTAAGCAGTCTAGCTCTGCTGGCCATTGAGAGAACACTGGTAAAACGCACAGTATCTGCTGGTTTTTAAAAGACTGTGAAAGAGAAACTCGGGGGACACATGTATCTTCGCTCAAAACTGGCAGATGATACACATCAGTCTGGCACAGGTCAAAGGGAGACAGACTTTTATACAGGAGGTAATATAGAACACTGGAAAAACACCTGGTTGGTACGACAGGGTCACAGATCATTTTCTTGAAAAGGGACAGAGGGTAGAATTTACGTTTAAATAATTTAACAAATTTATGATGTAGGTCGGAAAAAAATTAGCTTCCCCTCCTTGACTGACCAGCAGCCGCCACTGGTCTGTACACTAGCTACAGATGGGCTTCCTGTGTCCCACAGAATGCATCACTGCACCCCAATCAAAATGCTGTCCCAG
The DNA here is from genome assembly GCF_033239565.1 of Halichoeres trimaculatus. NCBI lineage: Eukaryota > Metazoa > Chordata > Actinopteri > Labriformes > Labridae > Halichoeres > Halichoeres trimaculatus. Next base: position 5,414,046 of record NW_027437191.1, on the reverse strand, counting down.
TGGTGTTATTTCAAAGTTAACTAAAAAAATTCACTGCGACATATAGAGCACAGACAGTCAGTCTGTGTCATGAAGCAAAGCTATCTCGCCCGTGCTGTGTGCAGAGCACAGACAATCTCTGCTGTTGAGGACTGACAGGCAGTCAGTGCCATGTGGAGCACAGACAGCATGGGCTCTAATTTTGTGGCGCAGCGCAGGGGGCGCAAGCCTGGCGCAGCCTGCGCAGTGCTGATTTCGTGCGGCGCACCGCTGTGCGCTGTGCGCTGCCAATTTGACAATTTGGTAGACCGTCTGCGCAGAGATGGGTGTGACGGCGCGCCAGGGGGAGTTGACGGCGCACCAGGGGGAGGTGTCAGCAGATTCATGTTGGCGCAGTGACAATTTCATGCCAAAAAAGTGCGCTGAAAGCTCGCTAGCACCAACCTGGTCTCTCCTCGGCGCAAGGCGGAGCGCACCCCACGCAGCTGTAATTTGGTGACAGGCGCACATGTGCGCACATGTTATCAAAGCTTCAGAGGCAGGTTTCCAGAGTGTCAGGCACATTTTAATGCAATAAACAATCACAGCAATCACTATTTAATGTAACTGTCTGAACCAGCATACACGTTTGTATCTATATTAACTGTCCCGTCACATCTGATGTCAGATTAAAGCAGTTTGTCATAATGGAAAGTTAACCTGACGGCAGCTGGAAGTTTGATGCACATCTTACAATCAAACAATAAACAGCCTTAACATCTGATACTGAGTATATATCTGGCTTCTCTCATTTCATTTAATTCAAAGAAAAGAGGGAGAGAAAAGACGAAGAAAAAAGAGACAAAATAAATGTGTGTCACTCAGGATTTACCCGTGATTTCCCATATTCCTCTGTTTTAGTCTTTATTTTTAACGTGATCTAAAAAGATTGAGTACATTATTGTAAGGAGGATGAGGTGGAGACACCGGGAGAGTATACAGTATATCACCAAAGGTTCTGCTATTTGGCGATGACAAACCAGGAGTGCAGGTGGATCAAAAGTATTCTGAATGGATAAACCAGCTGTGTTACTGTCTCTTAATTTTTTACTCCAGATAATGACAAAGGAACAGATTAAATCTGTCCCGGGAGATGGCCCACACGGTGACGCGCGTCGTGTCCTCCGATGCGCCCCGCTGTCCATTCTCCTGCTGCAGGGACAGTGGCTCTGACTGTCTCCGCTGCTAGCACTCTCCGCGGTGCAGAGGATCAGTCAGACCAATCAGACGCTGCGCCTTGGCCGCAGGGCATTTAAAGGCGAGGAGAGGCGCTCATTTGATTGGTGAAAACAAGCGCTCGGCTGTGTTAAACCCACTCACAGCTTTTCTCCTCCCTCTCTGCCATTTGCGCGGAGGGAGGCGTGGACGCGCAGCTCTGCGCTCATGTGCGCCTGTACTGCGCCTCTCTTGGCACTGAAGGAAACTTGCAAAGTGCGCCGGTCACGCCCTGTGTGCACGGCGAAGGGTGGCGCAGGGCAGGTGCGCCTGCGCCTGGTCTACGAAATTAGAGCCCCATATGTCCCCATGCATCATACCAATGTACAGCAGAGTCTCATATACACTGCATTCCCTCATCACCCATGGTTACAAAACACCATCACAACAAAAATTACTTCCTTCAACCTTTTATTGTGTTAATCATTACTCTGTATATCTAATGGTGAAATGCACTTGAATAGTTTAAGTAATCCAACAAAACTTTTTCTTTTTTTATCCTAGTTTCACTTCAACTATGAGAGACAGATTCTAAATAAATTAAGAAAATCACATTGTACTTTTTAAAAACTAATTTGCATTTTTATTTCATGAAAGAAGTATTTGATCACCTATCAACCTGCAAGAATTCTGGCTCTCACAGACCTGTTAGCTTATCTTTCCCATCATATGTTATATTATTCAGCTACGTGTTAACTCTGGGCATAGGTTTGACTCTGGAGCTGGATGGAAAAACTAGTTAGTGCAGGATGTAAATCAGGCGTCATCTCCCCAGAACAGAGCAACAACTCAGTGAAATAAATGAGCGAAACAATACTTACACTCATGGATATTGAGTAAAATATTTAATGAAATACATATGTACATTTGATCTCTTAGTTGTTTTTTTTATTTACAATAAACAAACAATGTTTCAAATAAATAGATAAAAAAAAATAAATCAAAGTACCATTGTGGGGTGTTGTGTGTAGAATTTCTAAGAAAAAAAAAGATTTATTCCATTTTGGAATAAGGCTGTAACATAACAAAATGTGGAAAAAGTGAAGAACTGGCAGTACTTTCAGGATGCACTGTTTATAGTGTCTCATAAAATCAATGCTGTAGATGTGTTTATAAAAACAAGAGACAAAGTTTACAGATGATATTTCTTCTTGAGCCACTTTTCTATAGCTCAGTTATTTTAATTAATAACCAAACTTTAATGAAAATAACTTGGTTGTCCAGCAAAAAACATCCCCCTCAAACCTTTGCAGCTCCCTTCATGTTGTCCCCCGTTTCCACTCTCATTAAACAGTTTGTTTTTTTAATTTATCTTGTATCATGTTTACACCCACACAGGTTTATTGGAATATTTTCACAAACTTTCAGTGACTATCAATAACATGCCCTTTATAACAGAACACAAAGTCAACCGGCTTCATTCAGAGCAGCTGAGGAGGTTTACCCCCCTGCTGTGTGTTGGTGTGAAGAAGAAAAGAAGTGTCCTTAATTTATGAACAAACGTGTCAAACTTTTTGGAGTTTAAATATTTTTGCACATTCAGGGCAGCTTTAAGGTTTTCCTACTGTGAGAAAGCTGATGTTTTGTCAGATATGATTTGCGTCTAAACCTTTTTCCACATCCAAAGCACTTGTAATGTCTGGTGTGAACAAGCATATGTGCAGTCAGCCCTTCTTTGCGACTAAATTTTTTGCCACAGTCAGTGCAGCTGAAAGGTTTTTCTCCAGTGTGGACAACCATATGTGCAGTCATGTCTGATTTGCGAATAAATTTCTTCGTACATTCAGAGCAGCTGAAACATTTTTCTTTGTTGTGAACAACCATATGTGCAGTCAGACTTTGTTTGTAACTGAATTTTTTCGTACATTCAGTGCAGCTGAAACATTTTTCTTTGTTGTGATTAAACATATGTGCAGTCAGACTTTTTCTGTGTCTAAATTTTTTCGTACATTTAGTGCAGCTGAAAGGATTTTCTCCGGTGTGGACAAACATATGTGCAGTCAGACTTTTTTCTGAAGTAAATTTTTTCGGACATCTAGTGCAGCTGAAACGTTTTTCTTTGGTGTGGACAAACATATGTGCAATCATGTCTGATTTGCTACTTAATTCTTTGCCACAGTCAGTGCAGATGAAAGGTTCATCATGGTGGACAAACATATGTGTAGCCAGGGTTTTTTGGTAACAAAATTTTTTCGGACATTTAGTGCAGCTGAAAGGTTTTTCCCCAGTGTGGACAAACATATGTGCAGTCAGGGTTGAGTTGCAACTAAATTTTTTGCCACATTCAGTGCAGCTGAAAGGTTTTTCTTCAGTGTGGACAACCATATGCTCAGTCAGGGTTGAGTTGAGACAAAATTTTTTCGGACATTTAGTGCAGCTGAAACGTTTTTCTTTGGTGTGGACAACCATATGTGCAGTCATGTCGGATTTGCGACTAAATGTTTTACCACAGTCAGTGCAGCTTAAATGTTTTTCTTTGGTGTGGACAACCATATGTCTAGTCATGTCTACTTTGCGACCAAATTTTTTGCCACAGCCCATGCAGCTGAAACGTTTATCTTTAGTGTGGATAACCATATGTGCAGTCATGTCGGATTTGCGACTAAATTTTTTACCACATTGAGTGCAGCTGAAAGGTTTTTCTCCAGTGTGGACAACCATATGTGTAGTCAGAACTGAGTTGAAACAAAATTTTTTACCACATTCAGTGCAGCTGAAACGTTTTTCTTTAGTGTGAACAAACATATGTGCAGTCAGCCCTGATTTGCTACTAAATTTTTTGCCACATTGAGTGCAGCTGAAAGGTTTTTCTCCGGTGTGGACAACCATATGTGCAGTCATGTCGGATTTGCAACTAAATGTTTGACCACAGTAAGTGCAGCTGAAATGTTTTTCTTTGGTGTGGACAACCATATGTCTAGTCATGTCTACTTTGCGACCAAATTTTTTGCCACAGCCCGTGCAGCTGAAACGTTTATCTTTAGTGTGGATAACCATATGTGCAGTCATGTCTGATTTGCGACTAAATTTTTTACCACAGTCAGTGCAGCTGAAAGGTTTTTCTCCAGTGTGGACAACCATATGTGTAGTCAGAACTGAGTTGAAACAAAATTTTTTACCACATTCAGAGCAGCTGAAACGTTTTTCTTTGGTGTGGACAAACATATGTGCAGTCAGCCCTTCTTTGCGACTAAATTTTTTGCCACAGTCAGTGCAGCTGAAAGGTTTTTCTCCTGTGTGGACAACCATATGTGCAGTCATGTCTGCTTTGCGACCAAATTTTTTTCCACATTCAGAGCAGCTGAAGGGTTTTTGTTTTGAGTGCAATAACTTATGTTTAATCACACTTGAGTTGCGTTTAAAAATTTTACCACATTCAGAGCAACTGTAAGTTTTTTCTTTTGAGTGAACAAACCTATGCGAGATCAGATGACGTTTCAGGTTAAATACTTCCCCACATTCAGGACAGCTGTAAGTTTTTTTTTTAAAGTGATTTAACATGTGTCCCCTTAAACCTAGGTCTTTCTCAAATTCTTCTCCACGCTCCAAGCAGATGTAAGGTCTCTTTTCTGGGAGAGAAACCACGTGATTGATTTCAAGAGATTCAGGACGATTTTGTGATTCTACAGCCTCTGTCATATTGTTTGCAGCAGACTTTAATCTTTTAGGACAGTCTCTGGTCTCCTCCCAGTCACCTGCCCTATCTGCAGTTCCTGATCCAGCATCCAAGGAGTCTTCGGTCTCTGATCCAGTATCTGGGGAGGCTTTGATCTTAACCTCAATCTCTGGTTGTGAATTTCTTTCTGGATCTGAGCTCTTTACTGGTTCTGGTCTTCCACAGTCCTCTCCACCAGCTGCTGTTTCCATATGGTCAGTTAGTCTCTGATGAAGCAGTGAGGACTGAGGTTTCTCTTCATCATTTTCACTCTTCATATGGACTGAAGGAAACAGGACCTTGGTATCAGCCACCTCCAGTCCTTGAAGCTGCTCTCTGCCCTGACCGATCCACAGTTCCTCCTTTTCCTCTGTCATGAGTGGGGACTCATTAACACCATTGTGGACATCAGGTTCTTCTTCTAAGTGATTGCCCACCATGTCTGAGTGACTTTCCATATGTGTCGGCAGATTTCTTTCATCACAGGGACAAGGTTTTAAATTTGAGTGACTCGATTCATGTTCCTTCAGATCTTCTTTGCAGCTAAATCCTTTATCACATACATGACAGAGGAATGGTTTTTCTTGTTTTTCTGTGAGTTTTTCTCGTTTCTTTTTAAATTTTTCTCGTCTTTTTGTAAGTTTTTCTCGTTTTTTTGTGAGTTTTTTGTGACGAATAACATGAATTGAAAGATCACTTTGACTCTTAAACCTGTCACCACATTCTCGGCAGGGGTAAGGTCTTTTAATCGAGTGAACAGTCTTATGTTTAACCAGACCTTTTTTACTGAGAAATCCACGCCCACATTTACAACAGATGAAAGGTCTTTGGTCTGGGTGTAAAACTATATGTTTTTCCAGGGAAACTAGGTGGTAATATCCTTTACCACATTCAGGACAGGTGTAAGGTTTTTTCCCTGTGTGAACACTGAAATGTACATCCAGGAGACTTGGTGTGTTAAATCCTTCTCCACACACCGAGCAGATGTACGGTTTTACTCTGGTGTGACGAAGTATGTGTTTGTTCAGATATCTTTGAAGGGTGAATGTTTTACCACATTCAGAACAGCTGTACGGTGGTTGAGTCTGAACTTGAATCTCTAGTTGTAAATTTCTTTCTGGATCTGAGCTCCTCTCTGGTTCTGGTCTTCCACAGTCCTCTCCACCAGCTGCTGTTTCCATATGGTCAGTTGGTCTCTGATGAAGCAGTGAGGACTCAGGTTCCTCTTCATCATTTTCACTCTTCATATGGACTGAAGGAAACAGGACCTTGGTATCAGCCTCCTCCAGTTCTTGAAGCTGCTCTCTCCCCTGACCAGTCCACAGTTCCTCCTGTTCCTCTTTAATGAGTGGGGACTCATTATCCTCCTGGTCTGGATAGGGGCTCCTCTCCTGCTGCTCAGGGGGAAGCTCCTCTTTCTTCACCATTAGTAGCTGAACATCTGCAGGACACAGTGAACAAATAATAGATATTAGATCATCTTCCTGATGGAGAATCTGAAAGAAAAAAACTCAGGTATTTATTTTCAGCACTGCTGCTGAACTGTAATGACAATCTCATTTACTGGACAAATGATTACAGGAGCCTCCTGCTTGTTGAGACATTGATCTGAAAGAACTGAAGGTGGAGTTCACCTTTACACACATCTGTTAACCAAAGATATGGATTCATATAATTTCAAACTAACATTCAAGAAACTAGATCATTCTTTAGGAGGAGCATGTGCGGTGTTGAACACATGGGGCAAGAGTAGCAATGAGAGATGCTGTGTCCTAACAGCCTCTTAATGAAAATGTAAAGTGCCATTTGCACTCAAGCAAGACAAAAAACCTAAGGCCAATAAGCTGTGAATTTAGTGCACTAAAAGCTGCAAAATGAAAGCTGCTAAAACTAGAGCTGAAACAATACCTCAAATAACTCGAGGTACTCGAGGAAAAAAAATGCTCGAGGGATTTTCTCCGTTTCTCGTTAATTTTTTAAAAAAGATCAAAGAGTGGTATTTCAAATAAAGCTGATGCTACACTTGGAGAGTTTTCATACCCCTCAAGTCACCTCTTTTCCAAATAGTGACTAACAACAAATCTAGCTTCTTTTCTGGAGTTTGGAGACTGATATGAAAGCATATATTGATCTGCATCAGCTGCTTGTCAACAAGCCGCACGTGCTGAGCCCCTCCCCTACCCAAAATCACTCACTCATCACAGACGGACGTCTCGCTCGCAGCAGTCTCTCGTCACGGTCACACTGGCTACCTGAACTGTTTTCATACACTCTTCACAGTCCATTTTATTTGATCAGTGTGACTCACTTCTCTTTGGCACCTTAGGAGAGGTGAGCTTTAGCGCGGTCCACTTCATCCACGCGCACAAACGCGGATACTCCATATGATCAATGACATACGATCGCTGCGACCGCTTCTCTCAACAGTCATTTTAAACAATAGCGGGGGTGTCAGAGGGCTGTGTTCCACCTAAACGACTTAATATGAGCCTAAAAGTCACTGAAGTTGTAGCAGTGTTCTCTGCGCCTCATTGTGCAGGCGGGTAGAGTATGGCACGGCTTGGATGGCTAGGGTGACTGCGCAGGAGTCTGCGTATGAATGAATAGTGCAGGAGGATCGATATTTCAACATCATCTCCCTGAATGTGGAGTTCATTTTATTTTCCATACAGCGCCAGATCACAGCAGAAGTGATTTAGAGTTCCCTCTCTCTTGAATCAGGTCCATACCTTGTTTTTTAATCTAATAGATAAAATAACCTTATGTCACTAACCTAATTTCATGACGGGATGTCGTTTCTACATCGTTGGGTTCATATTTCTCCTCACGGAACTTCACAGTGCGTGAAAGAGCGCGTGATCTTTAGCGCACGGCAAAGTTCTGCTCCAGCGCGTTCACAGACACAAACACACGCGCGCATTTACACACAGACACATTCATTCCCTATAGAGGACACATAAACCACACCACCACAAGAAACATCTCCAACGCTTTCTCCATGAAGATGCCACACTCGTTCTCCTGCGCTCGCACCCTCACCCCCCGCTGCCGTAACCCCCCACCCCACCCCCCCACCCCACCCCCCCCAAAAAAAAAAAAAAAAAAGAACCTGTTAACCCAGGGGAAACACTGGCGTGATATTACACATTTTCTGTCCCTCACACGATGTTATTCCTCTCTCCTTCAGTGTCCACAACCGTTACATACAAATGACTTGTTGTGCAAATTAGTTGATTACTGATATAGTGTTGTAGATAATCTACAAAACACAGCACTGAAGAGTGAAGAAGATTAAAAAACAAAAACATAATAGAGCTAACTGGGCAGGTGTCAAGGGTAGAAGGGTACAAATATCAAGTAGTAATGGAGCCATATGTGCTCTAATACAGCAGGGATCATCATTTTAGTCTGAACACTGCAATGACTCAAAATCTTTCAAGAATGTCTCATTCCTACTTAAAATGTCACATATATAGTCAGAATTTAAAATTTATCACCCAAAGTGACTTGATTTTAAACTTGCTTGAAACAAATTTCCATTCGAAAAATAATTGCTGTTTAAGTACGCGAAAATGTGTTTTATCTGAGTACTCGAGTACTCGATGTAATTTTCAGTAGAGTACTCGAGTACTAAAATATTCGATAGTTGCAGCCCTAGCTAAAACAATAACATACACACCTGGTACAAATGTCAAGACCAGTTCAAAAAATTGCAACATTTTTTACCTGTTCTTGGCCAGTTCCAGAGTCAAATTTTTCCCTGTTTGATCTAAAAAAGGTTCCCAGTAGAGTTTCAAAATGCAAAAAAAAAAAAAAGTGAAACAGGAGTGACACCAAAAATGAATTAAAAGAAAGAAATAGTGAAAATGCAATTTATTGTAATGACCAATTCAAATAAAATTGTACTGAATTCCAAGCACTTTCTAAGCGATTTTAGCTTCAGTCATAGTTTTACTCACTGTGGTGTGATTTTTCTCTGTAAAGTGAAGTGCAGCACCTCTATAGATTCAGAACAACCATGGCTGTAGGCTGATGTAACGCAGTTATGTCTTAATGTAGTGTTACAAAATTTAAAAGCTGTTATTTTTTAGAAAAAAAAGAAACAACAATAATTTTTTTCTGATTTTAAAAAAATTCCCAGAATAAGGTGGGAGTATATACAACACACCTTCAGGTACCCTGAGGCATAAGGAACACAGGAACAAAGTGGTGTGGTTCCATCTTTATAGAATCTACATATTGTAGCACCCCAGATAAGCTGATTGGCATTCAGGCTGGTTTTTGCTTCTGTCACATTTTATCTCACTGTGGACTCGTTTTTCACTGCAATATGAAGTTCTACATTTCTATGAGGTCAGGAGAACCAAGGCAAAAGCCAGGTGTAACTAAACAATGTCTCAGCAATATAACATAACCAGAATGCAAGAAATTATTCACAAAAGAAAAGCAGGCATTAAAATTTTCTGAATATTTACTATAAAAAAACAAAAACTGTGAAAAACTATATACAAAACACCTAATTCAAGTTTAGGATCAAAGAAAAATGAAGTATTTTTTGTTCCACAAGCTCGAAACACACAAACTGTTGCTGATTGGTGCAGAGCAGCCACAAGATGAAACATGACACCCGGCAGATGAAAGGCATTTTTCCAAAGAATTCTTTAGATTTAGATACAAGACATATATCGATCATTTAGGGCTTGTTGAAAGCAGTAAAGAGTGTAGAATTATTTGTTCTTTACATAATAGATCCAAAACAAATGTTTTTTTTTCTGTGGATTTTCAACGAGGACCTGTGAATAAATGTGATGTTGATGACAGTCTAACAAAAATCATCGTTTTTTTCTGACGGTTTTCGGCATGTTGTTGAAATCTCGTGTGATATATTCAGGGACCGACAGAAATTTGAGAATCTAACAATAGTACCACTTTTTACAGCTCGAGAATAGGAAAACGGTTTGTACAAGTCAGTGATTTAAAAATAAGTTTTTGAACCGACCCGCGGGTTTGGGATTCTGAGGATTAAGACCACAGATCAAAAAAGGTGCTAGCATCAGGCTAGCATAAACACACAGCACAGTAAGTGAGCTTTGAGAGCTCGCCAAAGGCAGGTTAACGTAGTAGAAATAAGGAGGAAAAAATAAATGATTGTAAAGTGGAATGCCACATCCCGTGTAGTAGAAAAAATTCAGATTCAAACCAAATCAGCAAGGTGAGCCCATGCTACAATGTTATCAGTAAAATTTCAACTGATAACAGATATATGATATAAACACAATTTCCTTACAATCACTTTAGGAATGCCACAGAAATGAGAAACCAAGAGAGTGCTCGCACCACAGATCTAGCTGTTATTGTATATAAAGGATTGGCGGCAAAGTAACACCTGCTGTGGCACATGACAGTGAGTAGATAAACAGAACCTGACTTGGGCCTACCAGTAGGGGGCATATCAGTCACTGATCAAATGTTCAAACGGCTCAGGCACCCTCACTACAGGACTCGAATGAGCCGGCTTTAATGTTTGGTTAGGCTTAGATGGAAGTTGACAAACATGTCGTGTTTTAATAAAGGCCGAGACATCTTCATTAAAAACTGAGGTCAAGCCAGCACACATTTCAAAACACTTTGTCTAGCCAGCAAACATGTTGCGGTGTGCGCATATATGGCACATTACGGTAATAGCGACAAACGCCTCATTTCATAGTAAAAGCAGCCTTCCACACAACCCCAGGACAAGGAAATGTGAAAATTGAGGGGGCTTTTATTTTAAAATTCCATATCAGAGTGAGCTGTTTTTTTTCTGAGTGTCATCCTGAGGTCATCAAGGAATCATTAGTCTGAACTGGAATGGTCCAGTTATATCACATGTTTTTATCTTTTTAGCCAAACGTAAACTTTTGGCTTAATCTAAGGAAATACTAACGTGTCGAAGAACTTTATTTTGAAAGACTATATGAAATTGACTTGCATTTCTGAGGTCCTCGAGAGGGTAATGGCTGCGGCCTGCGGGAAGGCGGGCTAGACGTCCAGCCCCGCCTACAAAGGTCCAGCCCCGCCCAACAATTCCAAATATAGAAATCTTCCCCAGATCACTCCACCTCTTCCCATCATGCTTCGGTGTCAAGATGGTTCATGTCAGTGAATGAAATTACGTTGCTACAATAAATGCAATGAATGAAAAGCTTTATTCACATCTCATGGCGATTCTGTTGCTATCTTGCTGTTGTATAGCTTCAGGTTATTTTGGCAGGTTAATAGTCAACATTTAGCTTGTGTGGTAAAATTACCCTACACGATATTAGCGTCAGCGTTGTGAGCATTAGTGTAAGCATTGTTGTTGTAACCATAGGTTGCAATTTAGCGGTGTGTGTGCGTGTGTATATGTCTGTGTCTGTCTGTCATTTTCATTGGGTATGTCGAAAGTGACGAACTTGGAAGTTACATGAAATAGTTACGTTATGTAATGTAAAAATTCTACTTTTGTGTCTAAATTTATTGACATGTTGTGCTTTCCTTTTAGGAGTGGACAGCGAAGAAGAAGAATTTCAGTCAACTGTTCTTGTTTTGTATTATTTTGTTTGAATAAATTGTTGAAACATCTGTAATAGATGATTTATCAGTCTGTGGTGGCAACTGTGTTGTTTTATGCTGCAGTCTGTTGGGGAGGCTGCATCATACACAAAGATGCAAGGCAGCTGGGTAAACTACTTGGTGGTGGAGACATGTACACAGAAGGTGTGAGAGGCCGTTCAGAACAACCACCAGGATCATCCACTTTATAACATCTTGATGGATAAAAAAAAAAAAAAAAAACGCCAGTGGTAGACATTTTCCCTTCTTAATTGCAGGATGAAAAGATAATAACTGTACAGTTTTTGCAGGGATATCGCTTGGTCTGCTTGGAGGCTGCATTCATAGTATCATGTTTAGCCTGACCTGCTATTGCTTCCATAATTTGATCAGAAAAGTCTGTTCATTGTTGCTAAACAATAGAACAGCTTTTCCTTTAATTTCCGTTATTTGCTATCACTAACACTTGTTCACACATTCTGATATTAGGTCAGATGTAATAAAAATAAAATAGTACTAAAGATGGTGGTGTACTGGATGCTCTCTATAGAAATGTAATTGTAGAGAGAGGTCTGGTCAGGAGGTTGGCAAAGGTAAGTTCTGTTGGTAACAATTTGAATGAATAAAATAGTCAATAAAAGCAACTATTAAAGTTTAAACAGAGTTTAATATTAATAAATTAATGTTGGCTAAATAGTGGTAAAAACTTTTTTTGGTCTGATACATCACTGGAAGATAAGTAAATTATATAATGTGATCTTTGACTGATTATATAAAAATGCCTTGATTGATGTAGCCTACATAATTGTGAGTAACTGATTAATAAACTGACAGTCACTCACTTCTCAACTCCTTAGCATTCTGCTAGACCATTCTCCTTGCGGGTTTCCGTTTGTGTGATAAACGGTGAAAAACGTATTATTATTTGCAAAAAAACAACATATCGCTGTCAAAAACAAACAGTTTTCTTGTTCATTCATATTTTTTAAATGTTTATTATTTCTAAGTCAGCCTTCAGTCAAATAGTACGCTGTTTCAATCGAGTTTCTGAAATCCCTGAACAAACCACAATGGCGTAGTGGATGTGGGCGCGGCTAGACGTGTGACGTATGTGACATGGGTGGGGTTGGATGTCTAGCCCCGCCTTCCCGCAGGTCGCAGCCGTTAGTACTTGAGGTCCTCAGTTGTGTGGGAGGTTGCTTTTACTTTGAAATGAGGCGTTTGTCGCTATTACCGTAATGTGCCATATATGCGCGCAGCGCAAAACAATGTGTGAGCTGGCTTGACCAAGTGTTTCGAGTTGTGTGCTGGCTTGGCAACAGCTTTTAATCCGTGGCCAAAAAAAAAAAAAGTTTCCGGACTCATAGGTCTTTCTAACACTGGACTCGTCATGCAGAACCCTCACACAACAATTTGCATAATCTGCCCACCCAGCACGACCATTTTTAACTTCAACTTCAACTTTATTTTATTTGTATGGCACTTTTCATGCTTCTGCAACACAAAGTGCCTCACAGAGGATAAAAACAAAAGGGAAGACCAAAAAAACAAAACAAACAAAGACAAAGGAATTATGCTTCTTACAGCTTGAATTTAGTGTTTAAAGAAGGCTAACTCGTCCGAATGAATGGAGCTAAACGCCGCTTCAGTCCCCAAAATGACACGCATAATTTTGATGACGTCGATCATAAATTGATCTAAAAAAAGAGAGGAGAGCATAACTTAACTTCAGAGCAGCCGTTATTAGTCAGTAATTCAGTCCGGTTAATATCGCCCATGTGTTTCGTTTTTTTCCGAACGAATCATTCACAAACAGCACATCACTGATGTAGAACTGCAGTTAGCCTGTAAGCTAATTTATTAGCAGCCCGTGCTTTTTTGTTCGTGATTTATTGCACTGTAGATGGATTTGTTGACTCCTTAGGGATGACAAGCACGAGTGGCAAAGCCTTCATCGGTGGAAGCCGTTTCAGAAAGTCTGAAACAACTTCTACCGGAGACGTTACATTAGTGTCAGCAGAGATCGACTTGAGTTTCTGTTAAAAATGAAAATGAGGCCTTTCACTGACGACTTTTCGCGGATGCATCTTCCCTAAACGGGTTCAGATAATCCTGAAAAGCTTGTCTGATGATGATACTTTGACACACTCAAATCGCATACAGAACCAAACTAAGATGAAAACCTGAATAAACCTATTTTTCGACACAGCAGATTATCACTAGACTCCACATTTCTAGAGGAATCTGTAGTGGCTTTTATCACGACTTAAATCACATTAACGCATATATAATTTGAGGTCAGAACTTTCGCCTTTAAACACTCGATCCCCCAAAACATTATCACACACATGTTCAGAAACCAACCTGCTCTGTGCAGCTTTATCTCAGGTATTAAAATCACATCCAGTAGTTCACTTTGTCGCTGGAGCTCCTCTTCGTATCCAGACGGTGTTCTTTGTTCGTCCATGTCTCTGATAACAGCAGCGAGCAGCCGCCGCTCGAATAAATCTTCAAGATCCTTGAATCTGGACATCTCCTCATCCAAGACTCGAGTACAAAATAGAAAACCAAACGCTAGTATATTTCTGTGAGGGGATTTTCTGTGTTGTCTGACGGAAGCGTTTCAGAGAAAGTTTAACTAGGAGGGAGGGGCGGGGGGCAAGATGGCCGAATGAGTGGACACTTTCTGTCGAGCTCTGCAAAAAAAAAAAAAAAATCATGAAAAGCGGTACAAACGCGTATTTTCTAAGACGTCAAACGCCTACAATATTCAGCAATTCTCAAGACTGATGTGACTTAATGTAGATTCAGAAAGAAAAAGCCCTCCAGTTGATGCCATACGAAAACTGACGTTAGCATTTCTTCTTCTTCTTCTTCTTCTTCTTCTTCTTCTTCTTCTTCTTCTTCTTCTTCTTCTTCTTCTTCTTCTTCTTCATTTCCGGTATCGTATACGCGGCAAGGCATATTACTGCCCTCCACTGGTCCCTATTCATTTTTTTCTTAACTAGATCTTATCATACACTCCCGTTTCATGCAGGAACTGCAGCACTACTTTGGTTGTCGTTAGGTGGTTCTCGTTATGGCTGAGTAAAGAAAAAATAGACAGAATTTCCTGTTGTTGCAAACGTTGAACGTGCTTCTTCTTCTTTCTTCTTCTTCTTCTTCTTCTTCTTCTTCTTCTTCTTCTTCTTCTTCTTCTTCTTCTTTTCCGGCAGACTAGGCACAACTCGGTGCTTTACTGCCACATACAGAATGTTTTACTCATATTTTGAGGCAATGAACATCACTGGGTGAATACATTAATCCTGTACTTTCCTTTTTTAGTGGTTTGTATTCTTAAGTCAGTCAGGTATGATGTAGTGTTATATGCTTGTTATGAAAATACATTATTTTGTATTTTGACATCATTGCTGTGTGCCCAGTGTTGCACATTGCATCCTATCATATATCATACATCATGTTGTATCCTATCATATCAAGTTGTTTCTTAATGAGGGTGACCTGATGAGTCCTGATTCCCCTATAGTGAAGTCAGAGTTGGGTTTGATATTTGAAGGTCATCATTATTGTTCAACGTCAAACTAACTTCACAGTTTGCTGAGCTTAGCAAGACAGTAGCATTATGTGGTGAGTGTACTGTATGTGGCACAGTAAGAGGGACTGCCTGGGATTTAGAAAGCCCATGACACATCAAAGGTTGACAGCTGGATTGATGTCATGACTGGTTTCTATGAATTATCATTAACACTTATCTGTACTGAAAAATGAATGCAACTCAGACAAAAAAAAAAAAAAAAGACCCTCTTTGATGAGTGATATTAACATTGTTATTATCAAGGCTCTGTGTTGGGCCCCATCTTCTACCTGCTTCCCTGGGTAAGCTCATTAGCAGTCATGGGATTTCTAGACACTAGGGACTATTGCTATGCTGATGACACCCAGCTTTACATAAAGACCAACCCCTTCTCCACTGTTCCTCTGTCCACTGTGACCACCTGCCTGGAGGAGATAGAGGCATGGATGAAGCTCAACCTCCTCCGGTTGATCTGTACCAAAACAGAGGTCATCCTCATTGGAACACCACATCAGCTCCACTCTTCCACCATCACCAGTGTCACCTTTACTAAAACATCCCCCTCTCCACTTCTGTCATCAACTTAGGTATAAAAATCAACCCACAACCAACTTCTAGAACCCACAACAAGCACCTCTGTAAGACCTCATTCTACCATCTCCAGAACATCTCCAAGCCCTGTCCAGCACTCACCCTGGCAGATGCAAAGAAGCTCATCCACGCCTTTATCTTTTCCAGGCTTGATTACTGTAATGCACTCTTCATTGGGATCTCCAGCAAGAGCATCCAGAAATTACAGATTATCCAGAAAAGCACTTCCAGGATCTTGCTATGGGTCCTCAAATACAGTGGGGAACCCTCAGGGCCTTCAAGGTATTCAGTGAAGGCCTAATAAAAATTATTGAAAGAATTTTTGTAATCCTAAATAATTATTTTGTTTCTTTATTTTGTTTTATTTTGTTTTTATTTATTTATTTTACTCAATGACATCATAGCAATGAGTTTTATATTATTTTTAAAAACTTGTCCTGGCAACAATTGGTTAATATAACTAAATGGAAAATGGACCAATCACAATTTTCCTGTTGATGGTATCTGGGTAAATCAGCGACACATTCTGGCAGGCAGGGCCTTCAGTAACAGCAACGAATGCCTGTGTAACTCAAGCGAATGTGGCCACAATTTGACAATGACAGCTGTCTTAGCCAATCATATTTTGTTAAGTTGTGAGTGGGATCATTTCCTGACATCTTCCGGGTATTCGCGAATACCTACCAAACACCGCCTCCCTGCTCCTCTGCACTTAGACGGGGCCACATTTTACTTGACCAAAAACACAAATAAACGGACTCCCACCAAAAAAATCTAATATCGGTCTGCATTCACGCTTTATTTAGAGAATTTTCGGCGCGTTACTTTCACACGAAAACACCGCTAAATAAGGCACTAGTTCTCATAGTGTTGTAAAACGGCGCTACCTCTGCTGCAGAGCCACAGCTGGCTACGAGACTCTCACCGCTTAGTGTATCCGTCCGCGCGCAGCGTGCAAGATATAAACAAACGCAGGTAGTCTGCCTGGACAAAGACACACGATGAGAACTAGAGCCTTATTTTGCGGTGTTTTGTGTGAAAGTTAAGCGCTGAAAATTCTCTAAATAAAGCGTGAATGCAGACAGATATCAGATTTTTTCGGTGGGAGTCCGTTTATTTGTGTTTTTGGTCAAGTAAAATATGGCCCCGTCTGAGTGCAGAGGAAAGAACCTGATGAGCAGGGAGGGGGTGTTTGGTGCGAGCGCCCTGGGCTTCTGTTGCACAAAAACACTGCTGTAGGGGTAATTTCTGCCCTAAACCTTGTGATAGGACCCAACTTGTTCCATTATCACTTTAATGGATAAGCACCGAACTGTAGCTGTGAGTGAGTGAGGAGAAAAGAGAAGATCTAGTAGGCAGAACGTGAAGAGAAATGGCGGAAAGTAATGGAGAAGACTGTGTAGTTGCTGGATTACTTGAAACTCCGTTTTTTTGTTTGTTTGTTTTTTTTCAATTTCATATCTTAATTTTTTTAATTGTTTGAAGTTGTGTTAGGTGTTGCAGTGTTCAGGCACATGATACATTTGTAATCACACAAAACTATCAATATACTAAACTTCCATGTCACATGATTTTGGCTATTGTTTTTATTTCTTGGTTTGATTATTTATTGCCACCTGTGGTCCCATGGTCCTACTGAAGGCCCAGTGGCTGGGGCCACGGTTGGCCACTGCTCAAATACAAACATATCAAGCTCTTTCTAAAAACTCTCCACTGGCTCCCCATCCCACTCAGAATTGAATACAAGGTCTCCCTCCTCACCCATCATTGCATCCAAGGTCATGCCCCCCAGTACCTCAAGGAACTCTCCCTCCAGACCTCCTCATACTCCTTCCGTTCTGGAAACAAAAATATCCTCAAAGCTCCAAGAACACCATAGGAGATCGTGCCTTCTCCGCTGCAGCTCCAAGGCTGTGAAACGCCGTGCCTGACCACCCCAGGGCCCCACAGACTCCAGATGCTTGTAAAACGGGACCTAAAGACTTCTCTGTTTAGCAAAGCACTTTGAGATTATTCTAATATAAAATGCTTTACAAACAAAATTTATTATTATTATTATTATCAATAATAATAATAATAATAATAATAATAATAATAACAACAATAATAATAATACTAATACTAATACTACTACTAATAATAATAATAATAAATGTGTCCAATTATTTAACTAACTGAATATTATGTAAGTGTACTATTTTATCAGTGTTTGCTGCAGTTACTGGATGATAGCTCAAATAACAAAAAGATAATTTTCTGTGAAGGATGTAAAAAAGAAACTGTTAGGAAGAGGATGTCTTACCTTTGAAAATTTAGGATTTTTATTTATTTATCTATTTATTTGCAGTCTGTAGTCTCTGGCTGTTTTACGATTCACCTACTTAAACCAGCAGTGCCTTCTGATTTGGTAGAAATTTAGTAAGCTGTGTGTGAAAAAGAGCAAAAGCTGCTGTGTGTACACTAATAGATTTAACAAAAGAGAAATGTTGACTTAACACATGTTGGTGTCAGGCAGAAAACAAATCCTGAACCCACGAGCAGAACACAGGGACTGAAATTCAGATCAGTGTTCAAAATGTTTATTGATTACAAAAGCTTTTGTTCAGCGAGTCCAAAAAAAGAGTCCAGGGAGGGGAAAGTGAATGTCCAATGTGGGGGGTAAACCTGGTAATGTAGATGAATCCAAGGATGTAGAGAAGGGTATGGCAGGCTGGGATTCCAGAGCAGGTTCTAAACAGAGAAAAACAGGATTGAGCTGGGGCATCAAAAAAGGCACAAAAGAATTATAGAAGTAAATGCTGGAGCTAGACTAACTGTTAAGCAGAGTCTAAGATCTGGCGGCTTGGTGGAGTCCGAGCCCAGTATTTAAAGGGGAGTGATTAGGATGCAGCTCAGGTGTTGCCCACTCCCACACACCTGACTCCACTCCTGAAAATTGAGCACACAGTCACACACTCAAGCACACCAGCAAACACACACACACACACACACACACACACACACACACACACACACACACACACACACACACACACACACACACACACACACACACACACACACACACACACACAAGCACACACACAAGGTGGAAAAGGAAGCCTCCTGGCTACCTTGAAGTGGAGGGCATGACAGTTGGTTCACCCAGGATGGGAACTGTTTGGCTGCTCTGACCGTTGGAAAAGATTTTGTCAAAGAAGAAGTCTGATATGACCCTTGGATTATCACTTAGAGGAGGAACCATTCCATTTATCTTCCATCACCACCATCACCTCTCATGGACAAAATGTTCCCATTTCATTTGCTATCATCAACCACAGCTTGAGACTGGACCCTCACCTAACCTCTAAAAACCACATTAAACATCTGTGTAAACCCTGCCTCTTCAACTTGAGGGTCAGTGCCCCTCCCTCACAGTGTCTGATGCTGAGAAGCTCGTCCACGCCTTCATCTGCAATTCCTTCCTCATTCGGACCTCTGGCAAAAGTCTCCACAAGCTCCAACTCATTCAGAATAATTCAGCCAGGATCCTTCTCAGAGGCAGAAAAACACGTATAGATCACCCAACTACTCTGCACACTTCACTGGTCCCCCTTCTTCCAAAATGAGTTACGAAGTTGCTCTCATCAACCATCAGTGCACTAATAAAACCACCCTACTATACCCCAATACTAAATGTACTCTAACACGGTATTTTAGTATACATATCACATTCTCTGGTAGCTGCAGCTCCACTTCCTCTGTCAGAGACCCTCCTGGGGACAGAATCAGACAGATAAACACATGTTTGAAAGCTGCTACAGAGGAAATCTGTTAATACAGAGATCATAAAGAGAAGTGTGTGGGTTAACTTTGTGTTAAGATGATGGCATATCATAAAGACTCATGGGCTCTTTCAGTCAGTCTTGACTAGACTGTTAAAAATGTGCTGATTCCACCTTTTTAAACACACAGATTTGCTGGTGTTTGTTGTATTCATCACTGTAAATGTGGAGTGCTTGATTTTGAGTTGTTGGTTTTGTTTGAGCAATAAAAAGAATTCCTATTGGCTCTCAGGAACAGGGATAACCTCTAGCCTGGTCTATTCTTTAAATACGATTGATGGGCAAAAAGGTCAGTGATAATCTTTCAGATAATACAGCACAGAAATTGTTAGTGAGACCAGAGGTCAGCCAATGTTAGATGTTTGACAGGTTTTAAAAGAAAGAGAGGCAAGAGGGGCTGACGTTCAACATTTGACCGTCAGCTTTTTGGACGTCAAGAGGACGTCCACGCAGGAGTGAGAAGTCCACTGTACAAAGAGACATTTAAAAGTCGCCCTTTCAACGCCATATTTGGAAGCTTAATTTGTAAGATTAGTTTGGAATAAAAGTAATATTTTGTTTGTTTTCATTTCCTGTTTTCCTAACTAAAATGGTGACGTGTTGTCCCGTAGCAGTTGGTTTTCCTGTAGCTTCATTTGGCTCAGCAGCATTGAAGTGGAAATGTACAACGCCTTGGTAAGTAAATGGAGTTAGCGTAAGTTCACACAGGACACGAAAGTCAAACACCCAGCTGTGATCAGCTGACAGGCTGATGTTCAATCTCTAACCCTTCTCAACCAATCACAGCGTGTGTCTAAACACAAGGCGGCTTATTTTTTCACATCATCACTCTGTCTTTTCCCTGCTACCTTTTTGCTACCTAGCTGCTGCTGTCTTAATAATCCCTCCTCCACCCCAGCCTCCTCCTATTAAGACTTTGTATGTATCCTGTTGATATGTTTGTATCCTTCTAATCTATATGTATGAATGGGGGTTTTGCTGTGCACTCCCTGGAAAGCTTGAGAAGGCTGCTCAGCTAACCCCAGGAGTTCTCTAAAAAGCAGAGCTGTAACGCCAATTCTAACTGTATCCATACGGCAATAAACGGTTCAATGTATGATAAGAGTGTATATATATATATATATACACATACACACACACAGTAGCTCTTATGTAGCGGTACTGTGGACGTCATAAATTGAGATTTAGCAGACATCAGAAAAGTCTGTCTGGAGTAACAATCTGCACTTTCAAGGGACCCAAAGAAGACCTCCAAAAATGACGTTGAAAGAACATCCTTTGAATTGTCTTTTCTCTTTGCAGTGGGGATAAGCCTTATGGATTGGCCCAGCCAGAGCCCTGATCTCAACCAGATAGAGATGACGTGGCATGATTCACACCCGACATCCAGGGACATTGATGAAGAGAAACAGTTTTGTAAAGAGGAATGGTCCAAAATGTCTCCTGGTCATTGTTCAAGTCTGATCTGAAACAACAGGAAATGTTTGGTTGGAGTCATTTCCAGCAAAGGAGGGTCAACCAGTTATAAAATCTGGTTGGGAACAGAGGGAGAAGGTGATGGAGTGAGGGTGGTCAAGAAGGCTCTTTTTTATTTCTCTATAACAAAAGATTGTCAGCAAGGATGAGGTATGTAATATGATACTACACACTCTTGTACAGTAGGTGGCGGTATGTACGTTAAAGCTGTTTGCGAGCCTCCCAAAAACAAGAAAACAAACCAAGTTATACAGTCATTGTGATTCATCAGCGACTATACAGACAATAATAGAGGCACGCTCCAAATCGAGACCTGACCTGATAATGGAAAGAAACCAAATCTTGTATAGAATTAACAAAATAGGGTGTGAGGTAGGATTCATCTGGATACCAACACACATGGGTATTGAGGAAGCAGATTTAATGGCAAAAAATGCAGTAAAGCAGGAAAAAGTAAAACTGGAAGTGGTCTATGGGCTACCAGAATACTCCACTGTAATCAATCAGGCAGCAGAGGATATGTGGCAGAACCTATGGGACACAGACAGTAAAGGCAGGGTATTTTACAATGTACAAAAAAGAGTGGGGAGAAAGAAGAGCTGTTTTGGGTGCAGTAGGAGGTACCCAGTAGTCATCACTAGAATAAGATTAGGACATTGTGGACTTAGAGGTGGTCTGGCTCTAATTGGGAAACACCCAGATGGACATTGTGAATGTGGAGAAGCAGAGACTGCAGCACATGTAATTCTGCACTGCAGGAAATACACAAACCATAGGAAAAAAAAAACTCTTCAGGAACCTGAGAGCAGCCGGGGAGACTGTTTTTAACATGAAAACACTGCTAAATCTGGAGGACTGGAACAAGATGAAGAAACTAATGCAATCCCTACACTCCATTGGAATGTACCACAGAGTATGATGATGAAGACTTAACAGAAATCTTTTGGAACCTTTAGAGGGCAGCAATACGCCCTGGATGTGTCCAGACTACCAAAACCAAAGAAGAAGAACAAAAACAAGAAGAAGAAGAAGAAGTAGAAGAAGAAGAAGCACGGCCCCGCGTTTGCAAAAATAGGATATGCTAACGGCTAGTGATGGGCGCTCGAGGCTTTGTTGAGGCTCCGACACCTGATTCGAAAAAATGCTTCATTGCTCGAGGCTTCAATGATACAATGCTCGAGTAGGTCATCTAGTGGTCAATAAAATGAAGAGCAATTGAAATGATGATGAAGTCATTGTTTCATGAGTCATTTGGAATTTGAGCCACTAATGCATTTTTGTTTGCGTACACTGCATGGATGATAGGTTTCACGCTCACTCACACAATAAAATACATTTTGAAAAAGAAAAATAAAGACAATGTATCTGTGACGTCTAATTGAAGTTTACAGTAGCTCCATACTTAAGCCTGACAGTAGTCATATTACACCCTAAAACAAATTTAAATATCACATAGCTTAAAAGATTTTGATGATGATTTTGACGCCAGGTGTCTAATATTGTTAATTAAAATATATTATCATTGGCATGATTGGACAGGAATTGAACTCACAAATGCCAGTTACGAGTCCATTATAGTAGCAGTTCACTACAAAGCACCTTTATGTGACATGATTCTGTGTGATATATGATTCTCATATTATGGTGCTTAGCCCTACAATAACTGTTTTACTTTACTCAGAGTAGTCTGTCATGTTATGTTGGATCTTCAGTACTGAATGTAACTGTCAAACCGAACCTCTGCCAATCAGGTGCTTCGTTTGATGTCCGAGCCACAGCAGTGAATCGATAGATCGATACACTCAACTGTTTCATACGTCACTCAACTGTTTCGTACGTCACTCGGCACGTGATACACGCTCCGGCACAGTGCTTCGATACGTTTGCTTCATGAGCTACGGCGCATGTGTCGGAGCCTCGGGTATCAGTGGACCATCACTACTAACGGCTGCTTCTGCTTGGAATTGAGAACGCTTTTACTTTCCTTTCGGATCGACATTGAGTCACATTTGTCTTGAGAATTGCTGAATTTCGTTGAAAAACTCAGAAGACGTTTGACGACTAAGGAAATACAAAATTTTTAACCGCTTTTCACAAGTTTTTTTTTCATAGCTCGGCGGAAAGTGTCCACACACTCGGCCATGTTGGCACGCCCCCCCCAAAGTCAACCTTTTTCTGAAAGGCTTCTGTCAGACAACACAGAAAATCCCCTCGGAGAAAGACACTAGCTTTTAGTTTTCTAATGTACTCGACTCTTGGATGAAAAGATGTCCAGATTCAAGGATCTTGAAGATTTATTCGAGCGGCGGCTGCTCGCTGCGGTTATCAGTGACATGGACGAACAAAGAACACCGTCTGGATACGAAGAGGAGCTCCAGCGACAAAGTGAACTACTGGATGTGATTTTAATACCTGAGATAAAGCTGCACAGAGCAGGTTGGTTTCTGAACATGTGTGTGATAATGTTTTTGGGAATCGAGCGATAAATCAGTGTTTAAAGGCGAAAGCTCTGACCTCAAACTATGTTTTCATCCTTGTTTGGTTCTATAAACGATTATATATATGTGAGTGTTTGTGTCAAAATATCATCATCAGATAAGTTTTTCATGATTATCTGAAACCGTTTTGGGAAGATGCATCCGCGAAAAGTCGTCAGTCAAAGGCCTTATTCTCATTTTTAAGCAGAAGCTGAAGTCGATCTCTGCTAACACTAATGTAACGTCTCCAGTGGAAGTTGTTTCAGACTTTCTGAAACGATTTCCACAGATGGCTTTGTCACTCGTGCTTGTCATCCCTCACGAGTCAACAAATCCATTAACAGTGCAGTAAATCACGATTAAAAACATCAAGGGCTGCTAATAAGTTAGCACGGATGATATATCCTCCATGCTAACAGGGTAACTGCAGTGCTACATCAGTGATGTGTTCGTGAATGATTTGTTCGGGAGAAAACGAAGCACATGGGCGATATTAGCCGAACTTAATCACTGACTGAACGTGGCAACTGAGTATGAAGCTGAGTTACGCTTTTCTGTTTTATAGAACAATTTATAGCCGACGTCATCAAAATCGTTCGTTCGCGTTTTTGGTCCGAGGTCAAGCCAGCACAGAAATAAAAACACTCGGTCAAGCCAGCCCACACGTCGTTTTGTGGTGAGCGAATATATGGCACATTACGGTAATAACGGCAAACGCCTCATTTCAAAGGAAAAGCAATCTGACTCATAGTACAAAACGTGAGGATTAAACTCAGATTAAAACCAGCTCATTCTGATGTGGAATTTCAAAACAAAAGCCCTCTTAACTTTCAATTTCAATGTATTTTCTCAATAATTAGATTATAATTAATAAAACATCTGTTGGTTTAACTGGACAATTAAAAAAAATGTTTTTTTCCTGAGTGTCATCCTGAGGTCAAGTACTATCAGTCCAAAGTGGAATAGTTCAGTTGTAACTACAGATTTTTAATAATTAAAAATCTTTATATTGAGTATATACAGTGAGATTTGAAAGTTAAGAGGGCTTTTATTTCTAAAAATTCCACATCCGTATGAGATTATTTTTTTTCTAAGTGTCATCCTGAGGTCAAGTACTATCAGTCTGAGGTGGAAAGATTCCGTTACAACAACAGTTTTTTTTTTACAATTATAAATCTATATTTAGAGAAAATACAGTGAGATTTGAAAATTTAGAGGGCTTTTATTTTGAAATTCCACATCAGAATAAACTGATTTTTTTCTCATGTCTTGTTCTATCAGCCAGATTGCTTTTACTTTGAAAGTAGGTGTTTGCCGCTATTACCGTAATGTGCCATATATGTGCGCACCACAAAACAACGTGTGTGGGCTGGCTTGACCAAGGCCGTTTTCGAATTTGCATACTATACTAGCAGTGCCTACTGATTCGACCAAAATGCAGTATGAAGTATGCGAACAGAGTTGTAGTATGAGAAAAACACCTGGATGACGTACTGAATCGGGAAAAATCCACAGTATGCATCGGACCAGTGTGCTTCGCATACTGTTACCCACAATGCAACGCACCTGGTCCCATATCAGAAGTGAAAATGGCAGAGAGCAAAGCAGGAGACCAGAGTAGCAGAGGAATATAAATACAAGAGCCATTTCTTTTGTTATCTTTAAATCCTCATCATCTCCACCACTGAAAGTCAAGATAAAATGCTCTCTCTGGCAATATATTTGCAGATAAGTTACTCGTGGTTTGTTTATTTAGTACATTTTCAATAAAGTTTTTTTGGGGAAAAAAAGTCAGCCGTAGCCAACTTCCGTTTTCTTCGAACTGAAGACCAGCGTAGCATACTACAAAAATTAACCCAACTGAACAGTCATACTACATACTGCTTATGAAAGTAGTATGTAGTAGGCACTGCCTACTACATACTACTTTCATAAGCAGTATGTAGTAGGCGAATTCGAAAACAGCCAATGTGTTTCTACTTGTGTGCTGGCTTGACTTCAGTACATTTTGGCGACTGAAATGGCGTTTAGCTCATGTCATGTTTGTCAACTTACACCTAAGCCTATCCAAACATTAAAGCCGGCTCCTATGAGTCCTGTAGTGACGGTGTCTGAGCCGTTTGAACATTTGATCAGTGACTGGTATGTCCCCTATCCAGGTCCAAGTCAGGTTCTGTTTATATACTCACTGTCATGAGCCAAAGCACGTGTTACCTCCTCTAATCCTTTACGTACAATAACAGCTAGATCTGTGGTGTGAGCACTCTCTCGGTTTCTCATTTCTGTGGCATTCCTAAAGTGATTGTAATGAAATGGTGTTTATATCATATATCCAAGTTGAAATTTCACTGTTTTCCCACACTTCAATGCCTGTTAGAAGGAGCAGGTTACTCTGTGTCCAATAAGTGGGCATTTTCTCACACTACTGCCTTTCAAACCATGAAGGGTACTCTACAGATTTAGTTCGTCACTCAAAATAATGTCTTAGTATTGAATTTCCCAAATACTTCAATTACCTCTTCACCATTCCCAGCATGTTTGATAATCGGAGAGATGATGACCAGGATGCATCAAAGTTCTCTGTTAACTCAGATTTATTGAATACAGCAAGTCAAGAATGTGTGACAGAGCTCTGGGTTCTTCTCTCAAATCTCCCTACGGCCCTGATACAGGTCTCAGAGGCATCCTTCAGAGAAGTCCCCCTGAGTAGCTTTCCCTTGAACCCTTTTATCAGTTATTCACTGCCTGTCTTAACATTATTCATCTTCTCTAAAGCCTGAGTGTGTGGGTGTGCGTCTTCAGCTGTGGGCAGGTTCAGGCGTGTTCTCCTCCTCTCCTCAGTGGTCAGGCGTTGTTATTACCTAAATAGGAAAACACGAGTATGCCCCTTTCAAGTTTATTCAACACAGTTATTTAATGTTTTGTTCAGTTGTGGGTGCATCTGCTACTTTCCACTCTGTCACAGACACCCTGGATTAACCACACACTCATGCACTCATTCGCCCACACTTCTCAGACGTAGCTGCGACAGCTTCCAGTCTCCACTTCCCCTTTCATTCATATTTCATAACACACGGTTTACTACTTTTCATTACACTGGCCTACAGATTATGTTATTAAGCAGATTAATCTTAATGGTTCTTAGCAACAATGTAATATTTACAGCATCACATATTTTTCTTAATGATCCAGTGGGACCAAGACCACCTCGCATTTGTTTTCCCAGGTCCTGTAACATCTTTGGGTGTGACACAACAAAGCAACAGCTTATCATGCTGAGAGCCAGGGAACTTTAAAAGTGATTTCACCAAACACTTCAATCACTCCTGAACGCATACTGCTCCAAGCTGGGTAAAGACTGGGAGGAGGGTTTACCTTGGTTGATGTTGACAGCAAGAGAGGTCACTTCAAAAAGCACTGGGTTTAGTCCAAACAAACTAGTTTTTGCGCATCACGTAAAAGATGTGTTAGCGACAGTTGCGAAGGAGTTAAAGGAGCGGAACCTCCCAAAAATCTGGTGGATTATTTAAATGGATTCAGACGTCCCCTTTATGCCACCAGGAAATTGGCCACAGAAAAGCTAACCCCAGCTCAAGAAAAAATGAAAGACTTATTTGATCTTCCCTCTTAGATGTGGTGGTTTTTGCCAGGTGATCAGGTTTTAGCGCTTTGCCTGCTGTTGACGTCACCATCTCAAGCCAAATTCACTGGCCCTTACACAATCCTGAAGCAACAGTCTGATCACAATTACATCATTTCCACACCTTAGAGGGGGAAAAAAGACCCAGCTCTGTTCCATGAGTTTGTTAAAGCTGTGTTACGCTCAAGAGGTGAAGGCAGCATGTACAGTAAGCTCAGTACTGCTAGGTGATGTCAGCACCAGGGACAGGGTCTATGACTGCAGCGAGGACAATGACACTGGTACCTTGGACAGCACATTGACCCATGGTCGGCTTTGTGTCGGTTCGATGAATTATTGTCTCATTTACCTTCTGAGCACGCACAACAGTTGTCAGAACTAATCAAAAGTTTCCATGTTTGTTTGCAGATGTTCCTGGTCGTACACACTTGATTGAGCATGGCATTGAAGGAGGTGACTCAAAACCAATAAAGCAGGGTTTTTACATATATAATTTTGAAAAAGGCAAATATTTAGACCCTTAGGTGAATGCTTAAACATGGAATTGCACAGATGAGCACTTCCAGCTGGGCGTCTCCCGGAGTATCACTTTTAATGCTTCCTCTTTCACAGTCACTGAACAAGACATTTTGGATTGAATTCTCCCTCTCTTTCACTGGCTCAGTCAGTCTCCTCCACCTGAACTCTCCTGTTCTGAAGAGAGAGCGCCGTCTCGTACACGCGCAGTGCGTATGCACATCACACACCGAAGACAGACAGAACTTCACAAAGACACGCGTTTCACTATTTCAGAGTCAGCCTTCTCACAATAAGACTCACGCTGCTCAAAACTCTCCTTATTGAAGAGGATGCTACGTTAGAGCATGTCAGAGCTTATGTTAGATAGAGAGATCAGGGCAACCACAGGATGGATCAACTTTTTAACCAGTACAAGAATGACTGGTGACGTGTCGTGTCAACACGGAAAAAAAGAAAACAGCTGAGGCTCTGATAGACTCTTTCTTAACAAGTGCTGCATCATTATCTGTCTCTGTCTCTGAGGTGTCTCGAGCGTCTTTGGATCAAACCAACTAAGAGAGAGGGGTGGATGGTTTTTGAGTTTTCGATACAACGCCCGAGTACTGGACTTACTCTGAAAAAATACTTAATTTTTCTTTGATCCTAAACTTGAATTAAGTGTTTAGTTCATATTTTTTCACAGTTTTTGTTGTTTTACAGTAAATATTCAGAAAATTTCAATATTTGCTTTTCTTTTGTGAATAATTTCTTGCATTCTGGTTATGTTATATTGCTGAGACATTGTTGAGTTACACCTGGCTTAAGACTTGGTTCTCCTGACCTCATAGAAATGTAGAACTTCATATTGCAGTGAAAAATGAGTCCACAGTGAGAAAAAATGTGACAGAAGCAAAAACCAGCCTGAATGCCAATCAGCTTATCTGGGGTGCTACAATATGTAGATTCTATAAAGATGGAACCACACCACTTTGTTCCTGTGTTCCTTATGCCTCAGGGTACCTGAAAGTGTGTTGTTTATACTCCCACCTTATTCTGGGAATTTTTTAAAACCAGATCTATAGAGGTGCTGCACTTCACTTTACAGAGAAAAATCACACCACAGTGAGTAAAACTATGACTGACGCAAAAATTGCTTAGAAAGTGCTTGGAATTCAGTACAATTTTATTTGAATTGGTCATTATGTAATTGCATGTTTACTATTTCTTCTTTTAGTTTATTTTTGGTCTTACTCCTGTTTCCTTTTTTTTATTTTTATTTTTTTGCATTTTGAAACTCTACTGGGAACCTTTTTTAGATCAGTGATTCCCAACATGTGGGCCACGGTCCCCTGGTGGGCCGCGAAGGTACTGCAAGTGGGCTGCCAAAGCTTTTCCAAAATAGTTTGATTTCTGTGAGGGTGGGGATGTAATTATGTAAAATTAAAAAAGTGGCAACATGTCATAGATGCTGTGTTAGTGACTGTGGAGCCTCCAACATGTATAGGATCGTGGCACACCGCCACGACAAAGTAAACGCTGCCATGCCTTCTGAATTATGATCTTTTCTTTTTCTGATGTTTCAGACGTTAATTACATTGCACATGACTCTTGTATGCAACTAAAACTTTCAGAATGCCACAAACATTTTTGACGCTGCCCCGGAATCAAACAGTTATCTTTCAGAAGCGAATCATCTCTCTGTGTTCTCATGTGAACAACTCACACTCATGGTTGGATCATGTCACGGTCTAAAATGATAAAAGACAGAGCTCTGGTGGGTATTTGCCATTCACAGTTCTCAGCTCTCAGCATCGCGTACAGCAGCCTTCTGCTCAGATGTGCACAAGATGCACAGTTACTGGAGAAAAAACAACTCCACGCTGACCCTGATCATTCATTAGTGTTATTAGTGTTTGCAGATGCACGTTTTCTCTTACTCGGTGGTGTATATTTGCTTGAAACTTCATCCTGATCAGCGTGTGTAGTCTGTGATGATGACCGGTGCGGTGCTTACGCTGAGTTCATTTGTGCATATTACACTGCAGCTGATCGCTTCCTTCTCCCGCTCGTCCAGGAGTCACCTTTCTGCTCTCTTTGGGACAGAAGTTAAAGTTTTGTTGTTTTCCTCTCATTCTTTAAAAATCAGCAGAGGAGTTTCCCTCCAGCTTTCAGAGATCAAACCTGAAAACCTTCATGCCACACTGTACCTCTGTGCAGGGGCGTGTCCAGACTTTCAGACTGGGGGGGCACAATGAGAGCATCAGCATAGGTGGGTGGGTGTGGGGTGCAAACAAACAAATTATTACCATTTGTCTTGACTCACTATTTTAACTATGAGTAACTATGATTGTATGAATATTACAACCCAGTGTATGATTTTAGAATAAAATGTACTATATATTACTGTGCATCAGCCTGTCTAATAAATTTGAAATACTTTTTTAAGCCCAGATAAAAAGATGGAGCTGACTGTAAACTGTGTCATTAGATAAGGCTAAACTATGTTTGTGTCAAATTGATAATTAATCTATAAAGGTTTTAAGATGTATGTTTTTATGTATTAACCGGTCGGGGGTGGGCCGCGAAAATGTCTGAGACTTAAAAGTGGGCCCTGAGTTGGAAAAGGTTGGGAACCACTGTTTTAGATCAAACAGGGAAAATTTTGATTCTGGAACTGGTTAAGACCAGTTAAAAAATGTTGCAATTTTTGAACTGGTCTTGACATTTGTACCAGGTGTGTGTTATTGTTTTAGCAGCTTTTAGTGCACTAAATTCACAGATTATTGGCTTTAGGCTTTTTGTCTTGCTTGAGTACAAATGGCACTTTACATTTATATTTAGAGGCTGTTAGGACACAGCTTCTCTCAGTGCTACTCTTGCCCCATGTGTTCAACACCGCACATGCTCCTCCTAAAGAATGATCTAATTTCTCTAATGCTACTTTGAAATTATATGAATCCATATCTTTGGTTAATAGATGTGTGTAAACAGGTGAACTCTACCTTCAGTTCTTCTTTCAGATCAATGTCTCAACAAGCAGGAGGCTCCTGTAATCATTTGTCCAGTAAATGAGATTGTCATTACAGTTCAGCAGCAGTGCTGAAAATAAATACCTGAGTTTTTTTCTTTCAGAATTTCCATCAGGAAGATGATCTAATATCTATTATTTGTTCACTGTGTCCTGCAGATGTTCAGCTACTAATGGTGAAGAAAGAGGAGCTTCCCCCTGAGCAGCAGGAGACGAGCCCCTATCCAGACCAGGAGGATAATGAGTCCCCACTCATGACAGAGGAACAGGAGGAACTGTGGACTGGTCAGGGCAGAGAGCAGCTTCTAGAACTGGAGGAGGCTGATACCAAGGTCCTGTTTCCTTCAGTCCATATGAAGAGTGAAAATGATGAAGAGGAACCTCAGTCCTCACTGCTTCATCAGAGACCAACTGACCATATGGAAACAGCAGCTGGTGGAGAGGACTGTGGAAGACCAGAACCAGAGAGGAGCTCAGATCCAGAAAGAAATTTCCAACCAGAGATTGAAGTTCAGACTCAACCACCGTACAGCTGTTCTGAATGTGGTAAAGCATTCACCCTTCAAAGATATCTGAAAAAACACATTCTTCGTCACAGAGCAAAACCGTTCATCTGCTCTGTCTGTGGAGAAGTATTTAACACACCAAGTCTCCTGGATGTACATTTCAGTGTTCACACAGGGAAAAAACCTTACACCTGTCCCAAATGTGGTAAAGGATATTACTATCTAGCTTCCCTGGAAAAACATATAGTTTTCCACCCAGACCAAAGACGTTTCATCTGTTGTAAATGTGGGCGTGAATTTCTCCGTAAAAAAGCTCTGATTAAACATAGGACTGTTCACTCGATCAAAAGACCTTACCCCCGCCGAGAATGTGGTGACAGAGTTAAGAGTCAATGTGATCTTTCAATTCACGTTATCCGTCACAAAAATCTCACAAAAAAACAAGAAAATCTCACAAAAAAACGAGAAAAATTGAAAAAGAAACAAGAAAAACTCACAGAAAAACAAGAAAAACCATTCCTCTGTCATGTATGTGATAAAGGATTTAGCTGCAAAGAAGATCTGAAGGAACATGGATCGAGTCACTCAAATTTAAAACCTTGTCCCTGTGATGAAAGAAATCTGACTACACATATGGAAAGTCACTCAGACATGGTGGGCAATCACTTAGAAGAAGAACCTGATGTCCACAATGATGTTAATGAGTCCCCACTCATGACAGAGGAACAGGAGGAACTGTGGACTGGTCAGGGCAGAGAGCAGCTTCAAGAACTGGAGGAGGCTGATACCAAGGTCCTGTTTCCTTCAGTCCATATGAAGAGTGAAAATGATGAAGAGGAACCTCAGTCCTCACTGCTTCATCAGAGACCTACTGACCATATGGAAACAGCAGCTGGTGGAGAGGACTGTGGAAGACCAGAACCAGAGAGGAGCTCAGATCCAGAAAGAAATTCACAACCAGAGATTCAGGTTCGGACTCAAAAGCTGTTCAGCTGTTCTGAATGTGGTGAAACATTTATCCTTCGAAGATATCTGAAAAACCACATACTTGGTCACAGAGTAAAACCGTACATCTGCTCTGTGTGTGGAGAAGGATTTTGCAGTGTACATCTCATGGATGTACATTTCAGGGTTCACTCAAGGGAAAGACCTTACTCCTGTCCCGAATGTGGTAAAGGATATCACTATCTAGCTTCCCTGGAAAAACATATAGTTTTACACTCAGACCAAAGACCTTTCATCTGTTGTAAATGTGGGCGTGGATTTCTCAGTAAAAAAGCTCTGATTAAACATAGGACTGCTCACTCGATTGAAAAACCTCACCGCTGCCGTGAATGTGGTGAAAGGTTTAAGACTCAATGCGATCTTTCAATTCACGTTATCCGTAACAAAACACTCACAAAAAAACGAGAAAAATTGAAAAAGAAACAAGAAAAACTCACAGAAAAACAAGAAAAACCATTCCTCTGTCATGTATGTGATAAAGGATTTAGCTGCAAAGAAGATCTGAAGGAACATGGATGGAGTCACTCAAATTTAAAACCTTGTCCCTGTGATGAAAGAAATCTGACTACACATATGGAAAGTCACTCAGACATGGTGGGCAATCACTTAGAAGAAGAACCTGATGTCCACAATGATGTTAATGAGTCCCCACTCATGACAGAGGAACAGGAGGAACTGTGGACTGGTCAGGGCAGAGAGCAGCTTCAAGAACTGGAGGAGGCTGATACCAAGGTCCTATTTCCTTCAGTCCATATGAAGAGTGAAAATGATGAAGAGGAACCTCAGTCCTCACTGCTTCATCAGAGACCAACTGACCATATGGTAACAGCAGCTTGTGGAGAGGACTGTGGAGGACCAGAACCAGAGAGGAGCTCAGATCCAGAAAGAAATTTACAACCAGAGATTGAGGTTAAGATTGAAGCCTCGTCAGATACTGGATCCAAACCTGAAGAATCCTTACATACTGAAACAGAGATTGAAGCCTCCTCAAGTACTGGATCAGGGACTGAAGATGATGAGTCCCCACTCATTAAAGAGGAACAGGAGGATAATGAGTTCCCACTCATTACAGAGGAACAGGAGGAACTGTGGACTGGTCAGGGCAGAGAGCAGCTTCAAGAACTGGAGGAGGCTGATACCAAGGTCCTGTTCCCTTCAGTTCATATGAAGAGTGAAAATGATGAAGAGAAACCTGAGTCCACACTGTTTCATCAGAGACCAACTGACCATATGGAAACAGCAGCTGGTGGAGAGGACTGTGGAAGACCAGAACCAGAGAGGAGCTCAGATCCAGAAAGAAATTCACAACCAGAGATTCAGGTTAAGATTGAAGCCTCCCTAGATACTGGATCAGAGATTGAAGCCTCCTTGGATACTGGATCAGGGACTGCAGATAGAGCAGGTGACTGGGAGGAGAGCAGAGACTGTCCTAAAAAATTAATGTCTGCTGCAAACAATAAAACAGAGACTGTAGAGTCACACAATTGTCCTGAATCGCTTAAAACCAATCATGTGGTTTCTCTCCCAGAAAAAGGACCTTACATTTGCTCAAAGTGTGGAGAAGGATTTGAGAACGACCTCGATTGGAGTGGACACATGTTAGATCACTTTAAAAGAAAAACTTACAGCTGTT
Source organism: Halichoeres trimaculatus (assembly GCF_033239565.1). NCBI lineage: Eukaryota > Metazoa > Chordata > Actinopteri > Labriformes > Labridae > Halichoeres > Halichoeres trimaculatus. The sequence continues at coordinate 5,380,333 of NW_027437191.1, read as the reverse complement.
CTGAATGTGGGGAAGTATTTAACCTGAAACGTCATCTGGCCTTGCATATGTTGGTTCACTCAAAAGAAAAAACTTACAGCTGTTCTGAATGTGGGGAAGTATTTAACCTAAAACGTCATCTGACCTCACATATGTTGGTTCACTCAAAAGAAAAAACGTACAGCTGCTCTGAATGTGGAAAAAAATTTGGTCGCAATGCAGACCTTACTATACATATGTTTGTACACTCCAAAGAGAAACGCTTCAGCTGCACTGACTGTGGTAAAAAATTTGGTCGCAATGCAGACCTTAATATACATAGGTTTGTTCACTCAAAAGAGAAACCCTTCAGCTGCACTGACTGTGGTAAAAAATTTAGTCGCAATGCAGACCTTAATATACATAGGTTTGTGCACTTAAAAGAGAAACCTTTCAACTGCACTGACTGTGGTAAAAAATTTAGTTACAAAAGAAGCCTGACTGCACATATGGTTGTCCACACTGAAGAAAAACCTTTCAGCTGCACTGACTGTGGAAAAAAATTTAGTCGCAAAAGAAGCCTGACTGCACATATGGTTGTCCACACTGAAGAAAAACCTTTCAGCTGCACTGACTGTGGTAAAAAATTTAGTCGCAAAAGAAGCCTGACTGCACATATGGTTGTCCACACTGAAGAAAAACCTTTCAGCTGCACTGACTGTGGAAAAAAATTTAGTCGCAAATCAGACCTGACTTCGCATATGGTTGTCCACACTGAAGAAAAACCTTTCAGCTGCACTGACTGTGGCAAAAAGTTTAGTCGTAACTCAACCCTGACTTCACATATGGTTGTCCACACTGAAGAAAAACCTTTCAGCTGCACTGACTGTGGAAAAAAATTTAGTCGCAAATCAGACCTGACTTCACATATGGTTGTCCACACTGAAGAAAAACGTTTCATCTTCACTGAATGTGGCAAAGAATTTGGTCGCAAAGCAGACATGACTTCACATATGGTGCTCCACCACCATGAAGAAAAACCTTTCAGCTGCACTAAATGTCCGAAAAAATTTATTCTAAAAAAAAACCTGACTACACATATGGTTGTCCACAATGAAGAAAAATTGTTTAGCTGCACTAAATGCCAGAAAAAATTTAGTCACAACTCAGGCTTGACTGCACATATGGTTGTCCACCGCAGTAAAAAAAGTTTCAGCTGCACTAAATGCCAGAAAAAATTTAGTCTCAACTCAGCCCTGACTGCACATATGCTTGATCACGCTAAACGTTACGAGTGCTTTGGATGTGGAAGAAGATTTAGACGCAAATCATATCTGACAAAACATCAGCTTTCTCACAGTAGGAAAACCTTACAGCTGCCCTGAATGTGCAAAAAGATTTAAGCTCCAAAAAAGTTTAACACCTTTGTTCATAAATTAAGGACACTTCTGTTCTTCTTCACACCAACACACAGCAGGGGGGTAAACCTCCTCGGCCACTCTGAATGAAGCCGGTTGACTTTGTGTTGATTTTATGAGACACTATAAACAGTGCATCCTGAAAATACTGCCCATTCTTCACTTTTTCCACATTTTGTTATGTTACAGCCTTATTCCAACATGGAATAAATCTTTTTTTTTCTTAGAAATTCTACACACAACACTCCACAATTGTAACTTTGATTTATTTTTTTATCAATTTATTTGAAACCTTGTTTGTTTATTGTAAAAAAACAAACAACTAAGAGATCAAATGTACATATGTATTTCATTAAACATTTTACTCAATATCCACAAGTGTAAGTATTGTCTTGCTCATTTATTTCACTGAGTTGTTGCTCATTTCTGGGGAGATGACGCCTGATTTACATCCTGCACTTACTAGTTTTTCCATCCAGCTCGAGAGTCAAACCTATGCCCAGAGTTAACACGTAGCTGAATAAATAATATATGATGGGGAAGATAAGCTAACAGGTCTGTGAGAGCCAGAATTCTTGCAGGTTGATAGGTGATCAAATACTTCTTTCATGAAATAACAATGCAAATCAGTTTTTTAAAAGTACAATGTGATTTTCTTAATTTATTTAGAATCTGTCTCACAGTTGATGTGTAACTAGGATAAAAAAAGACATCCCCAGCTTTAATTAAAAAAAGACAAAGTTTTGTTGGATTACTTAAACTATTCAAGTGCATTTCACCATTAGATATACAGAGTAATGATTAACAAAATAAAAGATTGAAGGAAGTAATTTTTGTTGTGATGGTGTTTTGTATCCATGAGTGGGGAGGGAATGCAGTGGATATGACACTCTGCTGTACATTGGGATGGTGCATGGGGACATATGCTGTCTGTGCTCCACATGGCACTGACTGCCTGTTAGTCCTCAACAGCACAGACTGTCTGTGCTCTGCACACAGCAGCATAGATAGCTATGCTTCATGACACGGACTGACTGTCTGTGCTCTATATGTCACAGTGAATCTTTTTTAGTTAACTTTGAAATAACACTACTGGGACAGCATTTTGATTGGGGTGCAGTGATTCATGCTGTAAAACACAGGAAGTCCATCTGTAGCATGTGTACAGACAGTCTATAGCATTAAGCACAGACAGGTGATCTGTGACATGTGGCACACAGACAGCCACTCAATGCTATGCAGCACACAGACAGCAAATCTGTATTATGAGGTACACAGATGCTGGTCTGTACCATTGAGCAAGGGTAGCCAACTGGTGCCGTGAAGCACAGACAAGCAGTCTTAATTCATCAAGCACATACAGCCTGTGCCTTCATGTACAGCAGGGTCTCATATCCACTGGGTTACCTCCTCACTCACTGTTACCAAACAGCAAAAAATTACTTTGCTAAAACCATTATCCTAAAATGTAAAGAAGCAGTTTTTATGAAGTTTGGTTACAGAGAATATTTAATTGAAAAGTTGAAAATTTTAGGCTAGCTTGTCTGAATTTTGAGTTGGATTAATACGAGGTGATGATTTAAAATGAATCAAATTACTAAGCACATGAGACTTAAACCACTGATGTTAGTCCAGCATTAAACAGTTTTTGAAAAATCTGTGTGGGTTACCAATGGAAACAGTTTTACTAAGTCTGACCAGTAGTTTATTTTTACAGTGCAGTGAAGTTAAAGTCTGTTACTTTTAGCAATGAAGTTGAAGCTTCTTAAACCTTTTATTTAATTCATCATGACTCAAATCGTTTGAGTGAAATCACTTGTCTCAATTTTAAAACAGTGCAGTTCTTGCCAAAGACCTCAGTTTCATTTTGATTGATTGATTTTGATTATTTTTAATGAAATTCTCCTGAGAAGGTTTGCTAACAAACAACTTCCTGGTTAACTGCTGATCAAAGGACGGTTTATTGTAAAACACTTAGTTATTGCAACCATGATTGAGGAGTGTTTAAAGTAAGACTGTGTGGTGTTATTTTTTATCAACACTGCAAAGTCACTCCACAGTACTATGATTTAACACCAGCTTAGAGTTAGAAACTGTAAAACAAAACCAAGAATTTAGCACGTTACTCCAAAATGGTCTAACACTGGAAGTTTAAGGGGAATTTGCTGTGTATGTGAAAAGCTGTCTCTCTGCTTTCACCCCCAGTTCTTTGTGTTTGCTGATCGGGTTGAGTTTTTTAAGGGAGAAGAGTCAGAGGGGGAGAACACAGTCTATGGACAGCTGACTGTCTCCTGTCACTTTAAAGACCTAGATCCAGCAGAACCTGAAGGAGCTGATGTCAAACTGTGTTTCTGTTTCTGAAAGTCTTTTAAAGAAAACAGCTCCCAAGTTTGATTCAGTTTCACCCACACAAACACACACACACACACGGTTAATGAGAACAGAGAGGAAGCTCTGAAAGTGAAAGTATTTCTTTCATTTGCCATCTTGATTTAGAGGACAGAGCAGGACAGTGAGGCACGGTGAGTGTTAATCCAATATTTGTATCATTTCACTTTTAAAGTCACGGGTGGAGTCTTCCCTTTGTGAACTGTAAAGAAAAGAAAGCTTCAAATGAACTCAACAGCTGGATTGAAAAGTGAACATAGCTCTTGCTGCTCTCTGTACGTGTGTGTGTGTGTGTGTGTGTGTGTGTGTGTGTGTGTGTGTGTGTGTGTGTGTGTGTGTGTGTGTGTGTGTGTGTGTGTTGCCAGTATGTACACTGCAAAAAAAAAAAAGAAAAAGTTTTCCTTTTTTTTCCCGGTAAAAATAGGCAGCTGTGGTTACTAGAGAAATATTATAATAACTACAGTAAAAACATAAACAGCTTTACAGAACAAGCTGTCAATTTTAAAGCTTAAAATGGTAAAATTTGCACAGCAAATACCCCGGTGTTTAACTTCCAGTCTTAGGCCAGCCAGAATTCCTTGCAACTGCCCTGCTCATGGTTGCAATGTTTGTTCTGTTTTTACAATAGCTTCTCTTTGTTCTGCACTGTTAACCCAGAAGTGTTTGCAATCAAATCTTCTAAGTAAGGTTAAATAAGAAAATAAGTTTTTGTTGGATTACTTTAACTACTCAAGAGCATTTTTACCATGAAACATTAATGGTAATGTCTAATGGCTGAGTGAGGAGGGAACACAGTGGATACTTTGTCTCCAGGAGGAGGAGGGGCTGCTAGCATCAGGCTAGCATAAACACACAGAGTGCAAGTGCTGTCAGGTAATTACATGATTTGTAATTCATTAATCTAATTAATCGCATTTTAATCTCATATCTGCTTAAGGTCCCAAAATAAAGATTTTGAATTCCAGGACATTAAAATAACATTAAAAGACACTAAAAAAAAAAAACATTTAAAAATAAGGTGGGAAAATTTACAACACATTTTTAGGTACCCTGATGCATAAGGAACACATGAAAAAAGTTTTATGGTTCTATCTTTACAAAATCTTCACATTCCTGTACTTAAGATAAGCTGATTTGATTTTTAGGACAGTTTTTGCTTTTACTCAATGTTGACTTGATTTTCACTGCAATATGAACTTCCATGCTTCTATGAGGTCAAGAGAACCAGGGCTAAAGGCTAAAAAACTGTGAGGAACTATGTACAAAACACTTAATTCAAGTCTTGGATCAAAGAGGAGTGAAGTATTTTCAGTTTAAAATGTCTGAACACACAAACTGTTGCTGATTGGTGCAGAGCAGCCCCAGGCTGAAACATGACACTAGGAAGATGGAAGGAAATTTTCAAAGAATTCTTTAGATTTAAAAACAGGACAAATATTGATCATTCAGGGCTTGTTTAATGCAGTAAAGAGTGTAGAATTATCTGTTGTTGTTTTTTTTACAGAATTGAGCTAGAGCAAACGGTTGATTTTCTACAGATTTTCAAAAAGGACGTGCGAATAAACGCGATGTGGAAGGCAGTCACAAATCACTCTCGCTTCCCTCCCTCCCGTTTTTTCACGTGTGAAACATTCAGGGACCGTCGGAAATTTGAAAATCTGACGAGAACACCTCTTTTTCCAAGTAGGACACAGGGTTTGTAAATGCCAGACATTTAAAAATAAGTGCGTCTTTGAACGCCCCGCGGATTTGGGATCCAGATTAATCTGCGTTAAATTTTATAACGTGTTAATATGCGGTGTAATTAATTATTCTAATTAACGCGTTAAAATGACAGCCCTAATATATATATATATATATATATATATATATATATATATATATATATATATATATATATATATATATATATATATATATATATATATATATATATAAACATAAACATCCCTGCTCTGTTTCTTCATCAGAGTCTCCTTGGTCTCAAAAAGTGACACAGACCCCTGTTACAAGCCATTTTAAAAAATGAGGTCCAACCAAACACCTTATTTTATTCTATTATTGTTAATATCATTTTTTAAAGGCGCCACCCAAATGTTTGCTTGTTAAAGTATCTCTGTCTTTACTGTTCCTTTTTCACTGCTTTTTAATTATCCTTTTGGCCTGTAATAACTTTTATGGCTCGTTTTTGGATATGGACACAAAAATATTATGTTGGCATTGGTGGTTTTAACAGATTTGTTCCTGTGTGTGTGTACATAGATTTTAACTGTAACCATGGACACATTGTCTAAACACAAGATCAGCTGTAGCATGTCAATGCTAACTGGTGCTTGGTCCAATGTTCCCCCTGAGCTGGGATGAGGGAGGTGAGGATGATGTGCTGGTACTGCACTTAGAGCTGAGGAGACACTGCCTCTACATGGCTTTATGCTGAAGCAGGACTTGCTGCACATGCAGCAGCCATGATATTCCCTGAAAAGAGCGCAAGGTCGAAGGCCTGCTTATTGCCACTTGTGGCTTTCTTTTTTTTTTTTTTTTTAGTTTTCTCTCTTTCTTTTTTGTTAAATAGATTTCCCAAGCGTTGTGACACAGCAAATTTAATTCTATTTTTCCCAACAACCTAGTTTTATTAAGGATGCTCACGTTTCTTTACTTTAGCACACAGACACAAAATTATTCACAAATAACACCAAAAACTACCAGGGTCAGAATCATCAGCCCTCCTGAAGAACTGACCTTCTTTAAGAGCCAAAGTAAAATCCAGTGAGGTGTTTCAGTCGTCTGCTTTAACTCGTGAATGCTCAAGGTTTGCAATCAATGTTGGCAATGAATGTACGAATGAATGAGTGAATGAATAAACCAACCAAACCAATCTATCTATCTAGTTAAAGCCCATAAATAGCTGTAGTAAGCCAGATAACTACCTGTAGTGAACATTGTTACAAATTATTAGAAAACACAGACATTGGCCCAGACACAAACAGTCACAGACAGACACATACAACACGCACATCCTATGTCACAGCCTCAGGAAGAATGTCACATCCCCCAGAGAGGTTAGATTTGTAAATATGTTAAAATACTGAGAAAAAAAAAGAAGAAAATCTTGAGTTGTAAGTAGTGACTGTGATGGTTAGAAAAACAAAAGAGCAGTCTAGTGGTTCTTTAAGTTCTTCAAGTAATTTTCTTTGATAGTAGAGAATAAGAAAGAGTTTTAAATGCTGTGAGTGTTTGGAAATATCACAGGTGGGGAGATGCTTACTTAAGAGGGGAGGTGTTCTGTAAACGGAACTAAAGATGTTGTTTGCCACCCGGAGTTATGTATGTGTAACACACACACATGATGTTGCTAGTAAACGTTCCTGCCGAGCACACGACGAGCCTCCGTGTAATTATTACTTGACGTCCGAGTGACAACATAACAGTGTCTAATATTGTTAATTAAAATATATTATCATTGGCATGATTGGACAGGAATTGAACTCACAAATGCCAGTTACGAGTCCATTATAGTAGCAGTGCACTACAAAGCACCTTTATACTTTACTTTACTCAGAGTAGTCTATCATGTTATGTTGGATCTTCAGTACTGAATGTAACTGTGAAACCGAACCTCTGCCAATCAGGTGCTTCGTTTGATGTCCGAGCCACAGCAGTGAATCGATACACTCAACTGTTTCATACGTCACTCAACTGTTTCGTACGTCACTCGGCACGTGATACACGCTCCGGCACAGTGCTTCGATACGTTTGCTTCATGAGCTACGGCGCATGTGTCGGAGCCTCGGGTATCAGCGGACCATCACTACTAACGGCTGCTTCTGCTTGGAATTGAGAACGCTTTTACTTTCCTTTCGGATCGACATTGAGTCACATTTGTCTTGAGAATTGCTGAATTTCGTTGAAAAACTGAGTAGACGTTTGACGACTAAGGAAATACAAGTTTTTTAACCGCTTTTCACAAGTTTTTTTTTCATAGCTCGGCGGAAAGTGTCCACACACTCGGCCATGTTGGCACGCTCCCCCCAAAGTCAACCTTTCTCTGAAACGCTTCTGTCAGACAACACAGAAAATCCCCTCGGAGAAAGACACTAGCTTTTAGTTTTCTATTTAGTACTCGGCTCTTGGATGAGGAGATGTCCAGATTCAAGGATCTTGAAGATTTATTCGAGCGGCGGCTGCTCGCTGCGGTTATCAGTGACATGGACAAACAAAGAACACCGTCTGGATACGAAGAGGAGCTCCAGCGACAAAGTGAACTACTGGATGTGATTTTAATACCTGAGATAAAGCTGCACAGAGCAGGTTGGTTTCTGAACATGTGTGTGATAATGTTTTGGGGAATCCATCGAGAAATCAATGTTTAAAGGCGAAAGTTCTGACCTCAAACTATGTATGCGTTAATGTGATTTAAGTCGTGATAAAAGCCACTACAAATTCTAATGATGATCTGCTGTGTCGAAAAAATGGGTTTATTCAGGTTTTCATCCTAGTTTGGTTCTATAAACTATTATATATATGTGAGTGTTTGTGTCAAAATATCATCAACAGATACGTTTTTCATGATTATCTGAAACCATTTTGGGAAGATGCATCCGCGGAAAGTCGTCAGTGAAGGGCCTTATTCTCATTTTTAGGCAGAAACTCCAGTTGATCTCTGCTGACAATAATGTAACGTCTCCGGTGGAAGTTGTTTCAGACTTTCTGAAACGATTTCCACCGATGGCTGTGTCACTCGTGCTTGTCTTCCCTCACGAGTCAACATATCCATTAACAGTGCAGTAAATCACAATTAAAAACATCAAGGACTGCTAATAAGTTAGCACGGATGATATATCCTCCATGCTAACAGGCTAACTGCAGTGCTACATCAGTGACGTGTTCGTGAATGATTTGTTCGGGAGAAAACGAAGCACATGGGCGATATTAGCCGAACGTAATTACTGACTGAACGTGGCAACTCTGTATGAAGTTGAATTGCGCTTTTCTCTGTTTTATAGATCAATTCATAGCCGACGTCATCAAAATCGTGCGTTCGCGTTTTTGGACCGAGGTCAAGCCAGCACAGAAATACAAACACTCGGTCAAGCCAGCCCACACGTTGTTTTGTGGTGAGCGAATATATGGCACATTACGGTAATAACGGCAAACGCCTCATTTCAAAGTAAAAGCAATCAGACTGATAGAACCAAACGTGAGGATTAAACTCAGATAAAAACCAGCTCATTCTGATGTGGAATTTCAAAACAAAAGCCCTCTAAACTTTCAAATCTCAATGTATTTTCTCAATAATTAGATTATAATTATTAAAACATCTGTTGTTTTAACTGGACAATTAAAAAAAGTTTTTTTTTCCTGAGTGTCATCCTGAGGTCAAGTACTATCAGTCCAAAGTGGAATAGTTCAGTTGTAACTACAGATTTTTTAATAATTAAAAATCTTTATATTGAGTATATACAGTGAGATTTGAAAGTTTAGAGGGCTTTTATTTTTAAAAATTCCACATCCGTATATTTTTTTTTTCTAAGTGTCATCCTGGGGTCAAGTACTATCAGTCTTGAGTAGAATTTTCCAGTTATAACTACAGATTTTTTAATAATTATTTTCCTAAAAATTGAGAAAATACAGGGAGATTTGAAAGTTTGGAGGGCTTTTATTTTGAAATTCCGCATTAGAATGAACTGATTTTTTCTGGGTGTCATCCTGAGGTCAAGTACTATCAGTCTGAGGTGGAATGATTCAGTTACAACAACAGTTTTTTTTTACAATTATAAATCTATATTTAGAGAAAATACAGTGAGATTTGAAAGTTTAGAGGGCTTTTATTTTGAAATTCCACATCACAATAAACTGATTTTTTTCTCATGTCTTGTACTATCAGCCAGATTGCTTTTACTTTGAAAGTAGGTGTTTGCCGCTATTACCGTAATGTGCCATGTATGTGCACACCACAAAACAACATGTGGGCTGGCTTGACCAAGGCCGTTTTCGAATTTGCATACTATACTAGCAGTGCCTACTGATTCGACCAAAATGCAGTATGCAGTATGTGAACAAATGTCAGAGTTGTAGTATGAGAAAAACACCCGGATGACGTACTGAATCGGGAAAAATCCACAGTATGCATCGGACCAGTGTGCTTCACATACTGTTACCCACAATGCAACGCGCCTGGTCCCGTATCAGAATTGAAAATGGCAGAGAGCGGAGCAGGAGACCAGAGTAGCAGAGGAATATAAATACAAGAGCCATTTCTTTTTTATCTTTAAATCCTCATCATCTCCACCACTGAAAGTTAATATCAAATGCTCTCTCTGGCAATATATTTGCAGATAAGTTACTCGTGGTTTGTTTATTTTCTACATTTTCAATAAAGATTTTTGGGGAAAAAAAGTCAGCCGTAGCCAACTTCCATTTTCTTCGAACTGAAGACCAGCGTAGCATACTACAAAAATTAACCCAACTGAACAGTCATACTACATACTGCTTATGAAAGTAGTATGTAGTAGGCAGTGCCTACTACATACTACTTTAACAAGCAGTATGTAGTAGGCGAATTCGAAAACAGCCAATGTGTTTCTACTTGTGTGCTGGTTTGACTTCAGTACATTTTGGCGACTGAAATGGCGTTTAGCTCATGTCATGTTTGTCAACTTACACCTAAGCCTAACCAAACATTAAAGCCGGCTCCTATGAGTCCTGTAGTGACGGTGTCTGAGCCGTTTGAACATTTGATCAGTGACTGGTATGTCCCCCATCCAGGTCCAAGTCAGGTTCTGTTTATATACTCACTGTCATGAGCCAAAGCACGTGTTACCTCCTCTAATCCTTTACGTACAATAACAGCTAGATCTGTGGTGCGAGCACTCTCTCGGTTTCTCATTTCTGTGGCATTCCTAAAGTGATTGTAAGGAAATGGTGTTTATATCATATATCCAAGTTGAAATTTTACTGTTTTCCCACACTTCAATACCTGTTAGAAGGAGCAGGGTACTCTGTGTCAGTCATTTTTCTCACACCACTGCCTTTCAAACCATGAAGGGTACTCTACAGATTTAATTCGTCACTCAAAATAATGTCTTAGTATTGAATTTCCCAAATACTTCAATTACCTCTTCACCATTCCCAGCATGTTTGATAATCGGAGAGATGATGACCAGGATGCAACCAAGTTGTCTGTTATGCATTTAGTCTAAAAACACTGCTAAATAAGGCTCTAGTTCTCATCATGTCTCTTCGTCCTGGCAGACTACCTGCGTTTGTTTATATCTGGCACGCCGCGCGCGGACTGATACACTAAGCGGCAAACACCTGGTACACAGCTGTGGCTCTGCAGCGGAGGTAGCGCAGTTTTATGACACAATGAGAACTAGAGCCTTATTTAGCGGTGTTTTTGTGTGAAAGTAACGCGCTGAAAATTCTCTAAATAAAGCGTGAATGCAGACCGATATCAGACTTTTTTTGTCGGGAGTCCGTTTATTTGTGTTTTTTGGTCAAGTAAAAATGGTCCCGTCTGAGTGCAGAGGAAACCAGCAGAGGAGCAGGGAGGGGGTGTTTGGTGCGAGCGCTCTGGGCTTCTGCTGCACAAAAACACTGCTGTAGGGGTAATTTCTGCCCTAAACCTTGTGATAGGACCCAACTTGTTCCATCCCAGAGTACCACTTTTAATGCTTCCTCTTTCACAGTCACTGTACAAGACATTGTGGATTGAATTCTCCCTCTCTTCCACTGGCTCAGTCAGTCTCCTCCACCTGAACTCTCCTGTTCTGAAGAGAGAACACCGTCTCGTACACGCGCAGTGCGTATGCACATCACACACCGAAGACAGACAGAACTTCACATAGACACGTGTTTCACTATTTCAGAGTCAGCCTTCTCACAATAAGATTCACTCTGCTCAAAACTCTCCTGATTGAAGAGGATGCTACGTTAGAGCATGTCAGAGCTTATGTTAGAGAGATCAGGGAAACCACAGGATGGATCAACTTTTCAACCAGTACAAGAGTGACTCGTGACATGTCGTGTCAACATGGAAAAAAAGAAAACAGCTGAGGCTCTGATAGACTCTTTCTTAACGAGTGCTGCATCATTATCTGTCTCTGTCTCTGAGGTGTCCCGAGCGTCTTTGGATCAAACCAACTAAGAGAGAGGGGTGGATGGTTTTTGAGTTTTCGATACAACGCCCGACTGGACTTACTCTGAAAAAATACTTAATTTTTCTTTGATCCTTAACTTGAATTAAGTGTTTAGTTCATATTTTTTCACAGTTTTTGTTGTTTTAGAGTAAATATTCAGAAAATTTTAATGCCTGCTTTTCTTTTGTGAATAATTTCTTGCATTCTGGTTATGTTATATTGCTGAGACATTGTTTAGTTGCTGTGAATGCAGCAATGCATTCACAGTATATGTTCTTCTGTGACAAAAAAATTTATTGCTGTGAATGCAGCAATGCATTCACAGTATATGTTCTTCTGTGACAAAAAAATTTATTGCTGTGAATGCAGCAATGCATTCACAGTATATGTTCTTCTGTGACAAAAAAATTTATTGCTGTGAATGCAGCAATGCATTCACAGTATATGTTCTTCTGTGACAAAAAAATTTATTGCTGTGAATGCAGCAATGCATTCACAGTATATGTTCTTCTGTGACAAAAAAATTTATTGCTGTGAATGCAGCAATGCATTCACAGCATATGTTCTTCTGTGACAAAAAAATTTCTTCTTCTTCTTCTTCTTCTTCTTCTTCTTCTTCTTCTTCTTCATTCTTCCGCCCGCTTTTTTGGACCGCTAAAACTCAGGCAAACTTCAACCGATTTTCACCGTTCAAACTTCAAAACGTGTGTTTCAGTTGGGACAAGGGGGCTATGACTCTTCAGACACTTTTCACAAATACTTTTCGAGATATTTCAGAATTTGTGCGTTTTTTGGTCTCATAGAGATGAATGAGGAATTTTCAAAATTTTCTCCTTTCAGGACATTTTTTCAGCCTGCTTCAAACGCTCCTCATTTAGTCATACATTCAGCTACAAACTCCATTCAAACTTTAAAATATTAAGCTACCTTTTGGCTTCATTCAGTTGGTTTCAAATGTTTCCTAGCATTCATAGTTTCTTCACAATGACCCTTCAAAGGTCATGATGCATTTCAGCTCTTCGAGCCGTTTTAACATTGGTGTGTATTGGACGGAATGTTTCGGCTTAGAGCAGGGAGAGGGTGAAACCAAACCTGAAAAATTTCTGGGTAAACTGCTCTTTTGGTCACAATTTTCACTCCACATAGGAACATTATATATCAAAATGGAGAGAGGCTTGTCCTGCTTCTGACAAAGTGGTTTTTAAAGCAAAAGGATGGAGCACTTTTTCACAAAATGGCCAACTGTCATGAGAAGTTCAAAAAAATCCCCATATACCTCCATGTTAATTCCTGAGGGGTTTTCTCAGAGATCAGTAAAATTTCCCTCATCTATCTATCGCTCTCGTGGGTTCGTTTCTTGACCTTCATGCATGAAATTTAGACGGACAGCTTCCTCTGGGTCTCAGGATTCCTACGGTGTGTTCATTTTTATTCTAGCCCTCACGGTTTTGGCAAGGTGACAGGAGATTCGGACTCTTGCTTTGCCACAAAATCTTCAGAAGATTACAGTAACAAGGGCAAAGTTGTGCACCTGCACCTGCTGCCCTTGACGAGCTGGTCACCGTGGAAACCTTTCATCTCATGCAGCTGTTTATAGTAACTCATCAAAACATTCAGGAACAAAGACAAGCATGTGTGTGTTAATTTATCATTGATCACCAATGCAAAATCTGGCTTCAGATAAGCCTCAGCAGACAGGTTTACATGATTGAACACACACACACACACACACACACACACACACACACACACACACACACACACACACACACACACACACACACACACACACAGGGCAGAAAGTATCACACTTTAACAGCATTTGACTTCCATTTCCCTGAGTCAGCTCCTTATTTTCCTAGATTTTTTTCTTTAAATTTAAATTCCTTCCCTTAATTCCTGTATTGATTCAGCCATTCAAACTTTTAAATCCAATTTTAGATCACACTGATTCATGCTTCATGATCATTCTTTTTGTCAGAATTGCAAGCACCTTTACACCCTGATTTCAAAAGGGGTGTTGGGAATCAACAGACTCCACCAGCTCTCTGATGGCAGTTGGTAAACAATGATCACCATGGCAACATCTGGCTTCAGATGGGCCTGAGCCTACAGGCTTACATGGTTAAAAAACTAACACACAGGACACACAGGATTACATTTTAACAGGGTTTAAGATAGCAGACTTACATTTTCCCTTAGTCAGGTCATTATTTCTATAAATGTTCTTTAAAATTTGATACATTCCTTTAATTTTTGAATAGACGCAACCATTTCAACTTTAAATTCATTCATCCATTCTATTTATTTGTCCATTCATTTCCTTTCATCCAAGAGTTCATGGCAGGCTAATTCAGCATTCTGCATTAGCAGTTGAGCGCAAGCTTTTACAGGACTTCTTTAAACAATTTTCAGACATATCCTCAGTCATTCTTGATCAGCATTCTGCATCAGCAGTTGAGCACAAGCTTTTCAAGACTTCATTCAACCATTTTAAGACACATCTTCAGTCATTCATGTTCAGCGTTCTGCATTAGCATTTCAGTGCAAGCATTGCATGACTTCATTCAACCATTTTCAGACACATCTTCAGTCATTCATGTTCAGCGTTCTGCATTAGCATTTCAGCGCGAGTTATTTAAGACTTCGTTTAGCCATTTTCAGACATATCTTCAGTCATCCATGTTCAGCATTCTGCATTAGCAGTTCAGCGCAAGCTGCTTCAGCATTCTGCATTCACAGCGCAATTTCTTCAGAAATTGCTTTTCTAGTTCTTCTTCTTCTTCTTCTTCTTCTTCTTCTTCTTCTTCTTCTTCTTCATTCTTCCGCCCGCTTTTTTGGACCGCTAAAACTCAGGCAAACTTCAACCGATTTTCACCGTTCAAACTTCAAAACGTGTGTTTCAGTTGGGACAAGGGGGCTATGACTCTTCAGACACTTTTCACAAATACTTTTCGAGATATTTCAGAATTTGTGCGTTTTTTGGTCTCATAGAGATGAATGAGGAATTTTCAAAATTTTCTCCTTTCAGGACATTTTTTCAGCCTGCTTCAAACGCTCCTCATTCAGTCATACATTCAGCTACAAACTCCATTCAAACTTTAAAATATTAAGCTACCTTTTGGCTTCATTCAGTTGGTTTCAAATGTTTCCTAGCATTCATAGTTTCTTCACAATGACCCTTCAAAGGTCATGATGCATTTCAGCTCTTCGAGCCGTTTTAACATTGGTGTGTATTGGACGGAATGTTTCGGCTTAGAGCAGGGAGAGGGTGAAACCAAACCTGAAAAATTTCTGGGTAAACTGCTCTTTTGGTCACAATGTTCGCTCCACATAGGCATTTTATATATCAAAATGGAGGAGGGCTTGTCCTGCTTCTGACAAAGTGGTTTTTAAAGCAAAAGGATGGAGCACTTTTTCACAAAATGGCCAACTGTCATGAGAAGTTCAAAAAAATCCCCATATACCTCCATGTTAATTCCTGAGGGGTTTTCTCAGATATCAGTAAATTTTCCCTCATCTATCTATCGCTCTCGTGGGTTCGTTTCTTGACCTTCATGCATGAAATTTAGACGGACAGCTTCCTCTGGGTCTCAGGATTCCTACGGTGTGTTCATTTTTATTCTAGCCCTCACGGTTTTAGCAAGGTGACAGGAGATTCGGACTCTTGCTTTGCCACAAAATCTTCAGAAGATTACAGTAACAAGGGCAAAGTTGTGCACCTGCACCTGCTGCCCTTGACGAGCTGGTCACCGTGGAAACCTTTGATCTCATGCAGCTGTTTATAGTAACTCATCAAAACATCCAGGAACAAAGACAAGCATGTGTCTGTGAATTTATCATTGATCACCAATATAAAATCTGGCTTCAGATAAGCCTCAGCAGACAGGTTGACATGATTGAACACACACACACACACACACACACACACACACACAAACACACACACACACACACAAACACACACACACACACACACACACACACACACACACACACAGGGCAGAAAGTATCACACTTTAACAGCATTTGACTTCCATTTCCCTGAGTCAGCTCCTTATTTTCCTAGATTTTTTCCTTAAAATTTAAATTCCTTCCCTTAATTCCTGAATTGATTCAGCCAGTCAAACTTTTAAATCCAATTTTGGATCACACTGATTCATGCTTCATGATCATTCTTTTTGTCAGAATTGCAAGCACCTTTACACCCTGATTTCAAAAGGGGTGTTGGGAATCAACAGACTCCACCAGCTCTCTGATGGCAGTTGGTAAACAATGATCACCATGGCAACATCTGGCTTCAGATGGGCCTGAGCCTACAGGCTTACATGGTTAAAAAACTAACACATAGGACACACAGGATTACATTTTAACAGGGTTTAAGATAGCAGACTTACATTTTCCCTCAGTCAGGTCATTATTTCTATAAATGTTCTTTAAAATTTAATTCATTCCTTTAATTTTTGAATAGACGCAACCATTTCAACTTTAAATTCATTCATCCATTCCATTTATTTGTCCATTTATTTCCTTTCATCCAAGAGTTCATGGCAGGCTAATTCAGCATTCTGCATTAGCAGTTGAGCACAAGCTTTTACAGGACTTCTTTAAACAATTTTCAGACATATCCTCAGTCATTCATGTTCAGCATTCTGCATCAGCAGTTGAGCACAAGCTTTTAAAGACTTCATTCAACCATTTTAAGACAAATCTTCAGTCATTCATGTTCAGCGTTCTGCATTAGCATTTCAGTGCAAGCCTTGCATGACTTCATTCAACCATTTTCAGACACATCTTCAGTCATTCATGTTCAGCGTTCTGCATTAGCATTTCAGCGCGAGTTATTTAAGACTTTGTTCAGCCATTTTCAGACATATCTTCAGTCATCCATGTTCAGCATTCTGCATTAGCAGTTCAGCGCAAGCTGCTTCAGCATTCTGCATTCACAGCGCAATTTCTTCAGAAATTGCTTTTCTAGTTAGGGGCTCGGGCTTCGAACGAGCCCCTCTCCTGCATAGCAAGCTATGCAGGAGAGGGGCTCGTGGCGAAGCCACGAGCCCCTAATGCTTTTCCGTTCGCCTCTTTTTTTTTTTTCTTCTTCATCTTCCGGCCAAAACTTTGGCTCGCTACTCCTCCAAGGGCTTTGAGAAAACCCCCACAAATTATACATCAGAATGTGCGGCTCGGTCGGGAATGGTGGGCTATTATTTTTTTCACCAATTCGCCAAATTTTGGCCGACTTATTGGCCAAAAACGGCGAAAAATCCCTCATAGAGAATGAATGGGGAACCTAGGAATCGCTCCCTCTCACTGCCCAAAATTTCCACTTACTTTGAGACGCTAAGACTTTGGCATACTTCCACTTACAGGCACCATTTTTGCTTTAAAATGTTCACTGATCTTTCAGCTCTACAAGTATGACCTGCCTTTTCTGATATCTATTACAGTTTTTGAGATTTTACTGTTGAAGCAACATAAACTTTTTGGTTTTTGCCCTGAAACCTCATCTCCTCCAGTGCGGAATGTCTGAAAGTAGAGTGAGAGCAGCGGTTGATGACAGGTTGCAGCATTCTCCAATGAATTGTCATAACTTCCAAAATCTTCACAGAAGATAAATAAAAACTACATTACGAAGTTCCCTGACATCTCCTACTTCTTACAAAGGGAGTATTTTACCCCAAAAATGTACTGTTTTGCCAAAAAACGCCTCAGTGTGAGTGAAACCGTCTCATCCCTGTAATCTGAAGTAATGTTAAAATCTGACCTATATTTCTCTTCAACTTCATTCCTAACTACATTTATAAATCACCCTCGTGCAGTCAATTTTAATCCTACAATCGTGGGACACACATCATCTTGTTCATCAGAGTCTCCAGATTCACACAATGTTTTTGTTTTTCTTCTAGCCCTTAGGGTTTCAGCATAAATGCAGTTTGTTCGGACCTATGTCTAGCCCAAAACTCCAGCTTAGATCAGTGGATACAAAGGAGTTCCAAAGTGTAACTGACAGATCACACTCACTGTGACATCATCATGATGATCACCATGGTAACCACACAGCTGTGTATACTAACTGATGAGGTCATTGAGGGACAGAAAAACACAGGTGTTTGTTTATTATGCCTAAACAACCAACCCAAACTCTCTTATACACACACATAGACACATACAGCCTACCCATACACACACACACGTGCACATGCGCACGCGCACAAACACACACACGCACACACACACACACACACACACACACACACACACACACACACACACACACACACACACACATACAGCCAACCCATACAAACCCATGTGCACACACACACGTGCACACACACACGCACACACACACACACATACAGCCAACCCATACATACCCATGTGCACACACACACACAGACACACACACACATACACACACACACACACACACGCACACACACATAAATCCCCATCTCTTCTCTCTCAATTCTCTCTGTCTCTTTCTCTCTTACTGTCTCCCTCCCTCTCCCTCACGCACACACAGGTGCATGATTTTGAAGATATCATTTGGCTGCCTTGTATTTAAGTCTTTTTTTTCTTTTCTGAACAGTTACATTTCCATTAGTTATGAGAGGTTAAAAACAAGGTATTATGTCACATTTAATGATAATTGACAGCTGCCGTTCTTGTGTATTTTTTTTCTGGGATTGTAAAATATGTCAAGGCGTAGAGTCAAGAAGTAATTAGACTCGCAAAAGAAAAATGAAGTTATTAGTTTTGTTACCTAGCGCCACTCAGATTCTCCCAGAATCTCTCAGAATTTCTCATAGTCTGAACTAGGCAGACTCTGGCTGCACAACTGCTACCAATGGCTGGGCCTTTCACAGAGGTATTTTGGCTTCAGAACTGTACAATGGCGGAGCCACGCTGTCCACTATACAGTTTATGTTTGGGACGTATTGCTTTGGGGCTAGAATAGTATAGATATGAAAGTGTGTACACACACACACACACACACACACACACACACACACAAACACGGACCCCCTTTCCTTTCAATACGCTCTTTCTCTCCCTCAACCTCTCTCTTTCTCTCCCTCTCTCTGGCTCTCTCTCTTTTCTGTTTACAGCTCTCCCTCTGTCCCTCACACACACACACACACACACACACACACACACACACACACACACACACACACACACACACACACACACACACACTCACACACACACACACAAGTACTTTAACAAGTTCTCAAGAGCTTATTTGGGGTTAAGGCTTTGCAACCAGCCACTCTACCATGTCTCATGACATGTAGGTGTATATTTGTGACATAATGTTTTAGGGCTATAACAGTAAAGATATGAAAGTGTGCGCGCGAAGCGCGCTTCATTGTGCATGAGGTAATTTGATACCTGTTGAATCAGAAACAAGAAATGTTAAGAAGTGTTTCGCTATGTCAGTCCAAAACAAGTTCTGGTGACATCCGTGTTTCTGAACATTTTCAAGATATGAATGTATGCGCGCGAAGCGCGCTTCATTGTGCATGGGATAATTTGACACCTATTCGATCAGACGTCAGTACAAAACAAGGTCTGGTCACATCGGTGTTTCTAAACTATTTAATGAATGCAAAAAGCCCGGCCGCCGCCCGAGCCCCTCTCACGATTTCCGCGGAAATTGTCTAGTTCTTCTTCTTCTTCTTCTTCTTCTTCTTCTTCTTCATTCTTCCGCCCGCTTTTTTGGACCGCTAAAACTCAGGCAAACTTCAACCGATTTTCACCGTTCAAACTTCAAAACGTGTGTTTCAGTTGGGACAAGGGGGCTATGACTCTTCAGACACTTTTCACAAATACTTTTCGAGATATTTCAGAATTTGTGCGTTTTTTGGTCTCATAGAGATGAATGAGGAATTTTCAAAATTTTCTCCTTTCAGGACATTTTTTCAGCCTGCTTCAAACGCTCCTCATTTAGTCATACATTCAGCTACAAACTCCATTCAAACTTTAAAATATTAAGCTACCTTTTGGCTTCATTCAGTTGGTTTCAAATGTTTCCTAGCATTCATAGTTTCTTCACAATGACCCTTCAAAGGTCATGATGCATTTCAGCGCTTCGAGCCGTTTTAACATTGGTGTGTATTGGACGGAATGTTTCGGCTTAGAGCAGGGAGAGGGTGAAACCAAACCTGAAAAATTTCTGGGTAAACTGCTCTTTTGGTCACAATTTTCACTCCAAATAGGCACATTATATATCAAAATGGAGAGAGGCTTGTCCTGCTTCTGACAAAGTGGTTTTTAAAGCAAAAGGATGGAGCACTTTTTCACAAAATGGCCAACTGTCATGAGAAGTTCAAAAAAATCCCCATATACCTCCATGTTAATTCCTGAGGGGTTTTCTCAGAGATCAGTAAAATTTCCCTCATCTATCTATCGCTCTCGTGGGTTCGTTTCTTGACCTTCATGCATGAAATTTAGACGGACAGCTTCCTCTGGGTCTCAGGAGTCCTACGGTGTGTTCATTTTTATTCTAGCCCTCACGGTTTTGGCAAGGTGACAGGAGATTCGGACTCTTACTTTGCCACAAAATCTTCAGAAGATTACAGTAACAAGGGCAAAGTTGTGCACCTGCACCTGCTGCCCTTGACGAGCTGGTCACCGTGGAAACCTTTGATCTCATGCAGCTGTTTATAGTAACTCATCAAAACATTCAGGAACAAAGACAAGCATGTGTGTGTTAATTTATCATTGATCACCAATGCAAAATCTGGCTTCAGATGAGCCTCAGCAGACAGGTTTACATGATTGAACACACACACACACACACACACACACACACACACACACACACACACACACACACAGGGCAGAAAGTATCACACTTTAACAGCATTTGACTTCCATTTCCCTGAGTCAGCTCCTTATTTTCCCAGATTTTTTTCTTTAAATTTAAATTCCTTCCTTTAATTCCTGAATTGATTCAGCCAGTCAAACTTTTAAATCCTATTTTAGATTACACTGATTCATGCTTCATCATCATTCTTTTTGTCAGAATTGCAAGCACCTTTACACCCTGATTTCAAAGGGAATGTGTTGGGAATCAACAGACTCCACCAGCTCTCTGATGGCAGTTGGTAAACAATGATCACCATGGCAACATCTGGCTTCAGATGGGCCTCAGCCTACAGGCTTACATGGTTAAAAAACTCACACACAGGACACACAGGATTACATTTTAACAGGGTTTAAGATAGCCGACTTACTTTTCCCCTCAGTCAGGTCATTATTTCCATCAATGTTCTTTAAAATTTGATACATTCCTTTAATTTTTGAATAGACGCAACAATTTCAACTTTAAATTCCTTCATCCATTCCATTTATTCGACCATTTATTTCCTTTCATCCAAGAGTTCATGGCAGGCTAATTCAGCATTCTGCATTAGCAGTTGAGCGCAAGCTTTTACAGGACTTCTTAAAACAATTTTCAGACATATCCTCAGTCATTCATGTTCAGCATTCTACATCAGCAGTTGAGCACAAGCTTTTCAAGACTTCATTCAACCATTTTAAGACAAATCTTCAGTCATTCATGTTCAGCGCTCTGCATTAGCATTTCAGTGCAAGCCTTGCATGACTTCATTCAACCATTTTCAGACACATCTTCAGTCATTCATGTTCAGCTTCTGCTGTAGCATTTCAGCATGAGTTATTTAAGACTTCATTTAGCAATTTTCAGACATATCTTCAGTCATCCATGTTCAGCATTCTGCATTAGCAGTTCAGCGCAAGCTGCTTCAGCATTCTGCATTCACAGCGCAATTTCTTCAGAAATTGCTTTTCTAGTTGCTGTGAATGCAGCAATGCATTCACAGTATATGTTCTTCTGTGACAAAAAAATTTATTCTTCTTCTTCATTCTTCCGCCCGCTTTTTTGGACCGCTAAAACTCCAGCAAACTTCAACCGATTTTCACCGTTCAAACTTCAAAACGTGTGTTTCAGTGGGGACAAGGGGGCTATGACTTTTCAGAAACTTTTCACGAATAATTTTCGAGATATTCGACGATTTACGAAATTTTGGTCACATAGAGATGAATGGGGAATTTTCAAAATTTTCTCCCTTCAGGACATTTTCTCAGCCTGCTTCAAACCCTCCTCATTCAGTCATACATTCAGCTACAAACTCCATTCAAACTTCAAAATATTCAGCTATCTTTTGGCTTCAGTCAGTGGGTTTCAAATGTTTCCTAGCATTCATAGTTTCTTCACAATGACCCTTCAAAGGTCATGATGCATTTCAGCTCTTCGAGCCGTTTAACATTGGTGTGTATTGGACGGAATGTTTTGGCTCAGAGTGGGAGATTCAAACGACAGAGCACGGAGATGGGGAAACAAGACCTGAGAAACTTCTGGGTAAACTGCTCTCTTGGCCACATTTTTTGAGCCATCAACACAAATAAGCCCTCAGCATGTAAGTAGTCTTGTCCTGCTTCTGACAAAGTGGTTTTTAAAGCAAAAGGATGGAGCACTTTTTCACAAAATGGCCAACTGTCATGAGAAGTTCAAAAAAATCCCCATATACCTCCATGTTAATTCCTGAGGGGTTTTCTCAGAGATCAGTAAATTTTCCCTCATCTATCTATCGCTCTCGTGGGTTTGTTTCTTGACCTTCATGCATGAAATTTAGATCAACAGCTTCCTCTGGGTCTCAGGATTCCTACGGTGTGTTCATTTTTATTCTAGCCCTCACGGTTTTGGCAAGGTGACAGGAGATTCGGACTCTTGCTTTGCCACAAAATCTTCATAAGATTACAGTAACAAGGGCAAAGTTGTGCACCTGCACCTGCTGCCCTTGACGAGCTGGTCACCGTGGAAACCTTTGATCTCATGCAGCTGTTTATAGTAACTCATCAAAACATCCAGGAACAAAGACAAGCATGTGTGTGTTAATTTATCAGTCATCACCAATGTAAAATCTGGCTTCAGATAAGCCTCAGCAGACAGGTTTACATGATTGAACACACACACACACACACACACACACACACACACACACACACACACACACACACACACACACACACACACACACACACACACACACACACACACACACAGGGCAGAAAGTATCACACTTTAACAGCATTTGACTTCCATTTCCCTGAGTCAGCTCCTTATTTTCCCAGATTTTTTTCTTTAAATTTAAATTCCTTCCTTTAATTCCTGAATTGATTCAGCCA
This sequence comes from Halichoeres trimaculatus, assembly GCF_033239565.1. Lineage (NCBI taxonomy): Eukaryota > Metazoa > Chordata > Actinopteri > Labriformes > Labridae > Halichoeres > Halichoeres trimaculatus. The sequence goes on along the minus strand of NW_027437191.1, from coordinate 5,357,211 downwards.
GTCAAACTTTTAAATCCTATTTTAGATTACACTGATTCATGCTTCATGTTCATTCTTTTTGTCAGAATTGCAAGCACCTTTACACCCTGATTTCAAAGGGAATGTGTTGGGAATCAACAGACTCCACCAGCTCTCTGATGGCAGTTGGTAAACAATGATCACCATGGCAACATCTGGCTTCAGATGGGCCTCAGCCTACAGGCTTACATGGTTAAAAAACTCACACACAGGACACACAGGATTACATTTTAACAGGGTTTAAGAAAGCCGACTTACATTTACCCTCAGTCAGGTCATTATTTCCATCAATGTTCTTTAAAATTTGATTTATTCCTTTAATTTTTGAATAGACGCAACCATTTCAACTTTAAATTCTTTCATCCATTCCATTTATTCGACCATTTATTTCCTTTCATCCAAGAGTTCATGGCAGGCTAATTCAGCATTCTGCATTAGCAGTTGAGCGCAAGCTTTTACAGGACTTCTTAAAACAATTTTCAGACATATCCTCAGTCATTCATGTTCAGCATTCTACATCAGCAGTTGAGCACAAGCTTTTCAAGACTTCATTCAACCATTTTAAGACAAATCTTCAGTCATTCATGTTCAGCGCTCTGCATTAGCATTTCAGTGCAAGCCTTGCATGACTTCATTCAACCATTTTCAGACACATCTTCAGTCATTCATGTTCAGCTTCTGCTGTAGCATTTCAGCATGAGTTATTTAAGACTTCATTTAGCAATTTTCAGACATATCTTCAGTCATCCATGTTCAGCATTCTGCATTAGCAGTTCAGCGCAAGCTGCTTCAGCATTCTGCATTCACAGCGCAATTTCTTCAGAAATTGCTTTTCTAGTTGCTGTGAATGCAGCAATGCATTCACAGTATATGTTCTTCTGTGACAAAAAAATTTATTAGGGGCTCGGGCTTCGAACGAGCCCCTCTCCTGCATAGCAAGCTATGCAGGAGAGGGGCTCGTGGCGAAGCCACGAGCCCCTAATGCTCTCCCGTTTCGCCTTTTTTTTTCTTCATCATCTTCCGGCCAAAATTTTGGCTCGCTACTCCTCCAAGGGCTTTGAGAAAACCCCCACAAATTATACATCAAAATGTGCGGCTCGGCCGGGAATGGTGTGCTATTATTTTTTTCACCGATTCGCCGAATTTTGGCCGACTTATTGGCCAAAAACGGTGAAAAATCCCTCATAGAGAATGAATGGGGAACCTAGGAATCTTTCCCTCTCGCTGCCCAAAATTTCCACTTACTATGAGATGCTAAGACTTTGGCATACTTCCACTTACAGGCATCATTTTTGCACTAAAATGTTCACTGATCTTTCAGCTCTATGAGTATGACTTTACTTTTTTGATATCTATTACAGTTTTTGAGATTTTACTGTTGAAGCAACATAAACTTTTTGGTTTTTGCCCTGACGTCTCAACTCCTCCTGTGCGGAATGTCTGAAAGTAGAGTGAGAGAGGCGGCTGATGACAGGTTGCAGCATTCTCCAATGAATTGTCATAACTTCCAAAATCTTCACAGCAGATAAATAAAAACTACATTACGAAGTTCCCTGTCATCTCCTGCTTCTTACAAAGGGAGTATTTTACCCCAAAAATGTACTGTTTTGCCAAAAAACGCCTCAGTGTGAGTGAAACCGTCACATCCCTGTAATCTGAAGTAATGTTAAAATCTGACCTATATTTCTCATCAACTTGATTCCTAACTACTTTTATACATCACCCTCCTGCGGTCAGTTCTAATCCTACCAGCTTGTAAAGCATATCATCTTGTTCATCAGAGTCTCCAGATTCTCACAATGTTTTTGTTTTTCTTCTAGCCCTTAGGGTTTCAGCATAAATGCAGTTTGTTCGGACCTATGTCTAGCCCAAAAATCCAGCTTAAGATCAGTGGATACAAAGGAGTTCCAAAGTTCAACTGCCACTTCACACTCATTATGACATCATGATGATCACCATGGTAACCACACAGCTGTGGGTAATCACTGATTAGGTCTTTGAGGGACAGGGAAACACATGTGTTTCTTTATTATGCCTAAACAGCCAACCCAAACTTTCTTCTACACACATACACACGTACAGCCAACCCATACACACACACACACACACACACACACACACAGTTTTTTTTTCTGGGATTGTAAAATATGTCAGGACGTAGAGTCAAGAAGTGATTAGACTCACAAAAGAAAAATGAAGTTATTAGTTTTGATACCTAGCGCCACTCAGATTCTCCCAGAATCCCTCACAGTCTGTACTGCGCAGACTCTGGCTGCACAACTGCTGCCAATGGCCGCGCCTTTGACGGAGGTATTTTGGCTTAAGAACTGTGCAATTGTAAATGGCGGAGCCACGCTATCCACTGTACAGTCTTTGTTTGTGACGTATTGCTTTGAAACTAGAATAGTATAGATATGAAAGTGTACACGCACACACACACACACACACACACACACACACACCCACACATGAACCCCCTTTCCTTTCAGTACTCTCTCTCTCTCACCCTCGCGCTTTGTCTCCCTCTCGCTGCTTCTCGCTCCCTCTCGCTCCCTCTCTCCCTCTCTCCCTCACACACACACACACACACACACACACACACACACACACACACACAAACACAAGTACTCTAACAAGTTCTTAAGAGCTTATTTGGGGTTAAGGCTTTATAACCAGCCACTCTCCCATGTCTTGTGATATGTAGGTGTATGTTTGTGACATAATGTTTTGGGGCTAGAACAGTAAAGATATGAAAGTGTGCGCGCAAAGCGCGCATCACTGTGCATGAGGTTATTTGATACTCGTGAATCAGAAACAAGAAATGTTAAGAAGTGTTTTGCTATGTCAGTCCGAAACAAGATCTGGTGACATCTGTGTTTCTGAACATTTTCAAGATATGAAAGTGTGCGCGCGAAGCGCGCTTCATTGTGCATGGGATAATTTGACACCTGTTCAATCAGAAGTCAGTACAAAACAAGGTCTGGTCATATCGGTGTTTCTAAACTATTTAATGACTGCAAAAAGCCCGGCCGCCGCCCGAGCCCCTCTCACGATTTCCGCGGAAATTGTCTAGTTCTTCTTCTTCATTCTTCCGCCCGCTTTTTTGGACCGCTAAAACTCCAGCAAACTTCAACCGATTTTCACCGTTCAAACTTCAAAACGTGTGTTTCAGTGGGGACAAGGGGGCTATGACTTTTCAGAAACTTTTCACGAATAATTTTCGAGATATTCGACGATTTACGAAATTTTGGTCACATAGAGATGAATGGGGAATTTTCAAAATTTTCTCCCTTCAGGACATTTTCTCAGCCTGCTTCAAACCCTCCTCATTCAGTCATACATTCAGCTACAAACTCCATTCAAACTTCAAAATATTCAGCTATCTTTTGGCTTCAGTCAGTGGGTTTCAAATGTTTCCTAGCATTCATAGTTTCTTCACAATGACCCTTCAAAGGTCATGATGCATTTCAGCTCTTCGAGCCGTTTAACATTGGTGTGTATTGGACGGAATGTTTTGGCTCAGAGTGGGAGATTCAAACGACAGAGCACGGAGATGGGGAAACAAGACCTGAGAAACTTCTGGGTAAACTGCTCTCTTGGCCACATTTTTTGAGCCATCAACACAAATAAGCCCTCAGCATGTAAGTAGTCTTGTCCTGCTTCTGACAAAGTGGTTTTTAAAGCAAAAGGATGGAGCACTTTTTCACAAAATGGCCAACTGTCATGAGAAGTTCAAAAAAATCCCCATATACCTCCATGTTAATTCCTGAGGGGTTTTCTCAGAGATCAGTAAATTTTCCCTCATCTATCTATCGCTCTCGTGGGTTTGTTTCTTGACCTTCATGCATGAAATTTAGATCAACAGCTTCCTCTGGGTCTCAGGATTCCTACGGTGTGTTCATTTTTATTCTAGCCCTCACGGTTTTGGCAAGGTGACAGGAGATTCGGACTCTTGCTTTGCCACAAAATCTTCATAAGATTACAGTAACAAGGGCAAAGTTGTGCACCTGCACCTGCTGCCCTTGACGAGCTGGTCACCGTGGAAACCTTTGATCTCATGCAGCTGTTTATAGTAACTCATCAAAACATCCAGGAACAAAGACAAGCATGTGTGTGTTAATTTATCAGTCATCACCAATGTAAAATCTGGCTTCAGATAAGCCTCAGCAGACAGGTTTACATGATTGAACACACACACACACACACACACACACACACACACACACACACACACACACACACACACACACACACACACACACACACACACACACACACACACACACAGGGCAGAAAGTATCACACTTTAACAGCATTTGACTTCCATTTCCCTGAGTCAGCTCCTTATTTTCCCAGATTTTTTTCTTTAAATTTAAATTCCTTCCTTTAATTCCTGAATTGATTCAGCCAGTCAAACTTTTAAATCCTATTTTAGATTACACTGATTCATGCTTCATCATCATTCTTTTTGTCAGAATTGCAAGCACCTTTACACCCTGATTTCAAAGGGAATGTGTTGGGAATCAACAGACTCCACCAGCTCTCTGATGGCAGTTGGTAAACAATGATCACCATGGCAACATCTGGCTTCAGATGGGCCTCAGCCTACAGGCTTACATGGTTAAAAAACTCACACACAGGACACACAGGATTACATTTTAACAGGGTTTAAGATAGCCGACTTACTTTTCCCCTCAGTCAGGTCATTATTTCCATCAATGTTCTTTAAAATTTGATACATTCCTTTAATTTTTGAATAGACGCAACAATTTCAACTTTAAATTCCTTCATCCATTCCATTTATTCGACCAGTTATTTCCTTTCATCCAAGAGTTCATGGCAGGCTAATTCAGCATTCTGCATTAGCATTTCAGTGCAAGCTTTCCAGGAGTTCTTAAAACAATTTTCAGACATATCCTCATTCATTCATGTTCAGCATTCTGCATTAGCAGTTGAGCGCAAGCTTTTACAGGAGTTTTTAAAACAATTTTCAGACATATCCTCAGTCATTTATGATCAGCATTCTACATCAGCAGTTGAGCACAAGCTTTTCAAGACTTCATTCAACCATTTTAAGACAAATCTTCAGTCATTCATGTTCAGCGTTCTGCATTAGCATTTCAGTGCAAGCCTTGCATGACTTCATTCAACCATTTTCAGACACATCTTCAGTTATTCATGTTCAGCTTCTGCTTTAGCATTTCAGCGCGAGTTAATTAAGACTTCATTCAGCCATTTTCAGACATATCTTCAGTCATTCATGTTCAGCATTCTGCATTAGCAGTTCAGCGCAAGCTGCTTCAGCATTCTGCATTCACAGCGGAATTTCTTCAGAAATTGCTTTTCTAGTTCTTCTTCTTCTTCTTCTTCTTCTTCATTCTTCCGCCCGCTTTTTTGGACCGCTAAAACTCAGGCAAACTTCAACCGATTTTCACCGTTCAAACTTCAAAACGTGTGTTTCAGTTGGGACAAGGGGGCTATGACTCTTCAGACACTTTTCACAAATACTTTTCGAGATATTTCAGAATTTGTGCGTTTTTTGGTCTCATAGAGATGAATGGGGAATTTTCAAAATTTTCTCCTTTCAGGTCATTTTTTCAGCCTGCTTCAAACGCTCCTCATTTAGTCATACATTCAGCTACAAACTCCATTCAAACTTTAAAATATTCAGCTATCTTTTGGCTTCATTCAGTTGGTTTCAAATGTTTCCTAGCATTCATAGTTTCTTCACAATGACCCTTCAAAGGTCATGATGCATTTCAGCTCTTCGAGCCGTTTTAACATTGGTGTGTATTGGACGGAATGTTTCGGCTTAGAGCAGGGAGAGGGTGAAACCAAACCTGAAAAATTTCTGGGTAAACTGCTCTTTTGGTCACAATTTTCACTCCACATAGGCACATTATATATCAAAATGGAGAGAGGCTTGTCCTGCTTCTGACAAAGTGGTTTTTAAAGCAAAAGGATGGAGCACTTTTTCACAAAATGGCCAACTGTCATGAGAAGTTCAAAAAAATCCCCATATACCTCCATGTTAATTCCTGAGGGGTTTTCTCAGAGATCAGTAAAATTTCCCTCATCTATCTATCGCTCTCGTGGGTTCGTTTCTTGACCTTCATGCATGAAATTTAGACGGACAGCTTCCTCTGGGTCTCAGGATTCCTACGGTGTGTTCATTTTTATTCTAGCCCTCACGGTTTTGGCAAGGTGACAGGAGATTCGGACTCTTGCTTTGCCACAAAATCTTCAGAAGATTACAGTAACAAGGGCAAAGTTGTGCACCTGCACCTGCTGCCTTTAACGAGCTGGTCTCCGTGGTAACCTTTGATCTCATGCAGCTGTTTATAGTAACTCATCAAAACATTCAGGAACAAAGACAAGCATGTGTGTGTTAATTTATCATTGATCACCAATGTAAAATCTGGCTTCAGATAAGCCTCAGCAGACAGGTTTACATGATTGAACACACACACACACACACACACACACACACGCACACACACACACACACACACACACACACACACACACACACACAGGGCAGAAAGTATCACACTTTAACAGCATTTGACTTCCATTTCCCTGAGTCAGCTCCTTATTTTCCTAGATTTTTTTCTTTAAATTTAAATTCCTTCCTTTAATTCCTGAATTGGTTCAGCCATTCAAACTTTTAAATCCAATTTTAGATTACACTGATTCATGCTTCATGTTCATTCTTTTTGTCAGAATTGCAAGCACCTTTACACCCTGATTTCAAAGGGAATGTGTTGGGAATCAACAGACTCCACCAGCTCTCTGATGGCAGTTGGTAAACAATGATCACCATGGCAACATCTGGCTTCAGATGGGCCTCAGCCTACAGGCTTACATGGTTAAAAAACTCACACACAGGACACACAGGATTACATTTTAACAGGGTTTAAGATAGCCGACTTACTTTTCCCCTCAGTCAGGTCATTATTTCCATCAATGTTCTTTGAAATTTGATACATTCCTTTAATTTTTGAATAGACGCAACCATTTCAACTTTAAATTCCTTCATCCATTCCATTTATTCGACCATTTATTTCCTTTCATCCAAGAGTTCATGGCAGGCTAATTCAGCATTCTGCATTAGCATTTCAGTGCAAGCTTTCCAGGAGTTCTTAAAACAATTTTCAGACATATCCTCATTCATTCATGTTCAGCATTCTGCATTAGCAGTTGAGCGCAAGCTTTTACAGGAGTTTTTAAAACAATTTTCAGACATATCCTCAGTCATTCATGATCAGCATTCTACATCAGCAGTTGAGCACAAGCTTTTCAAGACTTCATTCAACCATTTTAAGACAAATCTTCAGTCATTCATGTTCAGCGTTCTGCATTAGCATTTCAGTGCAAGCCTTGCATGACTTCATTCAACCATTTTCAGACACATCTTCAGTCATTCATGTTTAGCTTCTGCTGTAGCATTTCAGCATGAGTTATTTAAGACGTCATTTAGCCATTTTCAGACATATCTTCAGTCATCCATGTTCAGCATTCTGCATTAGCAGTACAGCGCAAGCTGCTTCAGCATTCTGCATTCACAGCGCAATTTCTTCAGAAATTGCTTTTCTAGTTATACCTTGCTTTTGCCTTGGTTCTCCTGACCTCATAGAAATGTAGAACTTCATATTGCAGTGAAAAATGAGTCCACAGTGAGAAAAAATGTGACAGAAGCAAAAACCAGCCTGAATGCCAATCAGCTTATATGGGGTGCTACAATATGTAGATTCTATAAAGATGGAACCACACCACTTTGTTCCTGTGTAGTGTTGTCACGATACCAAAATTATGATTCGATACGATACCTGCCTAAAAAATTTGGATATCGATACTTATCGATACCATGGCAAACTTAAAATAGAAGAAAATGAAAAAAATAAACTGCTTGAAGAGAAGGCTGCCTCAAGCGAGTTCTTTTTACATCTGTTTGTGTGTCTGTGGGGCTAAGGGAGATTTGTAAATTGTGCTAATATTTAAGAAAACACACACCCACAAAGTATTATAGATTATATGCAGAATCAGCTCCTAGAGGGAACCTAAACTCATTTATTGTTCTCAAGAATAATTTAACTAAATAGAAAACCAGAAAATAATAATTGTTGTACAGTAACCAGCTGGTAAAATAACAATGCCAGACTTAAACAGCCATCTATTGTTTTTATGCTCAGCACACTGTAGTTTAGCCTACACAGTGTGTTGATACACTGAAAAGTACCCTTTTAACATGAATACTCTTAAAAAAAGGTGTACCCGTGTTATTTCAGCTCTTTTACAGATGCAACACTGTAGTGTCTCCTATAGGTTTCTTCGTTAAAGTTAGAAAACTACTTGTCACTTATTTAAACTGACAACACCACACAGCTCCGTGACTCTGGGCTGCGTCTGCTCCACAGCTCATGTGTTTATGACGCTGATTATTCGTCGTATCAACAACAAGTCGTAGTGAACTAGTTTTCTTGTCACAAAGTAATTGACACTCGTTTGACTTTTGTGTTTGGGCTCGTCGTTTGAATCTATCACTCTTGCTCTTTAAAGAGGTGAGGATGCTGGACGGTGAGGTGCTTCATCATGTTTGTAGTGTATCCTCCGTGTGTGTCGGTCGTAAGCTTTGCAGACGGCCTTTGATACGTGTATTAGCTTACGACGCTGCCCCGACTGTCGGGTTCGCACACAGAGTCATGGCAAATTTCGCTCCGTGCACCGGCTTTTTCGACAAGCTGCGGCCGGTTCACAGTAGCGCTAGAGCCATGTCTGTGACTCCGTCTGTACGTTTGCATGCAGCTTAAGAAATGAATCTGTGAGTTTGTCAGCGCGAGATCGGATAATTAAGATGCACGTTAACAACTTCGTCGGACTGAAAACGGCCAAGCATCGACTCGCGAAGCTAAAACAGGCTCACTTAACAACAACACACACAGTTTGGAAAGAGACCAAGTCTCCGCCCACTTCAGAGAGGAGAGAGGACCCAGCTCGGTGGCTGCAGTCACTCAAGTTGCCTAAGTCAAAATGTCTCTGGTTCAGACGAAAAATTGCCTTGGAGTATCGATACTTAAAACACGTGGTATCGTTTACTTTTTGAAAACACGTGGTATCGATACTTTCTCAGTATCGGTATATCGTGCAACCCTATTCCTGTGTTCCTTATGCCTCAGGGTACCTGAAAGTGTGTTGTTTATACTCCCACCTTATTCTGGGAATTTTTTAAAACCAGATCTATAGAGGTGCTGCACTTCACTTTACAGAGAAAAATCACACCACAGTGAGTAAAACTATGACTGACGCAAAAATTGCTTAGAAAGTGCTTGGAATTCAGTACAATTTTATTTGAATTGGTCATTATGTAATTGCATGTTTACTATTTCTTCTTTTAGTTTATTTTTGGTCTTACTCCTGTTTCCTTTTTTATTTATTTTTATTTTTTTTGCATTTTGAAACTCTACTGCGAACCTTTTTTAGATCAGTGATTCCCAACATGTGGGCCACGGTCCCCTGGTGGGCCGCGAAGGTACTGCAAGTGGGCTGCCAAAGCTTTTCCAAAATAGTTTGATTTCTGTGAAAGTGGGGATGTAATTATGTTAAATTAAAAAAGTGGCAACATGTCATAGATGCTGTGTTAGTGACTGTGGAGCCGCCAACATGTAAAGGATCGTGGCACACCGCCAAGACAAAGTAAACGCTGCCATGCCTTCTGAATTATGACCCTTTTTTTCTGATATTTCAGACGTAAATTACATTGCACATGACTCTTGTATGCAACTAAAACTTTCAGAATGCCACAAACATTTTTGACGCTGCCCCGGAATCAAACAGTTATCTTTCAGGAGCGAATCATCTCTCTGTGTTCTCATGTGAACAACTCACACTCATGGTTGGATCATGTCACGGTCTAAAAGGATAAAAGACAGAGCTCTGGTGGGTATTTGCCATTCACAGTTCTCAGCTCTCAGCATCGCGTACAGCAGCCTTCTGCTCAGATGTGCACAAGACGCACAGTTACTGGAGAAAAAACAACTCCACGCTGACCCTGATCATTCATTAGTGTTATTAGTGTTTGCAGATGCACGTTTTCTCTTACTCGGTGGTGTATATTTGCTTGAAACTTCATCCTGATCAGCTTGTGGAGTCTGTGATGATGACCGGTGTGGTGCTTACGCTGAGTTCATTTGCGCATATTACACTGCAGCTGATCGCTTCCTTCTCCCGCTCGTCCAGGAGTCACCTTTCTGCTCTCTTTGGGACAGAAGTTAAAGTTTTGTTGTTTTCCTCTCATTCTTTAAAAATCAGCAGAGGAGTTTCCCTCCAGCTTTCAGAGATCAAACCTGAAAACCTTCCTGCCACACTGTACCTCTGTGCAGGGGCGTGTCCAGACTTTCAGACTGGGGGGGCACAATGAGAGCATCAGCATAGGTGGGTGGGTGTGGGGTGCAAACAAACAAATTATTACCATTTGTCTTGACTCACTATTTTAACTATGAGTAACTATGATTGTATGAATATTACAACCCAGTGTATGATTTTAGAATAAAATGTACTATATATTACTGTGCATCAGCCTGTCTAATAAATTTGAAATACTTTTTTAAGCCCAGATAAAAAGATGGAGCTGACTGTAAACTGTGTCATTAGATAAGGCTAAACTATGTTTGTGTCAAATTGATAATTAATCTATAAAGGTTTTAAGATGTATGTTTTTATGTATTAACTGGTCGAGGGTGGGCCGCGAAAATGTCTGAGACTTAAAAGTGGGCCCTGAGTTGGAAAAGGTTGGGAACCACTGTTTTAGATCAAACAGGGAAAAATTTGATTCTGGAACTGGTTAAGACCAGTTAAAAAATGTTGCAATTTTTGAACTGGTCTTGACATTTGTACCAGGTGTGTGTTATTGTTTTAGCAGCTTTTAGTGCACTAAGTTCACAGATTATTGGCTTTAGGCTTTTTGTCTTGCTTGAGTACAAATGGCACTTTACATTTATATTTAGAGGCTGTTAGGACACAGCTTCTCCCAGTGCTACTCTTGCCCCATGTGTTCAACACCGCACATGCTCCTCCTAAAGAATGATCTAATTTCTCTAATGCTACTTTGAAATTATATGAATCCATATCTTTGGTTAACAGATGTGTGTAAACAGGTGAACTCTACCTTCAGTTCTTCTTTCAGATCAATGTCTCAACAAGCAGGAGGCTCCTGTAATCATTTGTCCAGTATATGAGATTGTCATTACAGTTCAGCAGCAGTGCTGAAAATAAATACCTAAGTTTTTTTCTTTCAGAATTTCCATCAGGAAGATGATCTAATATCTATTATTTGTTCACTGTGTCCTGCAGATGTTCAGCTACTAATGGTGAAGAAAGGGGAGCTTCCCCCTGAGCAGCAGGAGAGGAGCCCCTATCCAGACCAGGAGGATAATGAGTCCCCACTCATTAAAGAGGAACAAGAGGAACTGTGGACTGGTCAGGGCAGAGAGCAGCTTCAAGAACTGGAGGAGGCTGATACCAAGGTCCTGTTTCCTTCAGTCCATATGAAGAGTGAAAATGATGAAGAGAAACCTGAGTCCTCACTGCTTCATCAGAGACTAACTGACCATATGGAAACAGCAGCTGGTGGAGAGGACTGTGGAAGACCAGAACCAGAGAGGAGCTCAGTTCCAGAAAGAAATTCACAACGAAAGCTGTTCAGCTGTTCTGAATGTGGTGAAACATTTATCCTTCGAAGATATCTGAAACAACACATACTTGGTCACAGAGTAAAACCGTACATCTGCTCGGTATGTGGACAAGGATTTAGCACACCAAGTCTCCTGGATGTACATTTCAGTGTTCACACAGGGAAAAAACCTTACACCTGTCCTGAATGTGGTAAAGGATATCACTATCTAGCCTTCCTGGAAAAACATATAGTTTTACACTCAGACAAAAGACGTTTCATCTGTTGTAAATGTGGGCATGGATTTCTCAGTAAAAAAGCTCTGATTAAACATAGGACTGCTCACTCAATTAAAAAACCTCACCGCTGCCGTGAATGTGGTGACAGAGTTAAGAGTCAATGTGATCTTTCAATTCACGTTATCCGTCACAAAAACCCCACAAAAAAACAAGAAAATTTAACAAAAAAACGAGAAAAATTAAAAAAGAAACAAGAAAAACTCACAGAAAAACAAGAAAAACCATTCCTCTGTCATGTATGTGATAAAGGATTTAGCTGCAAAGAAGATCTGAAGGAACATGGATCGAGTCACTCAAATTTAAAACCTTGTCCCTGTGATGAAAGAAATCTGGCTACACATATGGAAAGTCACTCAGACATGGTGGGCAATCACTTAGAAGAAGAACCTGATGTCCACAATGGTGTTAATGAGTCCCCACTCATGACAGAGGAACAGGAGGAACTGTGGACTGGTCAAGGCAGAGAGCAGCTTCAAGAACTGGAGGAGGCTGATACCAAGGTCCTGTTTCCTTCAGTCCATATGAAGAGTGAAAATGATGAAGAGAAACCTGAGTCCTCACTGCTTCATCAGAGACTAACTGACCATATGGAAACAGCAGCTGGTGGAGAGGACTGTGGAAGACCAGAACCAGAGAGGAGCTCAGATCCAGTAAGAAATTTACAACCAGAGATTAAGGTTCGGACTCAAAAGCTGTACAGCTGTTCTGAATGTGGTGAAACATTTATCCTTCAAAGATATCTGAAAAACCACATACTTGGTCACAGAGTAAAACCGTACATCTGCTCTGTGTGTGGAGAAGGATTTTGCAGTGTACATCTCATGGATGTACATTTCAGGGTTCACTCAAGGGAAAGACCCTACACCTGTCCCAAATGTGGTAAAGGATATCACTATCTAGCTTCCCTGGAAAAACATTTAATTATACACTCAGACCAAGGACCTTTCATCTGTTGTAAATGTGGGCGTGGATTTCTCAGTAAAAAAGCTCGGATTAAACATAGGACTGCTCACTCAAATAAAAAACCTCACCGCTGCCGTGAATGTGGTGAAAGGTTTAAGAGTCAATGTGATCTTTCAATTCACGTTATCTGTCACAAAACACTCACAAAAAAACGAGAAAAATTAAAAAAGAAACAAGAAAAACTCACAGAAAAACAAGAAAAACCATTCCTCTGTCATGTATGTGATAAAGGATTTAGCTGCAAAGAAGATCTGAAGGAACATGGATCGAGTCACTCAAATTTAAAACATTGTCGCTGTGCTGAAAGAAATCTGACTACACATATGGAAAGTCACTCAGACATGGTGGGCAATCACTTAGAAGAAGAACCTGATGTCCACAATGATGTTAATGAGTCCCCACTCATGACAGAGGAAAAGGAGGAACTGTGGACTGGTCAGAGCAGAGAGCAGCTTCAAGAACTGGAGGACGCTGATACCAAGGTCCTGTTTCCTTCAGTCCATATGAAGAGTGAAAATGATGAAGAGAAACCTCAGTCCTCACTGTTTCATCAGAGACCAACTTACCATATGGAAACAGCAGCTGGTGGAGAGGACTGTGGAAGACCAGAACCAGAGAGGAGCTCAGATCCAGAAAGAAATTCACAACCAGAGATTCAGGTTAAGATTGAAGCCTCCCTAGATACTGGATCAGAGATTGAAGCCTCCTTGGATACTGGATCAGGGACTGCAGATAGGGCAGGTGACTGGAAGGAGAGCAGAGACTGTCCTAAAAAATTAATGTCTGCTGCAAACAATAAAACAGAGACTGTAGAGTCACACAATTGTCCTGAATTGCTTAAAACCAATCATGTGGTTTCTCTCCCAGAAACGAGACCTTACATTTGCTCAAAGTGTGGAGAAGGATTTGAGAACGACCTCGATTGGAGTGGACACATGTTAGATCACTTTAAAAGAAAAACTTACAGCTGTTCTGAATGTGGGGAAGTATTTAACCTGAAACGTCATCTGGCCTCGCATATGTTGGTTCACTCAAAAGAAAAAACTTACAGCTGTTCTGAATGTGGGGAAGTATTTAACCTAAAACGTCATCTGACCTCACATATGTTGGTTCACTCAAGAGAAAAAACGTACAGCTGCTCTGAATGTGGGAAAATATTTAAACGAAACTCAAGTATGATTAAACATAAGTTATGTCACTCAAAAGAAAAACCCTTCAGCTGCACTAACTGTGGTAAACAATTTAGTCGCAATGCAGACCTTACTATACATATGTTTGTACACTCAAAAGAGAAACGCTTCAGCTGCACTGACTGTGGTAAAAAATTTAGTCGCAATGCAGACCTTAATATACATAGGTTTGTGCACTCAAAAGAGAAACCCTTCAGCTGCACTGACTGTGGTAAAAAATTTAGTTGCAATGCAGACCTTAATATACATAGGTTTGTGCACTTAAAAGCGAAACCCTTCAGCTGCACTGACTGTGGTAAAAAATTTAGTTACAAAAGAAGCCTGACTGCACATATGGTTGTCCACACTGAAGAAAAACCTTTCAGCTGCACTGACTGTGGAAAAAAATTTAGTCGCAAATCAGACGTGACTTCACATATGGTTGTCCACACCAAAGAAAAACCTTTCAGCTGCACTAAATGTGGTGAAAAATTTGGTCGCAGATCAAACCTGACTGCACATATGGCTGTCCACACTGAAGAAAAACCTTTCAGCTGCACTGACTGTGGCAAAAAATTTAGTCGCAACTCAACCCTGACTGCACATATGGTTGTCCACACTGAAGAAAAACGTTTCATCTGCACTGAATGTGGCAAAGAATTTGGTTGCAAAGCAGACATGACTACACATATGGTTGTCCACCACCATGAAGAAAAACGTTTCATCTGCACTAAATGCCCGAAAAAATTTTATTACAAAAAACGCCTGACTACTCATATGGTGCTCCACCACAATGAAAAACCTTTCAGCTGCACTAAATGTCCTAAAAAGTTTTTTGTCAAAAAAAACCTGACTACACATATGGTTGTCCACAATGAAGAAAAATTGTTTAGCTGCACTAAATGCCAGAAAAAATTTAGTCACAACTCAGGCTTGACTGCACATATGGTTGTCCACCGCAGTAAAAAAAGTTTCAGCTGCACTAAATGCCCGAAAAAATTTCGTCTCAACTCAGCCCTGACAGCACATATGCTTGATCACGCTAAACGTTATGAGTGCTTTGGATGTGGAAGAAGATTTAGACGCAAATCATATCTGACAAAACATCAGCTTTCTCACAGTAGGAAAACCTTACAGCTGCCCTGAATGTGCAAAAAGATTTAAGCTCCAAAAAAGTTTAACACCTTTGTTCATAAATTAAGGACACTTCTGTTCTTCTTCACACCAACACACAGCAGTGGGGTAAACCTCCTCAGCCACTCTGAATGAAGCCGGTTGACTTTGTGTTGATTTTATGAGAGACTATAAACAGTGCATCCTGAAAATACTGCCCATTCTTCACTTTTTCCACATTTTGTTATGTTACAGCCTTATTCCAACATGGAATAAATCTTTTTTTTTTTTCTTAGAAATTCTACACACAACACTCCACAATTGTAACTTTGATTTATTTTTTTATCAATTTATTTGAAACCTTGTTTGTTTATTGTAAATAAAAAAAAAAACTAAGAGATCAAATGTACATATGTATTTCATTAAACATTTTACTCAATATCCACAAGTGTAAGTATTGTCTTGCTCACCTCACTGAGTTGTTGCTCTGTTCTGGGGAGATGACGCCTGATTTACACCCTGCACTAACTAGTTTTTCCATCCAGCTCGAGAGTCAAACCTATGCCCAGAGTTAACACGTAGCTGAATAAAATAATATATGATGGGGAAGATAAGCTAACAGGTCTGTGAGAGCCAGAATTCTTGCAGGTTGATAGGTGATCAAATACTTCTTTCATGAAATAAAAATGCAAATCAGTTTTTTAAAAGTACAATGTGATTTTCTTAATTTATTTAGATTCTGTCTCACAGTTGACGTGTAACTAGGATAAAAAAAGACATCCCCAGCTTTAATTAAAAAAAGACAAAGTTTTGTTGGATTACTTAAACTATTCAAGTGCATTTCACCATTAGATATACAGAGTAATGATTAACAAAATAAAAGATTGAAGGAAGTAATTTTTGTTGTGATGGTGTTTTGTAACCATGAGTGAGGAGGGAATGCAGTGGATATGACACTCTGCTGTACATTGGGATGGTGCATGGGGACATATGCTGTCTGTGCTCCACATGGCACTGACTGCCTGTTAGTCCTCAACAGCACAGACTGTCTGTGCTCTGCACACAGCAGCATAGATAGCTTTGCTTCATGACACGGACTGACTGTCTGTGCTCTATATGTCACAGTGAATCTTTTTTAGTTAACTTTGAAATAACACTACTGGGACAGCATTTTGATTGGGGTGCAGTGATTCATGCTGTAAAACACAGGAAGTCCATCTGTAGCTCGTGTACAGACAGTCTATAGCATTAAGCACAGACAGGTGATCTGTGACATGTGGCACACAGACAGCCACTCAATGCTATGCAGCACACAGACAGCAAATCTGTATTATGAGGTACACAGATGCTGGTCTGTATCATTGAGCAAGGGTAGCCAACTGGTGCCGTGAAGCACAGACAAGCAGTCTTAATTCATCAAGCACATACAGCCTGTGCCTTCATGTACAGCAGGGTCTCATACCCACTGGGTTACCTCCTCACTCACTGTTACCAAACAGCAACAAATTACTTTGCTAAAACCATTATCCTAAAATGTAGAGAAGCAGTTTTTATGAAGTTTGGTTACAGAGAATATTTAATTGAAAAGTTGAAAATTTTAGGCTAGCTTGTCTGAATTTTGAGTTGGATTAATACGAGGTGATGATTTAAAAAGAATCAAATTACTAAGCACATGAGACTTAAACCACTGATGTTAGTCCAGCATTAAACAGTTTTTGAAAAATCTGTGTGGGTTACCAATGGAAACAGTTTTACTAAGTCTGACCAATAGTTTATTTTTACAGTGCAGTGAAGTTAAAGTCTGTTACTTTAAGCATTAAAGTTGAAGCTTCTTAAACCTTTTATTTAATTCATCATGACTCAAATCGTTTGAGTGAAATCACTTGTCTCAATTTTAAAACAGTGCAGTTCTTGCCAAAGACCTCAGTTTAATTTTGATTGATTGATTTTGATTATTTTTAATGAAACTCTCCTGAGAAGGTTTGCTAACAAACAACTTCTTGGTTAACAGTGCTGATCAAAGGACGGTTTATTGTAAAACACTTAGTTATTGCAACCATGATTGAGGAGTGTTTAAAGTAAGACTGTGTGGTGTTATTTTTTATCAACACTGCAAAGTCACTCCACAGTAATATGATTTAACACCAGCTTAGAGTTAGAAACTGTAAAACAAAACCAAGAATTTAGCACGTTACTCCAAAATGGTCTAACACTGGAAGTTTAAGGGGAATTTGCTGTGTATGTGAAAAGCTGTCTCTCTGCTTTCACCCCCAGTTCTTTGTGTTTGCTGATCGGGTTGAGTTTTTTAAGGGAGAAGAGTCAGAGGGGGAGAACACAGTCTATGGACAGCTGACTGTCTCCTGTCACTTTAAAGATCTAGATCCAGCAGAACCTGAAGGAGCTGATGTCAAACTGTGTTTCTGTTTCTGAAAGTCTTTTAAAGAAAACAGCTCCCAAGTTTGATTCAGTTTCACCCACACAAACACACACACACACACACACACACACACACACACACACACACACACACGGTTAATGAAAACAGAGAGGAAGCTCTGAAAGTGAAAGTATTTCTTTCATTTGCCATCTTGATTCAGAGGACAGAGCAGGACAGTGAGGCACGGTGAGTGTTAATCCAATATTTGTATCATTTCACTTTTAAAGTCACGGGTGGAGTCTTCCCTTTGTGAACTGTAAAGAAAAGAAAGCTTCAAATGAACTCAACAGCTGGATTGAAAAGTGAACATAGCTCTTGCTGCTCTCTGTACGTGTGTGTGTGTGTGTGTGTGTGTGTGTGTGTGTGTGTGTGTGTGTGTGTGTGTGTGTGTGTGTGTTGCCAGTATGTACACTGTAAAAATAAAAAAAGTTTTCCTTTTTTTTCCCGGTAAAAATAGGCAGCTGTGGTTACTAGAGAAATATTATAATAACTACCATAAAAAACATAAACAGCTTTACAGAACAAGCTGTCAATTTTAAAGCTTAAAATGGTAAAATTTGCACAGCAAATACCCCGGTGTTTAACTTCCAGTCTTAGGCCAGCCAGAATTCCTTGCAACTGCCCTGCTCATGGTTGCAATGTTTGTTCTGTTTTTACAATAGCTTCTCTTTGTTCTGCACTGTTTACCCAGAAGTGTTTGCAATCAAATCTTCTAAGTAAGGTTAAATAAGAAAATAAGTTTTTGTTGGATTACTTTAACTACTCAAGAGCATTTTTACCATGAAACATTAATGGTAATGTCTAATGGCTGAGTGAGGAGGGAACACAGTGGATACTTTGTCTCCAGGAGGAGGAGGGGCTGCTAGCATCAGGCTAGCATAAACACACAGAGTGCAACAAATGAGCCTAACTAGCTCGTCAGGAGCAATGCAGGTTAACGCAGTAAGAATCAGATGGAAAAAAGATAATTATAAAGCCAAATGATACAGCCCCAGTGAAGAAATATTCCAGCTTCAAACCGAATGAGCAAGGTGAGCCCATCAACACGGACGAGCCAGTGTGCAGCAACAAAAAAAAGCAAAACGACAGACTCAAATGTCCACCTAGACACAACCACCTGACCCAGTTTTCCCAACTGGGGAAGAAACTGTGCCTGCAGATGCATAGCCTTCGTCCTGACTTATATATATATATATATATATATATATATATATATATATATATATATATATATATATATATATATATATATATATATATATATATATATTTATATATATATATATATATATATCCCTGCTCTGTTTCTTCATCAGAGTCTCCTTGGTCTCAAAAAGTGACACAGACCCCTGTTTCAAGCCATTTTAAAAAATGAGGTCCAACCAAACACCTTATTTTATTCTATTATTGTTAACATCATTTTTTAAATTGTGACATTCATTTTCACAAGTTACTACACTTTCATCTTTTCCTATTGCAAGGCGCCACCCAAATGTTTGCTTGTTAAAGTATCTCTGTCTTTAGTGTTCCTTTTTCACTGCTTTTTTATTATCTTTTTGGCCTGTTATAACTTTTATGGCTCGTTTTTGGATATGGACACAAAAATATTATGTTGGCAGTGGTGGTTTTTAACAGATTTGTTCCTGTGTGTGTGTACATAGATTTTAACTGTAACCATGGACACATTGTCTAAACACAAGATCAGCTGTAGCATGTCAATGCTAACTGGTGCTTGGTCCAATGTTCCCCCTGAGCTGGGATGAGGGAGGTGAGGATGATGTGCTGGTACTGCACTTAGAGCTGAGGAGACACTGCCTCTACATGGCTTTATGCTGAAGCAGGACTTGCTGCACATGCAGCAGCCATGATATTCCCTGAAAAGAGCGCAAGGTCGAAGGCCTGCTTATTGCCACTTGTGGCTTTCTTTTTTTTTTTTTTTTAGTTTTCTCTCTTTCTTTTTTGTTAAATAGATTTCCCAAGCGTTGTGACACAGCAAATTTAATTCTATTTTTCCCAACAACCTAGTTTTATTAAGGATGCTCACGTTTCTTTACTTTAGCACACAGACACAAAATTATTCACAAATAACACCAAAAACTACCAGGGTCAGAATCATCAGCCCTCCTGAAGAACTGACCTTCTATAAGAGCCAAAGTACAATCCAGTGAGGTGTTTCAGTCGTCTGCTTTAACTCGTGAATGCTCAAGGTTTGCAATCAATGTTGGCAATGAATGTACGAATGAATGAGTGAATGAATAAACCAACCAAACCAATCTATCTATCTAGTTAAAGCCCATAAATAGCTGTAGTAAGCTAGATAACTACCTGTAGTGAACATTGTTACAAATTATTAGAAAACACAGACATTGGCCCAGACACAAACAGTCACAGACAGACACATACAACACGCACATCCTATGTCACAGCCTCAGGAAGAATGTCACGTCCCCCAGAGAGGTTAGATTTGTAAATATGTTAAGTTACTGAAAAAAAAAAAAAAAAAGAAAATCTTGAGTTGTAAGTAGTGACTGTGATGGTTAGAAAAACAAAAGAGCAGTCTAGTGGTTCCATAAGTTCTTCAAGTAATTTTCTTTGATAGTAGAGAATAAGAAAGAGTTTTAAATGCTGTGAGTGTTTGGAAATATCACAGGTGGGGAGATGCTTACTTAAGAGGGGAGGTGTTCTGTAAACGGAACTAAAGATGTTGTTTGCCACCCGGAGTTATGTATGTGTAACACACACACATGATGTTGCTAGTAAACGTTCCTGCCGAGCACACGACGAGCCTCCGTGTAATTATTACTTGACGTCCGAGTGACAACATAACAGTGTCTAATATTGTTAATTAAAATATATTATCATTGGCATGATTGGACAGGAATTGAACTCACAAATGCCAGTTACGAGTCCATTATAGTAGCAGTGCACTACAAAGCACCTTAATGTGACATGATTCTGTGTGATATATGATTCTCATATTATGGTGCTAAACCCTACAATAACTGTTTTACTTTACTCAGAGTAGTCTATCATGTTGTGTTGGATCTTCAGTACTGAATGTAACTGTGAAACCGAACCTCTGCCAATCAGGTGCTTCGTTTGATGTCCGAGCCACAGCAGTGAATCGATACACTCAACTGTTTCATACGTCACTCAACTGTTTCGTACGTCACTCGGCACGTGATACACGCTCCGGCACAGTGCTTCGATACGTTTGCTTCATGAGCTACGGCGCATGTGTTGGAGCCTCGGGTATCAGCGGACCATCACTACTAACGGCTGCTTCTGCTTGGAATTGAGAACGCTTTTACTTTCCTTTCGGATCGACATTGAGTCACATTTGTCTTGAGAATTGCTGAATTTCGTTGAAAAACTGAGTAGACGTTTGACGACTAAGGAAATACAAGTTTTTTAACCGCTTTTCACAAGTTTTTTTTTTTCATAGCTCGGCGGAAAGTGTCCACACACTCGGCCATGTTGGCACGCTCCCCCCAAAGTCAACCTTTTTCTGAAAGGCTTCTGTCAGACAACACAGAAAATCCCCTCGGAGAAAGACACTAGCTTTTAGTTTTCTATTTTGTACTCGACTCTTGGATGAAAAGATGTCCAGATTCAAGGATCTTGAAGATTTATTCGAGCGGCGGCTGCTCGCTGCGGTTATCAGTGACATGGACGAACAAAGAACACCGTGTGGATACGAAGAGGAGCTCCAGCGACAAAGTGAACTACTGGATGTGATTTTAATACCTGAGATAAAGCTGCACAGAGCAGGTTGGTTTCTGAACATGTGTGTGATAATGTTTTGGGGAATCCATCGAGAAATCAATGTTTAAAGGCGAAAGCTCTGACCTCAAACTATGTATGCGTTAATGTGATTTAAGTCGTGATAAAAGCCACTACAAATTCTAATGATGATCTGCTGTGTCGAAAAAATGGGTTTATTCAGGTTTTCATCCTAGTTTGGTTCTATAAACTATTATATATATGTGAGTGTTTGTGTCAAAATATCATCAACAGATAAGTTTTTCATGATTATCTGAAACCATTTTGGGAAGATGCATCCGCGGAGAGTCGTCAGTGAAGGGCCTTATTCTCATTTTTAGGCAGAAACTCCAGTTGATCTCTGCTGACACTAATGTAACGTCTCCGGTGGAAGTTGTTTCAGACTTTCTGAAACGATTTCCACCGATGGCTGTGTCACTCGTGCTTGTCTTCCCTCACGAGTCAACATATCCATTAACAGTGCAGTAAATCACAATTAAAAACATCAAGGACTGCTAATAAGTTAGCACGGATGATATATCCTCCATGCTAACAGGATAAGTGCAGTGCTACATCAGTGACGTGTTCGTGAATGATTTGTTCGGGAGAAAACGAAGCACATGGGCGATATTAGCCGAACTTACTCACTGACTGAACGTGGCAACTCTGTATGAAGTTGAATTGCGCTTTTCTCTGTTTTATAGATCAATTCATAGCCGACGTCATCAAAATCGTGCGTTCGCGTTTTTGGACCGAGGTCAAGCCAGCACAGAAATACAAACACTCGGTCAAGCCAGCCCACACGTTGTTTTGTGGTGAGCGAATATATGGCACATTACGGTAATAACGGCAAACGCCTCATTTCAAAGTAAAAGCAATCAGACTGATAGAACCAAAAGTGAGGATTAAACTCAGACAAAAACCAGCTCATTCTGATGTTGAATTTCAAAACAAAAGCCCTCTAAACTTTCAAATCTCAATGTATTTTCTCAATAATTAGATTATAATTATTAAAACATCTGTTGTTTTAACTGGACAATTAAAAAAAAGTTTTTTTTTCCTGAGTGTCATCCTGAGGTCAAGTACTATCAGTCCAAAGTGGAATAGTTCAGTTGTAACTACAGATTTTTTAATAATTAAAAATCTTAATATTGAGTATATACAGTGAGATTTGAAAGTTTAGAGGGCTTTTATTTTTAAAAATTCCACATCCGTATATTTTTTTCTCTAAGTGTCATCCTGGGGTCAAGTACTATCAGTCTTAAGTAGAATTGTCCAGTTATAACTACAGATTTTTTAATAATTATTTTCCTAAAAATTGAGAAAATACAGGGAGATTTGAAAGTTTGGAGGGCTTTATTTTGAAGTTCAGCATTAGAATGAACTGATTTTTTCTGGGTGTCATCCTGAGGTCAAGTACTATCAGTCTGAGGTGGAATGATTCAGTTACAACAACAGTTTTTTTTTTACAATTATAAATCTATATTTAGAGAAAATACAGTGAGATTTGAAAGTTTAGAGGGCTTTTATTTTGAAATTCCACATCAGAATAAACTGATTTTTTTCTCATGTCTTGTACTATCAGCCAGATTGCTTTTACTTTGAAAGTAGGTGTTTGCCGCTATTACCGTAATGTGCCATGTATGTGCACACCACAAAACAACATGTGGGCTGGCTTGACCAAGGCCGTTTTCGAATTTGCATACTATACTAGCAGTGCCTACTGATTCGACCAAAATGCAGTATGCAGTATGTGAACAAATGTCAGAGTTGTAGTATGAGAAAAACACCCGGATGACGTACTGAATCAGGAAAAATCCACAGTATGCATCGGACCAGTGTGCTTCACATACTGTTACCCACAATGCAACGCGCCTGGTCCCGTATCAGAATTGAAAATGGCAGAGAGCGGAGCAGGAGACCAGAGTAGCAGAGGAATATAAATATAAGAGCCATTTCTTTTTTATCTTTAAATCCTCATCATCTCCACCACTGAAAGTTAATATCAAATGCTCTCTCTGGCTATTTGCAGATAAGTTACTCGTGGTTTGTTTATTTTCTACATTTTCAATAAAGATTTTTGGGGAAAAAAAGTCAGCAGTAGCCAACTTCCATTTTCTTCGAACTGAAGACCAGCGTAGCATACTACAAAAATTAACCCAACTGAACAGTCATACTACATACTGCTTATGAAAGTAGTATGTAGTAGGCACTGCCTACTACATACTACTTTCATAAGCAGTATGTAGTAGGCGAATTCGAAAACAGCCAATGTGTTTCTACTTGTGTGCTGGTTTGACTTCAGTACATTTTGGTGACTGAAGTGGCGTTTAGCTCATGTCATGTTTGTCAACTTACACCTAAGCCTATCCAAACATTAAAGCTGGCTCCTATGAGTCCTGTCGTGACGGTGTCTGAGCCGTTTGAACATTTGATCAGTGACTGGTATGTCCCCCATCCAGGTCCAAGTCAGGTTCTGTTTATATACTCACTGTCATGAGCCAAAGCACGTGTTACCTCTTCTAATCCTTTACGTACAATAACGGCTAGATCTGTGGTGCGAGCACTCTCTCGGTTTTTCATTTCTGTGGCATTCCTAAAGTGATTGTAAGGAAATGGTGTTTATATCATATATCCAAGTTGAAATTTTACTGTTTTCCCACACTTCAATACCTGTTAGAAGGAGCAGGGTACTCTGTGTCAGTCATTTTTCTCACACTACAGCCTTCCAAACCATGAAGGGTACTCAACAGATTTAATTCGTCACTCAAAATAATGTCTCAGTATTGAATTTCCCAAATACTTCAATTACCTCTTCACCATTCCCAGCATGTTTGATAATCGGAGAGATGATGACCAGGATGCAACCAAGTTGTCTGTTATGCATTTAGTCTAAAAACACTGCTAAATAAGGCTCTAGTTCTCATCATGTCTCTTCGTCCTGGCAGACTACCTGCGTTTGTTTATATCTGGCACGCCACGCGCGGACTGATACACTAAGCGGCAAACACCTGGTACACAGCTGTGGCTCTGCAGCGGAGGTAGCGCAGTTTTACGACACAATGAGAACTAGAGCCTTATTTAGCGGTGTTTTTGTGTGAAAGTAACGCGCTGAAAATTCTCTAAATAAAGCGTGAATGCAGACAGATATCAGACTTTTTTTGTCGGGAGTCTGTTTATTTGTGTTTTTGGTCAAGTAAAAATGGTCCCGTCTGAGTGCAGAGGAAACCTGCAGAGGAGCAGGGAGGGGGTGTTTGGTGCGAGCGCTCTGGGCTTCTGCTGCACAAAAACACTGCTGTAGGGGTAATTTCTGCCCTAAACCTTGTGATAGGACCCAACTTGTTCCATCCCAGAGTATCACTTTTAATGCTTCCTCTTTCACAGTCACTGAACAAGACATTGTGGATTGAATTCTCCCTCTCTTCCACTGGCTCAGTCAGTCTCCTCCACCTGAACTCTCCTGTTCTGAAGAGAGAGCACCGTCTCGTACACGCGCAGTGCGTATGCACATCACACACCGAAGACAGACAGAACTTCACATAGACACGTGTTTCACTATTTCAGAGTCAGCCTTCTCACAATAAGATTCACTCTGCTCTAAACTCTCCTGATTGAAGAGGATGCTCCGTTAGAGCATGTCAGAGCTTATGTTAGAGAGATCAGGGAAACCACAGGATGGATCAACTTTTCAACCAGTACAAGAGTGACTCGTGACATGTCGTGTCAACATGGAAAAAAAGAAAACAGCTGAGGCTCTGATAGACTCTTTCTTAACAAGTGCTGCATCATTACCTGTCTCTGTCTCTGAGGTGTCCCGAGCGTCTTTGGATCAAACCAACTAAGAGAGAGGGGTGGATGGTTTTTGAGTTTTCGATACAACGCCCGACTGGACTTACTCTGAAAAAATACTTCATTTTTCTTTGATCCTAAACTTGAATTAAGTGTTTAGTTCATATTTTTTCACAGTTTTTGTTGTTTTAGAGTAAATATTCAGAAAATTTTAATGCCTGCTTTTCTTTTGTGAATAATTTCTTGCATTCTGGTTATGTTATATTGCTGAGACATTGTTTAGTTATACCTTGCTTTTGCCTTGGTTCTCCTGACCTCATAGAAATGTAGAACTTCATATTGCAGTGAAAAATGAGTCCACAGTGAGAAAAAATGTGACAGAAGCAAAAACCAGCCTGAATGCCAATCAGCTTATATGGGGTGCTACAATATGTAGATTCTATAAAGATGGAACCACACCACTTTGTTCCTGTGTTCCTTATGCCTCAGGGTACCTGAAAGTGTGTTGTATATACTCCCACCTTATTCTGGGAATTTTTTAAAATCAGATCTATAGAGGTGCTGCACTTCACTTTACAGAGAAAAATCACACCACAGTGAGTAAAACTATGACTGACGCAAAAATTGCTTAGAAAGTGCTTGGAATTCAGTACAATTTTATTTGAATTGGTCATTATGTAATTGCATGTTTTCTATTTCTTCTTTTTTTAGTTTTTTTTTGGTCTTACTCCTGTTTCCTTTTTTATTTTATTTTATTTTTTTTGCATTTTGAAACTCTACTGGGAACCTTTTTTAGATCAGTGATTCCCAACATGTGGGCCACAGTCCCCTGGTGGGCCGCGAAGGTACTGCAAGTGGGCTGCCAAAGCTTTTCCAAAATAGTTTGATTTCTGTGAGGGTGGGGATGTAATTATGTAAAATTAAAAAAGTGGCAACATGTCAGATGCTGTGTTAGTGACTGTGGAGCCTCCAACATGTAAAGGATCGTGGCACACCGCTACGACAAAGTAAACGCTGCCATGCCTTCTGAATTATGATCTTTTCTTTTTCTGATATTTCAGACGTAAATTACATTGCACATGACTCTTGTATGCAACTAAAACTTTCAGAATGCCACAAACATTTTTGACGCTGCCCCGGAATCAAACAGTTATCTTTCAGAAGCGAATCATCTCTCTGTGTTCTCATGTGAACAACTCACACTCATGGTTGGATCATGTCACGGTCTAAAATGATAAAAGACAGAGCTCTGGTGGGTATTTGCCATTCACAGTTCTCAGCTCTCAGCATCGCGTACAGCAGCCTTCTGCTCAGATGTGCACAAGATGCACAGTTACTGGAGAAAACACAACTCCACGCTGACCCTGATCATTCATTAGTGTTATTAGTGTTTGCAGATGCACGTTTTCTCTTACTCGGTGGTGTATATTTGCTTGAAACTTCATCCTGATCAGCTTGTGGAGTCTGTGATGATGACCGGTGCGGTGCTTACGCTGAGTTCATTTGCGCATATTACACTGCAGCTGATCGCTTCCTTCTCCCGCTCGTCCAGGAGTCACCTTTCTGCTCTCTTTGGGACAGAAGTTAAAGTTTTGTTGTTTTCCTCTCATTCTTTATAAATCAGCAGAGGAGTTTCCCTCCAGCTTTCAAACCTGAAAGCCTTCATGCCACACTGTACCTCTGTGCAGGGGCGTGTCCAGACTTTCAGACTGGGGGGGCACAATGAGAGCATCAGCATAGGTGGGTGGGTGTGGGGTGCAAACAAACAAATTATTACCATTTGTCTTGACTCACTATTTTAACTATGAGTAACTATGATTGTATGAATATTACAACCCAGTGTATGATTTTAGAATAAAATGTACTATATATTACTGTGCATCAGCCTGTCTAATAAATTTGAAATACTTTTTTAAGCCCAGATAAAAAGATGGAGCTGACTGTAAACTGTGTCATTAGATAAGGCTAAACTATGTTTGTGTTAAATTGATAATTAATCTATAAAGGTTTTAAGATGTATGTTTTTATGTATTAACCGGTCGGGGGTGGGCCGCGAAAATGTCTGAGACTTAAAAGTGGTCCCTGAGTTGGAAAAGGTTGGGAACCACTGTTTTAGATCAAACAGGGAAAAATTTGATTCTGGAACTGGTTAAGACCAGTTAAAAAATGTTGCAATTTTTGAACTGGTCTTGACATTTGTACCAGGTGTGTGTTATTGTTTTAGCAGCTTTTAGTGCACTAAATTCACAGATTATTGGCTTTAGGCTTTTGTCTTGCTTGAGTACAAATGGCACTTTACATTTATATTTAGAGGCTGTTAGGACACAGCTTCTCTCAGTGCTACTCTTGCCCCATGTGTTCAACACCGCACATGCTCCTCCTAAAGAATGATCTAATTTCTCTAATGCTACTTTGCATTATATGAATCCATATCTTTGGTTAATAGATGTGTGTAAACAGGTGAACTCTACCTTCAGTTCTTCTTTCAGATCAATGTCTCAACAAGCAGGAGGCTCCTGTAATCATTTGTCCAGTATATGAGATTGTCATTACAGTTCAGCAGTAGTGCTGAAAATAAATACCTGAGTTTTTTTCTTTCAGATTCTCCATCAGGAAGATGATCTAATATCTATTATTTGTTCACTGTGTCCTGCAGATGTTCAGCTACTAATGGTGAAGAAAGAGGAGCTTCCCCCTGAGCAGCAGAAGAGGAGCCCCTATCCAGACCAGGAGGATAATGAGACCCCACTTATTAAAGAGGAACAGGAGGAACTGTGGACTGGTCAGGGCAGAGAGCAGCTTCAAGAACTGGAGGAGGCTGATACCAAGGTCCTGTTTCCTTCAGTCCATATGAAGAGTGAAAATGATGGAGAGGAATCTGAGTCCTCACTGCTTTATCAGAGACCAACTGACCATATGGAAACAGCAGCTGGTGGAGAGGACTGTGGAAGACCAGAACCAGAGAGGAGCTCAGATCCAGAGAGAAATTTACAATCAGAGATTGAAGTTCAGACTCAACCACCGTACAGCTGTTCTGAATGTGGAAAAACATTTACCATGAAAGGTAATCTGAAAAAACACATACTCCGTCACACAGTAAAACCGTTCATCTGCTCAGTCTGTGGAGAAGGATTTAACACACCAAGTCTCCTGGATGTACATTTCAGTGTTCACACAGGGAAAAAACCTTACACCTGTCCTGAATGTGGTAAAGGATATTACTACCTAGTTTCCCTTGAAAAACATATAGTTTTACACTCAGACCAAAGACGTTTCATCTGTTGTAAATGTGGGCATGGATTTCTCCGTAAAAAAGGTCTGATTAAACATAGGACTGTTAACTCGATTAAAAAACCTCACCGCTGCCGTAAATGTGGTGACAGAGTTAAGAGTCAATGTGATCTTTCAATTCACGTTATCCGTCACAAAAACCCCACTAAAAAACAAGAAAATCTCACAAAAAAACGAGAAAAATTGAAAAAGAAACAAGAAAAACTCACAGAAAAACAAGAAAAACCATTCCTCTGTCATGTATGTGATAAAGGATTTAGCTGCAAAGAAGATCTGAAGGAACATGAATCGAGTCACTCAAATTTAAAACCTTGTCGCTGTGATGAAAGAAATCTGACTACACATATGGAAAATCACTCAGACATGGTGGGCAATCACTTAGAAGAAGAACCTGATGTCCACAGTGGTGTTAATGAGTCCCCACTCATGACAGAGGAACAGGAGGAACTGTGGACTGGTCAGGGCAGTGAGCAGCTTCAAGAACTGGAGGAGGCTGATACCAAGGTCCTGTTTCCTTCAGTCCATATGAAGAGTGAAAATGATGGAGAGGCACCTGAGTCCTCACTGCTTCATCAGAGACTAACTGACCATATGGAAACAGCAGCTGGTGGAGAGGACTGTGGAAGACCAGAACCAGAGAGGAGCTCAGATCCAGAAAGAAATTTCCAACCAGAGATTGAAGTTCAGACTCAACCACCGTACAGCTGTTCTGAATGTGGTAAAGCATTCACCCTTCAAAGATATCTGAAAAAACACATTCTTCGTCACAGAGCAAAACCGTTCATCTGCTCTGTCTGTGGAGAAGTATTTAACACACCAAGTCTCCTGGATGTACATTTCAGTGTTCACACAGGGAAAAAACCTTACACCTGTCCCAAATGTGGTAAAGGATATTACTATCTAGCTTCCCTGGAAAAACATATAGTTTTACACCCAGACCAAAGACCTTTCATCTGTTGTAAATGTGGGCGTGGATTTCTCAGTAAAAAAGGTCTGATTAATCATAGGACTGCTCACTCGATTAAAAAACCTCACCGCTGCCGTGAATGTGGTGAAAGGTTTAAGAGTCAATGCGATCTTTCAATTCACGTTATCCGTCACAAAACACTCACAAAAAAACAAGAAAAATTGAAAAAGAAACAAGAAAAACTCACAGAAAAACAAGAAAAACCATTCCTCTGTCATGTATGTGATAAAGGATTTAGCTGCAAAGAAGATCTGAAGGAACATGGATCGAGTCACTCAAATTTAAAACCTTGTCGCTGTGATGAAAGAAATCTGACTACACATATGGAAAGTCACTCAGACATGGTGGGCAATCACTTAGAAGAAGAACCTGATGTCCACAATGATGTTAATGAGTCCCCACTCATGACAGAGGAACAGGAGGAACTGTGGATCGGTCAGAGCAGAGAGCAGCTTCAAGAACTGGAGCAGGCTGATACCAAGGTCCTGTTTCTTTCAGTCCATGTGAAGAGTGAAAATGATGAAGAGGCACCTGAGTCCTCACTGCTTCATCAGAGACTAACTTACCATATGGTAACAGCAGCTGGTGGAGAGGACTGTGGAGGACCAGAACCAGAGAGGAGCTCAGATCCAGAGAGAAATTTACAACCAGAGATTGAGGTTAAGATTGAAGCCTCCTCAGATACTGGATCCAAACCTGAAGAATCCTTAGATACTGAATCAGAGATTGAAGCCTCCTCAAGTACTGGATCAGGGACTGAAGATGATGAGTCCCCACTCATTAAAGAGGAACAGGAGGATAATGAGTTCCCACTCATTACAGAGGAACAGGAGGAACTGTGGACTGGTCAGGGCAGAGAGCAGCTTCAAGAACTGGAGGAGGCTGATATCAAGGTCCTGTTTCCTTCAGTCCATATGAAGAGTGAAAATGATGAAGAGGAACCTCAGTCCTCACTGTTTCATCAGAGACCAACTTACCATATGGAAACAGCAGCTGGTGGAGAGGACTGTGGAAGACCAGAACCAGAGAGGAGCTCAGATCCAGAAAGAAATTCACAACCAGAGATTCAGGTTAAGATTGAAGCCTCCCTAGATACTGGATCAGAGATTGAAGCCTCCTTGGATACTGGATCAGGGACTGCAGATAGGGCAGGTGACTGGAAGGAGAGCAGAGACTGTCCTAAAAAATTAAAGTCTGCTGCAAACAATAAAACAGAGACTGTAGAGTCACACAATTGTCCTGAATCGCTTAAAACCAATCATGTGGTTTCTCTCCCAGAAACAAGACCTTACATTTGCTCAAAGTGTGGAGAAGGATTTGAGAATGACCTCGATTGGAGTGGACACATGTTAGATCACTTTAAAAGAAAAACTTACAGCTGTTCTGAATGTGGGGAAGTATTTAACCTGAAACGTCATCTGGCCTCGCATATGTTGGTTCACTCAAAAGAAAAAACTTACAGCTGTTCTGAATGTGGGGAAGTATTTAACCTAAAACGCCATCTGACCTCACATATGTTGGTTCACTCAAAAGAAAAAACGTACAGCTGCTCTGAATGTGGGAAAATATTTAAACGAAACTCAAGTATGATTAAACATAAGTTATGTCACTCAAAAGAGAAACCCTTCAGCTGCACTGACTGTGGAAAAAAATTTGGTCGCAATGCAGACCTTACTATACATATGTTTGTACACTCCAAAGAGAAACGCTTCAGCTGCACTGACTGTGGTAAAAAATTTAGTCGCAATGCAGACCTTAATATACATAGGTTTGTTCACTCAAAAGAGAAACCCTTCAGCTGCACTGACTGTGGTAAAAAATTTAGTCGCAATGCAGACCTTAATATACATAGGTTTGTGCACTTAAAAGAGAAACCTTTCAGCTGCACTGACTGTGGTAAAAAATTTAGTTACAAAAGAAGCCTGACTGCACATATGGTTGTCCACACTGAAGAAAAACCTTTCAGCTGCACTGACTGTGGAAAAAAATTTAGTCGCAAATCAGACCTGACTTCACATATGGTTGTCCACACCAAAGAAAAACCTTTCAGCTGCACTAAATGTGGTGAAAAATTTGGTCGCAGATCAAACCTGACTGCACATATGGCTGTCCACACTGAAGAAAAACCTTTCAGCTGCACTGACTGTGGCAAAAAATTTAGTCGCAACTCAACCCTGACTGCACATATGGTTGTCCACACTGAAGAAAAACCTTTCAGCTGCACTGAATGTGGCAAAAAATTTAGTCGCAACTCAACCCTGACTGCACATATGGTTGTCCACACTGAAGAAAAACGTTTCATCTGCACTGAATGTGGCAAAGAATTTGGTTGCAAAGCAGACATGACTTCACATATGGTTGTCCACCACCATGAAGAAAAACGTTTCATCTGCACTAAATGCCCGAAAAAATTTTATTACAAAAAACACCTGACTACACATATGGTGCTCCACCACAATGAAAAACCTTTCAGCTGCACTAAATGTCCTAAAAAAATTTTTCTCAAAAAAAACCTGACTAAACATATGGTTGTCCACAATGAAGAAAAATTGTTTAGCTGCACTAAATGCCAGAAAAAATTTAGTCACAACTCAGCCCTGACTGCACATATGGTTGTCCACCGCAGTAAAAAAAGTTTCAGCTGCACTAAATGCCCGAAAAAATTTAGTCGCAACTCAGCCCTGACTGCACATATGCTTGATCACGCTAAACGTTACGAGTGCTTTGGATGTGGCAGAAGATTTAGACGCAAATCATATCTGACAAAACATCAGCTTTCTCACAGTAGGAAAACCTTACAGCTGCCCTGAATGTGCAAAAAGATTTAAGCTCCAAAAAAGTTTAACACCTTTGTTCGTAAATTAAGGACACTTCTTTTCTTCTTCACACCAACACACAGCAGGGAGGTAAACCTCCTCAGCCACTCTGAATGAAGCTGGTTGACTTTGTGTTGATTTTATGAGAGACTGTAAACAGTGCATCCTGAAAATACTGCCCATTCTTCACTTTTTCCACATTTTGTTATGTTACAGCCTTATTCCAACATGGAATAAATCTTTTTTTTTTCTTAGAAATTCTACACACAACACTCCACAATTGTAACTGTGATTTATTTTTTTATCAATTTATTTGAAACCTTGTTTGTTTATTGTAAATAAAAAAAACTAAGAGATCAAATGTACATATGTATTTCATTAAACATTTTACTCAATATCCACAAGTGTAAGTATTGTCTTGCTCACCTCACTGAGTTGATGCTCTGTTCTGGGGAGATGACGCCTGATTTACATCCTGCACTAACTAGTTTTTCCATCCAGCTCGAGAGTCAAACCTATGCCCAGAGTTAACACGTAGCTGAATAAAATAATATATGATGGGGAAGATAAGCTAACAGGTCTGTGAGAGCCAGAATTCTTGCAGGTTGATAGGTGATCAAATACTTCTTTCATGAAATAAAAATGCAAATCAGTTTTTTAAAAGTACAATGTGATTTTCTTAATTTATTTAGATTCTGTCTCACAGTTGACGTGTAACTAGGATAAAAAAAAGAAAAAGTTTTGTTGGATTACTTAAACTATTCAAGTACATTTCACCATTAGATATACAGAGTAATGATTAACATTATAAAAGATTGAAGGAAGTAATTTTTGTTGTGATGGTGTTTTGTAACCATGAGTGGGGAGGGAATGCAGTGGATATGACACTCTGCTGTACATTGGGATGGTGCATGGGGACATATGCTGTCTGTGCTCCACATGGCACTGACTGCCTGTTAGTCCTCAACAGCACAGACTGTCTGTGCTCTGCACACAGCAGCATAGATAGTAGTGATGGTGAGATGAAGCCTCATGAAGCATCGAACCACTTGAGCCAAGTGGTTCGAGAAAGGGTTCATCTCTCGAAGCTTCATTTGCTCACGAAACCACCTGCTGGTCAGGCACATAATCACAGGCAGTTATAGCTTAACCACATAATGTGTGATTCATTGAACTTCTGTGCCTGTTTTTGCTCTTGGGAACAACTGTTAATTACAAAAATGAATTAAAAAAACGTTCAACCAAATAAATTCTCTACATAAATGAACACATATTCATATAAAACAGCATTTTTTAATATTCTGTGTGTAAATTTCCCATAAATGGTAGTATCAATGATATGGCAGGTTGTGTAATAATGCTTTTCTGTTGCTTTAGGAAAATCGCATGAGCTCAAACAGGCAGAGCACAGTGAAAGTGTGTAACTAGGGAGCACTGAATATGCGTATACATGGGCAATATAATATAATATACATTACAGGGGAGATTTTACTCATTTTCATTTTGAACTAATGGTTCTTCAACTGTTTCAAACTATTTTCAAACTAAAAATGCTTTCCCAAATCTAC
Organism: Halichoeres trimaculatus; assembly: GCF_033239565.1. Taxonomy (NCBI): domain Eukaryota; kingdom Metazoa; phylum Chordata; class Actinopteri; order Labriformes; family Labridae; genus Halichoeres; species Halichoeres trimaculatus. The sequence continues at coordinate 5,323,351 of NW_027437191.1, read as the reverse complement.
TATCAACACTATCAGTGACTGATCAACTCTATCAAAAACCTACATTTTGAATGGAGCCTGATGGGTTTATGCTGCTGTCAAACCTCGGGGTAAGCTCTGAACCACTTTCCGAAGCAGTCACGTGGTACAGTTGGGCAACGAGGCTTCGGACGTCATCATTTTGGGCTCCTCCTCCTAATGAAGCAAGCCTCGATACGCGCTTCAAGGGAACGCCCCCTTCATTACTCGATACACACTTCGAAGCCTCGGCACATCTTTTAACATCACTAATAGATAGCTATGCTTCATGACACGGACTGACTGTCTGTGCTCTACATGTCACAGTGAATCTTTTTTAGTTAACTTTGAAATAACACTACTGGGACAGCATTTTGATTGGGGTGCAGTGATTCATGCTGTGAAACACAGGAAGCCCATCTGTAGCTCGTGTACAGACAGTCTATAGCATTAAGCACAGACAGGTGATCTGCGACATGTGGCACACAGACAGCAAATCTGTATTATGAGGTACACAGATGCTGGTCTGTACCATTGAGCAAGGACAGACAAGCAGTCTTTATTCATCAAGCGCATACAGCCTGTGCCTTCATGTACAGCAGGGTCTCATATCCACTGGGTTACCTCCTCACTCACTGTTACCAAACAGCAAAAAATTACTTTGCTAAAACCATTATCCTAAAATGTAGAGAAGCAGTTTTTATGAAGTTTGGTTACAGAGAATATTTAATTGAAAAGTTGAAAATTTTAGGCTAGCTTGTCTGAATTTTGAGTTGGATTAATACGAGGTGATGATTTAAAAAGAATCAAATTACTAAGCACATGAGACTTAAACCACTGATGTTAGTCCAGCATTAAACAGTTTTTGAAAAATCTGTGTGGGTTACCAATGGAAACAGTTTTACTAAGTCTGACCAATAGTTTATTTTTACAGTGCAGTGAAGTTCAAGTCGGTTACTTTTAGCATTAAAGTTGAAGCTTCTTAAACCTTTTATTTAATTCATCATGACTCAAATCGTTTGAGTGAAATCACTTGTCTCAATTTTAAAACAGTGCAGTTCTTGCCAAAGACCTCAGTTTCATTTTGATTGATTGATTTTGATTATTTTTAATGAAACTCTCCTGAGAAGGTTTGCTAACAAACAACTTCTGGGTTAACAGTGCTGATCAAAGGACGGTTTATTGTAAAACACTTAGTTATTGCAACCATGATTGAGGAGTGTTTAAAGTAAGACTGTGTGGTGTTATTTTTTATCAACACTGCAAAGTCACTCCACAGTACTATGATTTAACACCAGCTTAGAGTTAGAAGCTGTAAAACAAAACCAAGAATTTAACACGTTACTCCAAAATGGTCTAACACTGGAAGTTTAAAGGGAATTTGCTGTGTATGTGAAAAGCTGTCTCTCTGCTTTCACCCCCAGTTCTTTGTGTTTGCTGATCGGGTTGAGTTTTTTAAGGGAGAAGAGTCAGAGGGGGAGAACACAGTCTATGGACAGCTGACTGTCTCCTGTCACTTTAAAGACCTAGATCCAGCAGAACCTGAAGGAGCTGATGTAAAACTGTCTTTCTGTTTCTGAAAGTCTTTTAAAGAAAACAGCTCCCAAGTTTAATTCAGTTTCACCCACACAAACACACACACACACGGTTAATGAGAACAGAGAGGAAGCTCTGAAAGTGAAAGTAATTCTTTCATTTGCCATCTTGATTCAGAGGACAGAGCAGGACAGTGAGGCACGGTGAGTGTTAATCCAATATTTGTATCATTTCACTTTTAAAGTCACGGGTGGAGTCTTCCCTTTGTGAACCGTAAAGAAAAAAAAGCTTCAAATGAACTCAACAGCTGGATTGAAAAGTGAACATAGCTCTTGCTGCTCTCTGTACGTGTGTGTGTGTGTGTGTGTGTTGCCATAGGCGCAAATCCCAGGGGGGACGCCGGGGTTATGTCCCCCCCTTCCATAAAGTTGTCCCCCCTAAAAAATCCAGTTGTAATTAATTTTCTCATAGTAACGTTTTCTTTTTCAATGGTGTAATACAAGTCATGCTACTTAAAACACAAAGATTGATGAGTTTAACTATGAAAGATCACACACACCCCTCCCCGCGTGATCCTCGCAGTGGTTTGATCCAATCCATTTCTCCCGGCATGGATGCTGCAGCCGCGCACACACGCACACAAATAAAGGCATACAGACCGAGTGGAGGGTCGCGGTCAAGTAAGTAGCTTTCACTGAAAGACTTATCAATCATAACTTCACTTGTTAAACAGACACACAGAGAAAATGAAAAGCAAATGTCAACTCCTTTGTCCGAAGTCTGACAGTATGCTATGCTTTAAAAAAAAAAAAAAAAAGGCGCTGATTAAGCTTTCCATCCGATGTGGTGCGCACACACAGACACAGACTACAGAGCAGGGGCGAAAATCCCGTTTCATTGTTGGGGGGGACAATAAACAGTAAAATCTCAGAGACTGATTCCTAGGGGGGGACATAAAAATAAATGCTATAATTTTTGCTGTGTTGTTTCATATTGTGTTATTAAACAGTGACTAGTCCCAACTATGGATAATCAGCCAAGATTTAATTTTCCTTTAGTTCATGAAAAAATGTTTTGGCAGGAATGTGGAAGCAACACGTCCACAACACTATGAACTCAATAATTAGTATTTTATATACAAATTAATGAAAAAAGTGTTGATTTTAATTGGAGGACAATAAGGGGTGTAAATTAACAGCCAGAATGGAATTAGAAACTGGATCTATTCAAGATCTAAGTCACAGTCATAACTACTTTATTTTTACATCAACAAATCTAGAATAGAACATAAGACTTTAATAAATAATGGCTTCATCTATGAATTCATAAATCTCACTAGAGATGCCTCTATCTCACTAGAGGCATCTTAAATAGTTTTAATATTTGTGTCATAAATGAGAGGACGAGGATGTCAGCATGTCACCTGCCTGTCTTATCTGTCACAGCCTTCTTTGCATCATAGAGCAGAGACTGTTTGCCAGCCAGCAACAAACGGTGTGATAATTAACTTATAAATAGTTCAGTGTTTTAATGCACTTAATCACGATCCTTGGCGCTCTGTAGTCTGTGTCTGTGTGTGCGCACCACATCGGATGGAAAGCTTAATCAGCGCCTTTTTTTTTTTTTTTTTAAAGCATAGCATACTGTCAGACTTCGGACAAAGGAGTTGACATTTGCTTTTCATTTTCTCTGTGTGTCTGTTTAACAAGTGAAGTTATGATTGATAAGTCTTTCAGTGAAAGCTACTTACTTGACCGCGACCCTCCACTCGGTCTGTATGCCTTTATTTGTGTGCGTGTGTGCGCGGCTGCAGCATCCATGCCGGGAGAAATGGATTGGATCAAACCACTGCGAGGATCGTGCAGGGAGGGGCGTGTGTGATCTTTCATAGTTAAACTCATCAATCTTTGTGTTTTAAGTAGCATGACTTGTATTACACCATTGAAAAAGAAAACGTTACTATGAGAAAATTAATTACAACTGGATTTTTTTAGGGGGGACAACTTTATGGAAGGGGGGGACATGACCCCTGCGTCCCCCCCGGGATTTGCGCCTATGCTACAGAGCGTCAAGGATCGTGATTATGTGCATTAAAACACTGAACAATGTATAAGTTAATTATCTCACCGTTTGTTGCTGGCTGGCAAACAGCCTCTGCTCTATGATGCAAAGAAGGCTGTGACAGATAAGACAGACAGGTGACATGCTGACATCCTCGTCCTCTCATTTATGACACAAATATTAAAACTATTTAAGATGCCTCTAGTGAGACAGAGGCATCTCTAGTGAGATTTATGAATTCATAGATGAAGCCATTATTTATTAAAGTCTTATGTTCTATTCTAGATGTATTGATTTAAAAATAAAGTAGTTATGACTTTGACTTAGATCTTGAATAGATCCAGTTTCTAATTCCATTCTGGCTGTTAATTTACACCCCTTATTGTCCTCCAATTAAAATCAACACTTTTTTCATTAATTTGTATATAAAATACTAATTATTGAGTTCATAGTGTTGTGGACGTGTTGCTTCCACATTCCTGCCAAAACATTTTTTCATGAACTAAAGGAAAATTAAATCTCGGCTGATTATCCATAGTTGGGACTAGTCACTGTTTAATATCACAATATGAAACAACACAGCAAAAATTATAGCATTTATTTTTATGTCCCCCCCTAGGAATCAGTCTCTGAAATTTTACTGTTTATTGTCCCCCCCAACAATGAAACAGGATTTTCGCCCCTGTGTGTTGCCAGTATGTAAACTGTAAAAAAAAAATAAAAAAAGTTTTCCTTTTTTTTCCCGGTAAATATTGGCAGCTGTGGTTACTAGAGAAATATTATAATAACTACAGTAAAAACATAAACAGCTTTACAGAACAAGCTGTCAATTTTAAAGCTTAAAATGGTAAAATTTGCACAGCAAATACCCCGGTGTTAAACTTCCAGTCTTAGGCCAGCCAGAATTCCTTGCAACTGCCCTGCTCATGGTTGCAATGTTTGTTCTGTTTTTACAATAGCTTCTCTTTGTTCTGCACTGTTTACCCAGAAGTGTTTGCAATCAAATCTTCTAAGTAAGGTTAAATAAGAAAATAAGTTTTTGTTGGATTACTTTAACTACTCAAGAGCATTTTTACCATGAAACATTAATGGTAATGTCTAATGGCTGAGTGAGGAGGGAACACAGTGGATACTTTGTCTCCAGGAGGAGGAGGGGCTGCTAGCATCAGGCTAGCATAAACACACGGAGTGCAACAAATGAGCCTAACTAGCTCGTCAGGAGCAATGCAGGTTAACGCAGTATGAATCGGATGGAAAAAAGATAATTATAAAGCTAAATGCTACAGCCCCAGTGAAGAAATATTCCAGCTTCAAACCGAATGAGCAAGGTGAGCCCATCAACACGGACGAGCCAGTGTGCAGCAACAAAAAAAAGCAAAACGACAAACTCAAATGTCCACCTAGACACAACCACCTGACCCAGTTTTCCCAACTGGGGAAGAAACTGTGCCTGCAGATGCATAGCCTTCGTCCTGACAACACTCACTGAGGAGGGTTAGTTTGACCGACAGAGTAAATACAAACAGAACAGTGCAAGACAGTTTGTGCTCACAGGAAGTGTATTTTAAACGCTGCTAACTGAGATAACTAAACTGTTTATAGTTTGGGTTGAAGCTGATGAAGCCTCGTGGATGAGAGGAGAAACGTCGTCACTAACTCTGAACAGTCCAGTTGCCTGGATTTAAGTGTTTGGAATAACTCTGACCTGGACGTTGAGAATTTACATGGACACAGAAAGTGGACTTCACTACATCACAAAAGAAATGCTGCTCTGTATGTTTTTTTGTTTTTTTTCCCAAGTTCAAATGCAGTTTTCTGACTGACAGTCCATTTCATTTGTATTGTTTTGTTTGTTTTGTTGCTATATTTGAAATTAATTGATATTCCAATTACAATTGTAAAATAATCTTTGTCAAAAATAACATTTTATTACATTTGAAAGGGTGTATTGCATTATTTTGATATATTATTTTATAGACGGGGTTAATTTGGTCTCAATATTATAACGTCAATAATACACATTATCTTCAATAATTGTGTGACAATATATACTGTCCAGCAAAGCCCAGGCTTTTGTGTGTGTGTTTGTGTGTGTGTGCACTTTACTGTCCTTCTACACTCTCTCTGCAGACACACTGAGATTTCTCAACCCCTTCTGCTTCACACCTCTTTTCTCTGACTGGAACCTCCACCTGGATTTAGCCTCTTTCCGACTTGGCAACTGGAATGCTTAACTCAGAAATGACATCTCTCAGAGATTCCCATTCCCGATTTTCTTTATATGTAAATATATTTATCAGGGATATCAAACTCGTGCCATGGAGGGCCAAGAGGCTGCAGGTTTTCTTTCCAACCAGAAACTCCACCAGCTGATTTCACTAATTACTGTTGAAATCTTTCTCTCTCTCTCTCTCTCTCTCTCTCTCTCTCTCTCTCTCACTATATATATATATATATATATATATATATATATATATATATATATATATAAAAGTGCTGTCAGGCGATTAAAAAAATTAATCTAATCAATTACAGGATTTGTAATTAATTAATCTAATTAATCGCATTTTAATCTCATATCTGCTTAAGGTCCCAAAATAAAGAATTTTGAATTCCAGGACATTAAAATAACATTAAAAGACACACACACACAAAAAAAAACATTTAAAAATAAGGTGGGAATATTTACAACACATTTTTAGGTACCCTGATGCATAAGGAACACATGAAAAAAGTTTTATGGTTCTATCTTTACAAAATGTACGCATTCCTGCACTTAAGGTTAGCTGGTTTGATTTTTAGGACGGTTTTTGCTTTTACTCAATGTTGACTCAATTTTCACTGCAATATGAACTTCCATGCTTCTATGAGGGCAGGACAACCACGGCTAAAGGCTAAAAAACTGTGAGGAACTATGTACAAAACACTAAATTCAAGTCTTGGATCAAAGAAAAGTGAAGTATTTTCAGTTTAACATGCTCTGAACACACAAACTGTTGCTCATTGGTGCAGAGCAGCCCCAAGCTGAAACATGACACCAGGAAGATGGAAGGAAATTTTCAAAGAATTCTTTAGATTTAAATACAGGACAAATATTGATCATTCAGGGCTTGTTTAATGCAGTAAAGAGTGTAGAATTATCTGTTGTTGTTTTTTTTTTTTTTTTTTTTTTACAGAATCGAGCTGGAGCAAACGGTTGATTTTCTGCAGATTTTCAAAAAGGACGTGCGAATAAACGCGATGTGGAAGGCAGTCACAAATCACTCTCGCTTCCCTCCCTCCCGTTTTTTCACGTGTGATACATTCAGGGACCGTCGGAAATTTGAAAATCTGACGAGAACACCTCTTTTTCCAAGTAGGACACACAGTTTGTAAATGACAGATATTTAAAAATAAGTGCGTCTTTGAACACCCCGCGGATTTGGGATCCAGACTAATCAGCGTTAAATTTTATAACGCGTTAATATGCGGTGTAATTAATTATTCTAATTAACGCGTTAAAATGACAGCCCTAATATATATATATATATATATATATATATATATATATATATATATATATATATATATATATATATATATATAAACATAAATATCCCTGCTCTGTTTCTTCATCAGAGTCTCCTTGGTCTCAAAAAGTGACACAGACCCCTGTTACAAGCCATTTTAAAAAATGAGGTCCAACCAAACACCTTATTTTATTCTATTATTGTTAATATCATTTTTTAAATTGTGACATTCATTTTCACAAGTAACTACACTTTCATCTTTTCCTATTGCAAGGTGCCACCCAAATGTTTGCTTGTTAAAGTATCTCTGTCTTTAGTGTTCCTTTTTCACTGCTTTTTAATTATCTTTTTGGCCTGAAATAACTTTTATGGCTCGTTTTTGGATATGGACACAAAAATATTATGTTGGCAGTGGTGGTTTTAACAGATTTGTTCCTGTGTGTGTGTGCATAGATTTTAACTGTAACCATGGACACATTGTCTAAACACAAGATCAGCTGTAGCATGTCAATGCTAACTGGTGCTTGGTCCAATGTTCCCCCTGAGCTGGGATGAGGGAGGTGAGGATGATGTGCTGGTACTGCACTTAGAGCTGAGGAGACACTGCCTCTACATGGCTTTATGCTGAAGCAGGACTTGCTGCACATGCAGCAGCCATGATATTCCCTGAAAAGAGCGCAAGGTGGAAGGCCTGCTTATTGCCACTTGTGGCTTTCTTCTTCTTTATTTTTTTTTTTAGTTTTCTCTCTTACTTTTTTGTTAAATAGATTTCCCAAGTGTTGTGACACAGCAAATTTAATTCTATTTTTCCCAACAACCTAGTTTTATTAAGGATGCTCACGTTTCTTTACTTTAGCACACAGACACAAAATTATTCACAAATAACACCAAAAACTACCAGGGTCAGAATCATCAGCCCTCCTGAAGAACTGACCTTCTTTAAGAGCCAAAGTACAATCCAGTGAGGTGTTTCAGTCGTCTGCTTTAACTCGTGAATGCTCAAGGTTTGCAATCAATGTTGGCAATGAATGTACGAATGAATGAGTGAATGAATAAACCAACCAAACCAATCTATCTATCTAGTTAAAGCCCATAAATAGCTGTAGTAAGCCAGATAACTACCTGTAGTGAACATTGTTACAAATTATTAGAAAATGAGATGGTAAGGACTTTGTTTATGAAACCTTTAAACAAAGAAAGACCAACATAAACTGCTGAAACCACATTTTTATTGAACATTTTGTTCATGCGTGAACGATCCTTTAGGTTCCTGGAGGTTTTGTGGGTGACTGAAACTTCCATCCTCAAGCTGAATGGATAAAAAATTAAGACTCATTACATCAAAATACACAAACTACATTATTCACATTCAGAAATATTAGATAGTCTTTGTGAGATAAATGAATAAAATCAATAATAATTACAATTGTAATAATAATGATAATTTAACCACAGGATTACAACACTGAATTCCTACAGTTTATCATCACCCTGTATTACCTGCAGCACAGGGGTCAGTGTACTCTATCTCAGCATGGCAACCTAAAAAAAAAAGGGAGCATTTGAGTTATTATAAATAATCCACACGATCATTAGTTTAGCTTTAAATGCGAAAAGGACCAAAATCTATCAAAGGCCGATTTCGCTTCCACTAGGCTGTTAACATACATTCCAATAGTCCAGTTTTGCACTGACTAAGCTCATTGTCCGATTTATGAAGCTGCATGTAAATGTACTGACTATCTGCAGGTCTGAGGTCATTCCATGAGTGGAATGCTAGCTAAGCTGGTGCTGTTGAAATCCTCTCGCAAACTCAAATCAGTGAGGATAAAGAGAGTTAAGAGTCATTTTGTTCCATGAAGATAGACATTTTCTTTGAACAGTGCTGTTCAAGGACTAAAGATGCCTCACTGTCTCTGCACCCGAATTTCTCTTCTTTTAAACAAATTTTAATGGATTTTGTTATTGAATGCGCGAAATGTCACTTAAATGTTGTGTAGTAGAACCAGCTTCCAGCTCAGGCTGGAGCTACGCTATTGGGCTACAACAACAATGTTCAAATGCTCTACTCCCAGGATGTAAACAAGCACAGATGATAGAACCTCAGCTTGGTTGTCTGTATTTTGTTCTAGAAGGTGGAGAAAAAGGCTGTGTCTGGTTAAAACAGTGTATCATCACTCGATTGGAGCAATGTATAACCAGCACAGGTTGTTAACCTGCAAAAAGGACTGAAGACATGCTAATGTGGTCTCTGTGATCACCAGATCAACTGTTTCTGGTCTCACTGTTTCTGTATTGTGTTAAACTGGAGCTGAACATGTTGCTGTCTATCAAGCAGCAACAATTAAAAGGAAGGACAGAGAGGGCACATCAGAGTGAGTGTTCAGCCCATTAATGTTGATTCTAGAAATACGATGCCATGTCAGACAATGCATATGAGCTGCTGTGTTAGGAAAAAGAGCAACACAAACCTACAGCGTAAGCTACAGTGCTGATTGGATGCAAGGATGGCATGACAGTTAATCTGACTCACTCGGCTCGTAGAGGTCATAGATCTTGACGAAACCTGGCTTCAGGTTTTGAACAGGCATGTCTTTTATGAGATCGATGTGGCAAACAAGAAAGTTCTTCGGCAACTATGGAAATAAAAAAAGGATGAGTAGCAAAAATCTGGGGTACAACTCATCACATATGTTTCAACTCTGCAGCTCCCCGTACCTCCTTTAGGTACACCACGACAAGATCGTTGTTATGGTCAACACGATCCACCAAATGGTTTTCTTGGATCTGTGAAGAGACATTTATTGTATTAATGCAGCAGCCTAACTGATTATGATAACCTCACTATAACTACATAACTATAGAGATATTGACAAATTTTACGAATGTCAGTTTAGAGGGGAGTGATGCCCTCTAGTGGATGCACTGTGTAACTACCATCCCAACATAAGGGAAGCATGTGAGTATGTGGGCAATGGCAGTTCCACTGTTAACAACATGCAGTAAATGTTTTCTATCACATGCACAGGAGTCATCGATGAGCCTTTAAACAGAATTTAAGTACGAGGGAAAGGGGAAAACAGCTGCCCAAAGAGGCTAACGCCTCGTTCAAACAGGAGGCGCCGCGCGCGGAACGGAGGCACAGCATGCATGGTGCTTGGCTGCTCACACATGAAGCGTTTTCTGCTGCGCTCTGACGCGCCGATCAGACATTGACTCAGCTCGGCAGTGATCGGTCGTGTCCGTCTGCTCTGTCCAAACTTCACAACTAGCGCTTGCGGCACGTGCGGCTCGCGGAAAAAAGAGAGAAGTGGAGCGGAGGCGCTCCAGAGCGCGTGCTGTGTGAACAGTTACATCGGTTAACCCTGGCGCCAATCTGAAACTGCTGTGCGCGGCGCTTCTGTTCTGTGCGCGGCGCTTCAGTTCCGCGCGCAGCGCCCTCTGTGTGAACCCTGTGTAAGTCTGAGTCTTGAAGACATTGCACTTCTAGATATATGCCAGATTGTAATTCGCACTTTAAAATGGGATTATTAGCACCAATGTAAATGGTAGTTTGTAGCTTTCCATTGAGTAGGAACATATTGATTTACCACTGTGTAAGTCTCCATGAGAACACCACACAGGCTGAAAACGTTTAGCAGTGAGTGCTGAAAACGATTTCTGTGATTAATTTTGTAGTGATGGTGGACACTGGAGCCTAACTGTCAGACAGAAAAAAGACAGAAGAGAAGAAAAACGATAAACAGGAGAGAGATAGAATACAAGCTAAAGGCTAACACAGGAGCTAAACTGTTTGTGCTAATGTTGATTCCAACCCACAGTCAGCAGTTATTCTGCAGTGGTCTGTTCAAACTTGAGAGTCTAATAAAATGAAGAGTGAGGTTATGTTAGCTCTGCTTGGTAGATGACTGACAGGATATTACAAGGATTCTCTGACATTACATGTTACAGGCATGTCTCAGAGCACTGGGCTGTCAGTAGCACTACCTTTAGCCAGCTAGTAAGCTAAGGTACAAACTGATGAAGTTTGCTTGTCGTCACATTTCAAACAACGGTACTATGTAACTGTTAATGAATACCTTACCTCTAGGGCTGCACGATATGGCCAAAATCCAATATCTCAATATCCTAACTTCTCCTCTAAATCACTATATTAATGTTAAATCAAACCCCTTGATGCATAAAACGACATTAGTATAATGATTCAAGCAGACCTTTTTCATTGGATTTTTAAAATTTGAATGCTAAAAGTGGAAATCTCAGTCTGGTAAAGTTCAGCAAACCTTTAATTTTAAACCAAACTTTATGTAGTTACATATTTTTAGTTCCGGTAAAATAATTCATTCAGATTTATTCAACTGCCTGATTATATTATATTATATTGTATTATATTATATCATATTACAGTTTGAAAATATCATGAACTAAAGTTGGAGATATTACTACTTTAAGTTCCATAAATCAGCTACCTGGATAATGTTGCTCAGGCTAAAAGGACTCTAGTGACTTCTGTTTTTGAGCCTGGGGTCTGGTTGAACTATATTAGATTTGAATTTGTTTTCTGATAATACCTAGCTTGCAGTATTTTGGTATTCAGTTGTAAAATAACATCAAACTCCTCTGCAGTCATGTTTCAAGCAGTGCACGGCTGATTGCCGTGAATGAAAGGCACTCAGAGAGGGGGAGGGGGCAGAGTGTGCAGAAAAGCGAAAGTTAAACAACATGTTGCATTTGTTTCTCGTTATGGAGACTTGGAAGAGAATAAGGGATCATACGGACAGCTTAGCAAGCCCAAATAAGCAAGGAGGAGGGTGGGCAGGAGAGCGTGGTGCTTGCTGTGAGAGGAGCATCAGCTGAGCTGCAGAGAGTGAAATGAGCAAATCACTGAAGAGATCCCAATGTCTGAAAACATCTAGGTTACTGTTTGTACTCGATGATTGCAATAAAGTCATTTTATAGATCTCACGTGCAAAAACCCGCAATACATTGTGTATATTCGATATATCCCTCAGCCCTACTTACCTCTGTACGTTGTGACTGGTAAATGATTGACTGTAACAAAGAAAATTTGTTCCAGTCTGATCTCCATTCATTTCCAAAACAAACAGTGTGTGTGAGTCCAGGCCAAAAGGTGGCGATGTAGTCCAATCAAAACAGATCCTCCTCACAGCAGCATTAAATCATATATGATCTCATTTACATATTGAACTGCAGATGCAGCATTCACTTAAAGACATAACTCACCTCTGCTAAAGACAACAGATTCGGACGATATCCAGTGAGTAGTTTGATTTCCATGATCACCATGTTTGTATCCATCTCATAGCCCCGGTGTCTGTGATTGAGACCAGATGACACTTGTTTTCTCTTGTTTCATAAATCAAAAGCAAAAGAAATCACTAATATGAGAGGTGCAGTCCTCCTGAGCTGTTGTGCCTCCTCGATTATTACTTACAGTGACTTCAGCTTCAGATCGAATCTGTGGGGCAAGCCTATGCATGACGCTTCGGATTGAGCCTCCATGTAGACAGTCGTGTCTTGAGGAAGAATCGGGATATTGTAGCGAAGAGAAATCTGGAAATAAAATGGGAAGGTTTTAATGCTACTGACAACTTCTGACAAAGTTTGAATGTAAAAGGTAAACATGTAACTCAAATTGTTATTTTCAGTTATTTTTAAGATGGCATTGCAGCAACAAAATCTTTAAAAATAATGTCAGAATCAGAATCAGAATCAGAATACTTTATTGATCTCCAAGAGGAAATTTCACTTCAGTTACATCCCTTCCAAGACATAAAAGAAGACAAACTCAAACATGAGAAAACAAACAGGATTTGGGATAAACCTAGGAGCTGCCAGATACCCAGCGCCCCTTTGCAATAGGTATGAAATAACAACATTGGGAGAAGAGAGGGAGAAAAAAAAGGCAATTCCAAACTATTCCCCAGCAGGGGGTGTAGTTGAGATCAAGAAAAAAAAACACCTCAGCATACAAGCACATGATAACAACAGACAAAAACTCGAAGACTTGCACAAATGTCACTGCTCAGCCTTGGAGGGGTGTGCACGCAGCCTTACTTGGGCATGTGCGCATCAACCCGCTGCAGCTGAACCGTTACGGAGCCAAAGAAGGCATTGAGTCCCAGGTTGTGTGTGTGCCATGTGACTTCATGTGTGTGTATGTGTAAGCCCATGGACTACATCCCTGCCCAGACTCAACAATGTCTGCCATCTGATGGTGGCCGTGGAGACGACCTGGAAGAGTTCTGATCCAGAGACAAGTTTACAGGAGAAAGGTGCAGGATTGGAGGGGGTAGAGCATCTGTCTGCATTCCATCCAGGTGAGTACGGCGCTTATCAGCCTACCAAGACCAACGTGGAGGGGCCGAAAGAGAGATAAAAATTGTTTGGGTCAGACAGACTGTAAAATTTTCCATCTGCTTTAGAGTTTTACTGGTCATCTCTGTGGTGATCCAAATGACCTAATTTGGTGGCCCATTGCAACCGGGCTGAGCTGACAACTTCTCCAAGTTGTTATCCATCCTATCCTGCTTGCGATTAAGTTCACATAACACTTGAGTCTGAGTGTTGACAGCCCTGCACAATACCTCGATGACGGGCAGCGTGTCGATTCCCAAAACAGTAGCATGCATCTTCTGAAGTTTGAACCGCCAGCTCCAAACAGCAGAAAGCCCGATATCAGGAATCCAAATATGTAAACATCTTTGACATCCTCAACAGAAAGGATCGACAGGCATACGGTCCTCCAAGTATCCCAGGAGTCAATAGTATACCCGGCTACAAACGTTCCGCCGGGGCAGGCGGGCTCCCCTTTGCCCAGTTTGCTTGTTGAGAAAATTTGATCAATTGCATTGAGAGATCAGCCGATCAAATCCATGATTTTAGGTTTTGGATAGGACACAAAGAGAGACTGATAGTTCAGACATACCCCTTTTCCACCAAGCTGGTTCCAGGGCTGGTTCAGAGCTAGAGCCAGACTTAGCACCAGTTCTTTGGTTTTCCACGGACTAAGCACCGGTTGCTGGCTCTCAAAACCAGTGCTTGGCAAGCACCAACTCTTTGCTGGGCCAGCAGAAAGAACCACGTTACGTCAGGGGCTACGGGCTTACACCAGGGGGTGGAGGCGGGATTATTGACCAACCAAAGCAGAGTAAAAACATGGAAGAGCGCCATTTTTAAAAAGACAAGTTTGGGGTAAGCGAAACAGCAGAAAAACGTGATGATGTAGCTCTCTGGCCGGCACCTGTTTGTGGAAAAGCAAACGGTTCTTAACCAGTTCGCACCTGAACCAACTGCGAACCGGTTTTACCACCAGCACTAGCACCAGCCCTGGAACCAGCTCGGTGGAAAAGGGGTAACAGAGACAAACCAAGAGCAAGCAGGGCAGATAGAGAGAAGGGAGCTAGAAGAAAAGCGTCTGCCTTCATTGAGAGCAGAAGAGAGAATATAGACCTTTACCTCAAAAAGAAAGATCCTTTTTAGACTTAAAGAAAGCCAATAAATGACTCTAATGGCATCTGCTGGACTCCATTGTGACAAAAGACACAGTTTTTTGTAAATAGCCCAGTATTTTTTGTGAAGGGAGCAATGTAACAGCAGCATTGGTGTCTTTATGGCTTCAGAAATGTAACTTACTTCTCAATATAAGCTCTTTTTTTGCAGAGATCAGTAAAGTTGTTGGATACTCAAAATGATGAACTTGGCTGTTATTCAGGGGCTGCACGGTAGCGCTGCAGCCTCACAGCAAGAAGGTCTCTGATTCATATTCCTCACCACAGCCGGTGGGCCTTTCTGTGTGGAGTTTGCATGTTCTCCCCGTGCATGCGTGGGTTCTCTCCAGGTACTCCGGCTTCCTTCCACAGTCCAAAATCATGCTCATCAGGTTAATTGAACACTCTTAATTGTCCCTTGGTATGAGTGTGTGAGTGAATGGTTGTCTGTCTTTAGCCACGTTTCCACCAAGCAGATCAGTTCGTTTCGGTACGACACGCATTTTGTGGCGTTTCCACTGACTTATCCCAGGACAGATCCCCAAATAACCAAGACGAGCCGTCCCACTTTTTGGGACCCTTTCCTATGGGGGCCAGACTGAACTGTTCTGCTCTCTTGTCTCTGTCAGCCCTGTGATTGGCTGGCGACCAGTCCAGGGTGTACACCGCCTCTCGCCCAATGACAGCTGGATAGGCTCCAGCCACCCGCAACCCTGAACAGGATAAGCGGCATAGAAAATGGATGGATGGGCTGTTGTCCAGGAAAATAGACACCTGAGAAATTAATCAATTTATCAGGCAGCCATTGCAGACCTGTTTTGTGACTGCTATCTGGTCTTATGTACCTTATGTACCTAGATTTTGATCCCAAAACCTGTATGATTAGGCCAAATATCCCCTTTGAAGAGGATAAAACTCCATAAACTGAACCTTGGTAATAAAACTAAGAATCAATAAAAGACCAGTGGCTCTGACCCTTTTCTTTTGAGAGTCCCCCTGGTCTTTGGTTGAAGACCTGGCCAAATGTGACACTGGTGACTGTACTGAAAGCAGTACATCACCCAATCCAAGCTAGATTTTTCTTCACATGAAGTTGCAAGAAAGAGTGTGAATGCCTTTGGAATGAGCTGGATTTCTGCATAAATTGATCATAAAATGAGTTTTTCATTTAAGTCACACCAATAGACAAACACAGTCTGCTTTAACCAATACCATGCAAACAATCTGTTTTCATTTTTTTTAACACACTGTGTAAACATTCACAGTGCAGGATGGATAAAGAATGGGAAACCCTCAACTAAAGACTTGTTCGTGAATTAAATGGAGTCAGGAGTTTGCCAACCTGGTGTCCCATCGGTGAGACTAAATTGGATGTGATGGTTAAAGCTGCCCTGCCCAATACAACACAGACTAGTTTAAATTTTCTATTCTCAACAGCCATCGCCTGATGTGAACCAAAAAAAGCTCCAAGAAGACCTAAGATTAAGAATTTTTTACTCTGACAGTAAACAGAGTTCATGGCCTGTTTGAAGTAAGCAAAAGAGCACCTGGATTTTCCACAGCATTACTAACAAAATATTCTGTGGACAGAAAAAAAACAATAGAGAGTTGTTTGAAAGGAACACAAAAAAGGCACAGTGCACCAATATCAAAACTTCATCCCAGCTGTGAAGTACAGTTAAGGGGGCATTGTGGGTCTGTACGGATCACTACCAGCCACAGAAAAACTAATTTGCAGACTTAAATGAAAATCAGAACTTCCTTTTTGACCAATTTCTGCAGAAATCCAGGTAATTCTCAAGGGCTCGCATACATTTTCTTGCATTTGTTGTTGTTCAAGTAAGTAATGCAGAACTGGATGCATATTTTTTTTTCCGTCTTTGCCATGCCCCCACATCACAAGTCCTGGCCTGTCCTAATGGGGGCACAAACCACGCCACAAGAATCACAGACACACAGGGCAACATTCTCCACTGACCTGCACGGCTGCACATGCAGCTCCTTTCACCTCCAGGCTGTACTTCCCTGCCATGGTCTTCAGCGTCACCTCCTGGTAAAGCAGTCTGTTGTTTGGGTTCACGTCAAATGTATGTTGACCGCTGGGAGACTGGACCGTCACTGTACTGGAGCCTTCATGACTGAATACTCTGGTGGAGTAGAGAGCCAGAGCCTGGAGAGCCACTACTGTGTCCTTAAAGCAGGCACAAACACACACCAACACACACATTAGTACTTTCATTTTGTTGCTCTCATTGGTGTTTTAGAAAATCTTTCTTTCAACCTCTGCCCAAAACACTGTCTCTTTGAGGCTCCTGGCTCCACAAACCCCCTTCTTTCTGATTGGTCAGCCCTCTGGAGCCCAATCAGAAGGATTACCTCTTCTTGGATAGCCAGTATAGAGGTCTACCTGACCATTTGTGACATACCTGTGTGGAGCTGAAGCCTCCATACTCATTCTGCTGCCCTGTTAGCCATTTGACAATGCGAGCGGAGTATCCCAGGTCTTCCGCAGTGGGAGAAACGCTGAGTTTGGCAAGCAGCACATAAGAGCTGATCTCCACAGACAGAGCAGTGACCTGCTCTTTCTGAGACCAGTAGAGGGCGCCCCCTTTACACAGCAAAAAAGACAGTCCTGATTAGTTCTGAGGTAAGACTGAGGTGAGGCCACGTTATGATGCTAATGATAGAGAAATGATCACGCCAGTGTTGGATGGCAGAGCAGTTTACTGATGAATTTAGAAATTTGTCTAAGATGTTGAGTTTGCATAAAAGCTGCAGGATTTGTTGACCTCGCACTTAACATGTAATAAACTATGCTGAACTTTTTATCAAGAAACTGTAAGAATTTGGTTCGTCGTGTAATAAACTATCAAAATGAAATGGATGTCTTAGTTAGAAAAACAACAAAACCAAGGTAGACCATCAGAGTTCTTTTGTCTATGTTTCTTCTTAGCCAGGATTCCCTGTGAATTTTTGTTCCATTTTTCCTCAAGTTTTCCAGCCTTTGCTGAGGTTTTATCTGTGACTATTTGACCAGAGATTTTCCAGATTTTCTGTAATTTTTCATTCTCACTTTTGTCAATAAAGACTACCTTTTTGTTAATACTCTGAGTCCTGCACTTGTATCTTTTGGAGGTTCTTGTCAAATATATACTGAAAAAAGAAAACAGTTGGACCAACTAGAATTATTTCTTGGTCACACCTAAATAAATTAAGTTATTAGAAATGAAGTTAATAAGTTCAATCAACACAACTGATAAATTCAAATGAACTTAAAAATTTGATTGTTCTCAAATCAACATTTTGCATCAGTCCAACTTAAGGTTTTCAGTTGTTTCAACTCAATAATTTGCAAAACCTCAAATTAAAATCTGATGATGTGTTTTTATACTTTATTGCACTGTAAAAAATGTGACAAGTTGAGCTTACTTAAAAGAATCTAGGAAAACAATTGCACTAAAAAGGTTAGTAAATATAACTAATAGTCTTAAGTTGAGTTTACTTTATGTCTACTGGTAAAGTTTACTTTACAGCCCATTGACTTATTTCAAACCGTGAGTGAGGAGGAAATGCAGGCTTTCTGTGCTCCACTTGGCATGGACCTGCTGTCTGTGCTCTGTGGCATTGACTGTGTACCTTTAAGCTTGTTCAGTGTTTTATATGTGAATAAATGAGATGTGCTGATGGGCTAAAATTATGATTTGAAATGACATACTGGATATTTTCTTCAGTTAGTGCAGTCGACCACAGACAGCCAGCTGGTCCATGCCATGGAGCACAGACACACTTGCCCGGCGTGGTATCTTAATGAGTCTCATATCCACAGCATTCCCTGTGTACCCATGTTTTTTTCTTTTGGGTTTTGCAGATAATTGAGTCGAAACAACTTGGTGCAAAATATTGATTTGAGAAGAATTAAAATATTTAGTTAATCTGACCTATTAAATTGTATGAATTGAACTTGTTAATTTCATTTCAAAGAACTTTTTTCAGATGTGACCAATTGAAGCAATTAATTTAAATTGGTCCAACTTCTTTTTTTTTTTTTTTTACGTTGTATCAACGCAGAATTTCAAATTTATATGACAAAAATACATTGGAAACCTTAACTTAAAAATGTTGAGTTGGATTGATTAAAAAATTACATCACTTAAACTGATTGAAGATTCTCTTTTTACAGTGTACACTAAAGAAAGCCGATAAGACATGAAATTATTGCATTGAACTTATTGTGTCCAAGAACTTTTTTTTTTTTTTACAAAATATGACAGATTATTACATAATAAACTGAATGTGTATTAGGTTATTATGGACATCATGGATCGCCCCATCATGGATAGGTCATGGTGGGGTGTTATTACATTAAGTGTCTCTGCAGACCTCTATGTTCCAAGCTCACTGCCTTGCTGACCCATATTTGCCCCAACACTGGTTTAATCAAGATATGAGATGTGTTTCTCATGCTCACCCTGCTGTATGGCCACTGCGTCAAGGTTCCTTAAGAGAAGAGCTCTGGTCTCCATGTCTCCTGCCAGGGTGAAGACGTACGCCAGCAGAGCTGTGGTGTAGGTGTTTCTCATGTAACTGATGGACTCCTTGATGCAGGACAAGCTGCTCTGTGCGACTGGATCCTGTGAATAAAAAGACAGATCACCTGATAGATAATTCATGGTCTTACTATGAGTGTTAAAACTTTTAATATTAGATTAAAACACACCTGTGTATAAGAAAGAAAAGAAAGTGTAATAAAGTTGAATCTATTGGATTCATTTTGTTTTTATTGCAAATGAATGACTAACACATCTTCTATTTCTTATCTTACTTTTCTTGTTTCAGCGTCTTTTATCTAGATTCAGAGTGATGAGGTGAGATGTTGATTCTTAGCTACTTTCAGTGAATAACTGTAACAATAAAACTTTCTCAACTGTCACGTAGTTCAGTAAAAAATGCACAAGTGTTTTCAAAAGGTACATTTTTACTTACAGTTACTGACATGTTCATCTCCAGGAAGGTTGCGATGATGTAAGCACTGAGGGTCACTTCATCAGACACACCACCCTATAAGGACAGAGAACAAGGCGGCATGGAAATCTTGAAGGAGTGTTTAGAATATTAAACCAGCCATTAAAGAGTAAC
Source organism: Halichoeres trimaculatus (assembly GCF_033239565.1). Classification (NCBI taxonomy): domain Eukaryota; kingdom Metazoa; phylum Chordata; class Actinopteri; order Labriformes; family Labridae; genus Halichoeres; species Halichoeres trimaculatus. The sequence goes on along the minus strand of NW_027437191.1, from coordinate 5,303,601 downwards.
TACCTACTTACTTTGTGAGCCTTTAAGTCTCTTAGAATTACCTTCATCTCATTGTTTAAGAGTTTTCCTGACAGTTCAAAGCAGCCATTTCCTTGTTGTTTGCTCTCCAGCCAGGTCTTGGACTTAGCAATATTTGCTGAGTCAATGAAGATGAATGAACTCGCCTTAACAAAGGACCTCAGCACAAAAGCAGTCAACCTGTAGATGGTTAAAGGCAGGAGTTTACCCTAAAGATGTGCATTTGTCCGCAATCATAATGATGCCCCAGTGCCATATTTTAACCCCCTTGTGATGACTCAATACCTAAAAAGCACCAGGAACTTGTTATTGGTGTGACTGAAAGAGAGACCTCCCTGAGAGACTGTAATATTCTCACCAGGTGTTCTTTTCTCCTTTCACAAAATTGCTGTAAGCCCCATCTTCGTGCTTGTAGTTCAGCTGCCTCTGGTAGCCTGTAGAAAATCAATAAATATATATAAATCAATAGTATAAATTGAAACATTTTGAGATGTAATCAAGATACAGAAGAAGTATTAGTTTATCACAGTTTGTATTAGTGCTGTCAGGTGATTAAAAAAAATAAATCTAATAAATTACAGGATTTGTAATTAATTAATCTAATTAATTGCATTTTAATCTCGTATCTGCTTAAGGTCCAAAAATTTAAGGTCCCAGAATTTGAATTCCAAGACATTAAAATTACATTAAAAGACACTAAAAAATCATTTAAAAATAAGGCGGGAATGTATACAACACATTTTTAGGTACACTGATGCATAAGGAACAAATTAAAAAAATTTTTTATGGTTCTTTCTTTACAAAATCTACGCATTCCTGCACCTAAGATAAGCTGATTTGATTTTTAGGACGGTTTTTGCTTCTGTCACATTTTTACTCAATGTTGACTCAATTTTCACTGCAATATGAACTTCTATACTTCTATGAGGTCAGGAGAACCAGGGCTAAAGGCTAAAAACTGTGAGGAACTATGTACAAAACACTTAATTCAAGTCTTGGATCAAAGAAAAATGAAGTGTTTTCAGTTTAACATGCTCTGAACACACAAACTGTTGCTCATTGGTGCAGAGAAGCCCCAAGCTGAAACATGACACCAGGAAAATGGAAGCAAATTTTCAAAGAATTCTTTAGACTTAGATACAGGACAAGTATCGATCATTCAGGGCTTGTTTAATGCAGTAAAGAGTGTAGAATTATCTGTTTTTTACAGAATTGAGCTAGAGCAAACAGTTGATTTTCTGCAGATTTTTAAAAAGGACGTGTGAATAAACGCGGACTGCAGTCACAAATCACTCTCGCTTCCCTCCCTCCGGTTTAAAGCATGTTGCTGACGTCACGTGTGATACATTCAGGGACCGTCGGAAATTTGAAAATCTGACGAGAACACCACTTTTTTCAAGTAGGACACATGGTTTGTAAATTGGGATCCAGATTAATCTGCGTTAAATTTTATAACGCGTTAATTTGCGGTGTAATTAATTAATCTCATTAACGCGTTAAAAAGACAGCCCTAGTTTATATTATTCTTTCTGAAATGACAGTTAGTTTCTGATCATTTCCTGGTATCAACCAAATTAAGGTGCCAAGAGACACACTGACAAACTCCTCTTTTCTCCAGTATTTTGTTTGTTAATAATAGGGATGGGTGAGTACCGATACCAGGTATCGGTATCAGGTCGATACCAGCCATTTTTCAAGGTATCAGTACTCGTGAAGGCTGCAGATACCAGCTGCAGATATTCCAGGCAAGAAAATCTTAAGTCAAGCAAGTCCTCCTTGCTACTAGCTGCTGCTAATTTCTGCAGTTTCACACCACGGCAAATATGCCCATGGTCCTGTTAAGACAACATGAATGGTCTAGGGAAAGTTAACAGTTAAACTGTTTTATTTTGCACTTAAGTTTACTCTAAGAAATACTTAAACTCTGACAATTGTTAGTTTTATTGTACACTTTCAATATATATTTTTCAATATTTTTTTTAAAAAAAATCTAAACTCTGAGACAGCTGTTTGTGTTTTATTTGGTCTTAATGGCATGAGTGACTGTGCTGTCTTTGTTTAAAATGATCTGTCACTGTTAATTCAAATGTTATGTATCAAAAGTACTAGTAGTAACGGTACTCAGTATCAGTGTCAGTATCAGTATATAGTACAGAGTGATTAAAAACACAATAAAAAAAACAGAGAAATAAAAAGAACAAGCAAAAGTCACACCAAGTAAAAGTGGAACAGTGTTATTAAAGAGACTTGGGACAGAATTACTGTGTTAGACTTTGCTTCTTTATATCTTGGATGGAAATTTTGTACCATTCCCAGTTTATTCAGGCATCAACTGTTGCGATTTGATACTAAACTATATGAAATAACTTTTTACCATAACATGCAACTACATACGACACGATGGGATAAGAAACTAGATGAAATGTTTGAGCATGATTGCTACCACACTCTGTCCCATGATTATATGATAGGATTACCATGGAAAAAAAGGAGGATGTTAGGGGGGTCGTGATGAAACCATAGGCTCTAAAATGAATGGACTTAGTCCCTGTGATGTCATTCGTCTGTTTCTGAAACTGGGTTTTGGAGCAAATCGTCGTCAAGAGCCATATTGGAAACGAGGCAGGCTTAAGGCCACCTCACTAACAGCTTAGAGAGCCCACCTGTCAATCAGATGAGCTATGCCTCTTATTGGGCGAACTCACAATCTTAATATTTTCTTAACAGCTCAAGACCAAGACCAGTCTTGGGAACTACAAGTCTAGTTGGTGGCTCTCTTTTGAACAAAGACTAGACTGATTTCATTGCTTTCTTTGTGGTTCATGGCACTTATTGATTGACCAAGTCCAAGTCTTTGCACAAGCTTTTTCCATGGCAGAGATGCTACATCCACATTCTTACCGTTGGTCAGGAAGTTTGCGGCCTTCTCCTTGATGGCTGGGGTCAGCTGCTGTGTGTTCTTCAGGTACTCCAGAATGTAGATGTTTGAAGCCATGAGAGCCATGTTCTGCTCCCCACTTCCATGTGGCATCTGTAACAGTCCATCAAAGTTCCTCAGGGCCCGGCCCAGAGTGTCACCTGCATGGGAGACTCACTTTAAAAATCCAGATCCAAAAATAGATAAATACCAGTTAGCATGTCAACAGACAGATGAAGCAACACAAACTCTCCTCCTGTTTGATTTTTTCCCATGCAGAGTAAATGTGCAGTTTTTGAGGGTAGTGCATTTCTGCCTGTCTTTAAGCACACTGTGAGGAACAAAAACCCATCCCTTTCAGTGATCGACAGGCAGCAGCTCAAGCTCAAATATAAAGCACTTTTTCAGAGAAAGTCGAACTGAAGGATTACAGACAATGGTTGAAAACTTCCAGAAATGTCCCACTCTTTATCCATCCATCCATCCATTTTCTACAGCTTATCCAGGGTCAGGTTGCGGGGGCAGCAGCCTAAGCAGGGAAGCCCAGACTTCCCTCTCCCTAGCCACTTCGTCCAGCTCTTCCCGGGGGATCCCGAGACGTTTCCAGGCCAGCCGAGAGATGTAGTCTCCCCAGCATGTCCGGGGTCTCCTCCCGGTGGGACATGACCTGAACTCCTCACCAGTGAGGCGTCCGGGAGGCATCAGATGCCCGAGCCACCTCACCTGGCTCCTCCAACGCAGAGGAGCAGTGGCTCTACTCCGAGCTCCTCCCGGATAGCCGAGCTTCTCACCCTATCTCTAAGGGAGAGCCCAGCCACCCTACAGAGGAAGCTCATTTCAGCAGCTTGTACCCGCAATCTTTTTCTTTCCGTCACTACCCAAAGCTCATGACCATAGGTGAGGGTGGGAACGAAGATCGGCCGGTAAACAGAGAGCTTTGCCTTCCGGCTCAGCTCCCTCTTCACCACGACAGACCTGTGCAGAGTCCGCATTACTGCAGACGCTGCACCGATCCGCCTGTCGATCTCTCGCTCCATCCTTCCCTCACTCGTGAACAAGACCCTGAGATACTTAAACTCCTCCACTTGGGGCAGGATCTCATCCCTGACCTGGAGAGGGCACTCCACCCTTTTCCGGCTGAGGACCATGGACCCGGATTTGGAGGGGCTAATTCTCATCCCAGCTGCTTCACACTAGGCTGCGAATCGATCCAGAGAGAGTTGAGGGTCACAGCTCGATGAAGCCAACAGGACCTCATCATCTGCAAAAAGCAGTGATCCAATCCTGAGGTCACCAAACCGGACCCCCTCGACACCCTGGCTGCGCCTAGAAATTCTGTCCATAAAAGTTATGAACAGAATTGGTGACAAAGAGCAGCCCTGGTGGAGTCCAACCCTCACTGGAAACGAGTCCGACTTACTGCCAGCAATGCGGACCAAGCTATGGCACCGGTCGTACAGGGAACGGACGGCTTGTAACAAGCAGTCCGATACCCCATACTCCTGGAGAACCCCCCACAGGACTCCCCGAGGGACACGGTCGAATGCCTTCTTCAAGTCCACAAAACACATGTGGACAGGTTGGGCAAACTCCCATTCACCCTCGAGGACCCTGCTGAGGGTATAGAGCTGGTCCACAGTTCCACGGCCAGGACGAAAACCACATTGCTCCTCCTGGTCCCACTCTTTAAATGTTCCAAATGAAGGCCAACAATGGACAACAGGACTGCTCTCCAGATGTGAAGCTTAATCATCAAGAGCTCCCCCTACTGTCAAGCTGCTGCTCAACACTAGTGAGTCCAAGATAAAACTTAAGTTTGGATTCCATTATGAAAAACAGTTCACAACTCTCTTCATCCCCTCATCTAGAGAGGGCCCAACTCAAAGAAACCACCTGAGAAAATCTGAGAAGTTACGTAAAAGAAAAACAGAAAGTAAAATAATGAAAAGAGGAGAAACTATTATTTGTGGTTTGGATGTCAACACCAGTGAAACTCTACTGGCCCCAAATTAAAAGCCAAAGACAGCAGGTTCCACAGCAAATACGGAGCAAATTTATGGAATCTGTAGGTAACTGGTTGCATACATGGCCAAAAATGATCCTTAAACACTTTCTTTTCTAAGAGAACAGACTTTCAGTGACCTAAGATCAGGATTACCCAGAACAGACAGCGTAGCCTGAGCAGAGCCAGCGATCACATTCTCTGGTAGCTGCAGCTCCACTTCCTCTGTCAGAGACCCTCCTGGGGACAGAATCACACAGATTAATTCATGTTTGAAAGCTGCTACAGAGGAAATCTGTTTATGCAGAGGTCATGAAGAGAAGTGTGTGGGTTAACTTTGTGTTACTTGGCATATCATAAAGACTCATCGTAGAGAAGGTATGATTGTATTTTTCTGAATAGATGATATGTTGTAATTTCACTCTACATTTTTAATAATTGTTGGTAAATGTAAGACAGTGTTGTAGTATCAGTTGGGAAGTATAGCAAAATGTAAACAGGTAGGATTTGGTACGTTTATACTTCTTCCTGATCCTATTCACCCATGAGAATGTTTATAAATGATCGTCTTGTTTTGTTTTAATTGTTCTGATCAATCATTGTCATCAACATGATCAAAATAAAGATTCATTCATTCATTTGACAGTGACCCCACAATATATCAAGCAGACTACATAGGTTCAAGGGTTCATAGGGTCCTTATAGGGATCAAAATGAAAAGCTGTCTTTGCTTGGGGGTCAGTCACCAATGTTTTAGCCTACACAGCACTGTCCTGACTGGAGCTCTTACTTTGAAAGGCAACTTCTGGTTGCACAATATGAAAAAAAAGGCTTTTTTTTGGTTTCTGTCTAATGACATTTTTTTTCTTCTGTTTTTGGAATTAGAAAATGAAAATCAAATGTTTTTTAAATTTTCATTTCTATATTTGAAAATGAAAATGAAATAACCACTCGTTCTTTGTTTTTTTTATATCATTTTCTGAACAGAAAATCTAATTACCAAAACGTACACTGACCAAAAAGACATCCTATTGGCTCTCAGGAACAGTGATAACCTCCAGTTTGGTCTGTTCTTTAAATATGATTGATGGGCAAAAAGGTCAGTGATTATCTTTCAAATAATACAGCAAAGAAATTGTTAGTGAGGCCAGAGGTCAGCCAATGTTAGATGTTTGGGAGGATTTAACGTGAAATGAAAGAGAGACAAGAAGGGTTTATTAAAATCTAAACACTGTTGCAGATACAGAAAGCCAAAACAAAACTGTTTTTTAAACTAGGAATAAAAACATGTGGTGTGATGAGCACTGACCATTTGGACAGAGCAGCCAGTTGTAGGTTTTTGTCTCCACTGTCCCCTCAGCCTGAAAGAAAAGGAAAGGAACAAAACTCAGAAAAACAATTTTTGGTTTATTGATGATCAAACTTTGGGCTTTCAGTGTTTTAGATGTGACTGAATGAACTCACCTTAACTATGAGGGATCGTGTGACCACATCAATGCGACTTTTGTCCGGCACACTCACAATCTTAGTGTCACATGATGATTTGAATGCCAGTGCCTCAGCAGACACCGTCACATTCATAACCCCTGTAGGCAAATAAATAAAATAATTAATCAAAAAAAATAAAAATAAAAAAATAGAGAAATAAAAAACTGTGTATTCCTAGCATGCACACCTTCTTTACACTTATGCATGAAACTGGTGTCTGTGGATCCACAAGTAAAGGCATAGTGCCTCTCACAAGGACGTACTGGTACATTGCAAAAAGGGAATCTTAAATCATTTGAAGTGATGTAATTTTTTGTTTTTAAGTTAAGGTTTCAAATGTATTTTTGTGAATCATAGCAACTTGAAATTCTGCGTTGCTACAACAAAAAAAAGGAAGTAGTTGGACCAACTTAAATTAATTGCTTCAATTGGTAACACCTAAATTAAGTTCTTTGAAATGAAATTAACAAGTTCAATTAACACAACTTAATAGGTCAAATTAACTAAATATTTTAATTATTCTCAAATCATTGTTTTGCATCAATCCAACTTAAAGTTTTAAATTGTTTCAACTTAATAATCTGCAAAACCCAAAAGGACAAACCATGAGTGAGGAGGCAACACTGTGGCTATGAGACTCTGATGTACATTAAGATGCCACACGGGGACAGTGTGTCTGTGCTCTATGGCATAGACCAGCTGGTTGGCTGTGCTCCACGGCATAGGCTGCTTTTCTTGGCTGCCTGGCTGTGCTCCACAGCAGTGAGGGCTCCAATTAAAATACTCTCTTAGTAGTAGTAATTGAAATATAATCAATACCCAGTTTGTCATTTCAAATCATAATTTTAGCCCATCAACACATCCTATTTATTTACATACATGCCACAGGGCACAGACAGCAGGTCCATGCCATGTGGAGCACAGAAAGCTTGTGCTCTTGGCAGGTTAACATCTTAATGTACAGCGGGGTCTAATATCCACTGCATTCCCTCCTCACTGTAAAGTAAACTTTACATATAGACATAAAATAAACTCAACTTAAGACTATTAGTCATATTTACTAACCTTTTTAGTGCAGTTGTTTTCCTAGATTCTTTTAAGTAAGCTCAACTTGTCAGATTGCAATAAAGTAGAAAATAAACCTCACCAGATTTTACTTGAGTTCAAACAACAAGTGAAAACTTTAAGTTGGACCGATGCAAAATGTTGAATTGAGAAGAATCAAATTTCTAAGTTCATTTGACTTCATCATTTGTGTTGATTGAACTTATTAACTTCATTCCTAATCACTTAATTTATTTAGGTGTGACCAATTGAGGCAATAATTTAAGTTGGTCCAACTGTTTTCTTTTTTCAGTGTAGAAACCTGACTGAAGCTGTCTGTAGCCATAGGGGCCTAATTTTGCCTGACAACCATTAAACATGCCATATTTGACCACCTGTTTTTCAGCACTGAGCAAAATGATCTTGATAATCACTTAGGCCATACTCGAGCAGCCCTACCTTTAAGTCTTTGGGTTTAATGCTCATAAATACTAAACTGGAACTACTGCATATGCATTTAAGGCCAATCATGAGTAAACCTTGACCATAGTGTCAGCTGTTTTTTTATTTATTCATTTATTTATTTATTTATTTTGAAAGGGGATTGTGAATCATTTACAAATCTTTGCAACTGTTGTTTTAAAATCTGGGCATAACATCAAACCAGGGGTTCTTACCTAAGACTGAGGGGGACATGGTCCAGCTGAAAGTTTTTTGATCACTGGCACAAAGACAGGATGTGTACGGCTCACCAGAGAGAGGGGTGAGAGTGTAGTCCGAGGAATGAGCAGGTGAAACGGTGACCTATTAAAGACCATATGCTTTAATTTTCATACTGGTCACATACAAAAAAACTTCACACAAATTAACTCAGGTCTGAAAGTTTGTTCCTCCTTTTCCAGTTCACTGTCCAAAATCAAACTCCTGCACCAGCCCTTTGAGGCTCCTTCAGGTGTTTTTTTTTAAATCCATTCTCCATAAGCTATGAACCCTTTGCTATTACCACCAACTGGATTAAAGAGCTGGAAAAAACTAGTGATGGGATGTTCGACTCTTTTCAGAGAGCTGATTCTTTTGGCTCTGCTCCCAAAAAGAGCCGGCTCTTTCAGCTCTCGAGTGGCTCCTTATTTGCAGCCTAATTTTTTTGCCTAACCTGATAGATGATTTGTGTATTTATTAACCTTTTCAATGTCTTTGTGAGAAGCCTCATCATTGCCTCGTTTTGTGCATTTTTCTGTTACAAAAGCTAGCGTTCCTACTTTTGTTTGACATTTTGATTAAGAAAAAAAAAATGTTAGTAAAAAGAATAATGGTATGATCTTGTATCCTTACATGCATGGCTGCCATGTTGCCAATCAAAACTACCCTGCTACAAATAAATAAATAAATAAATAAATAAAGGGGACACTAAAATAAGACATCCTAGATCGTAATGAATGAAATATTACTATCAAATACTTTGTTCTTTACATAGTTGAATGTGCAGACAACAAAATCAAACAAAAATTTTCAATGGAAATCAAATTTGTTAACCCATGGAGGTCTGGATTTAGAGTCACACTTAAATTTAAAGTGGAAAAACACACTATAGGCTGATCCAGCTTTGATGTAATGTCCTTAAAACAAGTCAAAATGAGGCTCAGTAGTGTGTGTGGCCTCCATGTGCCTGTTTGACCTCCCTACAACTCCTGGGCAAGTTCCTGATGAAGTGGTGAATGGTCTCCTGAGGGATCTCCTCCCAGACCTGGACTAAAGCATCCGCCAACTCCTGGACAGTCTGTGGCGCATTGTGGCGTTGGTGGATGGAGCGAGACATGATGTCCCAGACGTGCTCAGTTGGATTCAGGTCTGGGGAACGGGCAGGCCAGTCCATGACATCAATGACTCCGTCTTGCAGGAACTGCTGACACACTCCAGCCACATGAACTCTAGCATTGTCTTACATTAGGAGGAACCCAGAACCAACCGCACCAGCATATGGTCTCACAAGGGGTCTGAGGATCTCATCTCGATACCTAATGGCAGTCAGGCTATGCAAATTTGTGGCCTCCTGGAGCTCATTTTGCAGGGCTCTGTCAGTGCTCCTCCTGTTCCTCCTTGCACAAAGGAAGAGGTAGTGGTCTTGCTGCTGGGTCGTTGCCCTCTTACGGCCTCCTCTACGTCTCCTGATGTACTGGCCTGTCTCCTGGTAGCGCCTCCATGCTCTGGACACTACGCTGACAGACACAGCAAACCTTCATGCCACAGCTATCATTGATGAACCATCCTGGATGAGCTGCACTTCCTGAGCCACTTGTGTGGGTTGTAGAATCCGTCTGATGCTACCACTAGAGTGAAAGCACTGCCAGCATTCAAAAGTGACCAAAACCTCATCCAGAAAGCTCAGGAACTGAGAAGTGGTCTGTGGTCTCGACCTGCAGAACCACTCCTTTATTGGGGGTGTCTTGCTAATTGCTTATAATTTCCACCTGTTGTCTATTACATTTGCACAACAACATGTGAAATTGTCAATCAGTGTTGCTTCCTAAGTGGACAGTTTGATTTCACAGAAGTGTGATTGACTTGGAGTTACACTGTGTTGTTTAAGTGTTCCCTTTATAGTTTTGAGCAGTGTAAGTTCTGCCATGAGCAGAGCTAAGGGACTGAGTGAGAGCAATGAAAGGAAATAAGTTGGGAGCTGACTCTCACTTGATGGGAGTCGGCTCTTCTGATTCACTATAAAGCACTGGCTCTGAGAGCCTCATCTTTGAGCATGACACATCACTAGAAAGAACCTGTATGTCCTCAAAATTTTTCCTCTAGTGTCTTGTAAAACAAAGCAGCTATTCTCAGTCAGGTACTGTTGTTGTAAACCTGAAAGTTCCTCTTGAAGTGAGCTCTGTAAAACCATGTGTCCACCAATTAAAACTCAACAGAAGATGAGTGATGCAACAGGATGAGCCAAATTACAGGAGTAAATCGATAACAGAACAGCTTCAGTACAATAAAACCACTAAACAGACGTCGAATGGACGTGAAGATCACGTCTATATTGAGTCTGTTTATCCGAGACCAATCACTGACCTCTACACAATGTTCAAATTAGATCCACTATCTAGACGTCTAACCGTGGCTCCACTGGAACGTCAATATGCAGTTCAACATTTGAACGTCGCCTCTTTAGACGTCAAGAAAACGTCCACACATGGGTAAGTGTGTCAGCCCACTATACAAAGAGATGGGGAGAACATCCTTTCAACCCTATATTTGGACGTTTAATTTTAAAGATTAGTTTGGAATAAAAGAAATATTGTTTCCCTTTCCTGTTTTCCATTCTAAAATGGTGATGTGTAATCCTGTAGCAGTTGGTTTTCCTGTAGCTTCATTTGGCTCAGCAGCAGCTTTGAAGTGGAAATGTATAACGCCTTGATATGTATTTACAGCTACCATCTGCTGCTGAGAAAACCAAATGAAGCTACTGGAAAATAAACCAGAACAGTCTGCCACCTTCAGAAACTGGACTGCAGTTATACACAGAAACTAGAAGCAGGAAAAAAACAATAAGAATGACTAAGATGGCCACTGTGGCATCAGCAGTGACAGTAGGTCAGCTGATTAGGACTTGGCTTTGGAACTGGGAAGAAGTTGCTTTGAGATGTGGTATGGCAAAGAATTTTATTTATTTATTTATTTATTGTAGCTCTTATGTTAGGGTACTGTGGATCACAAATTGACGTTCAGCAGACATCAGAAAACTCTGTCCTCTTCTGTCAAAGTGAGCTTAAAAGCAGTAATTACCATGATGCAGCTGGACAGGTAGTTGAAGACAGTCGCCTTCAGAGCAAACTGCTCCCCTCGGATGGTAGAGTAAGGCAGGCTGAGCTCGAGGAAGAAGGGCAGAAAGACTGTGAGCGTCTTGTGGGGAGCCAAGCCAAAACCCTGAGGGGACAAACAGAAAGCCTCCGTCTCCCAGGTGGTGATGGTGTCTGGGACAGTCAGGGACAAATCTGTTGATCCAGACTCTCTGGATGGATAGAGTCAGGAAGACAAAATATTTGGATCAATGAAACCAATGGGTTCCTTATCCTTTCTATTGGTGCAAACAAAACACTAAGTTGACAAGTAAAAGAGGCTCTAACAAAAACCTACCCAACATCCACAATGTTCCATATCCAGGTCTCTGGGAAGAAAGTGCGAATCTTAGTCTCTGGAGAAGGTATTTGACTAGTGCTCAGCATCCCGTACCGAGAACCTGAGGAGACAGATCATTGAACCTGTATCGCAGGAAAAACGTAGAACCCTGAACTTTTTGAACAAATTCAGACTGCTTCACTTGATTACGCTGAAAAACTCTCACGTGGTCCACAATGCAACTCATCGTAGTACTTCTTCCCCTTGAAGATTAGGCATAATGGCAGCTTGGTGAACATATTTGTTACCATCTTCAGGCCCACTCTCTGCATACACAAACAGTAGACTGAGATGTTGTTGTAAAGCTTACTTCAGTATCCATCCACAGTATTTTAATGGTGGCTCTCCTGTTACATCCTTCTTGGAGTAAGAGGCTCAAATGCTTTTTAATTGTTACATTTCTGTGTCCCAAGTGTGCTTAACCTACAAATACAAGAAATATCCCTAAATTATTTCACATTCAGCAACTGTAAAGACAGTTTATAATGGTTATTCAGAGGGGCACTTAAGGTTTTAAACTTGGATACAGTGAAACTAAAACATTAAAGACCTGCTTTAGTACAACTGCAACAAAGAGGGAACACCAGTCTAATGGTTGGTAACTTTCTTGTTTGTTTGCAAAGCAAATTAAAAACAAATGATTTTTGGATTCATTTACCGTCTCTCTTTATTTTCTCCCTACGGGCTGGATCATCATGTTATGCTCTTCCTTAGTTTGCAACATGCTGCTTCAGCATCGCAGTGTGAAAACCTCAAAGATAATGGCCAGATACAAGAATGTTCTATTGGTTGCAAACAGCAGCACAAATGTTTACATTCTGCACCACAGTGACCAAAGAAAACAGTGCTTTCTTTCTTTGTTTGAACCAATCACCTCACCTGGAACAATGAGGGCCAGTACAGCCTAGAGCAACGGTTCCCAACCTTTTCCAACTCAGGGCCCACTTTTTAGGGTGTACTCACACCTGGATCATTAAGGGCAGTTGTTCCGAAACAGTGAGCAGCCCCCCCGAAACCCCAGTTCGTTTGGGCATATGTGAACACAGTAATCTCTCACGGATGCGGGACAAAACAAGCGGGTTGAAAACGCCAAAAATAGGGGGTCTCTGCTCGCTTACATTCGGGCCCTGTAGCGGTTTCTGTACAGTGAGAACACAAACAACCCAGCAACCGGCACAACTGAGTCATAACTGTGGCTCACACTGTAGTGATGCGAGCAGTAGTACTCAAAACAGTAGAAGGAGGAGTAGGAGAATCAACAACAGCAGCAGCAGCAGAAGAGAAAACTGAAGAAATTGAGTTGTGGGCTCATGTGGAGCAGTGAAGAAATAAAGTGCCTTATCGAAGTGCCTTTATGCAGTCGGGACTCTTTAAAACTACATATGTTGATCATATAGCGCACACTGGTACATGAGCCATAAACGCTATAACGCTAATTAGCTACACATGTTGCTGATGCTCCATGAAGATGGGGAAACTTCCCACCTTCCGGGTTTGATTTCTGACCAATGAAAGAAAAAAATGACCACACGTGACATTTGTTTACAACTTTGGAACGTAACAAACCGTTACAATTGTATCATTTTTGCCCCTGAATTGGAACAAAGTAAACGAGCCACAGGTGTGAATACACCGTAAGTCTCAAAAATTTTTTGAAGCCCATCTCTAACCTCATAAAGATGGAGGCCATAAAATGTGTGACTGAACTGAATACCACAATACGGTCCTGCTGCAAAGTGGTTCGTCTGATAACAACAAAAGTCCTATCTCTCATATGATTGTCCCATGAGGGGGCCTGGCTTCAAGTCTAACCTATGGTGCCTTTCCTCTGTGTCACTCCCCGTGCCCTGTTTCTTGCTCTATCCATTGTCCCATCCTTCCTGGTTAAAGGCATAAAAAATAAAAAATAACTTTCTAAGAACAAACCAGAGGCCAAGGGGAAGGGGTACATGAAGGGTGAGGATTTCGATTGGCCCCCAACACTCACACAAACCAGAAGGCTGGTTCATGCTGCTATTAGTTGTCATCTTACTGTAGCCAGCAGGTTATCAGAAAAGTTGTCTCACACAAAAAATCAGCTACATGACCCTTCTGAATTTCACTATCTAACAAAGCTGAGAAATGATGATCATTCATTAGGTTTTATGCATTTGTTAGTCCTGCAAACCTGGAACACAGGTATATTCCATTTGTACTTGATCAGTGACAGGAAAAAAAGAGAAAACTACCTTAAAAACAGGAAACCCCCAACTTGCCCTGATGTCTCTTCTGTGCCGATGTTTAGATCTTCTAGGTCCCACTTCCAAACACGTTTCATCATCATCCTCATAGTATAAATCGTTATAGTAGTTTTCTTTGTCAGGCAACAATTCAAAAATCTATGGAGAAAAATGAGGAACAAGATTATGAGAATTTAAATGTCTACATTAAGTTCTCATGAACTTAAATGTATAAAAGAAAATACAAAAAAATGTAAGTCGATGAATGTGTACAACTTTGCCAGTTGTAAAACAGTTATATGTGAATGTGAGAATGAGAGGTTTAAAATAGTATAAATTGAAAAGTTGAAAATTTATGGCTTTATTTGGTAATAATCCAAAAAGACCTTGTCAGTGTCCAGAGATTTCCCAGGCTCTGCAATGAGGACACTCTGGTCAACAGCACTCACTCCACAAATAGAGCCTGGATCAGCAGACACTTTCAGGGTGACTCCCTCTCCTGGAACAGCTGAGGTTGGAGAAAACCCCAAGGATACCTTAACACACACACACACACACACACACACACACACACACACAAATGATATGAAGTTTCTAGCAAATTTGGTGTAATGTTTTCACTCTGCTTTGAGGATGTGAAGACAGAATCCCTGCAGTCAAAAACCAGCTTTGACATGCTCTGCTTTTTTTTTTTTTTTTTTTTAGCTTTAACAGTACTTTCACAGAACTGAAGCACTGAGTTGAAGACTCTAACTTGATCATATCTACACTTATCAGGCTCAATAAATGTTTCAACAGCTTTCACTCACCTTATTGCTGAAGCATTTCTCGGTGGGGAAGTTTTCACTGTCAGCAATCACAATTTCATTTGGGAGGACGGTGTACGCTACAAGCTGGAACCTGGGTGATAAGTCCGGGGTCACTTTTAAAGTGAAGGATATCTCACCTTCAGTAACTGGCTCAGAAAAAAACAAATGATAAGGTTAAACAACTGAAAAAAGCAAACTAAAATCAAATCAAATGATCTCTTCTGAGTTTGTTTTCAAAGTGATTGACTCTGTTTTTCATCAAGTTTTAAATGAAGACCATGTTTCAGGGGAATAATCTTTTATGTGCGAGGCAGAGCTAACAAAAGGATCCTGATTTGTGCATTTCAAAGCCATCTATACCCACCAGAATGGTTGTGCACATTGGTCTTTTGATGCCCTTGCCTAACAATGTTCCCTCTGGATAAGACCTGGAGAAACAAAAACAAAAAAAAATGTATTATTATTATTTTTTTTTTTTCAACGCCTTCTTTGGCTCTGTTACAGTTCAGATGCAGAGGGTTGATGCGCAGGTGCCCGAGTAAGGCCCCGTTTACACGGAGACTCCCGCAACGATTCTTCCTCTGCGTTTTCAAAAGCCACCCGCGTTTACATGAGGACGGCGTGAAAACGATCGCGTTCATACGACTCCAGGAGGACAAGTCTCCTCTTCTGTTCTTTCTTTTTCTGCCGTTTTGTTGTGTGAGATGGTCGGCAATCCAACCATAATGCGTATTACCGCCACCTACTGGCTCAACTGGAAATGTGGCTGAGCGCAGAGCCTTCACCTGAAACTGCGAGTGCGCATGCGGTGACGTCAGCGTTTCACCCTGAGACGCTCCGCTCTGTGTTTACACGAAGCTGGATGGAGGAGCGGATTCAGATCTTTCCACTCTGGGGAGCGTTTTCAAAAGTTTGCGTTTTCACTGAAAACGCAACGTGGTCTCGTCTAAAAGGAAGGCCAAAACGCAACGAAATGTTTGCGGAATCGACTGTTTTCGGCGTTATGTAAATGGGGTCTAAGGCTGTGTGGGTGTGGCCCTCAGTGGCTGTGCAGTGACATTTGTCCAAGTCTTCCAGTTTTTGTTTGTTGTTATCATGTGCTTATATGCTGAGGTGTTTTTTTTCTTGATCTCAAACTACACCCCCTGTTGGAAATAGTCTGGAATTGACCTTTTTTCACTCTCTTCTCCCAATGTATTTTTCATATCTATTGCAAAGGAGCGCTGGGTAGCTGGCAGCTCCTAGGTTCATCCCATTTCTGTGTTTCCCCATGTTTGTTTTCTTACATGTCTTGAAAGGGATGTAACTGAAATGAAATTTCCCCTCAGGGATCAATAAAGTATTCTGATTCTGATTCATTTCACTCACTGATTTCTCATGAACCTGTGAGTCGTCTACCAACTGCCAAATTGGTGTTATGTAGGTTAAAAAAAAAGAAAAAAAAGTGGTTTTGGTGGTTAACACCCTGACAACATGACCAACCATTGTACTCCACAGCACTTCTGTTGCCAAAATGCGTGTGCATCCCTAACTGTTTATAAACAGTTGATTAGTCAATTAGGTATCGGGTTATCAGTAAGTGAGTCAATCAATGCAATTGCC
This sequence comes from Halichoeres trimaculatus, assembly GCF_033239565.1. Lineage (NCBI taxonomy): Eukaryota > Metazoa > Chordata > Actinopteri > Labriformes > Labridae > Halichoeres > Halichoeres trimaculatus. The sequence goes on along the minus strand of NW_027437191.1, from coordinate 5,287,332 downwards.
GAACATCCGAATTGACCCTTTCTCTGCAAGAACTTCCAAAGTAGACCACATCTGATTTACTAGTGTGCTCTATAGTCCAGAATGTAAGTGTTCCCCAGCGAGAAAAAGTGCACCATACGGGCCGAGGTCCGAGGTCCGAGCTGGGACACCTATAGACTATTATCACTGTCCCTCAAACACACTCAGACTAAGTGGAAAATAATATGATACAATGAGATATTCCCCTGATGTTTAACCAAGCCACTGCTCACCAGGTACATCACATCCACTGCAGCTTGGGTCTCTTCCACCAAAGTGTAGGAAATAGAAAATTTCTCCTCTGTGTTACAAGAAAGTTGTTTCTCCTTCTTCTTCACTTTCAGAGAGCTGAAGGATTTAGGTTTAAGAGATGATGGCATGTCCAAGAAAAGCACGTGTCTATCTTTTTCAAAGTATGGAGCCTTTGAGTGATGGTTCTGCTCTGGGCCTGGTTTGATGAAAGCCTGGGTTATAAAGAAGTCATATCAATGAACGATGGCTAAGAATGGTGGAGGCTATCAGAAGAATATTTTAGGTATTCATGGTTTAATTCAGCACTTAGTCCAAAAGACTCACATTAATGTCAACAGGCCTTTGTTTAAGGAAATATTTGAAGAGAGGTTGTAGACCACAAGTGTGTGCCATCAGGTTTCAACACTGTCATTACCATGATGTTGTTACAAATACCGTTAGTGTTGACTTACCATTAGCCGGATGTTGTTATAGTTGGTTGTATTTAATGTGAAAGAGGCGTTACCATGGCTGTCGGTTGTGAGGTTCTGTAGTAGAGGTATTGGCTGCCAGGTCTCAATCATCAAATAGATTGGTGTGTCAGGCACAGGTTCATTATTAAAGTTAATGACCTTAACCTATGGGCAAAAAGTGTGGGCTGTGTCATTGGCTTCAGTTTTATTTGTTCTCTCTTGATGTTTTCTTACTTTTCCTTTGACAGTTGATCCTTGATGATGAAATGTGGGCGTGTCAATAAAGAGCAGCTTTCCAACAGCATAAGAAAGCTTCACACTGCCCCACCATACCTTTAAAATACCTGTAACAAAAGCACTCATGTACAACTTAATGTCCTTACATGTCGGTTTTAAAAATCTGACGGTTGAAACTCACCTGTTCCCAACTCTTCCACCCTAACTGTAATTTCCAGTTTATCCTGCATTGCCTGTGGGTCCAGTTTCGTGAAGGTCGCCATCTCAACATCAAACATGGCACAGCCATTCTTCTCTGTCTGCACAGAACCAAAAAAAGGGTTTAACAAATGCGGAAAAGACCTGGTGCTCTCAGGATAGAAGCTTAATATTAGAAAGTATTCAACATTTTCATTCCAATCAGCCTGAATAAATCCCTGTGTGCTTTTTGTTTTGTTTTGCCTTTTTGATTTGTAAAAGGCCTTTTCTGTTGTTGATACCCAACGAAGCAAACTTACACTTAAAACTCTGAAGCCTAAAGTCACTAAGGGCCTTCAACAGCTTTACAGATATTTGATCACAACATGTGACATTTAGTTGATGTTCAATGATAAGTTTCAAGGCCTCAAAGAGGGAGTGGAAAGCCATTGTTGTGGAAGAGGCATCAAGGGTGAACTAAGAGCAGTATACAATCAAGGCTGTGTTGCGGGAAAGTACCCTCAACAGAACCATCAGCTGGGCCGACCTGTGGAAAATACCACCAGCAAGACTCAGCTCCACCCTTAGGGCAACTTGCGACACCCTGCCATACCCCAGAAACCTCCACCAGTGGTTTTGCAAGGAGAAGAAGCAGCAAGGAAGCACTCAGTCCAGTTCATCACGCCAGAGGGCACAGGAGACACCAGACCATGAGGCCCCTGGAGTGTCCTGTCTCTGGCAAAGGAAAGGAGCATGACGATGGACGTTGGAAAACAGCTGCAGTTCCCCCAAGAGCTCGCCATCACAACACTTTAGCCAGACATTGTGCTCTGGTCTGCTGCCACCATGTCTGCTGTCCTTGTGGAATTCACAATCCCATGGGAGGAGGGATTTCAAGCCGTCAATAAGCGCAAAAGAGCCAAGTACTTGGTTCTCACTGCTGAGTGTAGGGAGTCCAGCAAGGTCCATCTACCCTGTGGAAATAGGTTGCTGTGGCTTTGTTGCCACATCAACAACTCAGCTGCCTCAGGACGCTGGAAAACTGGGGCAGGGCTGTGAAGCACTTCCAAGGCTCTTGCTTAGGAAGCAGAGAAAGCAGCTGCAGAGGGTGGTAGGGCAAAGTCCTTGCCACCGCTCTGCCTCAGAGCTTGTGGCTTCAGACACAGCATGTCACTCAGGTCCGCGTCGGTGAAACTAATCACATTTTGATGCAACACATTTTGAGCTCCTTGCACAACAGATGGTTAAATGGGTGTAACCATCTATATTTTGTATTTATTAATTTAATGCTGCTGTTAGTAACCTTTGGTTTGTGTTGGTTTTGTTGCCCCCTGTGGATAAAGATGTATCCCTTATCTCTCCCTGCTCCAGTCAAGTGGATCACAAGATTTTATTATTTATTTATTTATTTTTGTTTTTTTTGCTGCAGAAAATGAAGAATAAAGAAGTTTTTTTTTTAACCACAGAGTGCTGTCTGACTTCTACCCAAGGCAAGAGAGGCAACTCTTGTATTTCATGAAGATGCATTAATTTTAAATTCTTTGTGATTTCTAACCAGCTTCAAGCCATTTAAAAAAGAATTAAAAACACTACAGAGCATGTTACATTTCTGTTTATGTGTCTTGTGAATCTACGGTTGTACCTGCTTGGTCTCTGTGTAGCATGGGGTATCAAGTTCAACATCATCATCCAAGGGTCGGCACATCTTAAGTTTAACGCTGGCTGGCACAGGCCGGGCAAATGTGTATCTGATTGGATTTGAAGTTCAACAAAGCAAAAAGGTGTGTTGTTAAAAAGTTTTTATTTTTTAAATCACACTATGTATTAAGTTGTATGTTTTACTTACTTTGCACAGACTTCCACTGGGATTTTATTCTGTCCAATGCTAATGTTATCAGACACCTTTACTTTTACATCATATTTGGACAAAACTGAGAACACAGAATGGTTGTTAGCAGCCCCTCCTTGTCAGACAATTGTTCTGTTTTTTGGGAGGAGGAAATGATGTAGCTTACCATAGTTGTCCACACTGAACTCGTGATATATATGATTCATATTCTGGCCTCTGATCCAAACATTGACTCTGTACGTTCCTTCATGAGCCTCAGAGCTCAGAGGGTAGGACAGCTGCAGTATTTTCCCATTAGATGTGTAGTTCAGCCACTGACCAAGCAGATTACTGTGTGAATCCTGTCAAATACAAGTAGAGAGACATCTGTCCAACAAGAATGTGAAAGAAATCTATATATTTAGTTGTTGTTAGGTTGTGTTTTACCTCGATTTCAATAGTGCTGTACTGTAAAAGAAAAGAGAAATATTAGAATTTTTAAAGAACTGATTTCACAGCCACCCAACAAAATAACCCTGAGAACATCCATCCATCCATCCATCCATCCATCCATCCATCCATCCATCCATCCATCCATCCATCCATCCATCCATCATCTTTATGGCTCAATTGGAGCTCAAAAGTTCCAATTTATTCTAGGAAGAAGAGAACTAAGAAAGAAGAGAAACTCAAGAATACATTTTGAGTTGGAAGTGCAATGATGGCACTTTCAGATTTTCTGCTGTATTCAGTATATTCACTGCAAATCTCAGCATTTAATTCTTTTTTTTTCTTTGTGCACCGATTTCTTTCTTTCTTTCTTTCTTTCTTTCTTTCTTTCTTTCTTTCTTTCTTTCTTTTTAATTCTGCGAAAGAATTGCCTTAATAAGTTGCTATTTTTCTGTTCTACTAAATTTCACTGGTAGTGATTTGTGAAATTTCCCAATTACTTTTAAACTTCTTACAGAGGTGGCTATTTTTGTTGTTGTTGTTGTTGTTGTTTTGCTTGCTTAGTATGTTCTGAGACAATGACGTTACAACTTGTGTGAGATACAGATAGGGTTGCCAACTTCGCACCTTTGTCATTATATCAAACGACTTTTCAGACCCCTCCAGCAACTTTCTTTTTTCTTTTTTTCTTTCTTTCTTTCTTTCCTAAAAACAAACAAACATGCAAAACAAAACAAAACAAAAAAAACTACAAACACACAAAACACTGATCCAGTATCATGTCTCACAAGAGCAAGGCTGGAGTCACATATTTCAGTACAAAACTCGACCTGAGTTGAAGACAATCAAAACAAAAAAACACAACCTCAACATGAGGTGACGGTCCTGTTACTACCACCAGTCTTTTAACACAGATAGTACATGACCGTAATTTGGAAATGACTGGAAAAAAATCACATTTCCATTGATTTGCTTGCAAGTTTGATAAATAAGATCCTAAAGTATGGCCAGTTGCTTCTTATTTGCCTTTTACTGTTTTTCACACATTAAACAACCAGTTTCCCTAGTTAGCCCATAGCTTATTAGCTATCATTAGCAGCTCACATGTCTTTCACACAAAACACCAATAAAACACTCTGATTTCTAAATGAACTATGTTCTCACTCATTGACCATTTTGGTCCTTATTAGCTGATGAATCCAGCTGCAACCACTGTTCATTTTTAACTTTAACAACCAGCCATTACACTTCAGCCTTGCTGTGGAAAGAAAAAGAGGTCCTTTGGTTGAGTAATAGTTAAGTGTTGTCCTCAGTTTGTTGATAGTTTACTGCTGTCCTTTGGTTGTTTATCTCTCCATCAGCTGAAGTTACATCTTCACTACTTTGAGCCTGGATTGCCTTGAGCATGCTGGGCTCCTACTTCCGGTTTATCTCATGAATATTCAATTAACCATGCGCTGCTTAAGAAGATCACTTACTATGATGGAAAGTACAGTTAAGTACTCTCCCAGATCACCCTGGCATTTTATACAGTGATGATACAGGATTTGTCAATAGCTGTTTACCAATCCAGGGACACAGCCTGTATTATTCTCTCTGTCAGTATGCTCACGTTAAAGTTGAGAAGGCTGAACGGAAGACATTGAGTGAACGACTCACCGGGTGGCAACAGCACCACAGCGGCAACACAGAGGTACACACCATTTGACGCTATTACCCAAAATGCATTGCAACCAAACAACAATGGCAGCATACAATCAAGATTATACATTTCTTTAATTTATGAAAGCTGAACAGTCCAAAGCATTTTCAAGATAGTGATTTAAAGCTGATACAAATGTTTTTCAAACAAGGTCCATTAGTCATCCAAGTCAGAGTTTCCTTTTTGACAGTATACACATCGTTCAGCTTATTTTGATTTGAATAAAAGAACAATGTGTGGGAAACTCCAGACTTGGTTCTCTGTATGAGCACTATGACGTAAGAATGAAACGTATGAAAAATAGGAACTGCATAAATAGACTGAATTGGCAAATAGATTGTAAGACATTTACCTTGAGGATGTTTATCTGACTTTTTTAAAATTATTTTATCACCGGTGACATGAAACTAAAGCAGTTACAGACTGAGTCAGCAAAGTAAAGGTTAAAGGATATATTTGCGCAACTTCTAATTTGGTCTTGTCCTCTGAATAAGCAGCTGCAGGTCTATGCTGTGGCTCAGAAAGTAAACACATTCGGCAGACTGTGCTTGAATTGGGTCCAAAACAAAGAGAGGACAGCTCAAAACTCACCAGCCGACTCATAGGTCTAAACATGGAGTCCAGGGAGATGACTCTGAAATGCACTGACAAGAATGCAGAGATGACATTTTTAATGAATGCTCATTTCACATCTTAAAAGACATCTTGTCATAGAGATGGGCCGTTATTTAGAAATATGTAAATTATTGAAAAAAAAAAAAGGATCTTGTGCAATCCTCAAACAATCTGCTTGGCTCTAATATTTGGGGTCATCCCAGCTGTCATTGGGCGAGAGGCGGGGTACACTCTGGACTGGTTGCCAGCCAATTGCAGGGCTGACACAGAGACAGACAACCATTCATGCACACACTCACACCTAGAGACAATTTAGAGAGTTCAATCAACCAGATGAGCATGTGTTTGGACCATGGGAGGAAGCCGTAGTACACGGAAAGGACCCACGCATGCTCTTGCAAACTCCACACACAAAGGCCCACCAGCCAAGCTGGGAATTGAACTGGTGACCTTCTTGCTGTGAGGCTGCAGCGCTACCCATTACGCCACTGTGTAGCCCTCTAATCTTTCCCCTCATGGTATGTGAAGATGTTGTAAGTAGAGCCCGACCGATATGGGACTTTTGGGGCCGATGCCGATACCAATACTGGGGGCAAAAAAAAGCCGATATCCAATATATCAGCTGATATCCGATATATCAACCAATTTCCGATATATTGGCTGATATATATAATAAATTAATTGAAATACACGGGATATATACTGTATAAAATCACAAATCACTATAATACCCATATGATTCAAGACAGAGACAGAACACTATTAAACTAGAAAAGCAATTTCTGAAGAAATTGCGCTGTGAATGCAGAATGCTGAAGCAGCTTGCGCTGAACTGCTAATGCAGAATGCTGAACATGGATGACTGAAGATATGTCTGAAAATGGCTGAACAAAGTCTTAAATAACTCGCGCTGAAATGCTAATGCAGAACGCTGAACATGAATGACTGAAGATGTGTCTGAAAATGCTTGAATGAAGTCATGCAAGGCTTGCACTGAAATGCTAATGTAGAACGCTGAACATGAATGACTGAAGATTTGTCTTAAAATGGTTGAATGAAGTCTTTAAAAGCTTGTGCTCAACTGCTGATGCAGAATGCTGATCAAGAATGACTGAGGATATGTCTGAAAATTGTTTAAAGAAGTCCTGTAAAAGCTTGCGCTCAACTGCTAATGCAGAATGCTGAATTAGCCTGCCATGAACTCTTGGATGAAAGGAAATAAATGGACAAATAAATGGAATGGATGAATGAATTTAAAGTTGAAATGGTTGCGTCTATTCAAAAATTAAAGGAATGAATTAAATTTTAAAGAACATTTATAGAAATAATGACCTGACTGAGGGAAAATGTAAGTCTGCTATCTTAAACCCTGTTAAAATGTAATCCTGTGTGTCCTATGTGTTAGTTTTTTAACCATGTAAGCCTGTAGGCTCAGGCCCATCTGAAGCCAGATGTTGCCATGGTGATCATTGTTTACCAACTGCCATCAGAGAGCTGGTGGAGTCTGTTGATTCCCAACACCCCTTTTGAAATCAGGGTGTAAAGGTGCTTGCAATTCTGACAAAAAGAATGATCATGAAGCATGAATCAGTGTGATCCAAAATTGGATTTAAAAGTTTGAATGGCTGAATCAATTCAGGAATTAAGGGAAGGAATTTAAATTTAAAGGAAAAAATCTAGGAAAATAAGGAGCTGACTCAGGGAAATGGAAGTCAAATGCTGTTAAAGTGTGATACTTTCTGCCCTGTGTGTGTGTGTGTGTGTGTGTGTGTGTGTGTGTGTGTGTGTGTGTGTGTGTGTGTGTGTGTGTGTGTGTGTGTTCAATCATGTCAACCTGTCTGCTGAGGCTTATCTGAAGCCAGATTTTATATTGGTGATCAATGATAAATTAACAGACACATGCTTGTCTTTGTTCCTGGATGTTTTGATGAGTTACTATAAACAGCTGCATGAGATCAAAGGTTTCCACGGTGACCAGCTCGTCAAGGGCAGCAGGTGCAGGTGCACAACTTTGCCCTTGTTACTGTAATCTTATGAAGATTTTGTGGCAAAGCAAGAGTCCGAATCTCCTGTCACCTTGCCAAAACCGTGAGGGCTAGAATAAAAATGAACACACCGTAGGAATCCTGAGACCCAGAGGAAGCTGTCCGTCTAAATTTCATGCATGAAGGTCAAGAAACGAACCCACGAGAGCGATAGATAGATGAGGGAAAATTTACTGATATCTGAGAAAACCCCTCAGGAATTAACATGGAGGTATATGGGGATTTTTTTGAACTTCTCATGACAGTTGGCCATTTTGTGAAAAAGTGCTCCATCCTTTTGCTTTAAAAACCACTTTGTCAGAAGCAGGACAAGCCCTCCTCCATTTTGATATATAAAATGCCTATGTGGAGCGAACATTGTGACCAAAAGAGCAGTTTACCCAGAAATTTTTCAGGTTTGGTTTCACCCTCTCCCTGCTCTAAGCCGAAACATTCCGTCCAATACACACCAATGTTAAAACGGCTCGAAGAGCTGAAATGCATCATGACCTTTGAAGGGTCATTGTGAAGAAACTATGAATGCTAGGAAACATTTGAAACCAACTGAATGAAGCCAAAAGGTAGCTTAATATTTTAAAGTTTGAATGGAGTTTGTAGCTGAATGTATGACTGAATGAGGAGCGTTTGAAGCAGGCTGAAAAAATGTCCTGAAAGGAGAAAATTTTGAAAATTCCTCATTCATCTCTATGAGACCAAAAAACGCACAAATTCTGAAATATCTCGAAAAGTATTTGTGAAAAGTGTCTGAAGAGTCATAGCCCCCTTGTCCCAACTGAAACACACGTTTTGAAGTTTGAACGGTGAAAATCGGTTGAAGTTTGCCTGAGTTTTAGCGGTCCAAAAAAGCGGGCGGAAGAATGAAGAAGAAGAAGAAGAAGAAGAAGAAGAAGAAGAAGAAGAATAAATTTTTTTGTCACAGAAGAACATATACTGTGAATGCATTGCTGCATTCACAGCAATTAAAACAAGGAACTAATTATAAAACTGTCAACATAAAAACTGTAGTGTAAACCAATGATAAATAAGAACAAGCTGTAAACACAATAATAAATAAAGAAGTCAAACTGTAAATACCTTTAATAAATAAGTCAAACTTTAAACACATTAAGTATAAAAAAAAAAATCAAAAATGTAAACACACAATGAGCAACTTAAACGACGTTAAAACGCTGTATTAAAGTCTTACATTAGATAATGATGGACGTGTGAATTAACAGTACCATTTATCTCTGTTTATCTCACTAAAAAGCAACTAACACGATGTTAAAACGCCGTTCTTACATTAGATAATGGAGGACGGAGGGGGCAGGCACTCGGGGGAGTGTGCAACCCAACACACAGACACACAGGAGCAGGAGCCACAGAATCTCCGTGGAGCAAAATTTTTTAATATCGGCTACATTTTGGCCGATGTCGATTAACCGGTGACAGACATAATCGTCCCAATTAATCGGCTCGACCGATGAATCGGTCGGGCTCTAGTTGTAAGGGAGACTTACAAAGACCTTAATTTTTCTAGCTGATAACCCACAGAGAAAAAGCTCAAAATGTGTCTATCGATGCTATGCTGGCTGTCTGTGGATTCCCTTCAATAAAACAGAAATCTTCTTGAAAAAAGACACATCATCACATTTTCATCATACTCTCGTTACCTGTTTGACCTGGTAGGTAGAATGGTTTATCCATCTGGATGAAGGTCATGGGAGTGAAGGCTTGAATCCAAACACTTCTGATTTCTTCTGAGTCAAATCTGTCTCCATACACTAACACCTTGAAGACCAGGAACTTAGAAAACTGCACCACTGGTGCCTGTGGCAGAAACAAAGCTGAGATATCTAAGTGAAGTGACAAAAAACAAAACTAACAAAAAAAGAAAAAAAAACAGGAAATGTTTACAAGACTTCAGAAGGTTATTTATTTCAACATTTGGAGCTTAAGGGAAGTCCGATAATTAATATCAAACAGATAAATGATATGGGTAACAGTAAGATAACCTATCTCATATAGACCTTGTTTAACAGACAGCTGCTGTATGCTACTTAGAATTAAATAAAGGCTTGGTTAATGGGCCTTTATTTACTTACTGTGGGGAAAATATTGAACATGTCAACTTTTTTCTCTTCACATTTATTTCCAAAGCTGCAATTCAAACACAATTTCTACCAGACATTGGTATTAACTCAAATAATCCACACATGAAAAGAAATCATGACATTCAACTCCATAAATAATGATTACGTGGAATCAAGTACAGTAACAGGAAAAAAAGGTATTGAACACGCTATCTGAGACTCATCTAATATTCAGTGGAGAAGCCTTTGTTTGCATGACAGCTTCCAGATGCTTCTTGTGTGTTTTCTTGAGGAATGGAGTCTTGCAGGCTGAGCGCCCGTAGAGGCCATGGCGGTGGAGAGCATTGCCTATTGTTTTCTCTGTAACAATTGTACCTGCTGCCTCCAAGTCTTTCTGAAGCACTTTCAGGGTGGTACTTGTCTCGTTGAGGACTCTTCTGACTATCTTTTTGACTCCCTGGTCAGAAATCTTGCAAGGAGCTCCTGGACGTGGCCTGTTGATGGTAAGGTGGTGCTTCTTCCACTTGTGAATAATGGCCCCAATGGTGCTGACTGGAATATTCAGGTGCTTTGATATAAGTCTGTAGCCAGTTCCATTCTGATGCTGAGCAACAATCAGGTTGCGAATGTCTTCGAAGCTCTTTGCCTTTACCCATCATAAGGTGTGTGGTATTTAACTGCTTGGTGAAAAAACAACCTTTTTCATAGGATCATCAATTTGCTCTAGCCCAGCTGATGTTGGTTTGCACTAATGGGAAGTTCAAGTAATAGTTACTGACAGATTTCAGGTGGTATGGTGCATTTCCTTGCCAAAGTATGCAGCCTTTCCATGGAGTGTTCAATACTTTTTTCCTTAATTATCGTACTTAATTCCACATTATCATTATTTATGGACTTGAATGTCATGAATTATTTTCATGTGTGGATTATCTGAGTTAATACCAATGTCTGGTAGAAATTTTGTTTGAATTGCAGCTTTGGAAATAAATCTAATGAGAAAAAAATTGACGTGTTCAATGCTTATTTTCCCCACTTTATATAAATTTTTCATTTAGCTTTATTGTACAGTCTATGGCTACAATCAAGTAGTGAGCAATCAGCATCAAATGTAAGGAGACAACAACACTTTCTATGTAGCTCTTCAATAATTCAAAATTGGACACATTTCACGAGCACATAGGTTTACATATGCAGTAAGGACTGAATAAACCAGTAAAACAAACAGTTAAACAAATTGACCTGAAATGTGAAGCATCTGTGAAATTCCTCGCCAGATGTTATCTCAAGGAGGGTTGTAGAGTCCAGTGTGATTTTTATGACCAGAAGCTCGTCAGGCTGCAGAAGACTCATACAGAATTTGGTTTCTGCTCCCGCCTCAAGGACTGCAGGAACGGAGACAAAGTACTGCCTGCAGCCACAAGAACATGAGAGAAGTTAAAACCATTGCAGTGCCCCCTTCTGGCTTGCTACAGTATTTTACATATTTATTCATATCAAATAGTTTTACTCTTTGTGCTAAAGCCTGGTTTATGCTTCTGCGTTGACTCAGTATAATATGGATGTGGCTTCCATGACATCACCCACTTGTTTTTAGCATAGAGTTTTGAAGCCTATAAAACTACTGTTGAAAAGCTAAACTCAACCTCAACCTAAACTCAACAAAGTTTGAAAATCGATACAGGAAAGAAACAATCTTTGGCCTCTTTATAGACATTTATCTTCGCTGTAAAAATAGTTGGTTTTATTTTTTTTAAGGTCCCATATTGTGCAAAAATTACTTTATATATAAGTATTTTAGTGGAAATTGTGGGTCTTTGGCTTTCCTGCCAGCCCACAAAATGTGATATTTAATGACAAAACCTGTACATAGTAGTGCTTGTGAATGTAAAATCCTGACCTAAAACAAGCTATTTGGATTTTGGGGATTTGCCGACGTCAGCGGTTCCCTTTTTTGACCAATCAGGAGCAAATCTGACCTGATTGGTCCACTGGAAGATACCCGGAACCCCCTCCCCGCCCACTCGATGCCGAAGTTGAATAGCCATCACTGCAATGTTTTTGGCTGTAAACCGCCACATAGTTCCATACACAAGCTTCCCATCTCGGTAGAAGACAAGACTAAGTGGCTAGAGTTCATTTATTAAGGAAATGTGCCAGATACACTGAGTAAAACTGTGCATGTGTGAGCTAGTCACTTCACGGCTGACTGCTTTTCCAACTTTGGACAGTACAACAGAGGGCTAGCGAATAGACTGGTCCTGAATCCAGGCTCATTACCAACCATCCACCAACAAACCTCGGACCCTGGAAATGTGAGTATTTTAAATGCTGTGTGCTGTGGAGCAGATGTAAGAGCTTTTCCTCAGTGTCCCCCCTGTCTCCGCGTTAGCTTCAGGATGCTAACTTTAGCTGCGGTTAGCCTGTTGTTTTGTTGTTATGTAACAGTAAACGAGCTTCGCTGTTTTCTAAACATTGTGCACTCGAAGTCATGGCGCCACTCTGTGACACGGAAGAGTGGGGTGGTATCAGCGGTGGCTCATTTACATATGACGGTCACGCCCACTAAATCAGAGCGTTCTGAACAGAGGGGCTATGAGAGCGTGGAAACAATGCTGCTGTGCTGGATTTATTGGCTTTTTTGGACCAAAACATGTTACTACAATTTCATGAAGACATCAATGATCCATATTAAACTGATTAAATGGATCTTAAGCTCAATGTATTTGTGGTTTGGGGTCTTTCTGTTGCCAGCCTTAAATGGACTCTTGAGGAACTGCATTTCTTAGCAATTTTGCATGGGACCATATTATTGCTGCTGGGTTGACTCCAGGCCACAGAGGTCGAAAGCCCATCAAAAGCATTTTATCTAACACTTCTGTGTAAGAGTGTCTGTGTCATTCTGCACCCCAACACTAGGTGGCAGTTTGATCGCTCGTGATATTACAAAGGAGGTGGAATAAACAGTCAGTGAAAGGGGATTATAAAAATGAGCAGCTGCCCGGCAGACCAGCCACAAGACATCCAGCCTGAGTTGTTTTGATGCATTTTTATCTTTTCTTTTTTTTTTTTTTTTTTTTTTAAGAAATGCACATCTAGCTACATGTACTGGCTTCTGTGTTGGTGCAAGGTTGTGCAGATCTATAGTGTAAAATCAACACAGAAGTCTAACCAAGCCTTTACTCTGCCCAGAACAGCCACAATCAAACTTTTCTTGCCTTAAATTCACCGGCACTTTCAATAGTGTCATAGTTTTCTCCAGAAAAACTGGCAAGTATGAACTACTAGAACCACAATGCCCTTATGAACAAGGCTGAATTTCCAGCTGGAACAGCAAAACAGACAGTGAAGCTTTTTCATTGTTATATTTTACTCACTTCCCTCAATCAGCGACACAGTCAAGCATACCACTTCACTGAACCAATCTGCAGAAAAGCTAAAGTTTCAAGTTATATTTTTTTCAGACAGGTCAACAAACTTACGGATCTGCCACAACCTGACCCGCAAACATCCAGCTCAGGAAAGCAAACAGTGTCCATGCCCTCGATCTCATAAAAAACCCCATGACTGTATGATGTGAGCAGTAGACTCTTTCCTGTTAGATAGTCCCTGCTATGGAGCCCCGCCCCTTTTCATCCAGCGCAAACACACTCCAATGTGTTTTGAGGTATTCTATCCATGTGTTGTACATTAGTATGGTTTTTTAGGGGCCACACTGTCTGAGGGATAGTTCCACCAATATTACATTGTCAGCTGGAGACACATGGTGCTTGGAGAAGCCAAAGAGCAGGAAGGCAGGGCATCAAACAAAGCAGTCTGCAGCTTTCTGGGCAAAGATAGTGAACTAGTCTAAGGTAGCATGTGAGGTACGGCTTAAGCATGGTCACCAAAAATTGTTCCCCACTGCTTCATGTGGGACAGTTACGACTGATTTTGGCCAAAGGTATCACTGCAATACCAACCGGATTCTCCTCACAGAGCCTTCAATCTTCTCATTATGCAGACTGTTCTGTTTCTCTCTGGTGTTTTGAAGAACCGTTATTCAGCCTCTGTCTAAAACAATTTGTTTTCAACAAACCCCCTTCATCCTGATTGGCCAGCTCACTGGTGGCCTGTTGGGGGTAAGCTATGGGCAGACCTTGGTGTTTGAGGCTAAATTCACCACTGTGTAAAGAACCACTTGGAGAGATCTTTCACCGATGACCACATCATTCTGGCAAGTCTCAGGAAGATCTGGGGAAGAATCTTGTGAAACTTTTCTGTTTGGAGCAGTTGACAGACAGATTCAAGGTCCAAGGTGCCAACTTAAGGATGTTCTTGAGACCCAAGTCTTCTCATTGTTTACGTGCCTAGTTAGCTGTAACCTGTTAAACCCGTTAAGTCCATTTAACTCGTTTTAAGTTATTTCTTGGATCACCTTCTTTTTCCACGGCTGTAAAACATCATCTCTGTTTGAGACCTGCCTCCCACATATTTATTTACTTAAAAAAACATTTGCTTTTGCCTTTTTTGTCTGTAAAAATGTTGTTTAATGGCCAAATCAAACAGGTTCAAGGTTAGTGTTGCAGAACAAAGTGAACATTAGTTGGTCTCAATAGTCAGCGGTCTCCTGCCTCCTACAATTGTAAATCCATTTTTCATTTTTATTCAGGCCCAAGACCCAACATAATCTCAAATAAGCAAGAGGTCACACATTCTGACGGCTGCATCCTCAACCTATCATAAATTGGGATTGCTGTAGTCTGAGCTCTGGAGGGATGCTATATGAGAACATTTGTATCAACATCAGGGCAAAAATTACTTCCCTTTTTTTCTTTCTTTCTCAGAGACACTCCCCCATCACTTCTGAGTAGAAGAAGCAGGCTCATTTCTCTGTGGGAATGAAAATTGTTTGGCAGTTTATATAAACTACAATTTTTAAAAAAATCTGTAAAAAAATGCTAGAAGCACTGGCAGCAAAGTTTTCCAGACAAATGCTGTAAAATTACAGTCAAATACTGTAAAAACATGGACCCACGTGAAATAACTGTAAAAACACAGGACTATATTTTACAGTCAAAATAAATTAAAGCACAGTATTACAGTAAAATAACAAATAAATTCAGTCAAAACACATTTAAATCAGATTTCTTTAAGGTTAATCTGTAATTTTACGGTATGAATTATTTATTCTAGGAAACAGTCCAATTAATCTACAGTCATTATCTGTGAAATAGATTCTAAACAGATTTTTGTTAAATTATTACAGTCAAACACCTTCAATATAGAGACAATCCAAAGAGTTCTTCAGAAAAATACCATTATTTTACAGCAAAATACTTTTTTGTTATGATGATGTTTTGTAACCGTGAGTGAAGAGGGCACACAGAGGATATAAGACTCTGCAGAACATTAAAGTATTGCATTGGAGGAGCATGCTGCCTGTGCAACACTGCATGGACCCGCTGTGTAATTCAAATAACATTATTAAAAATTAACCAACACAGCTAAGACCAACACATCTTTACTAAGAACTATGTAAATATTACTGGGTACAGGGTCCCAGTATGGAGCACTGTCAGGGAAATTTTACCTGTTGTACTCGAAATAATTTAAAGGATTACAAAATCACGGTGTGATGAATCATTTCCTTTAATTCACATGCAGCATGGAGAGAAGACCTCTGCTAGGTGTTCTCTCCCAACAGAGAAGTTTTCTTGGCTATACAGGATATACAGTTGAATATACAGTTCGAGCTGAGGTGATGAATATTCCACAGGACAGCTGCCCGACAAATGACATTTGTTAAGATTCAAAAAAACACGTCCAAACTCCAGTGGGGGGTTTACACTGCCTCAAACTGACCCCCTACTGTTAAAGCTATCCCCTGTCTGCCTTATTGCCCCCAATTTAAATCCCTTGGTCATACATTAAGTCAGACTCTCACATGGGGTAATAACAAAATAGTCAGGTTTTAACATGTGTTCAGTTCTCACAGCACAGACAGCCAGTCTACTCCACGGGGCACAGAGAGCTGGTCCGCCACCTGGCATGCAGACAGCCGGTCCACACCACTGGGTATAAACAGCCGGTCTGCCCTCTGGAATGCAGACAGCTGGTCTGCCTGGTGGAGCACAGACAGCCAGTCAATGGCACTGGGCACAGACAGCTGGTCTGCCTCCTGGGGCGCAGACAGCCAGTCCATCACCCTGGAGCATAAACAGCAGGTCCGCTCCATAGGGCACAGATAGCTAGTTAGCACCGGGGAGCACAGACATGTTGTGCCCCCTGTATAGCAGGGTCTCATATCCACAGTGTGGATACAATCAAAGTCACAATAGAAATGACTTTGCTGTGAAATAAAAGGAAAATAGTAAAATTAAGGACAAAAACTGATTGAGTACAAAATGACCAGATGCATGAGAGGAAAGTGTTTTTAGGAGAAGGGAAGTGTGTTCTGTGTGGAGGTTTATTGTTTTTTAAAAAAATTGTCTCTGATCAAAAAACAAATCATTCCAGTATTTTTTACAGTTATTTCATGTAGTTCCATGTTTTTACAGTGTTTGTATCTGTCTGAAAACCAGTGCTTTTACCATTTTTTTTCTACAATTTTTTTTTTAAACCAGTGAATTGCAACCACGAGTGAGGAGGGTACAGGGTTCAGCTATGGGCATAATCCCCCCCCTAAATAAATAAATAAACAAACAAACAAACAAACAAATAAATAAAGAAATAGTTAAAATAAAATAAAAAAATTAAACATCCAGATTGTCCTTTTACAGATAATTTCTGTAATTTTCCAATTTTGTACAATGTGTTTGAAAAACAGAAAGAAACACTTTAAAATCAAGGGTTAATAACAGTAAAATTTGGAATTTTTTGTTTTGACCGTGTAAAATTAGTGAAAACATCTGTAAATCTACCAGCATTTTGTTGTTATATATATATATATATATATATATATATATATATATATATATATATATATATATATATATATATATATATAAACAAAAACAAAAACAAAAAACAGGAAAATGTGTTAAAAGCTACAGACCATTTCTTGTAAAATTACATTTTTTTTAAACAGTGTGTACTTTGACTGTAATGTCATGTCCTCTTCATCAGGGGGACACAGTGGGGATGAAATGGAGTGGATGTTTTCTAGATCTGCCAGAATGAAAAGAGCACTTAGAGATGAGCAGTGAAGAGCGAAGAGCTGGACAGAAAAAAATGGAATAGTCTCAGTAAGAAGACAAGGACTTCTCCAAATAAGTTAGTGCAAGTGGAGCTGAATCAGACAGATGAGAAGAAAGTGATGGCTGAACTTAATTGGAAGGGGGTCACTTCAACCAGATCAAACTAACAAAAGCAATCCTACAGGAAATGGGTAAAATCAAGTTAGCAAAGCTGCTGAATAAAAAGAGAGTCCTGATTCATGCAGTGAGCAAACAACAGCAGGAGAAGATCATTAAGATGACTTCACTGGTTGGGGAAAAGATGAAGGCATATGTACCTGCAGCACGTGCCAGGTTGAGAAGAGTAATCTTGTCTGAGCGTGTCTATGGATGACATTAAAACAAGAAGTCAAAGGAGGGAAAGCCTTTGGCTGACTTCGAAGGATGTGTATAACAGAGAGAAGCAAGGGAAGCCCAGAGAGAGTCAAAATAATGGAGAATGTCTCAAATGCAGAAGCTCTGAGTGAGAGTGAGAAAGGAGGGAGCACACAGTATGAATGGCAGTGAAAAGGGTTAGAAGACCTTTATTTGCCTTCTTATCAGATTTCATTTGAGCAAGTTCAGCTTCTGAGCAGGTATTCTCACAAACTGCATCACTCCAGCTCTTGCATCACACTTCCTCTGTTTGAGTGAACTACAAAACATCCAGTCAAAGTTTCTTCTATGCCTCACATCTGAAATAGACACTAACTGGGATAGAGGGTTCAATAAGTCACAGCCAAAGCAAGAATTTTATCTGCATGTGTCTACAGTAGCTCCTCTTCTGTGAATGTGGCTCAAAGACTTTCTGTTGAAGTTTGTTTCAGACAGAAAAACTCTACAACCAGACCTTTTCTTGCTAAAAGAGCTAAATATCTTTGAACAGGATTTAATGTTTACGCCAGTGTGTGAATGCGTCTCTGCTCTTTGAGGACTGAGGAGTTAAACCGTCTGCATATTGATCTTATTCAGACAGTTATTGGGATTCCAGAGCTCACTTCATGACATCGGGCTGTGACAGGTAACGTTAACACAGAGGTCCGTCTGCTCACCTGTTGCAAGCTAAGTAACAGTAATCACAATTTTCTTTTTGAATTATCTTTAAGAAAAAAAAATAGTAAGCACATTAAAAAGCTTTTATTTTGCACAGCAGTGACAAAAAGAGTTGATGACAATCAAAGTTTTATTCATGGACTAAAGAGAGGAACGGCTTCAAATGGGTGTCAGGGTGCTTTCACCTGTAACTGCTTTGCTTTGTTCTGATTCAGATGATCAAATGATCCATTGCTTGGTTTTCCCCTCAGATCTTTTTGTGTTCACACTCAGATGCTGTAAAGTTGGCCAAAGCTCACAGCGTCTCAGAGGTGTCCCACTGTGAGGGTAAACTGATGCCATAGATGCTGAATAATGTTAGCCTGTTGCTAATTTGAAGCTAGCAGTCAGAATCTAAATAGCCTGCTAGCTGTTTCACAGCATCTGTTACTTGTAGCCTACAGACACTAGTGTTGGCTCTGTTCAGGCTTCCAGGTTGGTCGATCTCACTGCACACAAACCGCTCCAGCTCGGTTGTTTTACTCAGAGTGTGACTGCTGTGCTCACATAGGTCCAAACAGACCCTGGTCCAGAACCAGTTCCAGTTGTGAAAGCACCCTGCAAACAATTCTGGGTTAACAGTGCAGAACAAATAATGGTTAATTGTAAAAACAGAACAAACATTTCAACCATGTGAGAAGGGAACAGCATTTATGGGGCTACCTTGTGTTTCAGTAGTGATGGGGTCTGTTCCTTGACATTTCATTCATTCATTCATTTCCTAAACAGCTTATCCTGTTCAGGGTCACGGGTGGCTGGAGCCTATCCCAGCTGTCATTTGGTGAGAGGCAGGGTACACCCAGGACTGGTTGCCAGTCAACCACAGGGTTCACATATAAGCCGCGTTTCCACCAAGCAGTCCGGGTCGGTTCAGTACGGTTTGTACGGTGTGGTACAGTTAAGCCTGGTCGTGTTTGCGTTTCCACAGCAACTGTGCCCTCTCGTGGTAGGCGGCGTGTAAGTCGGATGCCAAAAGCCGCAGCTGTTATTTAATAGCTTGACCCCGGAGCAGCGTGACACAGTGTACCCCGCTAATAAATCCAATGAAGAAGAAAAAAGCGACACAGTAAACAAAGAGCATAGATGGAAGATATGCAGCATTTCGTCCTCTCTGTGATTGACATGTAGCTCTTTGATACAAAGTGCAATCAAGCTTTGTTCCAGGGAAGTCTGTGTGCCGCCAGGAGAAATAAAGCCGTTGTCGCACGGTGAGTGACAATTCTACTGACTAATCAATGGTCTGCAGTGTTGTAGCTCCACCTTCTGAGAGCGGATCAGTTCAGTCTGGCACCCATAGGAAAGGGTCCCAAAAAGTGGGGCAGCTCGTCTGGGTTATTTGGGGATCTGTCCTGGGATAAGTCAGTGGTAACGCCACAAAATGCTCGTTGTACCAAGACAAACCGATCTGCTTGTTGGAAACGCAGCTATAGACTGACAACCATTCACTCACACACTCACACCTATGGGCAATTTCGAGTGACCAATTAACCTAATGAGCATGTTTTTGGACTGTGGGAGGAAGCCGGAGTACCCACAGAGAACCCACGCATGCACGGGGAAAAAATGCAAACTCCACACAGAAAGGCCCACCAGCCAAGCCCGGATTTGAACCAGTGACCTTCTTGCTGTGAGACTGCAGCACCAACTGTTGCGCCACCGTGCAGCCCCCTTGATATTTCATCTTATAGAATTGTTTGAGAAAAAAAAAAACCCTTCAGTCTCATTTCAGTCAAAAATGTAACAGTTTACGCTGAACTGACCTGGGACTGGAAGTTCAACATCAGGGTATTTACGGTGCAGTATTTAGGTCATGCTAGTTCTACAAAGAATAGCTGTTAATTTGAATGGTTTAAAATGTAATTTGTTTGTAAATAACAACGGTTTTAAACTGTAAACTTGAAAGGTTCTTCTGTACAACTGTTTACATTTCTACTGTATTTTTTACAGTTCTGTAAGATTTTTTTTATTTTTTTTATTTTATTTTTTTTACAGTGTAGGACAAATGTTCAAACCTTAAATACTTACTGATCAAAGTTCTATGTAATTAGTTCTCTCTGGAAATACTGTAAACAAATCAAATCATTCTAAATAAATGTGACTTAAAGTCCGGTGTGACTTATATATGTTTTTTCTCCTCTTCACAATTCTTTTTTTTCTACACAGATGCAACTTATAATTCAGAGCGTCTTATTGACCAAAAATACAGTACTTACATGGGTGCAGAAAACTTACTGCTGTAAATAAATATTAAGGTAGACAGTGTAATGACCTGCTGCGAGATGATGAAATGTCTTGATTTGAGTACATTTAAAAGGGTTTTAAATCTAGTCCAAGTAAACTTTAACATGTTATTATCTGTTTTAATCATATTGAAAATAATTATCCTGCGACAAATTGTGACTTGTGAAACTGCTGAATGGCTAGTAACGCTGGAAAACCAATAGCTACAGTGGCTGTTGAGCAAAAAAGTTGATGTCAAGCCCTGATTGTATCTAATTCAAATCTTCTGTTTCCTTCAGTTCCCCCTCAGCTGACTCCACCTCGCTCTGTTTCCATCCACACACCATCACTCTGCTTTGACGTCTCTGCAGGAAGTCCCAACAAGTTGAATGAATGACTTGTTGTAAATGAAAGGTTGAATAGTTTAACTCCATGCAGCAGGTTGAAACTGCACTGACCTTCACACAGGGGTTTCCTGCTCCTCAGTGTCTGGTGTCTGGACTGCAGGTACGCCTCTCAAAGCTGAGGGGTTGATGTCGTCAGGATGGGACTCCAACTGCCACAGAGCCACATTAGGATGAGAGTCAAAGGCATCATAAATGGAGGTTTAAAACACTTACATTGCATTATGACTCAGCTTTTTATTGACCTGAGCTACAGAGGCATGTCCAGGAAATGTGACTGTAAACTCTGTTAAAGCTAATGTCACTTTTTCTCACTCTCAAGTCTTCAATGAGCTGAGACCATGGTCCAGTGATTGGAAATTCATGTCTGTAGGTTCTCACCAGGAGTCCCTTCTTGGTGCTGCCCTCTCACTTATTATCTGTCATGTTGAGCTCCAGTGATGAAGAAGTTTGGTTCCTTCATGTTATGAATGAGATCTGAGCCTTAACACAGACAAACTGCAGTCTCAGAGCTCTTTGGCTGTAGTATTTGTAAACATGAGTGGAGCTGGATTTTATCTCATGAGTGTGTGCAACTTATGCTGTATGCTGCAAGTTTCACTTTATTTGACAGAGTCACTGACATTTGTGCACAGTGAGCTATTCCCACCTCACTTCATGGTTAAAATAAGTGAATACAATAGGCTGTCAAGTAAATTTTACATAGAGACATAAAACAAACTCAATTTAAGACCATAAGTTATAGTTGCTAACCTTTTTAGTGCATTTTTTTTCCTAAATTCTTTTAAGTAAACTCAACTTGTCACATTTTTACAGTGCAATAAAGTATAAAAACACCTTGTCAGATTTTACTTTGAGGTTCTGCAAATCATTGAGTTGAAACAACTGAAAACCTTAAGTTGGACTGATGCAAAATGTTGATTTGAGAACAATCAAATATTTAAGTTCATTTTACTTAATAAACTGTGTTGATTAAACTTATTAAATCAAATAACTTTATTTGTGTGTGACCAATTGAAGCAATAATTTAAGTTGGTCCAACTGTTTTCTTTTTTCAGTGTATCTTTCTGACCTCCACAGTCTCCTCAGGTTCATTTGGCTCAGTGATGGAGCTCACAGCGGTCTTGGTTCTGGAATAAAGAAAGAAAAACAACAGTTCAGTTAAAACTTCTCAAACTACAAACAGTCAAAGCAAAGGAGTTTGTTTAATGGAATAATCCCACCTCATCCACAGATAGAGAAGAAGAACAAGACCCAGGATCACAACCATGAGAGCCAAGCGGACAGCATTTATGATCAGTGTTGATTTATCTAGATATAGAGAAAGAGTCATTAGACATACTGTTCTGAAACACGTTTGATGTCAAATGATCTCATCTACGGCTCCCAGCGCCCTCATTTGGCCACATTCAGGGACAATTTCAGTATGAGTGAAGAAAAAGCTGTTAAACTCACATTTCACATCAACCATGAAGAGCTTGGATGTTCTCTTTCCCAGGTGGTTCTCAGCTTCACAGTAATACTCTCCAGAGTCAGCGGACTGGATGGAGCTGAAGACCAGCTCAGCTTTAGCACTGAGGGGCTGAAAGTCTGGATCTCCATTCTTCTTGTACCAGGTGTAGTTAGCCTCTGGGTTAGCATCACTGCTACATGTCAGGGTCACTGAACTATTCTCCAGTATCTCCCCAAAGGGACTCAACACCACTGAGGGAACCTTTGGAGCATCTGAGGAAGAGACCATCATGCATTGCATTAAGAGCTGGTGTGTTCTGGCTTCAGAGCCAGGATTGAAATGTGTTTGAACTTTTTTCTAATCATCTCCACCAGTTTGTGTCAGAGAGCTAAAGAACTGACAATGGAGCTGGAAGATCACTTCCTGTTCCTGAAATAATTCTACACAAGTCAGAAAAGACACTGGAGAATCTAAAGAACTCTCTGGACAAAAGGGACAAGGACCAACACCAAGACTGGATGGACCAGATCTTCAGGTCCTCAGGCAGCACTGCATTAAAAACAGACATGACTCTGTAGTGGAGATCACTGCAAAGGTACCCTAAAGGGTTAATCCACATCAATTATTGATCTAACTTCTAAATCCTGCATCAAACCTTTCTGTCTACCTGAGGATCATCTTTTAGCAGCAGCTCAAACCTTTTGTCTCCTTTAATCAGTTCTTGTGTTGACCCTGCTTTGAGGTAGACATCAGGAACCAGGTACGGTCTGGTCTGAACTTGTAAGGTGTAATGGTCAGTGAGTGTTCAGGTGTGTTTTTGGTCCTGACACAGGATGTTAACTTACAGACTGGAGGAGAGAGAAACTGCTCATGTCCCTTTAGAGCACAGGAGATTTCTTCTTCAAGAGAAAACCAGCCTTTGTAGATAAAGGTCTCTGCTCCGCTGGAATCTGTTTCTCCATTCCTGATCCAGGTGTAGGAGAGAGGAGCAGCTGGACTGCAGCTGCTGAGACACCTCAGGTCTGCATAGGTAGAAGACTGGTTGCTGGTTATTCCTCTCACCTGCACCTGTAAATCACCTGTGAATGAAAACATCTGAAACATTTCAAAGATGAAAAAATATTTGGATATTTTTATCTTTGAGCTGTGAACCTTAGTTATCAAAATGAAAATGGAAAAATGTTTGAATCATTTTAGTGAATATGTAACAAGTCAAGTGAATATATGAAGTTGTCAGTTTTTCAGTGACTGATGGAAAATATTGAACTTTTTCACATTGTTTGGATTCATGGAGATGCTCCTGTAAATGCAGGAACTCCATTCACTGAAAACACAGCCAGCATGATGGAGTCACAGGGCAGGATTTGAACTAAGCAGATCAATATTTGCAGTCTTCACGTGCTCTGTGTCCTCAGTCCTTACCTGTGACGCTCACAGTTGTAGCAGGTAGACTGCTCCTCCATTCAAAACTCTGTGTTTGGAATTTGAAACGGTAATCTGCTGAGTCACTCTCTCTCAGGTCTCTGATTCTGAGAGTGGAACGTCCTCTCTCTGTTTCAAGGACCTGAACACGATCTGCATACTGGGAGTCTTCACTCAGGTCCTCAGGTAGAGAAGGATTCTGCCAGTGGTGATGAAGTCCAGGACTGAACCAGAATTTGGAAGTGATGTTCTCATAACTGTTGTAGTAACAAGAAATCTCCAGTGATGAGCCTTTGGGAGCGCAGATTGTTCTGTCAGAGTACGTCACTCTGTTGCATGAAGAACCAGACACACCTGGAAATATGAAGAAGTGATGACCATTAATAAACCAGAGTTGGTCAGCTTTAACAATCTAAAAACACAAGTGGTCTGAAGTCTCCACCTGCTGCTGTTATGGGTTTGAAGTGAACTCACAGATTAAAGGAGAGGGGAAATCCTTGTGTCCGTGTAAAGCACAGGAATAACTGTCTGCAGCACTAAAGCTCTTTAGAAGATAAGAATCAGATGTTTCTGCCTGAATTTCCTCTCCATTTTTGTACCAGATGAAGGAGTTTCGTTTAGTTAGACGACAACGGCTGTGACACTTCAGATGTGCCCATTCCAAAGAAAGACGTCCTCTCACCTGAGCCTGCAGATCAGGATCTGAGCAGAGACAGGAAGGTTATTTTTCCTGACACTGTTAGCAAACATAAACACACTGAAACAGCTGTTTATAGATGTAATGACTTCATTACAAACTGTTACCTGTGACAGTCAGAGAGACCCTCCCATCAGTGGTATCTACTGTCTGGTTTGTCTCCAGTCTGATGCTGTAAACACCTGAGTCGCTCTCTCTCAGGTTTCTGATTATCAATGTATCATGCCCAGGAACCCTATGTCCCAATAAACGTCCATTGTACTCTGGGCCGAGTTTTACAGGTTCTCCATTAATGTCTGTAGTGAACCAGGTTGAGGTCAGAGCCCTGGAAAGTCGCTCATGTCTGTAATGAGTATACCTGTAGCTACACTCCATTTCCACATCTGATCCTTTGTAGCCACAGACTGAAGATCTGCATTTCACCATCCACATATCCTGGTCCTGAATCACTGTAACACAGAGCACACCAATAACATCAACCAGACACTCAGCACAGAGTACATTTTCTTGGTCTCTAACAGCAGAAGGTTCATCACTAAAATAAATATGAGACTGACTCTGCTGCAGCATTCATGTAGTCCTTCAGCAGTGCCTTTGAGACCCACCACATGGCATCACATTTTATAAATTCTCCTATTTTGCAACATAGCTACCCTCATGCCCCTTGCAGCTACTTAAGGACCAGGTTGTATTTACTGATTCATTGATTTCCACTAAGAGTGTGCATGAATGGTTGTCTGTCTCTGTGCTCCAGCCACCGCGACCCTGAACAGGAAAAGCGGTTCAGAAAATGAATGAATGAATGACTCCACTGTGATGGAGACGTGAGTGATCACCGAAGGTAAATCAGCGCTATTCACCAACCAACTGGGTGAGTAGAGTAGGTCCTCAACTCCTCTCTGGAATGCTGGTTTACCTTTCTTCTTCTTTCTTCTCTTTGAGATGATGAATCGAGGGGTACCTTACCAACACACTGAGGATAGGAGCTGCCCCTCTTCTCCTTAGTCAGTGGGGGAGATTGTTGTCAGCCCCCAGAAGAGGATGAGACAGAAGAGCAGAAGAAAGCTGAACGGGGTGATAGAGCACAAGCTTAAGGCTAAAACACGAGGTAAAGGGTAAAACAAGAGCTAAAGGTTAAATAATGGGGAAAAGGCTAAAGCAGGGGCTAAGCTGTTTGTGATAATGTTCACTCCAACCCACATGCAGCAGTTGTTCTGCAGTGGTCTGTTCAAACTTAAGAGTCTATCAGTGAAATGAAGAGCAAGGTTATGTCAGGTACACTGTAACAGTGAAACTAAAGAAGTAAAAAGTTGTCTACCCCAAACTCCATGGTAAAAATCTTGTTATTTCGACATAGTGCGCTAGACTTCGGCCCAAAAGGTGTCGCTCCAATCCACTTTGAGCGGATCATCCTCACAGTCCCTGTAGCAAAACATTCGCAGCTCTATAGACCTGCTTATTTTTTGCTTTATTTTCTTTAAAGTCTTTTAATAAGATTTGTTGTGATTCGATACAGATTGATTTATTGACAGTTTCATTATTTTGACATGTTTATGTTTTATTGTTATGGCAACACAGAATCTGATAGGTTGTGTGGCATGACCAAAGAATGTGTAATTAATGGATGCAGTCTCTCTGACATCGCCCATCTGTTTCTGAAATAGAATTTTGAAGCAAATTGTCTGGTACGGCCATGTTAGAAGTAATGCGGGTTTGGAGTCTTTAAGCTAACAGCTAAAGAGCCCCCTGTCAGTCATATGAGCTGAACCGTGCCTCTGACCTTGCGATGTCAAAATTTTCTAGACCAGCCATTCGCAACCTTTGGGCCTTGACACAAAATAATTTCTTGGGGTTAATTTGATATGAGATATAATTTTGAAAAATTGTATCTAATTTTAAATTACAGAAATCCAGACAGGAAATTTTTTCAGTTGTTTTCTGCTTCATTCATTTTTTCAAAAGTTACTGTATCAACTTTGTATGATCTGAGCTGCAGTGTTGTGCCTGAATGAGTTTAATCAACCTGTTCAGGGTGGAGCCTTTCCCAGCTGTCATTGGGCGAGAGGCGGGGCACACCCTGGCCTGGTTGCCAGTCAATCACAGGGTTGACACATAGACACACAACCATTCACACACACGCTCACACCTATGGCCAATTCAGAGTGTTCAATTAACCCAATGAGCATGTTTTTGGACTGTGGGAGGAAGCTGGAGTGCCCAGAGAGAACATGCAAACTCCTCACAGTAATTTGCTGGTCGGTGGGCGCCGTCGGTTTTTTCCTTTGTTCTCATTTGGATTATTTTGGTTCCGATTGGATTATATTGCTGGAACTGAGAGAGGACTCAATTAACTCGGGGGTGGCATGGACTATTTCTTTTCGTTACTGGACTGAGAACTTTTTCATTTTGTTTTGAGTTTCGTGCTACAGGTTTGTCCGCCCAGGTTGGGCATGTTTTCAATTGAACTTTTGACAAATATAAGTAATCGAATTCAAGCACCGAGTTGAATTTTCATTCTTGCTTATTTTTTTGCCTTCCTTTTCATTTATAAAATACGAGCAGAGGGCTCGGGATCGGCAAGATCTTAGTTTTTCATTTAAGAGTCGGCCCTGGCTACACCCGGCGGCCTGAGCTGTCCGCCTGCCCTAGTGAGTGCAATTTGCTATATTCAAAGGGATAAAGTTGAATTGTTACAGTGTAGGCTACATTTGTGAGGCATGTTAAAGACAGACAGGAAACGCTTTCAAAATACTAGAAGTTATAGATTTAAACAGAGTATCAAAAAAATCAAATATCTAATGGGATTTGATGTGCATGTTATTCATCATGTTCAGAAATGTCCCTTAATACCTCTAGCTTTTTTCTAGATTTCCGTTGCTGGGTGCTGCCCAAGTAGCTGCCTGTTGCAGCAGCTCTCTCGTTTTTGTCTGTTTCTTGTAATTTTTTTCGTCTCTTTTACGTAATCTTTGTATTTGGAGTGGATCATCACTTTGTATGGTTCACTGACACCAAACTTTTTGTGGCTTTGGCGGTATTTTTCACTACTTATCTCCTGTGTTTGGTTGGAGATCCTACATGTAACCATGGCTGCATTGTTTACATGTGAAATTAGCTGTTAGCAGCCTGTAGCATGTCAATGCTAACTAGTGTAGGGCTTGATGATTTCCCTCGAGCTGAGGAGGAGGAGGTGAGGACGACGTGCTGGTTCTCGGATGTGAGCTGGGAGGTGACGACGTGGACCTGTCCTTCCATCCATCGTTGTTGGGAACGTGGGATCTAGCCCCGGGGGATGGACGAGCTAGCCGTGCTAACCCAGCGGCATCGTACTGTTCACGGACGTGGCTGACGGAGCTGACATCGACGCCAGCCCCACATTGGAGGAGCTTTGCCTGCTGTGAGCAGACAGGATCCAGGAGACAGAGACTGAACAGACTGCTGGGGAGGCTCAGTCCTGGACCCTGTGGAGGTGGAGACTGGCTGGGCTGGAGAGTGGTGGACGGGATGTCGTCATCTATTTTATTATGGACCTTTTTGCACTTTCTATACTCTTTCTTACTTTTGTTTTCTTAAATGCTGCGGTGACTCCTGAATTTCCCCTTGGGGATAAATAAAGTATTTTCTATTCTATTCTATTCTAGCTGAAGCTCGTTTCCAGAGGCAAGCTGCTTTTGTTCCCTCTCACACACTTGTTGACTACCCCTTCACTTAGTTTTGTTTCCACTGTCGTTCCATTTCTCAACTGGCAATAAAGTGAAAGTAGAGCCAGAGTTTTAGATAATTTATTAATGGAGTAGAGCTCGAAGTAGAATTTTTTAACTTGGTTTTTCAGTGTACCTGCACCTTTTTTGTCTCAGCACTATGGACAGCGCTCATTATCCATTCACACACATGTGATTGGGAGGGTGACGGGGGGTCGTGGACACCAGTGTACTTTAAATTGGGGGCAGTGACTGAGAACGGTTGAGAAACCCTGTTCCAAACTGCTGAGTTGGAAGAAAATTCATTCCCCTACAGTGTGTGCTGATAGTGAAATTATGCACGACTTCCTGTCACGCTTCCCTAGGCTTCCCTAGGCTGAGTTTATGTCACAGCTACTGCATCTGGCAAAAATGGGATAGTTGCGCATTACCTGCGGCCTGCTGGACCAACCTTGTGGCCAGACCACAACGGAGCAGATCCAGTATGAGCTGGCATAGAAACCTATCTGATCTGGTGTTGTGATGGAGACCAGACAGAATGGAGACACATCTGGTGTATTTCAGCCATAAGAAAATGTGAATATAATTCTTTTATCCTAATACATCCTGTCTTATATATCACACTGAGAACCTAACACTGGGCCCCTGATGTTAAAAGTAATGGTGAAACAGTGTTTAGGTATAAAGCTCCACCTGATGCTGTTATGCTAGCAGAGACAGATTTTGAAGTCAACTCACAGAGTGGACGAGAGGGGAAGTCTTCATGTCCTATGACAGCACAGGAAAAGATGTTCCCATAACTTGAGTCCGTCAGATTATAAATGTCAGATCTTTCTTTGTGAATTTCTTCTCCATTTTTGTACCAGATGTAGGAGAGTTGTCCAGATGGAGGACACCAGGCACGACAGATCAGAGAAGACCTGTCAGCAGACGGGTCTCTATTCAACTGAACCAGAGGACCTGGATTTATGAGAAGTAAAAGAAAGGTTACTCTCTCTCTCTCTCTCTCTCTCTCTCTCTCTCTCTCTCTCTCTCTCTCTCTCTCTCTCTCTCACACACACACACACACACACACACACATTGAAACAGAATTTTATGAATATAATGACATGTTACCAAATTTTACCTTGAACTGAAAAAATGACTCCAGTCACACTGCTGTAAGTTCCACCTGTGAAGTTTGTTTCCACTTTGAAGTAGTATCCAACGGAGTCGCTCTCTCTCAGGTTGTTGATCATCAAAGTGTGTCGTCCAGGACCAGAACTGACCGACACACGATCTTTGTACTGTGGGTCTGTACGGAGGTCTACAGGTTCTCCATTCTGCTCTTTAGTAAACCAGAACACTCGCTCTTCTTTGTCTGTGAGACCAGGAGGATACTCGATGCTGCAGATTACTTCCACTGTTGATCCTTTGAAGAAGCAAAATGAAGACTTGGAGCATTCCACCTCCCAAAAACCATGAACCACTGAAACACAGAGCACATCAGGAACATCAACCAGACACAACAGGAGACTCTGTGAGAGACTGTGTGACTCTGTAGTGGAGATCACTGCACAAAAAATTCAGGAGGGCCAAATGATAAGAGAAGTTACTGTAGACACTGGCAGATGAAAGCCTGCTGTGGCTGTGACTTATTGAATCTTCTATCTCAGTTTGTGTCTATTTCAGATGTGAGGCATAGGAGAAGCTTTGACGGAATGTTTTGTAGTTCACTTAAGCAGAAGAAGTGTGATGCAAGAGCTGGAGTGATGCAGTTTGTGAGAACACCTGCTCAGAAGCTAAACTTGCTTAAATGAATCTGATAAGAATGTAGATAAAGTTCCTCAGCAAAAACTGTGGGAGGATGTGATGTGATGTGATATAAACACACTGTTGGTGCTTCACCAATTAGAAACATTTAGCTCACAGGCCCCACTCTGCAAAGTTCCTGGACCTCTGCAAAGCACTATCCTCAGAGCAGAACCATTTCAAGGGGTAGTTCAGTGACCCCAGAACTACATGAAGACCCCAGGTACAGCAGTTGGAAATAACATCAGTGATAAGAAAAGCAGTTTACAGCTGCACTGAAAAAATGTTTTGTTGAATTTACCCAATTTTATTAATTTTCGCAGTTGCACGCAATATCTTTATCTAGATCTAGATAACTTATCTAATCTTAATGTACATGTTATCTTTAAGTTATTTCAAATTAATAACATTTGTTGTTGTAACTCAAATACACATGGTAGAATTTACTCAAATTTCTTAAGAGATCACAACTAAATCCATGTTCATCGAACTAAATTGTATTGAATTATTGAATTGACTCATTTCAAACCGTGAGTGAGGAGGGAGTGCAGTGGATATTAGACCCAGCTGTACATTAAGATGTTAACCGGCCAAGGGCACTGGTTTTCTGTGCTCCACATGGCATGGACTTGCTATCTGTGGCATGGATCGTGTACCTTGAAGCATGTTTAATATTTTATATGTTAATAAATGAGATGTGTTGTTGGGCTGAAATTATGATCAAAAATGACAAACTGGGTTTTGTCTACAGTTATATTCAAATTACCATTACTGAGAGAGTATTTTAATTGGAGCCCTCACTGTCATGGAGCACAGATGGCCAGGCAGCCAGGACAAGCAGCCTATGTCATGGAGCACAGCCAGGCAGCCAATGCCATGGAGCACAGGCAGCCAATGCCATGGAGCACAGACAGCCAGCCAGCCAGCCAGCCAGATAGCAGACCACAGACAGCCAGCTGGTCTATGCCATGGAGCATAGACACACTGTCCCCACGTGGTAGCTTAATGTGCATCAGGGTCTCATATCCACAGTGTTCCCTCCTCACCCATGGTTTTTCCTTTTGGGTTTTGCAGATTATTAAGTTGAAACAACTTAAAATTTTATGTTGGATTAATGCAAAATATTGATTTGAGAAGAATTAAAATATTTAATTTATTTGACTTATTAAGTTGTGTTAATTGAACTTGTTAATTTTATTTCAAAGAACTTAATTAATTTAGGTGTGACCGATTGAAGCAATTAATTTAAGTTGGTCCAACGACTTCTTTTTATGACTTCACTGAAAAAAAAATGTTTTGTTGAATTTACCCAATGTCATTGATTTTAGCAGTTGCACGCAATATCTTTATTTAGATCTAGATAATTTATTTCATCTTAATGTACATGTTATCTTTAAGTTATTTCAATTTAATAACATTTGTTATTGTAACTCAAATACACATAGTAGACTTTACTCAAATTTCTTTAGAGATCACTACTAAATCCATGTTAAATAATTTCAGTTGGTCCAACTACTTATTTTTATTAGTTGTATCAACGCAGAATTTCAAGTTGATATGATCCACAAAAATACATTGGAAACCTTAACTTAAATATTGAGTTGGATTGATTTAAAAAACTACTTCACTTCAACTGATCGAAGATTCCCTTTTTACAGTGCAGGTTATCCCCTGGCTCTGCTCTCTGATGAATAGGGCCTATTGCACATTACTGCCACCTCCTGCTCTGGAGAGGTGTTGCAGATGGGATTCCTACCTAAACCAATTAGGTTGAGTTAACATAAAGTGATCTTGTTGTTTTAACAATTTTGCACATCATGCTGAAACAACATGTTTTAATCATGTTTAACCACTGAACATGAAATAATCTAGTAGAAGCTACATGTTTTATATATGCTGATTGAACAAACACCATTGTTCCTTTTTTGAGTGTGGTGGTGAATAATATGCCAATGAGCTGATTATGTAATGGGATAAAGATAGTTTACAAACTGAAGGCTGCTAAAACAATCACATTTTCCCTGACCCTTCTGTTTTCTACGCTCAGTGAACGAATCACTCACTGACTAAGAGAAAGAGAGAGAGACTCTGAACTGTTTTTTGTTTTATTTGTGCAATTAGACAATACAGGGACATACCAGGTGTGAACAACAAAACTTTGCGGGGGTTTTTTGAGGACTCTGAAGACAATATTAATTTAATGATAAGAAAAGGTTGAGTTGATACTGTGACATGGATAATAATAACAATAGTTAAGAAGAAGAGAGAAAAGAAAAATAAAAAAAAAATAAAAAAAAGAACTATAATAAGCATAATAATAATAACAATAATAATTATAATAAACATGAACAACAACAAGTATAATATAATATAATATAATATAATATAATATAATATAATATAATATAATATAATATAATATAATATTAGTGGTATGAGGAGTGGCGGAGGGGACGTGGACCCCCCCCCCCCCCCCCCCCACACACACACACACACACACACACACACACACACACACACACTTTAAATATAACACAATATGGCAGCCTCGGGCCCCATGGGCCTGTAGGGGCCCAGCCCAGGCAACCCCAGCCACCCCCCACCCCCCAGCGGTGGTGTGAAACAACTGTTAAGCACAGGCAGCAAAAATGGCCAGTAATTTCCAGTTATCTTACAGTGCATGTATTGTAATTTATTTTTTACAGTATGATACTGTATATTGGATTACAGTATATAAATATGAAATTATAGAGTACTAGCAACCCTGCTGCCAGTATATAAGATTGATTTAAAAATTAATTGCCACAGTCCATGACACGTAGAGCACAGACAGCTGGTCCATGCTGTAT
Organism: Halichoeres trimaculatus; assembly: GCF_033239565.1. Lineage (NCBI taxonomy): Eukaryota > Metazoa > Chordata > Actinopteri > Labriformes > Labridae > Halichoeres > Halichoeres trimaculatus. The sequence goes on along the minus strand of NW_027437191.1, from coordinate 5,254,665 downwards.
GTAGCATAGATGGCCTGGGCCCTCCTGCAAGCACCTATGCACAGCAGGGTCTCAAGACATTATAATGTCGCCCACCAGCACCTACCTCTTTCGGTAGCTTAATGTTGTGTTGAGTTATTTGCGATCATGCAGTGAAATATCATTATTACATAGGGTTGTCCTGGATCTAACCAGAAAATGAGTCCTGAAATTTCCCCCTAAATTTACAGTCATGTTTTACTGTCCAGTGATGGGAAAGCCGTTCTTTTCAGTGAACTGAATCAGTAGAATCAGTTCAGTAAATGATTCATTTAAAAGATTTTTTAACCATATCTTTTATTACCTTACACAGCTCTGCCTGCGAATTAGAATTTGATAAACTGAAAAATGACTGAAGGGGCTTGAGCAACTTAGGCCTCCTAGCCGACTACGCCCTGGTGGCTCAGTCAGTGCGTGTCACTGACAGAAAAGGGAGAGAGAGGGCGACTCTTACGGTCTAGAGAAAGACACTCGAGACGGAGAAGGAGAAGCGCCTCCAGATTTTCTCATCCACTGGCCAAGAATATCAGTGACAACACACTGGTCTAAAACCCTGACACAAAATGTTCACCATGATTCAGGAGGTGAACCCATCCTCATGGAACAAACCAAACCTGACACAGGAACAGGACCTAAACATCAACTCTGTAGTTTTATCAGCTTTACCTGAAACACATTCACACCTCCTTGTTTTGATCAGTCGATTCAGTTCAAAGTGTGACATCAGCTTCATTAATCAAAGACTGAGTTCCTGAGTTACAAAGTTTTGCCAAAGACATGTTCTTCCTTAAACATAGGTTTAAATTTAAACATATTTTTATCATCAGCAAATTTTTCTTCCTTGTCCTCTTTCTTCTTTTCTTAGTAACAACTGATAATAATCTATCAGAGATAAAAGCCTCTAAACTTCATCAAACACAAAGACAAGCTGAAGAAAAAAAAAGTCAACTTTCTTTAACGTGTAAAAAAACTTCAGTGGGTTTAGTTTATAAAGTTCATGAAGTGTGTACAGAGATGTCGCTCCAACATCTAGTGCGTCTAGATCTATGAAATCCATCCCTCATTGTAAATCTGCAGTGGAAAATCTGCCTCCTGATATTAACGTTGATGTACATTACCTTCCACAGAGAGAAGTAGGAGAATAAATCCAGTCACTGCTGCTGCTGAAGTCATAGCTGTTGCTCAGTTAGCTGGCTCGCAGGTCTCTGATGGATCAGGTCTCACTCACGCAGAGGAAAAACTGTGGGTTGATTAGTTACAATCAACATTAAAATCTATTAAGAAGGATGTGGTTTTGTGTGGGAGGCCTTCTGAGAATTTAACTTAAAGATATTCTTTGATAATGTGCTCTTGGTCAAGTGTTGCATAAACATAGAGAGGTGTTTTAGCCAATCAGAAGCCAGAGGAATGTTTCCTTAAGGCTCTGGGTCTCCTGGTGTATTTTCATGTCCAAGTGTTAGTTTTAGCTTCAGTAAGGTATATGAGGCCTGCTGTGTGCACTGGATTATTAGACATAAAGGCAAATCTGAGTAAAGAAAAGATGAATGTTCAGGAACACTGCCTTCACCAATGTCGATCAATCCAAATCAAGGAGGTTGCTGTTGTATTTTCTGTAAAATCGTCTTTTATATCAAAAGTCATTCAAAGTGGATACAGGCCCTCACTCTTCCAGTCCACCACTTTTTATATACCAGCCACTATTGTGGCAGTGCTCAGATTAAGCATGCAAAGTCATTTAAACTAGTCCCAAAGGCATTATGGGAAAAACTGATGTGCCACACTTCAAAACCTCTGTAGCTTTTTATAACACTTGTAACAAAATTGTGGCTGACAGTGGACACAGGCCCTTACTGTTTTACCAGTTCTAATTCTAGGGTTGTTCTAGCAAGGCTTATCTAATATGCAAAGTCTTTTAAAACTTTATAGGCACTTCTGAGGACAGCAGATGACTCCAAAGGTGTTTTAAAAAAACAAACAAAACACAAACTCAAAAACCTGTCAGTGGATACAGGCTCTAACTCTGCAAGTTTACAACTATATTCAAATCAGGTACTTTTGTAGTGGTCCGGTAGCTCATATTTAGCATAAATAGTCATTTAAAGCAGACCTTTTTGGTTCTTGCAAGGAAACTTAAACTCTACATGTGTTAGTCATCCATAAGCATCTCGTTACACTCTGAAATCAGGCTGTCTATGGACACAGGCCCTTACACCACTAGTCTACTTACTAACAACCAGCCACTGTTATTGAGGTGTTGACGTTGTACATATTAAGCATACAGAGTCACATGAACTGGACTTAGTTGGAACACTGAGGGAAGCGGGGGTGGGGGGTTTAAAAAAAAAAGTTATCAGTGGACACAGGCCCTTTCTCTTCCAGTCTACAAGACCAGTGGGGAACCCTCAGGGCCTTCAAGGTATTCAGTGAAGGCCTAATAAAAAATATTGAAAGAATTTTTGTACTCCTAAATAATTATTTTATTTCTTTATTTTGTTTTATTTTGTTTTTATTTATTCATTTTACTCAATGAAACCATAGCAATGAGTTTTATATTATTTTTATAAACTTGTCCTGGCAACAATGGGTTAATATAACTAAATGGAAAATGGACCGATCACAATTTTCCTTTTGATGGTATCTGGGTAAATCAGCGACACATTCTGGCAGGCAGGGCCTTCAGTAACAGCAACGAATGCCTGTGTAACTCAAGCAAATGTGGCCACAATTTGACAATGACAGCTGTCTTAGCCAATCATATTTTGTTAAGTTGTGAGTGGGATCATTTCCTGACATCTTCCGGGTATTCGCAAATACCTACCAAACACCCCCTCCCTGCTCCTCTGCACTCAGACAGGGCATATTTTACTTGACCAAAAACACAAATAAACAGACTCCCACCAAAAAAATCTAATATCGGTCTGCATTCATGCTTCATTTAGAGAATTTTCGGCGTGTTACTTTCACACAAAAACACCGCTAAATAAGGCACTAGTTCTCATCGTGTCGTAAAACGGCGCTACCTCCGCTGCAGAGCCACAGCTGGCTACGAGACTCTCGCCGCTTAGTGTATCAGTCCGCACGCAGCGTGCAAGATATAAACAAACCCAGGTAGTCTGCCTGGACGAAGAGACACAATGAGAACTAGAGCCTTATTTAGCGGTGTTTTTGTGTGAAAGTAACGCGCTGAAAATTCTCTAAATAAAGCGTGAATGCAGACAGATATCAGATTTTTTTGGTGGGAGTCCGTTTATTTGTGTTTTTGGTCAAGTAAAATATGCCCCGTCTGAGTGCAGAGGAAAGAACCTGACGAGCAGGGAGGGGGTGTTTGGTGCGTGGGCTTCTGCTGCACAAAAACACTGCTGTAGGGGTAATTTCTGCCCTAAACCTTGTGATAGGACCCAACTTGTTCCATCCCGGAGTATCACTTTAATGGATAAGCGCTGAACTGTAGCTGTGAGCGAGTGAGGAGAAAAGAGAAGATCTAGTTGGCAGAACGTGAAGAGAAATGGCGGAAAGTAATGCAGAAGACTGTGCGGTTGCTGGGTTACTTGAAACTCCGTTTTTTTTTTTTTTTTCAATTTTATACCTTATTTTTTTTTAATTGTTTGAAGTTGTGTTAGGTGTTGCAGTGTTCAGGCACATGATAAATTTGTAATCCCACAAAACTATCAATATACTAAACTTCTATGTCACATGATTCTGGCTATTGTTTTTATTTCTTTGTTTGATTGTTTATTGCCACGTGTGGTCCCATGGTCCTACTGAAGGCCCAGCGGCTGGGGCCACGGTTCGCCACTGTACAAGACAATCATGCTGACGATCAGATTGACTATTCAGACACGCTCTCCACTCCTTCCATCAATAGGAAATGTTACTTCTATCACTTGATCCATAATAGACTTGGCAGATTATCATTTAGAGCAATTCACACTTCATTGTGAAGTACTCATTCAAGGTCATTCAAGGTTGCAGCCTTTCTCTGAGTAAGATTAACACACATTTCATGTGAATTCATGTGAATTTATTGTAAATAATCACTAAATATTACAAACATTGAAAAAATTGAGTAGTAAGATAATAACAATCAACAATAATAACAATAATAATGATAATAATAATAATAATAATAATAATAATAATAATAATAATAATAATTATTATTATTATTATTATTATTATTATTATTATTATTATTATTATTATTATTGTTGTTGTTGTTATTATTTAAATTTTTATTTTTATTATTATTATAACAATACGAAATTTGTACGTAGGATATTGAAAAATAAATACACATTTAAGTTAAAAATAGTGCACTGAATAGACATCAGGGAAATGGCAATTTGCAATAGAAAAATGAAAAATGAATGTGCAAAAGAAAAAAACAGAAACAGGCTATTGTTGAAGTGTATGAATGATTGTTTATTAAAAAAAAACAGAAAACCTCAAAAAGTTTATTATAACTGATGCAGCTTTACTCCTCCACATCCTCCGTTGATTCCAGGACGGGATGATGGCTGTGTCATTGGAGGACAAGAGTCAGAATCTTCCCCTGTACACACAGGGATAAGAAGGGTGTGTGCTGGCACCTGTGCTCTTTAATGTTTTCCTCCTGTGCGTCACCCATCTTCTTCATGAGGAGTTTGAGTATAGCTGTGGCTTTGCAGTGGATTTCAGACTGGACGGAAACCTCTTCAACACCAGGAGGTTGCAAGCAAAAATCAAGCTGTCCAGAGTGTGGGTCCTGGAGCTGTAATATGCAGATGACTGTGCTTGTGTGGCTGACTCACCACAGGATCTTCAGTCCATCCTTGCTGTGGTTGTCGAGGCCTACAGCAGAATGGGGCTATCTGTCAATACCACCAAGACAGACGTGGTCTGCCAATGGAGCTAAAGTACACCACACACACTGCCCGTGTTTACCATTGACAACAAACCACTAGCAATAACCCCATCCTTCAAATACCTGGCCAGTATTCTCTCTGAGGACAGCATTGACAGTGAAATCCAAAATAGGATCAAGCGGGCATCAGCTGCGTTTGGGAAACTGCGGCGCCGGGTCTTCCAGAACAACAACCTTCACCTACACACCAAAGTTGCTGACTACCAGGCTGTCTGCATCACCACCCTCCTCTTCAGCTGCGAAGCGTGGACCATATACAGCCGCTACAGTAAGGCTCTGGAGCGCTTCCGTATTGGATGCCTCCAGCGTATCTTGGGCCTTACCTGGTGTGATCATGTCCCTCAGACTGAAATACTTGCCAAGACCAACTGCAGGAGCGCTGAGGCCATGATCATCCAGCACCAACTGCACTGGCTCGGACATGTAATCCGGATGTCCCAAGATTGACTACCCTGCGGAGTGCTGTATGGCCAGCTACACCATGGCCAGCACTTGGCAGGAGGGCCTAAGAAACGCTATAATGACCATCTGAGGACTTCATTGAAGAAGTGTAAGATCAGACCTGAGGCCCTTGAAACTGCTGCTGCTGACCGTGACGCATGGCGGCAGCGCTGCTATGAAGGAACTCAGAGGCTAGAGGAGGACAGGACACCAAAAAAAGACTCAGGAGAAACATACCCACACCCATGACTGCCAGTACCACCACCATCATAATCTACCCATGCCCCACCTGCAATAGATTATGTGGCTCCAGGATTGGACTCTTTCGCCACCAACAAACTCACCTTTAAGGACATAAGTGGATCATTGTGAGTGATCAAGTGATCATGGTCATCATTGGAGCCGATGGACAACCATCAGCTAAGCTAAGTGTTTGCGTGTGTTCTTTTTTATGGTATCTTAATTAAGGTATGTGGAAAAAATAGTTCATTACATCACGTTTGTATGAATGCAAAGGTCTGAACATTTTTTTGATAGTTTCATTGTGGCACAGCATTTTGAATAGTTTTCAAAAATGGTTCATATACATGTCAGCTGAGGCCCATTTGTAGCCAGGTGTTGCCATGGTGAACATAGCTTACCAACTGCATCATAGGGTGGGTTTGGACTGTTGATTTCCTCTGAAATTATGGTCTTGAGCTGCTGTGTTAGTGCCAAAACTGTAAGTGCTACCACACAAAGGGATTGGACCATGAGCATTCAAAGTCTCTGAAGAAGCTGCAGATGTGAATTGCATGTCTGTAGATCCAGAAATGTGGCCAGGGCGGTGAAATAGAAGTAAAACAGAGTAGGGTAATAAAATAAAAATAAAAATAAAAAAAAGACAAAAAATAAATAAAATGTGCAATCAGATTGGCAATATTACCAAAAGCAGGGTATTTGGAAAATAAAGCCATTATAACATAATGAACATGACAAGATGAGCGGAGTTAAAGATATTGCACCCATTAATTATATTAACCAGATATTGACCAGACAGGATGCTTTGAGGGTTCCATGAAGTGTTTTGGTTGAATGTATGAATGATTGAGAAGGGTTTAAATGAGGCTGAAAATGTCCTGAAATGTGCAAATTTTGAAGATTCTGCCATTCATTACAATGGGACCAGAATTATGTAAATAGAAAAAAACTACAATATCTTAAAAAGTGGAAGCAAATAAAAAAGTAAGTAGGAGAAAATGACAAAAATGTAGAACATAATGTTGGTCCCTTCCACATTCACAGCAATAGAGAACTCATTTCTATTGTAAGACACGCTTAAAAAGAAAACAGTTGGACCAACTTAAATTATTGCTTCAATTGATCACACCTAAATAAATCAAGTTGTTTGAAATGAAGTTAATAAGTTACATTAACACAATTAATCAAGTCAAATGAACTAATAATTTGATTGTCCTCAAATCAACATTTTGCATCAGTCAAACTTAAGGTTTTCAGTTGTTTCAACTCAATAATTTGCAAAACCTCACTTGCAAGAATCAAGGAAAACAATTGCACTAAAAAGGTTAGTAAATATAACTAACAGTGTTAAGTTGAGTTTACTTTGTCTGGTTGTAAAGTTTACTTTACAGCCTATTTTGCATTGACTTATTTCAGAACCTGAGTGAGGAGGGAATGCAGTGGATATTAGACCCCGCTGTACATTAAGATGTTAACCTGCCAAGAGCACAGGCTTTCTGTGCTCTACATGGCATGGACCTGCCGCCTGTGCCACAGGGCACAGACGGCTGTTTTATATGTTAATAAATGAGATGTGTTGATGGGCTAAAATTCTGATCAGAAATGACAAACTCGGTTTGTCTTCAGTTATATTCAAATAACCATTACTGAAAGAGTATTTTAATTGGTGCCCTCACTGCCGTGGAGCACAGCCAGACAGCCTATACCGTTGAGCACAGACAGCCAGCTGGTCCACGCCATTGAGCACAGACACACTGGCTCGTGTGGTATGTTAATGTGCAGCAGGGACTCATATCCACAGCGTTCCCTCATTAGCGTTTCCCTCTGGGTTTTGCAGATAATTAGGTCGAAACAACTTAAAATTAAGTTGGATTGATGCAAAATGTTGATATGAGATGAATTAAAATATTTAGTTTATTTGACCTATTAAGTTGTGTTAATTGAACTTGTTCATTTCATTTCAAAGAACTTAATTTATTTAGGTGTGACCATTTGAAGTTATTAATATAAGTTGGTCCAAGTACTTTTGTTTTAGTTGTAGCAACGCAGAATTCCAAGTTGATATGATCCACAAAAATACAGTAGAAACCTTAACTAAAAAATATTGAGTTGGATCGATTAAAAAAATTACATTACTTCAACTGACTTTCCCTTTTAACAGTGCAGGACTCTACAAACCTAACCCATAAACCACCTTTGAAAAGATATACTAATCTACCTAATAAATAAAGACACTTTTATTAATCATGTTTTCAAGCCACTGCTTTTTATTTGAATATTTTACACACTTTTAACAAAGTTTACAAGACTTTCAATAACAAATAATCAATAACTCTGAACCCAAAGAAAATCTGTTTTGTTCAGAATGGCTGTGGTTTGTCACCAACTGTGGGTTGCCATGAGAAGCTCCAAGGTTAGCTCAAGGGGAAATCTAACACCACACTAAGCTGAGCAGCTGAGTAATTACTCGTTTATGAGCACTGATGTGTTGTAAGACTTGATTTGTGCTTGAATCCTGTACCACATCCAGAGCAGCTGGAAGGTTTTTCCTTGGTGTGAACAGCCGTATGTCTTGTCGACTACTTTTGATGTTAAATCTTTTATCACACCTCAAAGCAGCTGAACATCTTTTCTTTTGAGTGAACTATCATATGTCTTGTCAATTTCCCTTCAGAAGTATAGCTTTTACCACATTCAGAGCAACTGAAAGGTTTTCTTTTGAGGAAACAAACATGTTAACTAAGACTCATTTTATGCTTAAATCCCTGCCCAAATTCAAAGCAGCTGAAAGGTTTTTCCTCTGAGTGAACTATCATGTGTTTTGAAATAAATCTTTCATGCTTAAATCCTTTCCAACATTCAGAGAGACTAAATGGTTTTTCTTTTATGTGAACAATAATGTGAATAACATGACTTCCTTTTTGGTTAAATCCTTTCCCACATTCAGCGCAGATGAAGAGTTTTTGTTTTACTGAGAGGAGCATCATGTGTCTTTCAGATCTGATTTATAATTTCATTTTTTAACACATTCAGAGCAACTGAAAGGTCTTTCTTTTATGTGATCAAACATATGTCTCGAAAGATACATTTTTCGCTTAAATCCTTTCCCACATTCAGAGCAGCCAAAGGGTGTTTCTTTTGAGTGAACCAACATATGTGTTGTCAGGATTCCTTTTTGGTTAAATCCTTTCCCACATTCAGAGCAGCTAAAGGGTTTTTCTTTTGAGTGAACTAACATATGTCTTTCCAGATTTCCTCTACGGTTAAATCCTTTTCCACAATCAGAGCAGCTGAAAGGTTTTTCTGTTGAGTGAACTAATATATGATTTATCAGATTCCCTCTTTGGTTAAATCCTTTCCCACATTCTGAGCAACTGAAAGGTTTTTCCTCGGTGTGCTCAACCATATGCGCTGTCAGATTTTCTTTACAATTTAATCTTTTACCACACTCAGAGCAGGTGTATTGTGTGTCTTTGCTGTGAACTAACATATGTCTTGACAGACTTCCATTTAGGGTAAAACTTTTACCACATTCAGAGCAGCTAAAAGGTTTTTCATTTGAGTGAACTAACATGTGGCTTCTCAGATTTGCTTTAATTTTAAAGCCTTTCCCACATTCAGGGCAACTGTAAGGTTTTTCTTTGCTGTGAACAAGCATATGTGACCTTAGATATGCTTTTCGGATAAACCTTTTACCACATTGAGAGCAGCTGTATGGTGTTTCTTTACTGTGGACTAACATATGCTTTGTCAGATTTTCTTTTGTGTTAAAATCTTTACTACATTCAGAGCAGCTGTAAGGTTTTTCATTTGAGTGAACTAACATATGTCTTCTCCGATTTGCCTTAGAATTAAATCCTTTACCGCATTCAGAGCAATTGTATGGTTTATCTTTGCTGTGAACAAACATATGTTTTCTCAGATATGCTTTTTGGTTAAAGCTTTTACCACATTCAGAGCAGATGTAAGGCTTGATTTTTGTGAGAGAAACCACATGATTGGTTTTACCAGGCTCAGGACAATTATGTGACTTAACAGTCTCTGCTGTTCTGTTTGTGGCAGATTTTAATCTTTTAAGACGCTCTCCGGTCTCCTTCAAGTCGTCTGCCTCATCTTCAGTCCCTGATCCAGTACTTGAGGGGGCTTCAATCTCTGATTCAGTGTCTAAGGATTCTTCAGGTTCGGATCCAGTATCTGACGAGGCTTCAATCTTAACTTCAATCTCTGGTTGTAAGTTTCTTTCTGGATCTGAGCTCCTCTCTGGTTCTGGTCTCCCACAGTCCTCTCCACCAGCTGCTGTTTCCATATGGTCAGTTAGTCTCTGATGAAGCAGTGAGGACTGAGGTTTCTCTTCATCATTTTCACTCTTCATATAGACTGAAGGAAACAGGACCTTGGTATCAGCCTCCTCCAGTTCTTGAAGCTGCTCTCTGCTCTGACCGATCCACAGTTCCTCCTGTTCCTCTTTGATGAGTGGAGACTCATTATCCTCCTGGTCTGGATAGGGGCTCCTCTCCTCCTGCTCAGGGGGAAGCTCCTCTTCCTTCACAATTACTAGCTGGATATCTGCAGGACACAGTGAACAAATATTGAGATATTAGATCATCTTCCGGATGAAAAGCAAATCTGAAAGAAAAAAAACTCAGGGTCTTTAATTTTTGTTGATATTCACCCCAACGTGTTGATAGACACACAAACGCGCGCGCACATTTTAACACACAGACATTCAAAGTTCATTCCGTATAGTACAACCCCCACAAGAAACAACTGCTCTGTTGCAGTCTGGCTGCAAGGTTGCAGCTAATGTGACATATGCCATTTTTGCCATGATCACTTTATATACTATTTGCAAATTTGTTGCACTGGTTGCAATGACAAATAAAGCTCTATTCTAGGTAAGATAGAGTGGGACAGGAAGTGCTGCACGGAAACTACCTGAAAACACGCTGTGACTTTCAAAATGAAACACATCTTGTCAAAACCAGATCATATTTAGCTAAACCACAACAACAAATGGGTATAATGAGCAGAGCCAGACCTGGGGCCTGTACCACAAGGTGAGATTAACACATTCGGGGTCTCCCGCCAATACTTTGGTTGACTTAAGAAGACATTCATGTCAATGACATTTGTCATGGCATGGACAATCACACTGACATTGACTTTTGGCGCTCCTCTCTTCTTTTGATCTCCATCTGATTCCTTCTCCTCTGGCTCATAGCTGCTCCACAGCAAATGTGACAGCTCCCCCACTCCATCCATCCATCCAATCACATCGATGGAAAGTCTAAACTAGGGTTGTCACGATACTAAAATTTTCAACTCGATACCGTTATTTAGGAAAACATTCGATACTCGATACTATTTTCGATACCACAAGGATAAAAAAAAAGAACCTAATATTTAAAAGAAACATTTTTATTAACAAAAAATGCAAATATAACCTCTGTTGCAACATGTAACAATTAACAGTACCACACACACAACAAACCGTTGTGTAAAAAGAAAGTTTCAGACCTGAGCACACACTGAAGACATTTTGACCAAATTTTTGCCTGATTTATGTACTGTCCACTTAAAACAGCCCTGAGACCCACTTATGGGCCTCCAGCCACAGGTTGAGAACCACTGCACTAGTAGATTGTATTTGAAGCTTGATCCTTAAAAGATTGCTCACATCCTGAACAATATGTGACCCAGGGAACCTCAGGATGAATTTATCATTTAGAAAACAGTGAGTGAGTGAAAACAGCAGCTCAGATGGACTGATGAACAATGCTGCATTTTGAGTCATCAAAATGTTGACTCGTCTGTTTTAAGTCTCTGTGTTCATTTAAAATGTGCTCATGAGCTATCAAGACACAGTTTGAAATATAAAATCACACATAGTGACTGACGATCTCTCACTGTCTGCTGGGATGCGTGTCTATCTGCGCCTTTACGCACACCGGCACAAAGAGGAGCGCGAGTACACGGAAAGTGAAAGTTAAAGTTACACAACCATCCTATAATTATGTTTTATACCATGGTCAGTGAGAATTCCAATGTCAACTGGCGTGCCTTAGATTGGTCTAATGCACGCCAGTTGAAAAGTTAGTTCGGCAAGTTAAATCACCGTTGTATCACTCCGCTGTGCGCGTTACCATAGCAACGCGTCACACACATTTCAACGCATGTGAGGGCAGCCTGCGCTCCTACTGGGCCCCGTTTCTATAAAGCCTGGCTCACACTACAGGATTCACGCCCCGATTTAACCCAGATTTGGTCCTCCCGACAATCGGGGAAGAAATCTGGTCGGGGACAAAAATCCGCCCCGACGTTCGGGCAAGATTATCTTCTAGTGTGAGCGGTTGACAGATGAATCTTTAGCCCCACAATCGTCTCACAGACTCGTCGGAGCCGCCCCGATGATTTTCAAACATGTTTGATATTAATCTGGATGATTACAACATTCATTCTCACTGAGGATGACAACAGACAATTAGAAAGAGCCACAGAGACCAAACAAGTGAAACTGAAAGGCTCCGGGTCAGCTGACTGCGCGCTCCACTGGCCCACTCGAGCCAATTCAATAATGCCTTTAAAAATAACACATAATCACGCCATTTTCATACAGTAGCAAACTGTTGTTTTATCAGTGATCGGTGTGAGATCATGCCATTATTGGCTGATAGAGCAACAGTTTCACCTCTGTCCCTCTGCGTGCGCGTAATGGATGAAAGGCACCGCTGCAGACAGCTCCACTTCTCTCTCCTCCTGTCCCACCAGTGCGCTAAAAACCTCAGATCAAACAACTGAGCACATGTGGTCCATCACGCATTATTTATTCATTATTTTTTTTAAAGTTTACAGTTTGTGGGACCATGGTATAAGCGGATTAAACAACTCGGAAGCGTGCATTAGACCGTTCTAAGGCACTCCGCGGAGTAACACCACTCCGCTGCGCGTCATGGTGTTCCCACTCCGCGTCGTGCCATAGAACGGTCTAATGCACGCTCCCTCGTTGTTTAATCCTTACTTATAGTGGTTATATGGTATTTCTTGGGAGTTTCTAGTGGGTATAGGGTGCATACCTGCGCATCTTGTATATTACACAACACGACCTCTGCGTCCTCTGTGCTCCTGTGCCTCTGACTTGAGCATGAGAAATCGGAGGTGTGGCATGAGTGCGGGTGAAACCATCCAAATGTGTGAGTCTCACGGCGAATGCGTGACAGTTGGTAGCCCTGTTTATAATCATTAACGTTACGTCAGCCTTTAATCGCTCGTTGTGGCTCATGGCTAACAATTATTTGTGTCCTTCGGTTTTCCAAGCTCGTTAGCCTCGAAGGCGAAATACCTCCAAACAACACTTTTACCTTTTTCATTTTTGACCAAAACGGCTTGATTTGGCCCGCCTGCAGCAGCACTAGCCATGCTGTTTTGTTATTGAGTGCATCACGGGGAGGGGGAGAGTGCCTGCTCTCGTGTGTGTGTGAGGTGGCAGAGAGAGAGGGACGCAGCGTCAGCGGCTCGGCATCGGGGGTGGGGGGTAGTATCGATACTTTTGAAAGTGAGTATTGTATCCGGATACATTTTAGTATCGATACTTTTTAAAGTATCGATACTTTTGACAACCCTAGTCTAAACATCGATCAACATCGTGATCTTTAAAGTACGCCTTTATTTTGAAATCCCAACCGGACACACATGTCTGTTTCCGGCCAACCGCAAGTCGTTCTGAAGTTTCCTCAAGCCTCACACACTCAGCGTATGAGACACACATTTGAACCTTTTCACTCTCTGACACGCCACGCCTGATATTTCTCCTGCTGTAAAATGGACTGTTTAGCGCCCACCGAGTCACAACGCTGTAGGCGAACATGTAGCAAGACACTGTTAGCATCACAGAGCTAAAGTTAGCCAGACATATTGGCCAATCGTAAACAGCTCTCCTGTATCCGGGTAAGATCCGGTCGACCTGACTGCAGAGGATGCATGCTGCACACACGACAGGAGTGCATCATCACACGACTGCAGTGAGTTATCTCATAATTTGATTTTGTAGTGCACTGATTCATGAAATTTCACAAAGTTAAAAAGTAAAATGGCGAGAGCTTAGTGTCATTCCTCCTCCACATCGACTATTACACAGTGAAACAAAGTCTGATCACACTGACATACAAACTGTGGTCATCAGGAATCACAGTAAAAAAAAACTATCAATGTTTAGTTAGTTCTAATTTTGAACAATAGAAATGTTTGGGTTTAATTAAAATCAAAGCTTCACATTTTTGGTTTGATAGAAAATGGTATCGTATCGTATCGTATCGTATCATGACAGACTTGGTGATATTGGCAAATATCATATTGTTGTCCAAAGAATCAATATTGTATCGTATCATCATGAAACTGGTGATTTACACCCCGAATAGATATTTCTTTCCACAGAAACCTGAAGTCCCTCACAGCGACATGGCTGTATAAGGTTTGCCCTACAATGCCTGACCACTCATATTCCTATTGACTGTCTGTCAAACAAGCTGCAAACACATTATGTTCCACTCTAGACGAACTCTGCCCCCTGGTGTCAAAACCAGCCCAAAAAATCCCCTGAACTCCATGGCTGTCTGAAGTTCTAATAAACAGCAGAAAGAAAGTGGAGTAAATCCCAAAATGCACTGGTTTGTCCTCCTACCAGCTAATGGTTGCACCTTTTACTTCTTGCCTACAGGCTGCAAAGGAAGCCTTTTATCAGAACAGGATCTGTGCTGCTCCTGACACTTGAAAACTGTTTATTGCATTTAACTCTTTACTTTCTCCTCCAACTACTCAGCCCTCCACTGCTCTGACTCAGGACATGTTTGCTGCCTTTTTCTCTGAGAAGATGGCAACCATCAGCAAACAATTATCTGAGCCTGGCCAGCTCAGTCAGCTCCTGCCTACTAATGGTGCTTCTCTCTTCTCTTTTGCTCCTCTGAGTGAAGATTGGGTCTCCAGACTTCTCCTGAACTCCAAACCTACAACCTTGCCTCTCGATCCAATACCTTCCAGCATTGTGCAGACCATCCAGCTCATATCAAACCATGTTCACAATCAATCTTGACGTACCAGGAAGAGACAAAAAATTGCAAGAAATGGACAAAGAAGAGAGAGCTGCTGCAACAGGCAGCCACAACGAGGCAGCGCCTAGCGATAATGTTATCATCAGTATAGGGCTGCAACTATCGAATATTTTAGTACTCGAGTATTCTACTGAAAATTCCATTGAGTAGAGGAGTAATCGGACAAAACACATTTTTGTGTACTTAAACAGCAATTATTTTTCAAATGGATTTTTTTTAAGCAAGTGTAAAATCAAGTCACTTTGGGTGATAAGTTTTAAGTTCTGACTACATATGAGACATTTTAACTAGGATTAAGACATTTTTGAAAGATTTTGAGTCTTTGCAGTGTTCAGACTAAAATGATGATCCCTGCTGTATTGGAGCGAGAGAACACTGCTACAACTTCAGTGACTGTTACGCTCATATTAAGTCGTTTAGGTGGAACACAGCCCTCTGACACCCCCACTATTGTTTAAAATGACTGTTGAGAGAAGCGGTCGCAGCGATCGTATGTCATTGATCATATGGAGTATCCACGTTTGTGAGCGTGTATGAAGTGTACTGGGCAAAAGCTCACCTCTCCAAAGGTGCCAAAGAGAAGTGAGTCACACTGATCAAATCAAATGGACTTTGAAGAGTGCATGAAAACAGTTCAGATAGCCAGTGTGACCGTGACGAGAGACTGCTGCGAGCGAGACGTCCGTCTGTGATGAGTGAGTGATTTTGGGTAGGGGAGGGGCACAGCACGTGCGGCTCGTTGACAAGCAGCTGATGCAGATCAATATATGCTTTCATATCAGTCTCCAAACTCCAGAAAAGAAGCTAGATTTGTTGTCAGTCCCTGTTTTGAA
Organism: Halichoeres trimaculatus; assembly: GCF_033239565.1. Classification (NCBI taxonomy): domain Eukaryota; kingdom Metazoa; phylum Chordata; class Actinopteri; order Labriformes; family Labridae; genus Halichoeres; species Halichoeres trimaculatus. Next base: position 5,239,126 of record NW_027437191.1, on the reverse strand, counting down.
AGAGATAACTTGAGGGGTATGAAAACGCTCTAAGTGTAGCATCAGCTTTATTTGAAATACCACTCTTTGATCTTTTTTAAAATTCAACGATTCCTCGAGGCAGAGAAAATCCCTCCATCATTTTTTGTTATCGAGTATCTCGAATTATTCGAGGAATTGTTTCAGCTCTTATTTAATTATTTGATTTTAAACAGACACTATTTTTATTCACAAATGTACATACTTCAAAATGAACCCACCTTGTATAATTGAAAGAATGAGTTGAAAGTTTTAGGAAAACCCTTGAAATTTGCAAACGATAAGAAAGCCATGAAATTATGTTCATTACTGAATGCCTTTAATTTGCTTTAAGTTAGCCTCAGGTGGTTATTTGAATTTTTATCTATTTAAGTGATTTCTTTTCTTATTCTTTTCTTTCATTTCCTCTATGTTCATGTTACTTTTTATGACACTTTCGATTGAAATTTTTCTTTGAATTTTCTCAACCAATATTATTTGTTTGTATTAACAATGTTGATCTATGTCTTTTTGTTTCTACTGATACAAAATTCAATAAAGGCTGGAAAAATAACCCAGGACCCCTTTCACCCTGGACACCATGTGTAATCTGTTACCGTCAGGCAGGAGGTACAGGTCTATCAACAGAAGGACAAACCGGTTCAGAGACAGTTTCTACTAGGGCTGCACGATTATCGCAATCGCAATCGCAATCGCAATGTCAGCACACGCAATTATGTAATCGCAAAAGAGGATATCGCAATCGTAATCGCAATGTCAGCACATGCAATTCAGATTTTTCTCCATGATAACCAAGCAAGCGTGTAGACTCATCATGACACAACTTTTTTTATTAAATCGCAAGCACAATCGCAATCGCAATATTGTCCACCTAATCGCAAATCGCACCTTTTCCCCAAATCGTGCAGCTCTAGTTTCTACCCAACAGCAGTAAGAGTCCTGAACAAAGGCTAAAATCACTACCTTATTTGTCGTCATATAATTACAATATAACAATTACCTCTGTGTCATCAATGCACCTGATCATGGTAGCTATTTTGCACTTTAAACTGTTTTGCACTGTCTGAAGGGCTTTTGCAATTTCGTTGCACTTGTTGCAATGACAAATAAAGTTCTATTCTACTCTGGAAAAAAAAAGACAAGTCGCCATCTTTATGTATAGCACTGCAGTTAACCTGTTAGCATAGAGGATGTTCGGCCTGTGCTGGTTTTGATCGAGGTTTATTGCACAGCAGATGGATTTGTTTACTCTAAAGAGGAGACAAGCCCGAGTGACAAAGCCTTCACCGGTCGAAGCCGTTTATAAAAGCTTAAAACAGCTTCGACCGGTGAAACACTGGACCACTGTGCAGAAAAAAAAGCAGAAAGACGTCAGAGATCGACCCGAGTTTCTGCTCAAGAATGAGAATGAAGGCCTTTGATTGACGTTTCAAACACACATAACACAACACACACATACACACAAGTACGTGGGAATGCATTACCGGGGATTTCTGCGGGGTTCTTATAAAATGAATCATTCGATAAAAAATATATATACACAGGCCTATGCTCTCAAATATTTGCCAACGGGTTGAATCTTGAGGTGCTAGTCGACGCAAAGCAGACAACGCAGCTTTTTGTTCAGTGTGCTGACATACGCTCTGCAATCTTTGTTTTTTACGCAGAAAACGTAAAACTTTTACCAAGCAGCAAATCTACATGAGGCTTTAGATTTCCAGATTGGCTACAGAATCAATTCCAACGAACATTGTCACACGTACGTTCAGAAACCAACCTGGTGTGTGCAGCTTTATCTCGGGCATCAAAATCACATCCAGAGGTTTTCTTTGACGCTGGAGCTGCTCTTCGTGTCCACGTCTTACATCTCCGCTAACTGCAGCGAGCAGCCGCCGCTCGGATGAATCTTCTAGATCTGGAAACCTGGACATGTCCTCACATCCAAGAGTCAAAGAAGGAAACGAAATCTAAACGCTTTCTCTGAGATGGTTTTGCCTAGACATTCCAGGTGCATACCTCCACTCTCAATCGACTAGCCTGGGGGCACCACTCCTCCACCCGAGATTTTTTTTTCCCTAGGTTGAAATCGGGAAATCCACGCCCCCAACCCATTTGATTGGTTCCTGCAGCATCTCTTCTTCTTCTGTGTAATCCTGCTGATTTGATATCGAGTGCATTATATGCGCCACCATCGGTCTCCGAGGGAAATGAGGCGCATTGCAGGTAGTTTACATTAGTGATGGGAAACTCGATTCTTTTTACTGAATCGAATTTAAATGAGTCACTCACCAAAGTGAATCGGGTTTATGAGTCATTTGAGTCACTCGAGTCAGTTACCCAGAAAGTGCATAGGAATCTATATTTCAGAGAGATTCATACCAGCGAAATGACAGAAAAGGACAATTAATACACTCCAATTTGAAAAAAAGAGTGAAAGATCAACATATATTAAAGAAACTTTTATCTTTCTAACTCACGAATAAAAAAACACTAAATTAGATAAATATAACTGAGGAAAAATTACTAATTTTTAACAGTGCAACATTAGAAAAAATAATTATGTACAATAAATCTAAAGTAAAATAAAGCCTCTTGCCAAATATGAAAAAAAAAAGAAATAGCTTAAACAATAGTGAATAAAAAATAAAGTGTCAGCAGTCATCAAAATGTCACCCCTCCTTTAAAATGAATTGCCCTCACAACAAATTGGCATTCAGGTAAATGATCTCACGAACCTTTCCAGGACTGAGACGGTAATGCTACGTACGTTGGAGCTGGCGAGTGACTAATTTCTGCTTTGAGTCATACTGTGAGTGAGTTAGTGATCCGTATGTATTGTGGGTGAGTTAATGACCTGTATACACTGTGAGTTGAGCCATTCTACGTACCAGCCATTCTCCCATGATGTGAGTGAGGGGCTGGGCTACCGTGAGCTTTGTACTGAGTCAGTAAATGAGTCATTTGGGGCGTAGAGTCATGATTCTCGAGCCAGTAAAGTGATTCTCGGGTATTGAACTATTCGTTCATGATTCGCACAACACTAGTTTAAATTTACCTATCAGGATGATATAAAAAATCAGAACAAGAAGAAACACACTAAAATCGCTCTGATTTGGAATATTTTCCTGTTGCAATGGCTAACTTTTGTCAGCATTGCAAGCGGCCAGGAGGCGAAGACTTAAAAAGTCCGCTTTTGGAGGTTAGAAATTATGTTGAAGTAAAATATTCTGCACTTAAATCACGTTCGGTAACAGCATCAACTGTATGCTATTTTGCATTTAGTGGAAATGCACGCCTACCTTCCGAAGCTAATGCGGTTTTTCTTCAAAACGTTTCGGCTACATATGGTTCTGACTGATGGGGTATAGAATTATTTGATGTTTGCAAATGAAAAATAGTACATATTCTCTGTCACAAGGGCAACTAAACTAAAAGGTTGACCCAAAGTTTGTTTAAATGGAGATCATACAACACTGAACAACAAATAGGGGAGAGTTGTCCCATTTTTCACTTTAAGTGTCTTTAAAGCAAAGGGATGAGAATAATGCCTCCAACTAGAATATATACATACATTTTAGTACGCAGAGCATCCCTGGGAACTACCACTTTGGATCTTAAATAAACAGTTTGAAAAATATAGCTTTAGAAAAAAAAAGTTATCTTTTGGCACAACTTGGCCCTGGTGTGGTACATTGTGCCATTGATTTTTGAAGCAAACAAATCATTTTAATCTCACAAACAGAAAGGCTCTATCAAGGTAAGAAACATTAAATACATACTTAAATATGTAAGGTTAATTTAAAGACTTAACAACATTAAAGACAATTTCTCTTATAGCACCAACTGAGCACAGCTGCAGTTCTCAAAACCAAGCTACAAATCAGCATCCTATTCTCTTCACCAAGACATTTTTAACCAGAACAAAATCAAATTCAAAGTGAGCACCTGATCAACTGGAGTTCTCCTCACAAATCTGGCCTTCAACTTAACATTCCTCTTGTCAGTGCTGCATGGGAATATGAACCTAAGCTCCCTTCTGGCTGTACAAACAAGTTTTTGTGGTATGGCTCCTTGAGGGATGACTCTTATCTCCTTTTCCACCTGACGTATGGTCTTCCCTGTTGCACCTCTTTCACAGCTCAGCCCAAGTCCTCAAGAGGAGTTGAAGCTCTGTCTGTCTTATGTTTGTAACTGCGTGGCATGATTGACTTTGTCACATAGTTTCAGTGATCAAATATAAGAATACAATACACAGTGACAATATAATACAACAAAACAACATGTAGTAATAATCATAAGTGAGGGGCATTTTTGCCAGTGGCACAAATTACCTCAGGCTCTTTGGCACAACTTACCCCACAGCCACTATTTTGAATATGCATCATCCAGCTGTTTAGAACTTGCATAACCCTAACTGTTCAGACTCACAGTGTAGCTTACTGAAGCAGTAAAACATGTGAAGTATTGTCAAACTTGTCAATAATTGTTCAAACAGAACAATAAAAAAAACCTTGATCATAGAAATTTTACTTTGGAAGGTAAAACACATTTTGAACTTAACTGTGCTTATTTCTAAAGCCATGTGTCTCCCTTCTTTGCAGGATGAGTGAAATAAATGCCTCTGCAAAAATGCCTGTTCACTTGACCAATTTCTTCTATGGTTTTCTAGATAAGAGGGGTAGCACTTTGTATTCAAATGTACTGAAGACGACTGGTTCCAGACATTGGAACTTGACCCTTTATCATCAAATGACACTGCATCTGCACCAATCCCATTTGAGTGGTTCTAAAGAATATTTGACACATTGTAGTTTATTTGCCATGTGAGCAGACAATAAATTTTATATTCTGTGGTAGGTATTCAAATGTACTGTGTGTATAGGTTTTGGCACTGATCAGGAGGGTGGTTGTCAAGGCGGTGACATGGACAAGGTCCCTTCAATGAGCAGACCTAACACCTCAGGTTGGTGACAAATATTCAAAAAGCACATTAAGATGGTCACCAACACCATCAAATTTGGTTTGCAAAACTTCAAACAAACTTGGTCCTCAATAACAACGGAAGCAGCTGAGTCATACCTTCATTGCATGATATTCACACATATTGAATACTGTTTAACAACTTAGTCTTTTGCTGGTACCACAGCACTTAAACCATTCGAGCAGCTGTATAAAAAGGCTATCAAGGTTCTGGATAAAAAACCCCACTCTTTTCATATATGTATCTTAATTGAAAAATACAATTTTTAAACTTTGAAAACCTGAAAATCTTTAAAAACATCCGTCTTGTATATAGAGTGTTGCATGGTCTGGCCCCTCCACCTTTTAACAACTTCGTTAAAATAAGAAACTGTGAGACTGGCACTTGATCAACATCTCGGGGGGACTGTGAAGTGCAGTTCAGGAAATGCACGTTTTCCCAAAATGTGCTCTCTGTTCAGGGCTCTTCCAGCTGGAACACTCTACCAATGACAATTAGAGAATGTACCACATATGTGACATTTAAAAGACAACTGAGAGAATGGCTTCATGGACAGCAAAGTTGTCAGCATTAGAAGGCTGGAGCATATTTTATAAGCAGGTAAATGTGTGAGTGAGAGTGGTGTGGAAGGAGGAGGAAAAGTTGGATGTGTGTTATTTGATGTAAAATATACACATTTTAGGTTTTGTGTGGTTTATTGTTTTTTTGTATTGTGTGTATTTTGTCATGTCTTTTGAATGTTCTTGTCTTGGTGGTATGTTTTTACCCCATGGGACTGCGGATGGAAACTAGCCTTGAGCTAAATCCGGCATATTTACAGCATTGTTGCCTGTTCATTAATATGCATTGTCCCATTCAAATAAAGAGATAAATAAATAAATATGCCAGTGTGTAACATTAACCATGTAACATTTCTTTAAGAAAAACGATAACCCAAATTATTTGGTTAGATTTAATTGGTGTTTGGGTTTTTCTTTAAGGCTCATCATCTGAAGAAGACTTGCAGGCAAGTTTGCAGTTGTTCTGCAGCAGCATGATAAAGAAGCTCAGAGATGACCCCCAAACCTTCACAGCACCGTGTCACTCCTTTCTTGCAGCCTTCAGTAAAAATGAATGATAGTGCTAACATTTCAGCTCTGCATAGTTTTGGGAAGGCATCACAGCTCAAAGCCAAATGTCTTTAGTCCTCAAAAATGATTAGTGTAATCAACCAACAGCAATTGCCAGGAGAAAGTCAGCACTTAGGGGGAGACGTGCTTCGATACCAGGACACCCCCCAAAGAGTTCCAGAAAGGAGCATCATTATTTCAAAGAAAAAAGCAAGAAAAGTGCCACTCATTGGCCAAATGTGTAGAGGACAGCACATGGTCATCACTATTCCTACCATAATGGCCCTGGTGTTTATGTTGGAGCCGAATGAAATATATGAAAAACAATGTATGTTGGAGCCAAATGAAATATATGAAAAAATGTATGTTGGGGCCAAATGAAATATATGAATAAAATTGTAATACATTTTTGTGTTGTGAAAACTGCAATGTTGTGCTTTCCTATTGTGGTATTGTGGTGATGATGGTGATGATGGTGATGTAGGTAACTATGGATTTTATTTTGTGGTGGGTTGATGTTGGTAGTCCAACTTTAAGGAAGTCATGTAGTATCCTATTAATTGAAGATCTATGCATTATTATCTAGTTATGCAATATGGGTAAGTAGTTATGGTGGTGATAATCGTGATGATGAAGTGTATATATTTATAATAAAACAAGGCCTGTTTGTAGAACACTTCTAATGAGATGAAATGCAGCTCAAAGTGCTTCAGAGTTTTACAGAAAAAAGAAATGATTAATGAAGCTGATTTAAAAAAAAAAAAGAAAAGTAAAAGCATGAAACGAATAAAGCGTCAAGGATTAATAACATTTAACATTTCACTTAAAGTACTATAGAATTACCACATGTTAAATTTCCATTCAAAGAACACAGCGTGGTGGGAGCGGTGATGTAATTGCATTAAAAATCTAAAAACCAGGAGGGGTCGTATTCCAGGTAGAAGCATGTGGAAGTGAGAGACTTTGCAGGAACCAATCACATAGGTTGGGGACGTGGATTTCCTGATTTCATCCTACACTGTAAAAAATTACCAGGATTTCACAATGTTTCACTGTATTTTCTCACAGTAAATTGCTGTATTACAACTTTACAGGACTTAACTGTAATAATTACAATATAAGACTGTAATTTTAAAATTTACAATAACAACAGTATTACTACAGTCAACTGCTGTGATATTTGCTGTTTCAATTATTACCAGGATTTTACAGCATTTTATTGCATTATTTCACCATGAAATGCTGTTTTAAGACTATCCACTGCAAAAACACAGCAAATTCCATGAACTGAATTGTGGGACGTGCAGCAGATTTTCAACATTTTCAAGGTTGATGCCACCAAAGTAAGTTTAACATATTCTGTCAAGTTATTGTACCCTTGTTTTCCACCTTTGCTTTATCTACATATTGTCATTTTGAACTAGTGTGAAGTTCACCATATTAATTCCTCTTTTCTCTGACGCTTTTTTATTTGCTTTTCTGAAGCTTTTTTATTGCGGCCGAGGCGCAGTGACTGCTTGGTCTGGATGATCCATGCCAGCACGGAAAAAGTGTGCTGGAAAGACCCGGTAGCCGAGACGGCCGGAGCCTCTGTTACCTCAGCAACCAGGACAACAGACTGACCATCGGGGCGCGCATCAGAGGCCATGAAGCGCGTCACCGTGTGGGCCAGCTCCCAGCACAGATGTAAACTGTTCCTTTGTCAATAATAGGAGTACAAAATCTTTTTTAGATCAGGTTAGAAACAAAGACTGTATGTCAGCTTACACTGTGAAAAGGGAATCTCTAGTCAGTTGAGGTGATGTAATTTTTTTTATCAATCCAACTCAAAATTTTTAGATTAAGGTTTCCAATGTATTTTTGTGGATCATGTCAACTTGAAATTCTGCGTTAGTACAACTAATAAAAATAAGTAGTTGGACCAACTTAAATGAATTGCTTCAATTGGTCACACCTAAATAAATTAAGTTCTTTGAAATGAAATTAACTAGTTCATTTAACACAACTTAATAGGTCAAATAAACCAAATATTTTAATTCTTCTCAAATCAACATTTTGCATCAATCCAACTTAAAGTTTTCAGTTGTTTCAACTCAATAATCTGCAAAACCCAAAAGGAAAACCATGGGTGAGGAGGCAACACTGTGGATATGAGACCCTGATGCACATTAAGATACCACACGGGCCAGTGTGTCTGTGCTCCATGGCATGGACCAGCTAGCTGTCTATGGGCCACTGCGCTGGCTGCCTGGTTGTGCTCCACAGCATAGGCTGCTTGTCCTGGCTGCCTGTGCTCGACAGCAGTGAGGGCTCCAAATACTCTTTCAGTAAAGGAAATTCGAATATAACTGAAGACAAAACCCAGTTTGTCATTTCTGATCAAAATTTTAGCCCATCATCACATCTCATTCATTATTACTCTTAAAGGTACACAGTCCATGCTAACCGTGAATTAAAAGTAAAGTGTTGTTGTTTTAATGTAAACTACTCTGAAACAACTACAGTAAACTACTGTGAATTACTTACAGTAAATTGCTGTGAAAATATTAACAGCAACTTGCTGTGAAAGTAATGCAATTATTAACCAGTAACTTACTGTAATTTTACGGTGAAATTTTTTACAGTGTAGGGAAAAAAAATCTTGCGTCCGGTTCAGATCAGTATAGTTTGGTATGGGTTGGCTTGTTAAGCTAGGTCTTGTTTGCATTTCCACAGCCGACAGTGCCCCCTTAAGGTAGGTGGCGTAAAAGCTGGTTGAGGACAGCCGAATGTAGTGTGACACCATAGCAGTGCAACCATAGGCTGTAAAAAAAATTGGACACCATCTTGTGATCGCCAGGAAAACTGCTCCCCCTGGTGACTGGTTGCAGTATAAGTCCAAAAAATGCAGCTCTCCAGTCATTCCAGATGGGCTGTGGTCAAACTTTGAAAAATCAGTACACCTCGTAGAAATGTTTTTCATGTCTGATTATTGTAGTGATTCAAAGATATTATTTGGCTGTTTTGTATTCATGTACTCATTTTTGGATTAAAAAATAATCTCATTAATTTTGGGATTTGTAATTAATAAATCTAATTAATTGCATTTTAATCTCGTATCTGCTTAAGGTCCCCAAATAAGGAATTTGAATTCTTGGACATTACAAAATTGTAATGCATGACTAATCAGATGAATACATGAAGAAGAGAAGATTTCTAAATCCACATTTTTATCAACTGGCCAATATCAAAATGTCTGTGTTTGCTGCCATTGATGTTGTGTTACCGTTTACTGCATCTATAGAAGTAAATCATGTTTTTCAGCGGGGGGAGGCGGGATCTGGTGGAGCTTGTCAATTAAAATCATGCTCATAAACTACTGTGTGGATGAGAGGTCAGCATGGATATGAGAAGATGTGAGATGACAGAGACATAACGAGACACTGCAAGTCAGAAAAGTTCAGGCAACGTTCGAGCTGAGGATGTGTTGCAGTAGTTCAGCAAGAAAGAGCAATGTCATCATGAGAAAAGACGACGGAGATCATGGAGAGGATCAAAGGATGAAGCACCCTGGATGAACATGATCAGGAAAAGTATGTTTTTGTCTGTTTTTTTTGGATCAAAAACAGAAAGAGAGACATAAAAGAAGAGAGTCTACTTTTCTTCTGTAGTTTTGGTGTTTACAGAGTCATAGAAAACATTATTATTTGGGTCTTGAAAGATTGTTCAAGATGCTCTGAAAATGGCTGGCAGCCAATGAGTTAATCTTGCCTTGAATATTTTTAACGCATTAATTTGGGGTGAAATTAATTAATCTAATTAACGCGTTAAAGTGACAGCCCTAAAAAAATAATTTAAATTTTTGTCATCCGGCTTCCCTTAGATTCTCCCAGAATCCCTCACAGTCTCTACTGCGCAGACTCTGGCTGCACAACTGCTTCAATGGCTGCGCCTGCGACGGGGGAATTTTGCTTCAAAACCATACAGTTATAAATGGTGGCCACTCTATATACAATCTATGAGCGCAACAAAGTGTACCCGGCTAATAAATCCAACAAAGAAGAAAAACAGGAACAAAGAGCAACGATGGAAGACCTGCAGCATTTCGTCCTCTCTGTGATTGGCATGTAGCTCTTTGATACAAAGTGCATCAAGTTCTGTTCCAGAGAAGTCTGTGTGCCGCCAGGAGAAATGCAGCCACTTTTGGAGTAAGTGACGATTTTACCAACCTATCAACGGTCTGTTGTGTTGTAGCTCCACCTTCTGAGAGCAGATCAGTTCAGTCTGGCACCCAGATTTTGAGGATTATTTTTCATACTTTAAGCCAACTTAAATCTGTAATTGTAGCTATATTAAACAAACTTCACATTTATTGTAAGGTTATCACACAAATTAATTTTCATGAAACCATTTTATTAAGTAAGAGAGGAGCACTATTTTACTTTTGGGTAAGTTTAAATAAATAAAAAGTTTAAGTTGAGGTAATGCAAAATATTGATTTGGGAACAATAACACTTTTTTGTACATTTGACTTAATAAATTTTGTTAATTGAAATTATAAACTTAATCTTAAAGAACAAAATTCATTTAGGTCTTACTAATTGAAACAACTCAATTAAGTTGATTTAACTATTTCCTTTTTTTCTTTGGTGAAGATGAGATTGAAAGAAAGATGGCAAAAACAACGGGAGTAAAAAAAGACTGGGAGGTGGTAATATAGAGTATAGAGAAGATTGGGAAAATGAGAAGAGCGAGGTTAATGGGAAAAGTGAAACACTTATATCAACATTAAGATTTGGACACTGCAGGTTAAATACTACTTTGTTTAAAATGGCAAAGCATCAAGGTTGTAGGTGTGATTACCGTGAACAACAGGAAACAATGCAACATGTTGTAATGCATTGTCAGACATTTAAATCTGAAAGAGGGCAGCTAATTTGTTAGCATTCTACAGAAAGAGTCAGTGTTACATGATTATTTCAATACCTCAAACAGACAGCTGATGGAGAGAAATGTTTTTTTAACTTTATTTGTGATTTTTTTTTAGTTCCAGTGTTGGTACTAGATATACCGGTCCATACTTCTTACCAGTAGATGGCAGAAATGCCCTATTTCGTTGTTTGCTAACCGCCAAATAAACACCAAAGAAGAAAGAGCAGGAAGAAGTTATTAACCTTAGAAAAGAGGCTCTGAAACGCTCCACGTCAGACAATTCAGAAAATTCCCTCAGAGGAAGACATCAGCGTTTACTCTTTTTTTTCTTTCTTTCTTTCTTTCTTTCTTTTTTTTTTTTTTTTTTTTTTTACTCTTGAATGTGAGGAGATGTCCAGATTTCAGGATGAAGAAGATTTATTCGAGCGGCGGCTGCTCACTGAGGTTAGCAGAGACATGGGACAAAGAACACCGTCTGGATACGAAGAGGAGCTCCAGCGACAAAGAGAACTACTGGATGTGGTTATAGTACCTGAGATAGAGCTGCAAGGAGCAGGTTGGTTTCTGAACATGTGTGTGATGATGTTTAGAGGAATTGAGCAAATAGCTAAGGTTTGCAGAAAAAAAATCATAAATTCCTCTGGAAATGTGGTGGGGTTTTGCTATGTGGAAAAGGGTTTATGCACGTTTTTGTCTTAGTTTAATAATATCCGTTAATCGTGTGTGTGACAGAGAGAGAGAGAGAGAGAGACTCACAATATCCTCCTCAAGTAAGTGTTACGTAAGGGGCAACATCTGACTAATGCCTATACGAAAGTGCTAAAAGTTGCTAGCTGTGTCCCAATTGAGGGTCTGGAGGACCTCTTCGTAGCCAGCGTAGACATCGAAGGCCGAACTTGGTTCGGTCGGTCTAGGGTGCGTCCCAAAGCTCCCAAATTCCATCCTTCCTTCCTCCACTTGCGTATGGTCCCTCCCAGCAGAGATGATGAGAGGTGCATGGGAGAGATGCGAGGAAATGAAGAGAGGAGAGAGGAATGGAGGAGATTCGTTTTTTGAGCAATGGGACATCCTTTCCTTCGGAGCGTCACATGAAGCGATGTGTTTCAGTGATGACAGCATCAGCTGATCACCTCTGGATCATCTGTCAGTCAGCTCTAACAGCTGTTTGTGTGTCTGCACATGTGCGCTGTAATAACTGATCAAACATAAACAGTAACCTCACCTGTTTAACAAACACGTTACCATGAAGAAAACCTGCTCTCTGTTTATTCTGTGTGCTGTTTAGAAGCTCATGAATCACTTTACCAGTAAAATGCGTAATTGTGAGATTATTCATGAACTATTTAGCCTTTATCTAGAGCGCATCTGATTGTGAACTCTGAAACTTATTAATATAACCTTGTTTATTGTGTCTCAGGAGATTTTATTTATCAGCTTTCAGTTTTCAGTATTAATCCTCCGTTATATTGATTTCTGATGGTGGCTGTGTTCAGTATTTTGTGCTTTAAACTCACAACAAACACTTTTTTAATCCCAGCTTCATGACCTGTTTCTGAATAATCCTTCCTGCTTGTCCTCAGCTTGTCCATTCTGTCATTAAACTCTGTGTTTGTAAAGTTTCATGTCAAGGAGTCTGTGCCGCTGCAGCGTCCAATCAGAGAGTGATATTTCATATGGGGGCGTGTCGGTCAGTGAAAAGACTTCTGCAAAGTCAGCTTTCATGTTTCCTCGATGACAGCTCCTCTGATCAGTCTCCTCCCTCCCCTCTCTGCCGAGCATAATTATCACTTTGGGACAAACATAACCATAGCTTGTACAAAAATATAAATAAATAAAATTTAAAAAGTACAAAAACAGTACAATTTATATGAACAAGTATACACAAACACTTTATCAAAAAAGGGGGAAAAAATAAAATAGATATATGATAGATGGGTAAGAAAAGGAGACAGACCAAAAAAGGGAGGGGGGAGCTTACATGAGGGTCTCAGTCAGATATGTTTGTGCACGGCAGATTGTTTGAATACTCCAGGAAGGAGTGCAGAGCCCTGGCTACAATACCTCAACTCTTCTTGTTTTAGATGTGAAGTTAAATCTCTAACCCACCAAGCATGTGAAGGAGGAGCACAGTGTTTCCACTTAAGAAGAATAAGTTGGTGAATTAGAAGAAAGGCAGTATTAATCCTTCATTACATTGGTTTGATGATGGTTGTGTTCAGTGTTTCGTGCTTTAAACTCACAACAAACACTTTATTACCAGATTTATGATCAGTTTTTGAACGATCCTCAGAGCCTGTCCTCAGCTCGTCTTTTCTCTCATTAAACTCTGTTGTGTTTGTGAGGTTGCATGTAGAGATGTCTGAGCTGCTGCAGCGTCCAGTCAGAGAGTGATATTCAATATGGGGGTGTTTCTGTCATAGAAAAGACTTCCGCTAAGCCAGCTCTCGTGTTTTCTCGATGATAGCTCCTCTGATCAGTCTCCTCCATCCTCTCTCCTCTTTCTTTTGAGCACAGTTATCGCTTTTGGACAGTCCTCATAATGGCGACTGAAAAAGTACTTCCAGTGCCAAGAAGGAGATAGGACAGAGGAGGCACGAAACTAACACATTAAGACGCACCCAGAGACTCAAGCCCCTTGTTCAGTACATTCAGAATCAGTACACAAACCACTTTGACTGTTGTTTTTCACATTGTAGTTTTCACTATGCAGATGAGAGAGGCACACAATTAAACTTTGGGCTACTAATTTTTTTTTAATGTGATCAAATTAAAACTTAAAAAATAAATAAAAAAAACACAAAGTGCAGTGTAATTTGAAAAACATTCCTCAAAAGAGGACTGAAAAAAACCCTTTAGGCTCTCAAAAGGACAATGCAGAAGAGTAAATGTAGACCAGAACTTCACTGCCAACGTATATAACAAATTGACAAGGTAGAAACTTTTTACAGTACTGTTTATCACTGTTTTTCAAATTTTCTAAAACAAAACATTAACGTAAAAGTGCGATTGGAAATGAAAAACAATTTTACTTCAAAACAAAGTCAAGAGACAAAAATAAAGAAAAAAAGAACACCAGCATGCCAGGTGAACGTGCTTTTTTTGTTTCTGTTTTTTTTATATTCTTTTTTAATTACACCAATTTTATTGAAAATTTTAAACAGTATGTCTATTAGAAGTTATGCACACAGAAAAAAACAAGGGGTAACAAACTGAAATCTTTCAGTTTGCAGCTTTTCTCACACTAAGCTCATTGGCTTTTCATTCACAACCAGCTGTTCTCAGTACGATGTCAAGCAGAGCTTAACATTGTGCGTTACAGAGCTGCAGAGAAGTACTAAATAATTTTGTGAACAAGTCTTTGAACTTAACACTTTACTGAGTTGGTTCAGTGCTGAAAAGAGCTGCTTTTCCCACCATAAATGGTGTCATTATTCCTGAATCCCTGTTATTGTTGTCTTTCTGCCCTCTACTGGTTTGGTGGTATTTTGCAGTTATCTCCCCTACCCAGTTTTCACACTGACAAACTCGGCCTCACCTAAAGCTGCGTTTCCACCAAGCAGTACGGGTCGGTTCAGTACGGTTTGGGACGGTTTGGGACAGTAGAGTCTCATCCCATTTGCGTTTCCACAGCAAACTGTGCCCTTTCGTGGTGGGCGGCGTGTAAGCTGGATGCCAGAAGCCACAGCTGATAAACAATAGCGCAACGCCATAGTAGCTTACCCCGCTATTAAATCCAACAAAGAAGAAAACGCGACACAGTAAACAAAGAGCACGGATGGAAGACATGCAGCATTTGGTCCTCTCTGTGATTTTCATGTAGCTCTCTGTTACAAAGTGCAATCAAGCTTCGTTTCAGAGAAGTCTGTGAGCCGCCAGGAGAAATGCAGCCGCTGTCGGGGTGAGTGACGAGTCTGTTGACCAATCAACCGTCTGCAGTGTGTTGCTCCACCTCCCGAGAGCGGATCGGTTCAGTCTGGCACCCATACGAAAGGGTCCCAAAAAAGTGGGACGGCTCGTCTCGGTTTTTAGGGATCCGTCCCGGGATGAGTCTGTGAAAACGCCGCTAAAAGCGCACCGTACCGAGACGAACCGACCCGGACTGCTTGGTGGAAACGCGGCATTAGATTATTTGTCTGGGTTGAGCAGGGGTGTATTTAATGGTTTGGGGGCCCAAGGCAAACAAGTCATTAGCGCCTCTATGTCCTTGTAACTCATCATCCTCAGAGCTTTACTGGCCTTCCCCTGCAGGTCGATTGTCTCTTCCTGAGAATCAAGGCATTTAACAGTGTAAATCTTGTACATGGTAATAACACTAAATGCAGTTACTTAAGTTCTGTACTTAATTTGGATTTTGAAAAAAGGTGAATAAATTATTTAAGCCACATTTCCCTGCATTTAAAATCTTTTACAGTTATTTGACAGCTTATGTTACTAGTTACATAACCATGTTTAAGATAAGATACGATAAGCTGAGGTATTTCTTTATTTGTCCCTCAATGAGAAAAATTAACAGAAATACAGTAGCTAGCAAAAAAGTATGAAGTGAAAAAAATTACAATGGTAAAATATGAATAGAATAATTCAGTTAAGAAACAATATTTACATATCAAGCATAACATGAAACTGAAAAAAAAATCTGATGATAGTTATGGTATTTAACATTTTTATGTTACAGTTAATATGTTGTAGTATGTTCTCTGCCAAAAAGTTTGAATTTAAGAAAATTATCCTATTTCCTGAGTTAGATGAAGTCTTTGAAATGCTAGAAGTCTTGTGTTTATTTTAGGTGTCAGTGCAACATTGTTTGTATTGCAACTTGTTGAAATTGAGAAAAAAAAAGAAAAAGGAAATTGTTTTAAACCACTTTCTTGCTGAATCTACAGCCCATTGAATGAGAAGGGAGGGGGAGTACCCAAAATGATCTGGAAAGATTAAGCATTTTGATTTATTTTGAAGCATGTGAAGTAAGATTAAAAAAATGCTTTAATTGAAAGAAACTTAACAAATCAGTTTTTATGAGATGTTTTGGGGGCCCTAGGAATCGTTGGGCCCCAGGCAATTGCCTGTGTTTGCCTAATTGTAGGTACGCCCCTGGGCTTGAGTTCAAATGTTGTTTCACATTTATTTTAAGAGGCTGTTGGGGCACAGCTTCTCCCTGAGTAACGCATGCCCTAAGCATTCAATGCAACACATGCACCTCCTGAAGAATGATCTAGTTCCTTGCATGCAACTTTGAAATATATGAATCCATATCTGTGGGTGGCAGTTGTGTATAAACAGGTGGACTCCACCTCAAGTAGGGATGTCCCGATATTACATTTTCATTTCCATATTAATCCGATATGATATCAGCATTAAACATGCATACTTTTCTTACTTATTTTGTAGTCTGTCTGTCATGTTAGAAAAGGCTTGACTAAGTGATATTGTTCAAACAAAGAACAGTAGTCAGCAACAGTAGGTATGAGGAAAAAGGACCCATTTATTATTAACCAGTGGGTAACAGAAACTGCTTATATCGGAGATTTTAGATGCATTCCGATACGATACCCATACTTGTTTTTTTGCTGATATCGGGCCAATATCTGATATAAATATCGGACTGGGACACCTCTAACCTCTAGTACTTCTTTGGGACTTAAGGCTCATTTATGCTCAAGGCTAAGTACGGTTTCAGACAGAACCTTCTATCTGTGCTCTGTGTTCATTTGGTTCGTATTTCTGCATATTTCCAGAAAGCTTTCAGATACAGACCAAACAGAGCAGTACCACCAGAAACACAGAGGGCAGTGTTCCTGTTACTATCAGATACACAGCTTCAGGGCCACATGAAGAAGAAATAATGATGGCTAAACACCAGCCATCACCTCCTACAATGCTGCTTCACTTTGTCTTTATGTTAGAAGTACATCAACAAAACTCCTCCACAGTCACCGTGTTTGTTTTTGAGTTTGTTGTCATAAGCTTTTGACTTTGGGACATTTGAAAATGTCATAGCTTTGATGTTAAATAAATCCTTATGTATGGTAAATGCAGCTTCTCTAGTAAGCATAAGGTATGAAGCATATTTCAAAATACAAACTGAAGAAAGACATGAAATAACTGCTTCTCTTGAAGACTTGATACATTTTCTGAGTGAAAAACGTACACACAGCTTCACTTTTTACACATATTTATTTATGTGTTCACAAAAATATTCAACAACTGTTTTAATTTGTCATTATGTTTTGGAAACCACTGCAGTCTGTCACCAAGGAGAGCCAGATGATTATTGATCACCTCGTAAAGACTCCCAGTTCAGCAGCAGAGCTGAAAATAAAGAGCATGTTTTTTTTTTTCTTTCCTATTTTCTTTCCCATCAGGAAGATGATCTAATATCTCCTTAATATTTGTTCTCTGTGTCCTGCAGATGTTCAGCTTGTTATTGTAAAGAAAGAGGAGCTTCCCCCTGAGCAGCAGGAGAGGAGCCCCTATCCAGACCAGGAGGATAATGAGTTCCCACTCATCAAAGAGGAACAGGAGGAATTGTGGATCGGTCAGAGCAGAGAGCAGCTTCAAGAACTGGAGGAGGCTGATACCAAGTTCCTGTTTCCTTCAGTCCATATGAAGAGTGAAAAAAATGATGAAGAGGAACCTGAGTCCTCACTGCTTCATCAGAGACTAACTGACTATATGGAAACAGCAGCTGGTGGAGAGGACTGTGGAAGACCAGAACCAGAGAGGAGCTCAGATCCAGAAAGAAATTTCCAACCAGAGATTGAGGTTAAGATCGAAGCCTGGTCAGATACTGGATCAGAGACTGAAGCCTCCTCAGATACTGGACCAGGGACTGAAGAAGTGGCAGATGAAGATGAAGCAGAGACTGTACAGTCACACAATATCTCAGAGCATCATCAAACCAATCATGCTTTCGCAGAAACAAGACCTTTCAAATGCTCTGAGTGTGGAAAAGGGTTTGACCAAAACAAGTATTTAAACAGACACATGTTAGTTCACACTCAAGAAAGACCTTTCAGCTGCCCCAAATGTGAGAAAGGATTTAAATTTAAAGGACATCTGAAAACACACATGCTTGTTCACTCAAAAGAAAGACCTCTAAGCTGCTCTGAATGTGGGAAAGGATTTAGACAAAGAGGAAATCTGGCTACACATATGTTAGTTCACACCAAAAAGAATCGTTATAGTTGTTCTGAGTGTGGGAAAGGATTTAAACATAAAGTAAACCTGACAGGACATATGTTTGTCCACATGAAAGAAAAACCATACAGCTGTTCTGAATGTGGGAAAGGGTTTACCCTTAAGGGAAACATGACTAAACATATGGCTGTGCACTCAAAAGGAAACTCTTTCAGCTGCTCTGAATGTGGGAGAACATTTAACTATAGCTCAAATCTGAAGAAACACATGTTTGTTCATGCCAAAGAAAAACCTTACAGCTGTTCTGAGTATGGGAAAGAATTAACCCTTGAAGTCAAATCTAACTAAACATGTGCCTGTTCACTCAAAAGAAACCCTTTCAGCTGCTTTGAATGTGGGAGAAGATTTAACTGTAACTGAAATCTGACAAAACATGTGACCTTCCAGACAAAAAAACCCTTACTTACCTACTTCAAGAAGAATTTACCGCTAAAGTCATCTGGCAACAGACAGTTTCAATTGGAACTGACCTTGAACTTCACAAAGCAATTAACAGTTGGGAAGGAAGCCTTCTCAGCTGCTCTGAATGAAGCACATTTTATTTGAGTTTAAAGTTAAGAAGAAATGGAAATGTGTTATTGAAAGCCATGAAAAACTGTAAAAAGTGTATAAATATTATAAAGAAATCTGTGTGGCTGTCAACATGGTTCGTATGAATGTCTTCATTTATAAGGCTGTTTAGCGTACCCTTGAGGGGGTGGTTTGAGGGGTCAGATTTTCAGAGTCTTAGTCCTAGGACAATATGAATGATGTTACAAAAATTTTAGGAGGTTGGTTTTTATTTGAGAACAGTTGTTTTCTTTAGCTTTTGAAATTCAATTAAAATAACTGTAGCAGAAGAGGGACAGAAAGTCAGACAAAGAACTATAGATAAGTTGCTCAAGAAGATATATTACATGTAAACTTAGACTTTTTTTTTTTATAAAACACACACACATATATATATTCATCTTTCTATCCATTGATAGATAGATGAATATATATATATATATATATATATATATAATATATATATATATATATATATATATATATATATATATATATATATATATATATATTGTTACGCCCGGCTCTCAGGCGCACCAAAGGAAGGAGACAACTCCAAGGTTTAAACCGGTTTACGTTTGTTTTTATTATTTAAAAAGCAAAAGTCCATAATATCTCTTCTGGAATCAGAGCTACTCGGCGCAGCCGCGCAGAGACATCCAGAACGACGACCACGTCCACACACAAGAGAGCCCGCAGCCCCCCTGCAGGCTCGAAGAAGTACGAGGCCCAACCCTCACACTGGCCAGGTGTTTCGGGTTGCTCCATCATGCATGTTCCACCTACTCCAGACGTCACCTATGAGAGAGAGCAGGGCAGCTCAACAGTGCCACACAAGCATGGACGGCTTCATGGGCCGTCACACCCCCCCTCATGAAGACAGGGTCCCAAAGGGAACCGTAATGTAACCCATGTGGTTTAACCCTATGAAAAATGCAGGACAAAAACACAGGAAACAAAACAAAAACACCTCACCGCATCCATCTGGGGTCTCCTCGACACACCCATCCTCCTCAGCAACTGGATCCTGGAAGCATTTAAGAGCAGGAAGGAATGCCTAGGAAACCCTGACAGAGCGGAATAAAAATAAACACAGACTCATTCCTGAGGAGCCCGGGACAGCGCATCTGCAACTACGTTGTCCCGCCCCTTAATGTGGCAGATTTTAAGACTATAAGACTGCAGGAACAGAGCCCAACGTACAAGCCTCCGGTTTGGACTCTGTAAAGAACTTAAAAATGTTAGAGGGTTATGGTCTGTAAACACCACCACTGGACCAGAGCTGACATAAACATGGAAGTGTTGCAATGCTAACACTAGAGCCAGTGTCTCCTTCTCTATCACAGAATAGTTCAGTTGATGTTTGTTAAACTTCCTGGAAAAGAAACACACAGGCCTATCCACACCCATCTCATCAGGCTCCCGAACATCCTCACTCACCTGTGCTGCCTCAACCAGATGAGACCCTGACACTGCCATGCAGGCTGGATGGACACCCTCTGCACCCCCACTCTCACTCTCTGACTGTCGGTCAGATGACTGATAGGGCTTAAGCAGATTAACATGACAGAGCTGAGTATGTGACTTTCTATCCGGAGTAGCAATCACATAGTTCTGCTCTGACAGTTGCTCCATCACTGTATAAGGACCTAAAAACTTGGCCTGGAAGGGAGACGTCACAAGGGGTAGCAAAGCTAGCACCTGATCGCCTGGAAGGAACACTCGCTTCTCTGCATGACGGTCAAAAAGCTTCTTCATCTTCCCTTGGGCCGCAACCAGCTTCTCCCGAGCCACCTCCTGAGCCCGATACAGCCTATACCTGAAGCCATTTACATACTCTAGCAGGTTCTGGGGAGGTGGAGCATCAGTCTAGCCGTCTTGCACCAAGGCCAAAGGCCCCCGAACCTTGTGACCGAACACAAGGTCGTTTGGACTGAACCCAGTGCTCTCCTGGACCACCTCACGAGCTGACAAAAGTAACCAGGGCAAGCCTTCCTCCCAGTCTCGGTTCATCTGCACACAGTATGCCCTCAACATTGACTTTAGCGTCTGATGGAAGCGCTCTAAGGCTCCCTGGCTCTGTGGATGGTATGCGGATGCCTGATTGTGAGCGACCTGCAACTGTTTTAGCACCTGTGCAAACAAACGTGACGAGAAATTCGACCCCTGGTCAGATTGGATCACCCTGGGAATACCAAACACAGAAACAAACTGGGTTAAGGCACGCACAATAGCTCTAGCTGTGATTGTTCTTAAGGGATAAGCAGCAGGGTATCTGGTATTTTGGCACATTACAGTCAAAAGGTATTTGGCACCTGATTTAGAAGGCGGCAGCGGACCCACGCAGTCAATTATGAGATGCTCAAATGGCTGTCCTATTGCTGGGATTGGACACAAGGGTGCTGGGCTAATACCCTGATTGGGTTTACCTGTTACCTGACACACATGACACGACTTGAGGTAAGAGGAAACATCACGCTTAAGTTTAGGCCAGAAGAAGTACCTCAAGATGCGGTCATAGGTCTTCCTTACTCCTAAATGGCCAGACTGGTCATGAGAAATTTTTAACACCACATCGCGGAGCTTAGACGGCACCACCACCTGGTACACAGGTTCACCGACAAAGTCCTCCCATTGTGGCACCCATTTCCTCATCAAGACCTCATCCTTCACAAAGTAACACTGTGCATGATTTTTCACCTCACCAACGGGCTGCGCCACTTCCCACAAGGGCCTCAAAGACTCATCCCCTCGCTGCTCCAACACCAGATCACTGCGAGACACCAACCAAGGAGCATCAACACTGAACACATCAACATCCAGAGAAAAGTCTCCATTTGTACCACCTGCTTCCTTTGACTGAGCCTTTGCCATTGCCCGTGTCACTGCACACGCAGCAAAGACACCTGGAATCTCACTTCCACTCTCTTCAGGCACCTTCCTTATCAGGGGTGTAGGAGCAATCACAGGAAGGGTTGCTCCCTGGTTGGAGCACCCCTGACCACCAGCAGAAGAGTGGATTGGAGCAGGGCACTGCTTGTCCGACCACACCTGGCTTCCTGCAATGTCATTACCCAAAATCAGCTGGATGCCCTCCAGAGGCAGCGCAGGCCGCACCGCAACTGCAACTTCACCCTGAAACAACTCACAGGACAACCACATTTTATGCTGGGGAACACACAAGATTTCCATTCCCATGCCCCGCACTGGAATACAAGCCCCTGTTCTACTCACATCAGAAAAAGGTAAGGTAGATGCAACAATGAAAGAGTCGAACGCACCAGTGTCTCTCAATATCTGTACAGCTACCTGTTCTCCTCCCTCCACCAGAGACACAGAGCCTTCTCTAATGAAGGGCAGGTAAGAAGTGAGCTCCTGACAACTTACCGCAGGTCTCGACTCCCCCCCAGTGACACCTTTCAGCTGCCCAGCCACTGGCGCTGCACACATGACTGGCTTGGGATTTACAGAAGCTCCAGCTTGCTTCTGCCTAGATTTGAAAGCAAAGCAGTCTCGTTTTATATGACCCTTTCTTTGACAGAAGTGACAAATTTTATCACACTCACGAACTCCACGTTCTTTCCCATGGTCGGCTCCCCAGTTCCCCCCTGGGCGGGAGGACCAGGCCCCCACAGCCGACTGACGTCCTCTGTGCGCCCCTGCACTCTGCGCACTGGCATGCCAGGACTCTCCACCATGTGTCAAAGTGTAGTCATCTGCCAAGGCAGCAGCCTCAGCCGCAGTCTTAACCCTACTCTCGCTGATGTAGACCGCAATTGCCTCGGGTACAGAGTTTTTAAACTGTTCCAAGATTAGTAGATCGCGCAGATCCTCATAACTGTGGACATCTGAAGCAGCACACCAACGATCGAACTGTGCTGACAGGTCACGCGCAAATTCAAGGTGGGACTTACTGCCTCTCTTCCAGCCGCGGAACCGCTGACGATAGGCCTCCGGCACTAACTCGTACGCCTTAAGAACGGCAGACTTCACCGCGTCGTAAGTGAGCTCCCCCCTGCTACTTAAAGCCGAGAAAGCTTCCTGAGCTCTGCCGGTCAACACGCATTGTAACATTAGTGTGCACACAGGATCACTCCACTCTCTTAAACTCGCCAAACGCTCAAACAAAACAAAAAACGTTTCAGGATCCCCCTCGTCAAATTTAGGTACGAGCCTCAAATCCCCTAACTCATCGCGCTTCGCAACACCATTAGAGAGAGTCGGACCGTCACTCAGCAACACCTCTGTTCCAACTTTTCCGTCGCCAATTAACGCAAGCTTCTGTCTCTGCAGCTCAATCTTAGCCTGCTCCGTCTCCTGTCGCAACTTCTCCACTGCTATGAACTTTTCCTGCCTCAGCCTTTCCACTTCCACTTCCTTTTGCGTCTCTAGTGTTATTTGTAAACGCATTAATTCTTTCTGTTGCTCGAATGTTAACCCCGTTGCGGGCCCTGATACCTGTGGGAAAGGAGGGACATCCTTACCGGCAGCGCCAAGCTCAGCTTTTCCAGCACCCAGGACTCCCATTTTTTCCAAACCGGATTTTAAACTCACTTTCACCGTCTCTACATTACGCCGTCTGTCCCCGACATCGATCGCAAAGTGATCAACTATTTTAATTAACTCATCCTTAGAGCAATCATCCAGAAAACTCTCATCCGGCGCGTCAACGAAAGCTTTTACCACAGGATCCATTTTCAAACAAACAAAGCACACTACGAGAACTGAGAACTGTTAAGTGTAGGTACGTACTGCGTGCACCAAGCATGAACTGCCTCCACCGGAGTTTCCCCCTGTCTGACTGCCTAACCGAAATCTGACTAGCTCACTCCCCCCTAGTCTTCATGAGGCGTGGCGGTGGGTAATTACGCACTGCAGCCCGGTGGCCCGAGAGAGGATCCCGGTGATGTTCACCCCCCTCGAAACCACGCATGTGCTCCCGAGCGGCGGTAGGAAAAAGGGAAAGGGATGCTCTCAACCACCGTACCTCAGCACTACCAAGCCCCCCCGACGAATCCCAAAGGAGAGACGCCGCTTAGACCTACCTGGGGAAACACCGACAGGTAACGCGCGCACACAAAAGCACACACACTACACTTACCTTCTCCAAATCTCCGTAGAAAGAAACACCGCACCGGTCCTGTTGATTCCAAAAAAAAAAATGAACGGGTTGGTTATCACAATTTTAAACCTTAGCGCGTCCCCCTAAGCGCATTACGCATGCTGGCACAGCAAGACAATCAGCTGAAGTGAGCCTCCACACACCGGAGCGCAATCACTCACTACCTGCAGCAGAGGAAATCCCAGGGAATGACGTCACACACACACCGGAGCCTAATCTCCCTCTCCCGCGTGCAACATAATTACCTAATCGCACTGACGCACTAATTTATCCCTTCGAAATCAAAAGACGAGCCCCCAATTTGTTACGCCCGGCTCTCAGGCGCACCAAAGGTAGGAGACAACTCCAAGGTTTAAACCGGTTTACGTTTGTTTTTATTATTTAAAAAGCAAAAGTCCATAATATCTCTTCTGAAATCAGAGCTACTCGGCGCAGCCGCGCAGAGACATCCAGAACGACGACCACGTCCACACACAAGAGAGCCCGCAGCCCCCCTGCAGGCTCGAAGAAGTAGGAGGCCCAACCCTCACACTGGCCAGGTGTTTCGGGTTGCTCCATCATGCATGTTCCACCTACTCCAGACGTCACCTATGAGAGAGAGCAGGGCAGCTCAACAGTGCCACACAAGCATGGACGGCTTCATGGGCCGTCACAATATATATATATAGTTTCAAGTTTCAGGGCTGGACACACATATATGTTCATCTATCTATCCATTGATAGATAGATGAATATTTATATTATATATATATATATATATATATATATATATATATATATATATATATATATATGTATATATGTATATATGTATATATATATATATATATATATATATATATATATATATATATATATATATATATATATATATATATATATATATATATATAGTTTCAAGTTTCAGGGCTGGACACACATATATGTTCATCTATCTATCCATTGATAGATAGATAGATGAATATTTATATTATATATATATATATATATAGTTTCAAGTTTCAGGGCTGTTGCTAGGTTACATTGAGTTTCTTCCCCCCCCCCCCCCCCCCCCAATGGCTGTAGTACATCAGATGTGTCTCCACTCTGTCAAGGCACTGTATCAGATAGGTATCCATTCAAGTCAATGTGTCAGCTCACACATAACGGTCTGTCTTCTTGGCTGGTCTGCAAGATCTCAGCTTATAGTAGCCCTCCTATTTTTGCAAGATGCTATATATAATAATGCATCAGGACAAGAAGTAGTGCACAGTGGCTACCTAGTGCCTTTCAAAATAAAGCAAACCATGTAAAAACCAGAGCCACAAACATGATGAAAAGAGCCGGACCAGAAGTCGACAGGTGTGAGGTTTTACAGCCCAACATGAATGAAGACAGGCTTATCAATGGAGTGGAAAGCTTGGGAACTTCTCTGTCTGTGACTCCAGCTGACTCAGCTGTCTGTTAGTCATGCAGCTTATCTGAATGAACACGCGGCCGGTGTGAGTTTGCAAATGCAGTCAACATGCAACACAGTGGAGCAGAACTACAGGCGTATCTGTTGTGTTCGGGGCAGTTTTCTTTGGTTTCAGGTCAGGAGACTGGCTAGGCCGCTCCAGGACCTTGAAATGGTTCTTAAGGAGCTCCTCCTTGGTCACACTGGCCATCCGTACCATGCCCAAGCATGCTTCAACCCTAAATCTAGTTTGTTGGGCAAGTATGCGAACCATGCTCAGGAATGGTGGACGACGATTGTGTCCTCTGAATGGCATCCCCTCTTGGCCCACAAATTTAATGGATCTGAATAAAAGTTCCAACACAGCCCTGGCAGTATTTTCGAGATGCTAAATGAGAAACCATAGTTGTTTTCAGTGTCACTAATGCATGCAGTGAATCAGAATGCAGGTCTGACAACTCGTGTAGAGCAAACTTTTCTCTTGCTTTTTTTTCCAGTTGCAAATCCGCCCTTAAAAAATGAGCTGTCACTGTGAGAGTGCACTAATTATTCCTTCTTCATGGCTTAGTTTCAGGTAAAGTAGAGCACAAAGTCTGTTTCTGAGACATAATGTATCATCTCCATTTTTCAAACTATCTTCATTGGAATGATCTCTCAAAACTTTCAGAGCCAAACCTTCCCCCAGTAAATTTTATGTTTGGTTGAAAAGGCTCTTCATCGTCTCCACCACTGGTAAAACGTCTCCTGGTAAAACAGGTTTTGCTTAGCTGGTAAACTGTTCTATAGCAGGGCTGCCTGCAGTTTCAGCTGGTGCAGTTGTTATTCTTTCACCCTTGCCATCATCAGTAACATTTGTTTTTGGTGTCCTAGACACATTACTTGCAAAAAAAGAAAAATCTGATACTCTCTTCTGTGTGGTCTCTTCTGTGTGCTGTCTCTCAACATTGTTGTTTGAAAGCGAAGAAGCTGCGTCCTGGTGAGGGAGGACTCGTCAACATTTTTATTTATTTTAAAAAAATATTTTTCCACACATCTTAAACTCTATTTAAATTCCTTCTGCATATACTTGTAATATTTTATAGTTTGTAGTTTTATTTCTTGAATTTCTGAAAGTTTACAGTCAGTGCGAAATGTAAGGTGCTACAGCCCGCAGCTGCCACCAGGGGGCGCTGCAGCCCCAGCATTACCCCCCTTTCTGAGCTGGTGAGATGAAAAGATTTAAAAGAAAAAGAAAATGGACAGAGATAGTGGAAAAAGATTACAAACCTTACATGAAACACAGATTGCAATCTATACACATGGATCAAAGGAGCCTAAAAATGGAAGTACCAGATTTCCGTTTGTTTTATTGTGTCTAAATGTAACTGTCAAGAAACGACTATCTGATCATTTATATATACAGCTGAGATGCTAGCTGTTGCAATGGTGCCACAGTGGGAAGAGCATAATACATTTAAAAGGTCATTGTATGTTCAGAGTCATTATCAGCACTTGAATCACTACAGTCCATGTCATCTCACAGCAGACCAGATATTCTCTGTGAAATTCTTGAAACATCATCCAGAATATACCATCAAGGGCCAGCAGTCAGATTCACGTGGGTACCTGGAAATGAAGGCATTGAGGGGAATGAAATTGCAGATTTTCCTGCAAAACAAGCACTGAAAGCTATAGAATAATGGAAATAACATTTAGTTAATCTGAAGCAAAGGCATTAAAACAAAAAGCAGGTAGAAGGGAAATCATAAGAAAATCTACCAAGGAACAAACAGTTATGCCCAGATTAAGACAAGGTCACATTGGATCAAATAAATCCATGTATTCAATTGGAAAACACCCAACACGGGGATGAGACTGTGGAGTCAAAGATG
Source organism: Halichoeres trimaculatus (assembly GCF_033239565.1). Lineage (NCBI taxonomy): Eukaryota > Metazoa > Chordata > Actinopteri > Labriformes > Labridae > Halichoeres > Halichoeres trimaculatus. The sequence goes on along the minus strand of NW_027437191.1, from coordinate 5,211,933 downwards.
AAACAGTGGAGCATGCTATATGTAAGTAAAAGTATAAAGAAATTCTTTTAAGAAAGATACAGGAAAGTGTAATGAGAGTGTTGAAGAATGTATTTAGTCTGGAAAAAGGGGAATATAAAGCAGTGTTTGAATTTTTGAAGCAAACAGAATTTAGTTTAAAGAAAATATGCACTCGGGCATGGTAGGTGGCGGTAATGCACATCTAACGTTAGAACATCCGCCATTAAACAACACGAAGAAGAGGAAGCAAATTCTGCTTTATAGTGATGTGAAACTCGATTCTTTTTACTGAATTGAGTTTAAATGAGTCACTCACCAAAGTGAATCATGTTTTTGAGTCATTTGAGTCACTCGAGTCAGTTACCCAGAAAGTGCATGGAAATCTATATTTCAGGGAGATTCATACCAGCGAAATGACAGAAAAGGACAATTAATACACTCCAATGTGAAAAAAAGAGTGAAAGATCATATGAGTCACTCACCAGCTTGACTCGTATGAGTCATTCAGTGAGTGAGTAAGTGCGACCTGTATGTGCTAAGAGTCGAGCCATGTTACGTATGTTCGAGCTGGCGAGTGACTCGTATGTGCTTTGAGTCATACTGGGAGTGAGTTAGTGATCCGTATGTACTGTGTGTGAGTTAATGACCTGTATACACTGTGAGTTGAGCCATTCTACGTACCAGCCATTCTCCCGTGATGTGAGTGAGGGGCTGGGCTACCATAAGCTTTGTACTGAGTCAGTAAATGAGTCATTTGGGGCGAAGAATCATGATTCTCGAGTCAGTAAAGTGATTCTCGGGTATTGAACGATTCGTTTATGATTCGCACAACACTCCTGCTTGATATGCTGACGTCTCTTCCTTCTGATGCTGGAGGAGTGGAGCCTCTGTGGTTGAGAGCAAATGTCTGCAACTGTCTTGAGAAAAACCCCTCAGAGAAAGCCCTCAACGTTTGGTTTTACTCTTTTTTGACTCTTGGATGTGAGGAGATTTCAGGATCTTGAAGGTTTATGTGAGCGGTGGCTGCTCGCTGCGGTCGTCCAGAGACATGGACGAACAAAGAACACCGGCTGGATACGAAGAGGAGCTCAAGCATCAGAGAGAACTACTGGATGAGATTCCATTACCTGAGATCAAACTGCACAGTGAAGGTTTGTTTGTGAAATATGTGTGATAATGTTTCGGGGAATCGAGCCAGAACTTAAGGTTTACAGGCGTAACCTATGACCCAATACATTCGACGCATGCGAAAATCAGTATAAAATCCCCCAAATGCATCCGCAGTGCAATAAATCACGATCAAGACCAGAACGGGCTGAATATGCTCCATGCTAACATGCTAACTGCAGTGCTTTACTTTAAGATGGCGACATGTCTTTTCTTCCTATTGTGACATTTTTGCTGAATCGCCCTCGACGTACTGTTACTGCCTTCCTCTGGTGTGGCGGTGTAGGGCTTTTGAGCAGGACCTGGGACATCATTTGGCTTCTCCATCCCCATGATGCCCATCTGTTACTGTCACAGATGTTATGTCCAAAATAGGCATGCAAATATTATAGATTTTTTGATTATAGATTATTGTCTGAGAAAAAATCACAGTTTCCAGGATTATTATGCATTACTTCAGAAGTTGACATTAAGGTAAATTTGCTCGGAGGCAAATCAGTTTTACTGGCTTCAACTCTTAAACCACTGGCCCAGGAACAGTAGCTTAGGTTTGAAAAAGATGTATAATACTATTATATATGTATTTTAACGTTTAACCTACTGTTGCTTTTTAACCTTGCTGTGCTAAGTATGTAAATTGATCTCCCAATGCCAATAATGAACAGATCTCCTGATTAATCTACATACCAGAGGAGAACCCACATTTATTCCTATAAACTACTGTAACTGTGCGTTCACACCAAAAGAGGCAAAAGCAGCAAGCACGCCCGTGAACAGACAGCGGCCAAAGCGGCTAAATATTTTAGCCGCCTTGGCCGCTCGTCACGTGACTGACGTCAGAGTAAAATCACGCTTGTCATTTAAAGGAGCTGCACAGCGGACTTCACAGCGGCAGCTGCTTGCTGTTGTTCAACTTGAATTTAAAGCATGAACATAATGTAAAATCACCATCTAATCAGTCACGAGTGGATTGACAGGCAGGAAGCAATTTACAAAGGAGATAATAATGATTTATCCATGACATCAAACTTTTACAGTTTTGAAATGTACTTAAATTCTGTGGAGGTAAGGAGCGCTCATTTGCACAGTGTGTGTGTGTTTGTGTGTGTGTTCTATAATCCTAAAGGAAAATACCCAGGAGCCGGACTCGATGTTAATCTTTTATTCAATAAATTAAACCCCTGTGCAGCCCGTGCGTATTCCCCGTTCCAAAATAAATCACAACCAAAATAAAACAATAATCTCAATGTCCATTAGGGCTGCATGATATGGCCAAAATCCAATACCTCGATATTTGTATTATATTATATTCTATATTGTATATATTATCACTATATTAATGTTAAATCCAACCCTTTAATGCATAAAATGACATCAGAATAATGATTCAAGCAGACCTTTGAGTTGGATTTAAAAAAAATTTAATGCAAAAAGGTGAAAATCTTTTATTCTAAACCAAACTTTATGTAGTTATATATCTTTAGTTACAGTAAAAAAAAAAAGCATTCAGATTTATTCAACTGGCTGATTATATTATATTGTTTTATATTATATTATATTATATTATATTATATTATATTATATTATATTAAATTATATTATATTATTTTATATTATATTATATTATATTATATTATATTATATTGTCTTACAGTTTGAAAATATAATGAACTAAAGTTGAAGATAATACTACTTTCACATTCATAAATCAGCTACCTGGATAATGTTGGTCATGCTGAAAAGACTTTAGTGACTTCTGTCTTTGAGCCTGGGGTCTGATTGAATTGTATTGGATTTGGGTTTGTCTTCTGATAATATCCCAGCATGCTGTATTTTGGTATTCAGCTGTAAAATAGCACCAAACTCATCTGCCGTTATGTTTCGAGCAGTGATCAGCTGATTGCTTTGACCGAACAGCACTTAGTGCGCAGAAGCGAAAGTGAAAGTTAAAAACATGCCGTGTAGAATTTTCCTGGGTGGGCGGGGGAGCGTGGTGCTCACTGTGAGAGGAGCATCGGCTGAGAGTGAAACGAGCGATTCACTGACGATACTTTGTACGTTTAGTTTACACGTACAGAGGAGAGGCTGCTCCACTGTTTCTGGGCTTTAACAGAACTGATAAATATCCACACAGAGAGGACGACAGCGCCCACAAAGCTCAGAGAAGAAGGTGGGACACAGGTTTATGCCGTCTCAGTTATCCACGGTTTGTCCCTCCGTTCAGACACTTGGTTTAACAGCCTGCTTCACTGAAGCTGTATAGCACAGTCCGCAGTGTCATACACTGATGTCAAGTGAGGATGTGATGATGGCGCGATCAGTTTGACAACAGAAGTTTGTCCGGTGTTTCTGCTGAGCCTCGCAACACACTAGATTCATTCCTTGCCATGGATAGTTCAGGTCAGTTAAAGTTATAATCTGGTTTGTGGCAAAATAAATATTTCCAAGAAAGGGGAAATACATGTGATAGTCCCGCTGGTGTCTAATATGTCTGTTAAAGTCTCTCACTGTCTTTGCAGAGTTGCGTTCAGGACAGCCTCTGATTTTAGAGCGCTGTATTACATGCCTACAAGTTGTCCACTGTTCAGGTTTTGTTCAAAGTCTTAAGAAGCGTAGAATTTTTTAAAAATTTAGCAAGCAAACCAGTCTCTTCCTGCAAATGTTTTGAGAAGACATGAAATTCAAAGCGATGTTGATCATTTTCCTTCGAGAGTGTGACAATTATGCTAGTGTTTCCATTTTTTGGATTGGACAAATTGCTTGTAATTGCCAGTCATTTAGCAAAGCCTGTTGGCTGTTGGCTTCATCAAGCCGTGACCTTCAACTCTCTCTGGATTGGTTTGCAGCTGAGTGTGAAGCGGCTGGGATGAGAATAAGCACCTCCAAATCAGAGTCCATGGTCCTCAGCCGTAAAAGGGTGGAGTGCCCTCTCTGGGTCGGGGATGAGATCCTTCCCCAAGTGGAGGAGTTTAAGTATCTCGGGGTCTTGTTCACGAGTGAGGGAAGGATGAAGTGAGAGGTCGACAGGCGGATCGGTGCGGCATCTGCAGTAATGCGTACTCTGCACAGGTCTGTCGTGGTGAAGAGGGAGCTGAGCTGGAAGGCGAAGCTCTCTGTTTACCGGTCGATCTTCGTTCCCACCCTCACCTATGGTCATGAGCTTTGGGTAGTGACCGAAAGAACAAGATTGCGGGTACAAGCTGCCGAAATGAGCTTCCTCCGTAGGGTGGCCAGGCTCTCCCTTAGAGATAGGGTGAGAAGCTCGGCTATCCGGGAGGAGCTCGGAGTAGAGCCGCTACTCCTCCGCGTTGAGAGGAGCCAGATGAGGTGGCTCGGGCATCTGATGAGGATGCCTCCTGGACGCCTCCCTGGTGAGGTGTTCAGGGCACGTCCCACTGGGAGGAGACCCCGGGGCAGACCCAGGACACGCTGGAGAGACTACATCTCTCGGCTGGCCTGGGAACGTCTTGGGATCCCCCCCGGAAGAGCTGGACAAAGTGGCTAGGGAGAAGGAAGTCTGGGCTTCCCTGCTTAGGCTGCTGCCCCCGCGACCCGACCCGGATAAGCGGAAGAAGATGGATGGATGGTATTTTGATCCCACCGACTGGTTTGGGATCCAGAGGGTTTCAACTTCAAAACTAGCTGGACTAAGTTAAATAGACTTAATAAGCTTTAACTATTATTTTTTACTATTCAGTATTGTTAACACAGAAAAACTGTGCTGCTTCACTTTCTCACTTCAAGCAAAGTTTATCTCCAAACCCAAAAATCACATCGGGACTCGGTATTGGCCGATACTTAATATTAGATAATTGGGATCGGTGGTAAAAAATGCTGATCGGGACATCCCTATTATACACATTTATTTTTCAAATCTAAAGTAATGTTCCTGAGCCAGTGGTTAATGAGTTGGGGCCAGTAACATGTACCTTCATGCCAACCCCTGAATTAATGACTAATACTCCTGTTAATTGTGAAATCATTATTATTCCTAAGACAATAATCGTACAGTCAAAATCTATAATCGTTTCATCCCTAGGTGTCAGTCAGTCATGGATAAAAATGAACTTTAATCCATTGACAGCAGCAAAAAAATTTATTCAATGTCCATAGTATGGGATAGGTGGGGTTAATATTAAAGTGTTAGACTCCGGTGAGAGACTTTTCTGTAACTTTGAAATATATGAATCAATATCTTTGGTTAACTGATGTTTTTAAACAGGTGAACACCTTCACCTTCCATCAGGAAGACAATCTAATTTCTCATTAATATTTGTTCACTGTGTCCTGCAGATATTCAGCTAGTAATTGTGAAGAAAGAGGAGCTTCCCCCTGAGCATCAGGAGACGAGCCCCTATCCAGACCAGGAGGATAATGAGTCCCCACTCATTAAAGAGGAACAGGAGGATAGTGAGTCCCCACTCATTAAAGAGGAACAGGAGGATAGTGAGTCCCCACTCATTAAAGAGGAACAGGAGGAACTGTGGATCAGTCAGAGCAGAGAGCAGCTTCAAGGACTGGAGGAGGCTGATACCAAGGTCCTGTTTCCTTCAGTCCATATGAAGAGTGAAAATGATGAAGAGAAACCTCAGTCCTCACTGCTTCATCAGAGACTAACTGACCATATGGAAACAGCAGCTGGTGGAGAGGACTGTGGAAGACCAGAACCAGAGAGGAGCTCAGATCCAGAAAGAAATTTACAACCAGAGATTGAGGTTAAGATCGAAGCCTCCTCAGATACTGGATCAGAGACTGAAGATGAGGCAGGCGACTGGAAGGATACTAGAGACTGTCTTAAAAGATTAAAATCTGCCACAAACAAAAAAACAGATACTGTAAAATCACAGAATTGTCCAGATCCTGGTAAAACCATTCATGTGGTTTCTGTAACAAAAAATAGACCTTTCAACTGCTCAGAATGTGGAAAATGTTTTAACCAAAAATCAATCCTGACAGCACATATGTTTGTTCACAGCAAAGAAAAACCATACAGTTGCTCTGAATGTGGAAAAGGATTTAATTCTGAAGCCAATATGACAAGACACATGTTTGTTCACTCAAAAGAAAAACCTTACAGCTGCTCTGAATGTGGGAAAGGTTTTAACATTAAAGGAAATATGACAAGACATATGGCCATTCACCGCAAAGAAAAACCATACAGCTGCCCTGAATGTGGTAAGAGGTTTCATCATAAAGGATATCTGATAAGACATATGGTTATCCACAGCATAGAAAAACCATACAATTGCCCTGACTGTGGTAAAGGATATAGTTCCAAAGAAAATCTCACTCAACACATGTATGTTCACACAAATGAAAAACCTTACAGCTGCTCTGAATGTGGGAAAGGTTTTAACGTCAAAGGAAATATGACAAGACATATGGCCATTCACCGCAAAGAAAAACCATACAGCTTTTCAAAAGAAAATCTGACTGCACATTTGGCTTTTCATGCAAGTGGAAATCTGTGCAGTTGCCTGAAATGTGGTAAAAGTTTTAAATCTAAATCAAATCTGGAAAGACACATGATTGTCCATTTGAGAAAAAGACCCTTCATCTGCTCTGATTGTGGGAAAGGGTTTAACCAAAAAGCACATCTGGTTGTACATATGTTTGTGCACAAAAAAGAAAAACCTTTCACTTGCTCAGAATGTGGGAAAGGATTTAAACACAAAATACTTCTTTCAAAACACATGATAGTTCACTCAAACGAAAAACCTTTCAGCTGCTCTAAGTGTGAGAAAGTATTTAAGCACAAAATTAGTCTAATTAAACATGTTTGTTTAATCCAAAGAAAACCATACAGTTGCTCGGAGTGTGGTAAAAGATATAATTCTGAAGGAAATCTGACAAGACACATGGTGGTGCACAACAAAGAAAAACCTTTCACATGCTCAGAATGTGGGAAAGGATTTAAGCACAAAAGATTTCTTTCAAAACATATGATAGTTCACGCAAAGGAAAAACCCTTCAGTTGCCCCAAATGTGGGAAAGGATTCAGGCACAAAATGAGTCTGATTAAACATGTGTGTTTACTCCAAAGAAAACCATTCAGTTGCTCTGAATGTGATTCAAGATATAATTCTGAAGAAGATCTGACAAGGCACATGATAGTTCACTCAAAAGAAAAGTTGTTCAGCTGCTTTGAGTGTGATAAAAGATTTAACATCAAAAGTAGTCTGACAAGACACAAAGCTGTTCACACCAAAGAAAAAACCTTCAGCTGCTCTGACTGTGGGAAAAGATTTAAGTACAAAACAAGTCTTAACACACATCATTGCTCATAAATGAGTAATTACTCAGCTGCTCTGGCTGCGGTGTAAGTGTTCCCTTTGAGCTAACCTCGGAGCTTCCTACAGCAACCCACAGTTGGGGGAAATTTCATCTACTCTGAATGAAGCAGAATCTCTTAATGTTCAGTTATTATGTATGTGTTGTTGAAAGTTTTTGTTAAGTGTATAAAATATTCAAATAAATGTGAATAGGAGTGTTTTCATTTATAAGGCAGATCAGTGTTCCATTGCAAAGGCGGTTGTAAGGGTTAGGTTTGTAGAGTCCTGTCTAACATAAGAAAAGAATTCTCTTTTGCTGTGAATGTGGAAGGCACCAACAAAATGTTCATCTACAATGTCTTCTTTCTCTTCTACTCACTCTTTTTTTACTACTTCTTCAACAAATTTCAGACGATTTAAACCATTCAAACTCTTAAATGTTCAGCTCATTCAGGACTACTGCTCTATGACTGTTTACATCTGTTTCGCAAATACTTTCCAAGATATGATACTTCTATACTTTTTACATGATTCTGGTCCAATTGAAACAAATGGCAGAATCTTCACAATTTGCACATTTAAAGACAATTCAGTCTCGTTTAAACCCTTCTCAATCATTCATACATACTTAATTTAACCTTCAAAACAGTCTGTCTGCAATTGCTTATAAAGTGCATTGTCTGGTTAATATAATTCATGATTACAATATCTTTAACTTAGCTCACCTTGTCACACTCATTATGCAAATATTGCTCTATTTTTTTATTCACCCTACTTTTGGTGTTATTGCTTATTTTGTTAAAATTGTTAAATCTTGCGGTCATTTGTATATGTGATGTTTGGGGTGCCTTTGTTTTTTCTGCTCCACTGCGAGTGTGCAAGGGGTATGTGTGTGTGTGTGTGTGGAGGAGGGGTGCAAGACGCAGGTGAAGAGTGGGGATTGGCTGCCAGAGCAAACAGGGATTGGGCCCCAAGTTCGAGAACAGGGATTGTTCTATTGAGAGATTGCTGCACTCCAATTGGAAGAGCGGCTGTATGTCAGCTATGTAAGAGGTACTTTGTTGGATCCCTGCCCTCTCTTCCTGGCACCTCTGCTGCTTTGAACAAAGGCCATCCATCTGGCTGCAGAAAGCTGAATGGTTCCTAAATCTGCACTACAATAATAAAATAATAAGTAGGTGGGAGAAGCCTCTTTTTGTTTAACCCTGTTTTCTCCTGTTTTTTGTTTAGTTTGCAGGCAAACAATCTTGTCATTTGTTTTGAGGATCTTGGTTTGGTTAGGTCAGCGCAGGGCCTGTTTGTTGTTTGAGCACAGCTCCTGAAAACCTTGTTTTGTTGTATATATAGGTCATTATCATATTGGAGGACATTTGGGCTTTAGAATTTTTGAAAAATTTACTTTCTGTTTCACAATGATCTGTTATATATTTATCAATGGTATATATTAAACTATGAAAAGCTTGATTGGTGCATCTCAGGCATTAAAGGATTTTCATTTATCGCATGTTTTATTTGATGAAAGCTATATCTAGCACAACCCTGTTACCAACACTCAGGAAGCTGAAAAGGCACATTAATTTACTTTTGAAATATAATTTCTTTACCATTAGGTTAAGGGAATACAATTCTCTCTGAATAACCATTTGACTACAGATTTTAGTTGATTTAAATTAATATAAACAACTTTAAAAAAGTACAATACCCAACTTTTAAAAAATGGCATGTGTCACTTTACTAATTTCGACATTTATTTTCAAATACTTGCTCTAAAACTTCATGCATATCTTTACTTAAACTGCTTAAATGCCAATATGGTTAACCCCTGTGAGCTTAGGAAATCATTTATAATTATTTTTGATTAAAATGATATGGTAACAGGGTTGAAATTAGAGTAACAGGGTTGCATTAAATCAGAGGGTTAAATGGCTTTATTTTTCTCATAGAAAAATATGTAAATGTAAAAAAATGCTCAAGACCACAGAAACAATTCAATCAGGAGAGACTTAAACACCATAAAGAGTTATGAACCAATTTAATGAATAAATGCATGCAAAGATAGTTTGGCGGTTAGACCCCATCAATCATTGAGCAATTAATAAATGAAAGGGGGTGCAATGACATTGAGAATTATGATATCCCCCGATGGAGTCTAGACACTGGTGGTGGTGAAAGTCCTAAGAGGCTTGATCTGTGATTCATTGAGAACTGCGGGCTGCGGACTTCGGACTCGGGCTGCGGACTGCTGGGCTGAGAACTGCTGGGCTGCGACTGCGAGGCTGCGAACTGCAATCTGCTGCTGCAGGGCGGACGACTGCTGGGCTGAAGAAAGAGGACTGAGCCATAGAGACTGGGGGTGTCTGGGGAGGAGGAGGGTCGAGACGCGAGCCTGAAAGACAGCTGACAAGCAGAAGAGATGGCATTTAAACTTTGACAGCTATGAAATGACTGGCTAACGATTGAAGAGGAAATGATGTGATTGGACAGAGAAAAAAAAAAAAAAAAATTTGACGCGCCTCCCAGTCAGCTGATAGACAAAGCGGGAAAGAATGAGTGAACAGAAGTGTGTGTGAGTGTGCCCCAAGTCTTCCTGACTGAACTTTCGCTAAGCTTCATTTGTTGAATAATCTTCATATATTCATTGTAAAAATGTATGTTTGCACTATTATTGAACAATAAGCAATTCAAATATATGCTGCTTTGGCTTGAAAAAAAACACACATGCAAAAGCAACAATTTTCAAAAAAACAAACAAAAATCAAGTGCAAGAATATTCCGAAAACACTTTGTCACTGCAAACTTGCCAGTTTTCAAAAATAGAAACAAATATAAAGTACAAACATATTCACTCTAAGTCAGTGCAAACGCTGCACTTTTCAAAACACAAACAAATACCAAGTGCAAAAGTGCAAAATGGTAGAAAATAGTGTAACTTTCCACAGCCCAATGGAAATATGACATTTAAATGTCATAATTTTTTAACAGGATATCCCAAATGTCCCTTGCAATGTCTACATGCCGGGGGCTAGGCATGAGGGTTTAGCCCAAAAGTTTTGATGCCGGTAGCTCAAAGTAGCTGGATAGGCTGCAGATTTGAGCCCCTGGGTGGCACTCTGGAGCATTAATGTTAGTGCAACCAGTGATGGAAATGCACTGAAGCTGTGACACTGAACCTCTGTGTGCATTTCGGTCCCGATTCAACGATGTACAAGACACTGCCAGCCGTTTTCAGAGCAGAGAGCTTCATACTGCCAGCTGTTTTAGCGCATTTTGACCTATCTTTCAAGACCCACAGAATATTGAGTTCTATGACTATGTAAACACAGAAACTACCAAAATAAAGAGTAGACTCTCTTCTTTCATCAGAAAAAAAGATTGTCTCTACCCTTTTCTGTACTTTAGTAATTGACTGTAGAACATAGGCTGGTTTCACCAAAAACACCTGTTTCTGACCAGAAAACTGAGATAACAAGCGTTTTGTGAAAACAAGCATGTGAAGCAGGGCAGTGGCTTTAATGCTAAAAATTTCTGCTTTAGTGACAGCTCGAACATCTCAGCAGTGGTCTCTTTCAATATAACAACAAAAACAACACTGATAAAGGGCTTTTGATGGAAAAAATAATCGTTTATTTACAAACATTTAACTGTATGCAATTTCATTTGACACCAATGTATGAACTTTATGGTAAGTATGATTTCTGCTCTTTGTGTGTGTGTGTGTGTGTGTGTGTGTGTGTGTGTGTGTGTGTGTGTGTGTGTGTGTGTGTGTGTGTGTGTGACAAGGGTGTGTGTGTGGGGGGGATGTTTGGGTGTGTGTGTGTGTGTGTGTGTGTGTGTGTGTGTGTGTGTGTGTTCAACTCTGGACAGAGTAGTTCACCTTTCTGTGATATGCTGTAAAACACACAGATTGTCAGGGTGGGCTTGTAAATACAGCCGAGCATACAGGTTGGTTTGATCTGCGATATGTTGGAGCAGCTTATCAGTCAGGAAGAGCTTCAGAAAGTCAGCAGGCAGGGCAGAATCTGATATCGGTCTGCATTCACGCTTTATTTAGAGAATTTTCAGTGCGTTACTTTCACACAAAAACACCGCTAAATTAGGTTCTAGTTCTCATTGTGTCGTAAAACGGCGCTACCTCTGCAGAGCCACAGCTGGCTACAAGACGCTCGCCGCTTAGTGTATCAGTCCGCACGCGGCGTGCAAGATATAAAACCCAGTTAGCCTGCCAGGACGAAGAGACACGATGAAAACGAGAGCGCGTTTCTTCTTGTTCTGATTTTATATATCATTCTGATAGGTAAATGTAAACTACCTGTGAGGCGCCTTATTTCCCTTGGAGACCGATGGTGGCGCATGTAATGCACTCTATGTCAAATCAGCAGGATTATACAGAAGAAGAAGAGATGCTGCAGGAACCAATTACATGCGTTGGGGGTGTGGATTTCCCAATGTCATCCTAGGAAAAAAAAAAACTCGCGTACGGTGCTGACAACTGCCGAAAACTGTCGTAAAATTGGTTGGGAAAATGTGTCAGATTAATTTACATCCTAAAGGCTATTAATATTGTCAAAAACTAAAACTAAGGGAATTTTGTCTTTAATTTTAGTTAGTTTCAGTTAGTTTTGTGAACACAAGATACAGTTTTAGTTTATTTATCGTTTTTGTTTTCTTTTCTAGTTTTCATTAGTTTCAGTTAACTGCAATGTATTTTAAATATTAGTTTTCCTTTTTATTTTCGTTTTAGTTAACTATTATAACCTTAGGTGACACGCACCATGAGCTACACTGAGTTTCATCAAAGGCTTTTTGACGACGACCCCCCCCCCCACACAATCATGACACACTACTTCTTCAAACCACTAATCTGCTCAAGTGTGAGCCTCTTTTCTGTCTTGAAACATTTTGCCATCCTCTGTCTTCTTCCTCTCACACTGTCACTCTATCATCAGGCCTCTTCCTCTCATCATTTAAGCTGATCATTCACCCAAACATAGCACTGCTGCCATCTACAGGGATCAGTTCGTCAGTACAATAGTTTACAAGCCTGATATTGATAGTATGTATTTATATATATATATATATATATATATATATATATATATATATATATATATATATATATATATATATATATATATATATATATATATATATGAATACTGTGAGTGAGTTAGTGATCCATATATATATGAATACTGTGAGTGAGTTAGTGATCCGTATGTACTGTGGGTGAGTTGAGCCATTCTACTTACCAGCCATTCTCCCGTGACGTGAGTGAGGGGCTGGGCTACCCTGAGTTTTGTACTGAGTCACTAAATGAGTCATTTGGGGCGAAGAATCATGGTTCTCGAGTCAGTATAGTGATTCTCGGGTATTGAACGATCCGTTTATGATTCGCACAACACTCCTGCTTGATATGCTGACGTCTCTTCCTTCTGATGCTGGAGGAGTGGAGCCTCAGTGGTTGAGAGCAAATGTCTGCAACTGTCTTGAGAAAACCCCCTCAGAGAAAGCCTTCAACGTTTGGTTTTACTCTTTTTTGACTCTTGGATGTGAGGAGATTTCAGGATCTTGAAGGTTTCTGTGAGCGGCGGCTGCTCGCTGCGGTCGTCCAGAGACATGGACGAACAAAGAACACCGTCTGGATACGAAGAGGAGCTCAAGCATCAGAGAGAACTGCTGGATGAGATTCCATTACCTGAGATCAAACTGCACAGTGAAGGTTGGTTTATGAAATATGTGTGATAATGTTTCGGGGAATCGAGCCAGAACTTAAGGTTTACAGGCGTAACCTATGACCCAATACAATCAACGCATGCGAAAATCAGTATAAAATCCCCCAAATGCATCCGCAGTGCAATAAATCACGATCAAGACCAGAACGGGCTGAATATCCTCCATGCTAACATGCTAACTGCAGTGCTTTACATTAAGATGGCAGCTGTGTCCCAATTCAGGGGCTGCAGCCTACGGAGGCTGTAGCCTTCGGAGGACCCGGCCTTTGTAGCCTGTGTAGACAGCAAAGGCCGAACTGAATTGAGACAGTCTGGTCTACAAAGCATTTCCTGTTTGCCACCCTCGACGTCACACAGTGCCGCCCTTACCTGTCAGGCTTACATTACTTTTAAACACATGTAAACCAAAACCTCACATTTAAACAGGATGATTTTTACTATCTTTTTATTTCTTTGCGTTACTATTATTATTATTATTATTATTATTATTATTATTATTATTATTATTATTATTATTATCCCTACTGATGTAGTATAGAACCACCATTTACATGACAGTAAGGCAACAACGTACATTTTCAACATTTGATCAAGTGCTGGGGGGATGATGATTAAAAGAGGTATAAAATACAAGCTGCTGAAATGATTTCATGTCTTTTTTGAATTCCCTGTAAAAAAAATAAAAATAAAATAAAAACAAAACAAGTACGTTTTTTTCCCAAGAGAATTTACATTTATGAACAAATTTTTATATAATAATGAGAAGATTTCCAAAGAACTATTTTTCCTCAGTATATTACTTGAAAAGAGCCCAAACAACACATTTTTACACAGAAAAACAAAATATTCTTTCACGCTTTAGAAACACAATCACATTCTGTTGCCAGAAATCCTTCATATCTGGATAAAACAGGATTCTTTTTGGAGTTCGGCCGTGTCCATCATGTTCGGCATTCATGCGCAATGAATCTTGGGATATGTGAGGCCATGAAGGATTCACCGAACCTGTCCTTCGCGGCCCCCGAAATGGAGGACGGATTCGTCGGCCGCATTTGGAGGAGCCTCTGTATTGGGACAGCCTCCGACGCACCGCTGTAACGTAATTGGTCTTCAAATCCAGCCTCCGTAGGCTGCAGCCCCTGAATTGGGACACAGCTGGCGACTTGTCTTTTCCTCCTATTGTGACATTTTTGCTGAATCGCCCTCGACGTCCTGTTACTGCCTTCTTCTGGTGTGGCGGTGTAGGGCTTTTGAGCAGGACCTGGGACTTTATTTGGCTTCTCCATCTCCATGATGCCCATCTGTTACTGTCACAGATGTTATGTCCAAAATAGGCATGCAAATATTATAGGTTTTTGATTATAGATTATTGTCTGAGAAAAAAATCACAAATTCCAGGATTATTATGCATTACTTCAGAAGTTGACATTAAGGTAAATTTGCTCGGAGGCAAATCAGTTTTACTGGCTTCAACTCTTAAACCACTGGCCCAGGAACAGTAGCTTAGGTTGGAAAAATATGTATAATATGAATAATTTTAATGTTTAACCTACTGTTGCTTTTTAACTTTGCTGTGCTCATATGATGTAGATAGGCCTAAGTAATGTAAATTGATCTCCCAATGCCAATAATGAACAGATCTCCTGATTAATCTACATACCAGAGGAGAGCACATATTTATTCCTATAAACTACTGTCAGATGAGATTTATTTTTGTCTCATTTTTTCCAAGTGTCACCCAATAGTCCTTATTTACTGTATTTTCCGCACTATAAGGCACGCCTTAAAGCCTTCAATTTTTTCAAAAGCCAACAGTGCGCCTTATAATCCGATGCGCCTTATATATGGATCAATATTGATCAATCATGGCTACCATAGTAGTTGACGAAGTAATAGCGGTAAGAACTGGTAAAGAGGAATTACTGTAAGTGCTAACATTAGCTCACAGGCTGGCCCAGGCTTCTTTTCTTGTTTATTGTTAAAGGAACACAGCACCCCCCAAAGGTCTGGCATTTGAACTGATCTCTGAAAACGGCTTTTGTTGATGACAGGAACTGCTTCGTTTTTACAGCGCGCTTTTTTTGAAAACGGCACAGAAAATAGAAAAATGTGACGGTCCGTGTGGATGTAGTCTGTGTTTGACTGACTTATCCAACTGTTTTGTTGACATTCCCTTTAGCGCGGCTCCATCTAGTGGATGCATAACGCAACCCCAGCCACTACTATGGCTTTTATTCTATGCGCTTTATAATGCGCTGCACCCTATATATCGAAACAGTTTCCAAATAGGCCATTCATTGAAGGTGCGCCTTATACTTGGAAGCGCCTTAAAGTGCGGAAAATACGGTAATTCTAATTTTATTTTTATCATTCAGTTTTTTTAATCAAGTTCAAAAGACTTGTACTTCATAAACTGCACTGCCTCTTTAAGGTTGCTTAGGGTGATGTGGTTTTGACAGTGATGTAAAGTATGTACTGAGTGAGTGCAGCTTAAACCAAAGTCAAATTCCTTGTATTCTGGAAATACTTGGTGAATAAAGCTGATTCGGATTCTGATTGTGATTCTTCTGATAAAGGTGTCACGTTAGTTTGATGTTCTTTTTTCCCTCGATAGTTGTGACTAAAGGCGTCAGGGCGTACTGCAGAAGTTGTCCTGAGCTTTTTCTTCCACACAGCCCTCAAGTATGGCTGTATTAAGTTTGTAGTTAATGCTGTTAAGCTTTAACGGTTAAAAGGAGATAGTCACAGCGTTACACTACCGTATCTTTTCAGTAGGTGCTCAACTTAGTATCTGCATATATCTGCAGCTCTGTCATTCTCCTTCCTCTGTTCCGCTGATTTTCTTTTGTTGATGTTCTGAGGGACCATCTCCAGCTTTTTACTGGAAACTGGAAGTTTAAAAAAACATTTTACTAGTAAAATGAATGAGACAAAGCCGGCTTCGCAATCCATGTTGAGTTGTTTAATCTGTTGTTTTTAGCGCACTGATGGGAACGACACACAAATAACATCCTGTCATGTAAATTAGATAAATAAAACAAGGGTATTTAGTCTGTTTGATAAACAAAAAGGTAAAGACCTGATTTATGAGAGAGGTACCTCTACATTACTTCTGCTGTGATCATGCGCTATATGGAAAAAAAATTAATCAACTTTGTGCTGGTTAAAGACCAGGCGTGCTGATTCATTCTGGATCATCTGCAGTGGTTTAAATGTACATGCAGGGAGGCCTGCTAGAAGAGAGTTGCAGTAGTTGATGTGTGAAATTACACACACTTATTCCTGAACCTGTGTGGCCTGTTGTGTCAGGTAAGGTTTGATGCTCCTGGTGTATATTGGCATAACAAGGTTAATGTCCCGATCCCTAGTACGGGATTGGGCCGATTTTAGCATTTTTTAAAGTATCAGTGATCAGGAATTCTAGCCGATCCTCTCAACCAATCATTCACGTTAGCCATCATATAGGCAAATTTGCTGCTGAACGCCAACGCGTCAGTAAATCTGAGCGCTATAAGTGTGCCCAACCTCATACAGTTGATGAGAGAACGATAAAATAAGGTTTGGTACGGTGACGTAGAGCAGCAGCCACACTTAGCTTTTTACAGAACACTAGCACAACCAGATATGTTACAGCAATAACATCTGCTTTACAGCACCCTACAGGACTAGAACGATTCCTTGCCATGGATAGTTCAGGTCAGTCGAAGTTAAAAAACAGTTTGTAGCAAAATAAATATTTCCATGACAGAGGAAAAAACATGAGATAATCCTGTTGGTGTCTACTATGTACGTTCAAAGTCTCACAGTCTCCGCAGAGTTGCGTTCAGGGCAGCCTCTGGTTTTAGAGTGCTGTATTACTTGCATAGTTGTCCACCATTCAGGGTTTGCCCAAAGCCGTAAGAAGCGACTAACTAAATTTAGCAAGCAAACCAGTCATTCCCTGCGAATGTTCTGAGAAGACATGAAATTCAAAGCAATGTTGATAATTTTCTTTCGAGAGTGTGACATTTATGCTAGTGTTTTAATTGTACAAATTGCTTGTAATTGCCAGTCATTTAAAAATAAGTGGTATTTTGATCCCTCCGACAGGTTTGGGATCCAGAGGGTTTTAACTTCAAAACTACCTGGACTAGGGATGGGTACCTTTCACATTTGAAACAAAACGGTACCGATGCCCGGTACCTGGCAATCGGTACTGGTACTCAACGGTACCACTTTTTGGTGCTTTTTAGAGTTTATGTGGTAAAAAAATATCAATTTGTTTATCAATAAAATATATATGTTTTTTCAATTTAACATGCTAATTCTTCTATATTTAACCTTGCAATGCTGTGTTCATGTCCGGCATGGAAAGTCATCTACTCTTCCACTCCCTTACAGTCACAAAGATGCATTCAGGTACCTAAACATGGTACCTTTTGATTTTAACACAAATTGGTACCCGGTACTTTTGACAGAATTTGGTCAGTACCTATAAAAGTACCTAATTCGGTACCCATCCCTAACCTGGACTAAGTTAAATAGACTTAATAAGCTTTAACTATTATTTTTTTCTATTCAGTATTGTTAACACAGAAAAACTGTGCTGCTTCACTTTCTCACTTTAGCAAAGTTTATCTCCAAACCCAAAAATCGGATTGGGACTCGGTATCGGCCGATACTTAATATTAGATAATTGGGATCGGTGGGAAAAAATGCTGATCGGGACATCCCTATTATACACATTTATTTTTCAAATCTAAAGTAATGTTCCTGAGCCAGTGGTTAATGAGTTGGGGCCAGTAACATGTACCTTCATGCCAACCCCTGAATTAATGACTAATAGTCCTGTTAATCGTGAAATCATTATTATTCCTAAGACAATAATCGTACAGTCAAAATCTATAATCGTTTCATCCCTAGGTGTCAGTCTGTCATGGATAAAAATGAATTTTAATCCATTTACGACATTAACACAATTATTCACTGTCCATATTATGGTATAGGTGGGGTTAATATTAAAGTGTTAGACTTCAGTGAGAGAGTTTTCTGTAACTTTGAAATATGTGAATCAATATCTTTGGTAAACTGATGTTTTTAAACAGGTGAACACCTTCACCTTCCATCAGGAAGACGATCTAATTTCTCACTAATATTTGTTCACTGTGTCCTGCAGATATTCAGCTAGTAATTGTGAAGAAAGAGGAGCTTCCCCCTGAGCAGCAGGAGACGAGCCCCTATCCAGACCAGGAGAATAATGAGTCCCCGCTCATTAAAGAGGAACAGGAGGAAGTGTGGATCAGTCAGAGCAGAGAGCAGCTTCAAGAACTGGAGGAGGCTGATACCAAGGTCCCGTTTCCTTCAGTCTATATGAAGAGTGAAGATGATGAAGAGAAACCTCAGTCCTCACTGCTTCATCAGAGACTTACTGACTATATGGAAACAGCAGCTGGTGGAGAGGACTGTGGAAGACCAGAACCAGAGAGGAGCTCAGATCCAGAAATAAATTTACAACCAGAGATTGAGGTTAAGATTGAAGCCTCCTCAGATTCTGGATCGGAGACTGAAGATGAGGCAGGCGACTGGAAGGATACTAGAGACTGTCTTAAAAGATTAAAATCTGCCACAAACAAAAAAACAGAGACTGTAAAATCACAGAATTGTCCAGATCCTGGTAAAACCAATCATGTGGTTTCTGTAACAAAAAATAGACATTTCAACTGCTCAGAATGTGGAAAAGGATTTACACTGAGAGCAAATCTGGGCAGACACATGTTGCTCCACAACAAAGAAAACCCTTTCAGCTGCTCTGAATGTGGAAAATGTTTTAACCAAAAATCAATTCTGACAACACATATGTTTGTTCACAGCAAAGAAAAACCATACAGTTGCCGTGAATGTGGAAAAGGATTTAATTCTAAAGGCAATCTGACAAGGCACATGTTTGTTCACTCAAAAGAAAAACCTTACAGCTGCTCTGAATGTGGTAAGAGGTTTCACCATAAAGGAAGTCTAATAAGACATATGTTGCTTCACAGCATAGAAAAACCATACAATTGCCCTGACTGTGGTAAAGGATATAGTTCCAAAGAAAATCTTACTCAACACATGTATGTTCACTCAAATGAAAAACCTTACAGCTGCTTGGAATGCGGAAAAGGTTTTAACATCAAAGGAAATATGACAAGACATATGGCCATTCACCGCAAAGAAAAACCATACAGCTGCCCTGAATGTGGTAAAAGATCAAGTTCAAAAGAAAATCTGACTGCACATTTGGTTTTTCATGCCAGTGGAAATCTGTGCAATTGCCTGAAATGTGGTAAAAGTTTTAAATCTAAATCAAATCTAGAAAGACACATGATTGTCCATTTAAGAAAAAGACCCTTCATCTGCTCTGAATGTGGGAAAGGGTTTAACCAAAAAGCACATCTGGTTGTGCATATGTTTGTGCACAACAAAGAAAAACCTTTCACTTGCTCAGAATGTGGGAAAGGATTTAAGCACAAAATACTTCTTTCAAAACACATGATAGTTCACTCAAATGAAAAACCTTTCAGCTGCTCTAAGTGTGAGAAAGTATTTAAGCACAGAATTAGTCTTATTAAACATGTTTGTTTACTTCAGAGAAAACCATTCAGTTGCTCCGAGTGTGGTAAAAGATATAATTCTGATGAAAATCTGACAAGACACATGGTAGTTCACACCAAAGAAAAACCTTTCAGCTGCTCTGACTGTGGGAAAAAATTCCGTTCTAAATCAAATCTGACAAGACATATAGCTATTCACACCAAAGAAAAAACCTTCATCTGCTCTGACTGTGGGAAAGGATTTAACCAAAAAGCACATCTGGTTGTACATATGGTTGTGCACAACAAAGAAAAACCTTTCACATGCTCAGAATGTGGGAAAGGATTTAAGCACAAAAGATTTCTTTCAAAACATATGATAGTTCACGCAAAGGAAAAACCCTTCAGTTGCCCCAAATGTGGGAAAGGATTCAGGCACAAAATGAGTCTGATTAAACATGTGTGTTTACTCCAAAGAAAACCATTCAGTTGCTCTGAATGTGATTCAAGATATAATTCTGAAGAAAATCTGACAAGGCACATGATAGTTCACTCAAAAGAAAAGTTGTTCAGCTGCTTTGAGTGTGAGAAAAGATTTAACATCAAAAGTAGTCTGACAAGACACAAAGCTGTTCACACCAAAGAAAAAACCTTCAGCTGCTCTGACTGTGGGAAAAGATTTAAGTACAAGACAAGTCTTAACACACATCATTGCTCATAAATGACCAATTACTCAGCTGCTCTGGCTGCGGTGTAAGTGTTCCCTTTAAACCAACCTCGGAGCTTCCTACGGCAACCCAAGTTGGGGGAATCTCTTTATGTTCAGTTATTATGTATGTGTTTTTGAAAGTCATTGAAAGTTTGTGTGAAGTGTATAAAATATTCAAATAAATGTAAATAGGAGTGTTTTCATTTATAAGGCAGATCAGTGTTCCATTGCAAAGGCTGTTTTAAGGGTTAGGTTTGTAGAGTCCTGTCTAACATTAGAAAAGAGTTCTCTTTTGCTGTGAATGTGGAAGGCACCAACAAAATGTTCATCTACAATGTCTTCTTTCTCTTCTACTCACTCTTTTTTTACTACTTCTTCAACAAATTTCAGCTGATTTAAATCATTCAAACTCTGAAATGTTCAGCTCATTCAGGACTACTGCTCTATGACTGTTTACATCTGTTTCGCAAATACTTTCCAAGATATGATACTTCTATACTTTTTACATGATTCTGGTCCAATTGAAATAATTGGCAGAATCTTCACAATTTGCACATTTCAAGACAATTCAGTCTCGTTTAAACCCTTCTCAATCATTCATACATACTTAATTTAACCTTCAAAACAGTCTGTCTGCAATTGCTTATAAAGTGCATTGTCTGGTTAATATAATTCATGATTACAATATCTTTAACTTAGCTCACCTTGTCACACTCATTATGCAAATATTGCTCTATTTTTCTATTCACCCTACTTTTGGTGTTATTGCTCATTTTGTTAAAATTGTTAAATCTTGCGGTCATTTGTATATGTGATGTTTGAGGGTGCCTTTGTTGTTTCTCTGCTGCGAGTGTGAAGAGTGGGGATTGGCTACCAGAGCGAACAGGGATTGGGCCCCAGGTTCTAGAACAGGGATTGTTCTAATGGGAGATTGCTGCACTCCAATTGGAAGAGCGGCTGTATGTCAGCTATGTAAGAGGTACTAGTAAGTAATTAAAAAAAAAATATATATATATATATATATATATATATATAGTGCTACAGCCTCACAGCAAGAAGGTCACAAGTCGCTTAAGCCTAGCTGGAACAGTGGGCCTTTCTGTGTGGCATTTGCATGTTCCCCCTGTGCATCTGGGCTCTCTGGCTTCCTCCAGTCCAAAAACCTGCTCACCAGGTAGATTGGTTACAGTAAAATGTCTGTACGTGTGATCTAAACTGGCTTTAGCCACCTTTGACCCTGCATCCTAGATGGCTATTGAGACGATGCACTTTAGAGGTCTGTAGAGGTTTGGGCCTGCAAACTGTCCACCAGATTGTCTTGACATCACTGTGAAAGACTGATGGAGAGCAGCCAAGGCACATGAAGGCTTTGAGCAAAAATCAGGATTATCCCAGCAAATGCTGATTTCTGAATTGCCTAAGTCAAAATATGAGTGTTTTATTGTTTGAAAATGAATATGAACTTTTTTTTCATTATTTGAGTTCTGAAAATTTAGCAATTTTCTGTAAATAAATGCTTTGAATGACATTATTATTATTTATTTTATTTATTTGTTTATTTTTATTTATTTATTTATTTTATTTATTCATTTCTTTTTCTTTTTTTTTGGGGGGGGGGGGGGGGGGGTAGAAATGTTGTCTGTAATTTATAAAAAGTTCATGCTCAAATGAGTACCAATAAATTGTAAAATCTAGGAAAAAGGTCAACTTGCAGTGCTCTTACTTTTTTCCTCCAGAGATGTATATGGTTAATAATTTAATTATACAATAATATAGGTAGTCTCTAAAAAAACCAAAGCCTCAGATGAGTTTATAAAAAAGAAGTTTCTGTTTACAGGCAGTTTTTCTTCTTGTACCACTTTTCCTTAGTTCTGTACCTCACTTTCTGTCACTCTCCAGTTCTCCTACAGTTATTTTAATTCAATACCAAACTTTGATGAAAATAACTTTGTTTTCTAGTCAAAACCAACCCTCTGAAAGCTTTGCAGCCCTCTTTATGTTGCCCTCCTTGCTCAGTCTCTTTCTCAAAAGTTGTTCTTGCACCTTAAAGGCAGGGTTGGCAGTCCTGAGAAACTAGCATGAATTTGAATGCAGCATCTTGTCAGGACTCTCCCTAGCCCTTCCTTCCCCTCCTCTTGGAGCTCCTCCAAAGCAACGCCCTCACATGCGCAAGCGCCGCTAATTCACTACTATGATTGTGAATGACTGAAAGACAGACTCGGCACATCATCCTCATAAGTCTCATTTAGAGGTGAAGAAACACCAAAATGTTGAAACGTAAATATAAAAAACAAATAAACAAACGTG
The DNA here is from genome assembly GCF_033239565.1 of Halichoeres trimaculatus. Taxonomy (NCBI): domain Eukaryota; kingdom Metazoa; phylum Chordata; class Actinopteri; order Labriformes; family Labridae; genus Halichoeres; species Halichoeres trimaculatus. The sequence continues at coordinate 5,189,198 of NW_027437191.1, read as the reverse complement.
ACTTTTTTTTGGTACTCGCTTTGCTTGTCAGAGCCCCTGTGGTGAGAGTTTATTAGACCCCGTTTACATGACGGCGAAAACGGTCAATTCCGCAAACATTTCGTTGTGTTTTGGCCTTCCGTTTAGATGAGACCACATTGCGTTTTCAGTGAAAACGCAAACTTTTGAAAACGCTCCCCAGGGTGGAAAGATTTGAATCCGCTCCTCCATCCAGCCTCGTGTAAACACAGAGCAGAGCGTTTCAGGGTGAAACGCTGACATCACCGCATGCGCACTCGCAGTTTCAGGTGAAGGCTTCCAGTTGAGCCATTCCGGGCCAGTAGGTGGCGGTAATGCGCGTCATGGTTGGATTGCCAACCGTCTCACACAACAAAACGGCAGAAAAAGAAAGAACAACCACAACAATGATGGCGGATTTCCGAGCAACATACATGCTGCTTACTGTCCACATCGCCAACTACTGGCCTGGCATGGCCACTACATCGTTGTTGCTTGTCCTCCTGGAGTCGTATGAACGCGGATCGTTTTCACGCCGTCCTCATGTAAACGCGGGTGGCTTTTGGAAACACAAAGGAAGAATCTTTGCGGGAGTCTCCGTGTAAACGGGGCCTTAGACTCTAATCCAGACTACAGCCCAGAGCCAAGTACCTCATCGGGTCAGAGGGGACAGGCCCGAGGTCGAGCGAGAGGGGCAGTAGTTAGAGGCAGGGGAACAGAAAAAGAAAAGAAAGCCTCTGTCTTTCTTTACTTGCTAAGTTTAGCCTGAGGAGCGGTTACTAGTAATCGGGGTATGGGTAGTTTCTCTACCATTCTTCTGCTGAGTACGAACCTGTACAGTGTAAACTCAAGAACACGCATTAAGTCAGGGGCAGTGCGCGCCGGTGAAACGTACGTGCAGGAGGAGGGCAAAACGTCAGGACGGGATTTGATTGGTTTAACAGATTGAATCCTAATCAATGTGATTGGCTGATGTTTTCCTGGGTTTTTCTCCTGCTGTAGATATTATTCGCTCTCATTTAAGAACACATCATGTATTGCTGCCACCAGAACATATAGATCATTTTAACCAGTATAACAAAAAGTGTATCTAAATCAAACTGCCAAGTATACCTTTAATGTAAGGTAGTACTTGAAAAACCTAAAACCACTTTGTGGCTTCTGCGGAAGTGGAGCAGCTGGTGGTCCAGTGCAAGAACAACAGCCTGATCCTGAATATGGACAAGACCAAAGAGATCATAGTTTAACTTCAGGAAGCCATGCCTCACTTCTCATATACAACACAACTATGGAGGGTGCACGTCACAGTTGATCTCACTTGGTTTCACACACTGCATCAATGACCAAAATGGCACCAAAGCAGATGTACTGCATGCATAGTACATATTCAACTGCACTACTGCTGCTACTACTATGCACCTTACCACTTGTGCTTTTTTTATTATTTGCATCTTGACACTGTTTTTGCACTGTATCTTTATACCAAAAATTGTGGCTAAAAAATTAGTTCTGTATACACCTGCTGCAATCAGGGTGACAATTAAGTCTGTCCAAGTCACCACTGCAAGGGTACGCTAAACTGCCTTATGAAAGAAGACGTTATGTTTCATGTTAATTTCAAGATAATGATGGTCAATGCAGCAGAGACTTTCAATAACTGTCAGGCAGCCAAAAATAGGGAGGTACGGAGTGTAATGTCCGAAGATCATGCGTCCTAAAACAGCATCTGAAAAATCCAATCTGTAATAGAAAAAGCTTATCGTGGTCCGCAAAGCAGCTATTTGCAAGAGACTGATATGAGAGTGTGTGAGTTTATCAAGTAACGTAACGAAGCCATGCCCATCAACAGAGGTGTCATCAGAATTGCATTCAAAACACAGATCTTAGTGATTGGATTCAAAGTCAAAATGAAAGCAGTCTCTGAAAGTTATTTCAATGATTTTCTCAGAATTTCAATAAAAAATATTTGCTTTGAATAAAATAATTTTTGGATATCAGAGTCTTTTTCTGAAGATTTATCTTGAAAAGATGGGGGTCATCTTAGAATCGAGGTTCTCCTATATTTCAATATGATGTATTAACCAAGAATTCTGTTACCTGAATTGGAAACCCTCTGGACTGGATACACTGAACACACCTATCTAAACTGGGTTTAAATTTGATAGACTAGGCAGGTTAATAAAACCTTGAAGTGAGCACGATGAGGAAATGAGGTGCTTTATGTCTAACTCTATTTGTCTTTTATGGTTTTAAATGTTTGTCTATTTCAGTTTGTTTTCTGTTATGGTCTTGTCTTGTTTGTGTCTGTGTTCATCGCTTTTGTTATATTTTTTGAAAATTTCAATAAAATTGTTGTAACAAAAAAAAAAAAGCATGCTCACCTAGCATGCTGGTGATCTTTTTGTTCTTAATTTTGTCCCACGTTGTTTTGAACTACAGTTTATTTTCTTTCCGATTGCACATTTACGTTTTTTTTGTTTTGTTTTGTTTTAGACAATATGAAACTGGAGATTGACAGTACTGTAAACAGTTTCTAACTTTTAAATTTGATGTGTGCTTTTGAAGTGTAGTTGTAGTTGTAGTCTACATTTACTTTCTTGTACTTAATGTATAAGTAGGGTACAAGTGTTTTGTTTCGTTATTCTTGCTGGAAAAGAAATAAAGTAACAATCATATAAAAAGTGTTGCTTGCTGCTGATCCATAAACACCACACCCATTATCAAACACTGACTGTATTAATCTGGTGTATAAAGCTTTTATTGTTATGGTTAGCAACCAGTAGTTTCAATTGGACCCAAAAGCAGTTTCCAAAGGCTGATAATCAGTTAAAGAGAATTTATTGTGAGTAGGGGGAGGAGGGGTGTAAATCCAGGTCCGAAAGGAGAAGATCCGTGGATGGGTGCTGGTGTGAATCCAGAGAGAGTATGGCAGAAATTGGGCAGTTGCGCAGGGGCATGTGAAGGCACTGAGGAAAAAGGAAGAAAAAAAAGAGTAAACAAGGCAGGTAAGGCAAATCCAGGTAGATACAATTCTGCAGAAACTCAAAAAAACTCTGAAGAGAGTCAACCATATACCACTTGAAAAGCTGGAATACTCTGGCACTGGACAGTCTGTGAGCAGATCTTAAATGCAGGTGCTGATTGCCTGGATGAGAAACAGGTGAGCAGGTGGATGAGGAGCCAGTGCAGAAGTAAACTGCCCAATCTCTGTGAAGAAAAAGAAAAAAAACTTTTATATTTCCCCAATAAGATCTGTGATTGATATATTGTGTGTGGTTCTAAAATAACACTCTAAAACAGTGTTACCCAACCCTGTTCCTGGGCCCTGTTCTACGAAGCAGGATTACTGCCTAGCGAGATAGCTTTGAGGATAGGTTCAGGATTTCCTGTTCTAAGACACGGGATCACTCCTCAGCGAGGCGAGTCTCCATGGCAACATGTGCTGAACGGCTAACCTGCTCGGGGGCAGGTTAAGTTCCAGATTGAACTCGCGGACTATAAAAACCCCGCCCACTGACCAATGAGCCCTCACCAAAAAATGGGTTGTCCATTCTTAGAGGATCCTATGGACATCTAAGCCCGACCCACTCTCTTTTTCGGATGACCACCTTAATGAAAGGCACCGGTTTTCCAGGGAGGGGTTGGTCGTACATGACACTTTCTACAGGTAGTTAAAGAGAATGAAGAACTCTCATTGCCGTAATAAGATCCTCAATGCCAACACTTCTGTTCCATGACAATATTTTATCGCCCGTATTAAAAGTGTGACAGGAATTCATGTAGGGCTCATGTGGGCTACATATCACACAAAAAATGTAAACACGATAGGAATGAACAAATGAATAAATTCATGTAAGAAATAAATTAGGTATGTTGCATGTTACAGTAAAAGTGCATGTTGAACAGTGCTATTTCAGGATGATAATGGCACAAAATGTTTTTTTTTTTGCACTACACTTACGCATTTAGACTGTCAGCAATTTTCTGCCAGCACTCCTTCCGTGCTTTAGCAGTGGCGACGGTGTTGCTTTTAACGTTAATTACATGTTTCACCTCATCATACTTCCTCATGATCACCTCCTGCTCCTCCTGTGTGAAGTATGCGGTCCTTCTGTCTCCGGCCTGCTCTGACGCTCCAGACTGCTCCATGTTCATGATTGGTCAGATGCAGCAGGCTCCGCCTTATATGCGGGCACGTGCTCATTGCCAAGCTGGATCCACTTATGAGGTTGATAACCAGCGTCGTCAAACCGTGTACGGTGTAATATGTGATCATTTATGTAGATCAGTTATCTAACAATTATTTAAAAAAAAATAGTGAAATTTTTTTATTTTATTTTACTTTTGTAATTACCAGTTGTTCCCAAAAGCCAAAACAGACTCAGAAGTTCAATGAACCACACATTGTGTGGTTAAGATATAACTGCCTGTGATTATATACCTGACCAGCAGGTGGTTTCTACGGAATGAATATCCTATCTTAAATCAAGAGCATTTTAAATTGGTTTGAGAGCAGTGTTATATTGATTTCACGCTCAGATTTTGTGATATTGTCTCCCAAAACTCTGCTCTTGCGCTCAAATTTGCTCTATGCGTGCTCAAACCGTCTCCTCGTGCTCAGTTATAATGCTGCGCATGCTCAAACTGTGTCCTTGCGCTTGGATATAATGCTGCTCAGTGTCATCATCAGCATTGGCTAATCAAGGTAAGGAAGCTTATTGACTGTCATACAGGTGTAGTATTGTTCAGACATAATGCTAGGTATATGATCAAATATTCAGTGCACAGCCCAATATAGTTTTCATTAAAATGAATTCAAAACAACTTGCCTGATTTTCTTGACTCTGTTGGTCCATTTTTTGTGAGAGCTGTTGTCTCGCTAGCTTCATGATGGTGACACTGTTTTCTCCACCAGCACACCGCAAAGAGCACTGTGTCATGCAGCTATACATTTCAGTTAAAAACACGGGTGCTCGTGTATTTATTGAATGATATTTGATTTAAACACTGGACAAAAAAAATAAAGAAATCACATTTATTACTGCCCTGGAGGTCAGGGGCTGATAAACCAGGTTGAAAGAGTGCCCGCCCGTATGTGACGCTCCGTGAACAACAGCAAACACATCCATAAACAAACAGGGATAATCTGATTGGTCAATACTAGTCAGCCTCCTATTGGTTGATCCACAAAAAATTTCGAGTGCACACATAGGCTGTTTCCCAAAGCCCAGGTACCTTGCCTTACCTTGCCTTGGAAGGCAGTGGCTCCGAAGCCACTTCCTTCCAATCCAAGGCAAGTGTCCTGCCTCTGCTCAAAAGGAGATGCTAATGGAACAGCCTACAAAGGCATATTTTGAGAGGAGCTCAGACGGCTTCAAATATTGTCATAGCTTGCCACTTTTCTACACTTTCTGCTTTTTACTTGTCACATCATTGACACTCTGCAGGTGCAGCTTCTCAGTAATTATAGTTACGTGAGTGACACACAAAAGAGTTAAGTGGTGGACATGGTATAAGTTGTTATTTTCAGAGGTATATTTTGTTACTTACATTTAATTTGTTTTACCACGCGCCTCCGCTGGTGCGTCTTTTCCTTCCATTTTTTTTTCCTTTTTTGTAGATTCACGCGTTGCATGTTGGGTATTTATAGCCATGGCAAGGCAGCGAAGGATACACCTGTGTATCCTTGGTCAATTAGCCACATGCTAACCAAACGGAGGACATATGCCTCCGGAGGACATGGACATTGGAACAGCACTTGGGCAGCGACTGATGATGTGGATGCCTGCCCACGCCCACCCCACGCCCACATCAGACCAAGGCAAGGCAAGGTACCTTGGCTTTGGGAAACAGCCAGAGATCTGTGAGCACAAATTCCCTCAGCGCGAGAGGAAGAACCGGAGTGTGAGCGCAGGAAATCTGCGCGAGCAGCATTATATCCGAGCGCAAGGACACAGTTTGAGCACGCGCAGCATTATAACCGAGCACGAGGACACAGTTGAGCATGCGCAGCATAACTGAGCACGAGGAGACAGTTTGAGCACGCATAGAGCAAATTTGAGCGCAAGAGCATAGTTTTGAGAGACAATATCACAAAATCTGAGCGTGAAATCAATATAACACTGCTCTCAAACCAATTTAAAATGCTCTTTTTTTGATTTAAGATAGGATATTCATTCCATAGGTTTCGTGTGCAAATGAAGCTTCGAGAGATGAACCCTTTCTTGAACCACTTGGTTCAAGTGGTTCGATGCCTCATGAGGCTTCATCGCACCATCACTACCAAACAGAGAAACAGGCAGAGGTCATACAAAGCTGAAACAATACAAAAAGGCTGGAATGAAGCAGGCACAAGAACTAACAACGAACTGGCAGCAACAACAGAAACTGACTCGGTAAAATACTGGCAGGTGATTAGCAAATGGGTAACAGGTGTGAGCATGAGAGTGAGCAGGAGGGTGGAGTCTAGGAGGAGCAGACAGCTTCAGCATTGTCCATGAGAGGGAGCAGGAGAATGAGCAGGAGGGTGGGGGCTAAGAGGAGCAGACAGCTACAGCAGTGTCCATGACAACCCTGCTGTAGCTCCAGCACCATGCTTGGAAAAAAGTGGAGGAGCAAAGACAGACTGCGCAATCTGGCAGTAGAAATGGGACTTAAAGGGGAATTTTTTTTTCCACTGTTCCTTTCCCAGTGACACCCACATGGCTTTGATCTCCTGTCATTATAGACTTCTTTGTGCATAAAAAGGTGAAAAGAAGAAAAGGAAGATGGACAGAGATAGTGGAAAAAAGATTACAAACTGCTCATGAGTTACATATTGCAATATAAACACATGGATCAAAGGAGCCTAAAAATGGAAGTACCAGATCTGTTTTTGTTATACCGTGTCTTAATGTAACTGTCAAAAAACGAACATCTGATCATTTATCAGTATATACAGCTGAGATGCTAGCTGTTGCAATGACACCACAGTGGGAAGAGCATAATACATTTAAAAAAGATCATTGTATGTTCAAAGTCATTATCAGCACTTGAATTACTACAGTCCATGTCATCTCACAGTAGACCAGATAATCTATGTGGAATTTATGAAACATCATTCAGATTATACCATCAAGAGACAATGGTCAGATTCATGTGGGTACCAGGAAATAGAGGCATTGAGGGGGATGAAAATGCAGATTTTCCTGCAAAACAAGCACTGAAACACTATAGAATAATGGAAATAACATTTAGGTAATCTGAAGCAAATGCATTAATAAAGAACAGAATCATGAGTTAATGGCAAAAGTGTTGCAATGTAGGTAATAAAGGACAACATCTTTATGAAATCAAGCAAAAAGCAGGTAGAATGGAAATCATAGGAAAATCTACCAGGGAACAAACAGTTATGACCAGATTAAGAATAGGTCACACTGGATTAAATAAAACCATGCATTTAATTGGAAAACATCCAACAGGGAGATGAGACAGATAAGAAAGGTATAATAATCAACAAGAAATTCTTTTAAGAAATCTAAAGAAAAGAGAAATGAGAGTGTTATTTATTCTAGGAAAATATAAAAACAGTGTTTGATTTTTTTTAAGCAAATAGAATTAATAAACAGAATTAAGTTTAAAGTAAATATGCGTTTAATTTCCTAACGGGGAGGGTTGGAGCACAACAGGAAGTGACGTCGGACGCCGGTTTGACTGGATTGTCAGAGAGCGACCGTTGAGTAGAATTCTATCTCGGACTGTTTTGACACTTCAGATATATTCTCACCTCTCTCATCATTGAACTGTACAGAACAAGTTGCATTGATTAGAGGAGGAAAAGGACTGTTCATGGCTACGGCCAGGGGAGGGGAAGGGGGGTTGCAAGTTGGACGCAAGCGTGGCGCTGAGGAAGAACGAGGTGTAACTAGAGAAAAAATGAGGAAGACGGATGAGCTAAAAGTAGTTTTCAAGCTGAAGGATCCAAAGGGGACCGGGGGGTTCAGAGCTGTTAATCCACTAAAAATTGCTGAATCTCTTAGGGGAGCGGGTGAGGTGGAGGCAAGGATCCTCGCGAATGGTCAGCTTATGGTGACATGTAAAAATGCAGATGCACAAAAGAAAGCGGGCACGGTGAAAAGGATAGCGGGGCTAAGTGTGGAAGCATCCTTACTAAACAGAAGTGAGGGGGTCAAAGGAGTGATTTATGGCGTGTGTGCCGACATCACAGAGGCAGAGATGAAAGAGCAGATCAGAGGAGCAAAAGTGAATGAGGTTAAACGTTTCAAAGCACAGGAAGGGGGAAACCAGAATGCTCCTGTGTTGATAACTTTTGAAGGGGATAGTCTGCCGCCCAGAATTTTCTTTGGCTGTCTGTCCTTCCAAGTGAAGAAATATGAGAGACCTCCGCTTAGGTGCTTTAAATGCCAAAGATTTGGCCACGTAGCTGCGTCGTGTCGCGGTACTCAAAGATGTTCTAAATGTGGGGGCGGGCATGATCTGTTAAAATGTGAAGTGACTGAAACAAAATGTTGCAACTGCGGAGGCACTCATATGGCATCCTCCAGGGGATGCCCATACTTTGAAAAGGCAAAGCAGGTCCAGGAGGTGAAAGAGCAGCATAAGATTTCATATGCAGAGGCTGTTAAAAAGGTGGAAGGAAGAAGTGATGAAGTATCCATCTATGTAGGCTCTCATGCCCAGATGACCCAATCAGTGTCCCCAGTTTCCTCTGTCTCTTCTGTGCCATCAGATTCGATTGTGATGAAAAAGGAAAATTTACTGGCGTTCATGGTTGATGTGGTATATGCTACCAGCTACAGGGCTGCCAAAGGCAAAGAACTGAGCTGTTCAGATGTAACAAGGGCAGTGGTTGAGGCAGCAGGGAAGTTTCTGGGAATATCCTATGACCCTGCAGTTCTGCACAGATTTGTGACAGATAGTCAGGTTAAAACACCCAAGCCACGGGAGAGGGAGACTGAGGAATTTGAGGTTGATGAAGGGGAAAACAATGATGATTAAACTATTTTTTATGTTAGTCATCTTGCAATGGAATGCAAGAAGCTTAACCGCAAATGGTCAAGAACTCAAGAAATATGTTGCCGATGGAGAGGATAAGCCAGACCTGATATGTATCCAAGAAACCTGGTTAAAACCTTGTTTAGACTTCGTTGTAAAAGGCTATGTGGGGGTAAGGAAGGATAGGGCAGACTCAACTGGTGGTGGATGTGCTGTGTTTATTAAAACAGGAGTTCAGCACAAAGTAGTGGACACAGATTCCAGCCTTGAATGTGTTTTAATTGAAATATGGAGTTCGGAGGGGAAAATCACGGTTGCTAATTTCTACAATCCTTGTGAGCTAATAATACAGGAAGAGCTAGACAAAATAATGGAAAAAACAAGATCCCCAGTAATCTGGGCAGGGGACTTCAACGCCCATAATCCTTTGTGGGGAAGTGACAAGAGGGACAGAAATGGAGTAATAGTAGAGAACTTTTTAGATAGACATGGGTTAGTAGTCATGAATGATGGAAGGCCCACCAGGATTCAGGAAGAGACAGGTAAATTGACATGTATTGATCTTACTCTTGCATCACCAGAGCTAGCTAGAGTTGGGGAGTGGGAACCCTTAGATGAAAACATTATGGGCAGTGACCATTTTCCTATTTGGAGTAGGTTTGGCAGGAATTTAACAGAGGAAATAGATGACAAACCTAATGTGTTTAATTTTGCTTTTGCACAGTGGGAAAAGTTTGAAGAGGAGACAGCGGCCCTAGTGGGGGAAGTTGAAAGTGAAGGGACAATTGACTCCTTTAATCAGTCCTTTAGCTCAATGGTGCTGAGAGCGTCACTAAACTCAATTCCATTAAGACAGAGTCCCAAAGGCAGAGTAACTGTTCCTTGGTGGAATAAAGACTGTGGTGCAGCCATTAAAAATAGAAACAGGGCTTATAGAAAGCTAAGGAAATACCCTTCTTTAATAAATGCAATAGAATACAAAAGGTTAAGAGCAGCTGCTAGGAGAACTATTAAGGATGCCAAGAGAGGATGTTGTAGGAAGTATTGTGGGCCCTGACACTCCCATTAAGGAAGTATGGTTCAGAGTTCACAGAATGTCAGGAAAATTTAAAAAGTATATAATGCCAGTTCTGAATGATGGAACAAGGGAGGCTGTAAGCAACATAGAGAGAGCTAGTATGCTTGTTAAAGCATTTCAGGCAGTTCACAACTCAGCTATATTAGGAGAAGAAGGGCTGAGGAGGAAAGCTGAAATATTAAGACAAGAAAAATGGAAGCTAAGTTATTGTCATAAAAACATGGACTCCTTCAACCTGTTCTTCTCACTTAAAGAATTGAGGGATGCTATCCAGGCCGGGGCCAACACTGCCCCAGGAAGAGATAGGCTGTGTTATGAGATGTTCAAGCATCTAAATGACACTGTGCTTGAAGAATTATTGATGTTATTTAATATTATATGGGAGGCAGGTAGCTTACCTAAGGAATGGAAGCATGCTGTAATTATTCCAATTCTGAAGCCAGGAAAGAATGCGTCAAAGCCTGATTCATATCGTCCAATAGCGCTGACGTCGGTACTGTGCAAAATAATGGAACGCATTGTAACCAACAGACTTGTGTATTTTTTAGAAACAAGAGGATTTTTTGTTGATTATCAAAATGGATTCAGAATTGGAAGAGGCACAATGGACTCTGTAGCAGTCCTGGACCTTGAGATAAGAAAAGCCATGGTAAACAAGGAAGCTTTAGTTGGAGTGTTTTTAGACATTGAAAAAGCCTATGATTCAATGTGGAAGGAAGGTGTATTAATTAAGCTATACGATGCAGGAGTAAGGGGGAGGATGCTTAACTGGATTAAGGATTTCCTCATTGGAAGAACAATACAGGTTAGAGTGGGGGGAACTTACTCTGAGACTGTTGACATAGAGAATGGCACCCCACAGGGATCAGTTATCAGCCCAGTTCTCTTCAACATCATGATTAATGATATATTTAAAAATGTGGGGCAGGGGTTCGGGAGGTCACTTTTTGCAGATGATGGGGCCATATGGAAAAGAGGCAGGAATATGAAGTTCTTATTCAAGAAAATACAGGAAGGGTTAAAAGCAATAGAGGAATGGGCAAATAAGTGGAGTTTTAAAATATCTGTAACTAAAAGCAATTTCATGGTGTTTGGTTTTAAAAAGAAAGTCCCTCAAACACAATTAAAACTGTATGGGGCCCCCTTAGAACGGGTTAAAGAATTCAAGTTCCTGGGAATGTGGCTAGATGAAAGACTCACCTGGAAAATCCACATAGGAAAGATCCAGAGTAAATGTGAAAAGGTGATAAACATCCTTCGGTGTCTGGCTGGTAGTGAATGGGGAGCAGAGAGGGGCACTATGCTCATGATATACCAGGCAATGATCAGGTCAGCAATAGACTATGGGAGTTTTGTTTATGGGTCTGCTGCAAAATCCACTTTGGATAAACTAGATGTCGTCCAAGCGAGGGCTTTAAGAACATGTTGTGGGGCTTTTTGTACAACGCCTATTCCTGCTCTGCTAGTTGAAATGGGAGAGTGGCCACTTAGAATTAGGCGCAGCAAACTAGGATTGCATTATTGGGCGAAACTAAATGGTAGTAGCCTGAGTCTCTCAGCCAAGTGCCTAATAAATGAAAATAGGGAGTTTTCTGGTGGGTGGAACAAAGGAAACTTCCTATCTGGAGTTGGAAAATTGGCTGAGAAAGTGGGACTAGACAAAGACAAAGGCCTGATATATGCATTCTGGTCAGTTGTGCCAATGTGGCTGCTCCCAGAGCCTATAGTGGACTTAACACTGTTAGACTGGAAGCAGAAGGAAGGCATCACTAGCCTGCAGGTTGAAAGCTACCTAAACACTACATGGGGGGCGCATTTGCAGATCTTCACAGATGGCTCTAAGGACCCAGACAGTCAAAGAACTGGGTGTGGAATATTTGTGGCGGGCCCTCAAGTCTATCAAGGTTTTCGTGTAACAAATGGGACATCTGTGTTTGCCTCTGAAATCATGGCAATAATTTGGTCACTGTGGTGGGTTGAGCAAGTCAAGCCAGACAGAGTCGTAATTTGCTCTGATTCAGCTGCTGCCTTGATGGCCTTGAGGAGCAGAACATCACAAGCCAGGGCTGACCTCATAAATGAAGTTTTGATAAGCCTGCTCAGGGTAGAAAAAGGGGGGTGTGATGTAGCGTTCCTATGGGTCCCAGCACATTCAGGTGTAGAGGGGAATGAAGTGGCTGATAAGCTCGCAAAGAACTCGCTCCGGAGAGAAAATGTAAATGTTAAAATGCCTTTAGGCAAACCGGAGTTTTATAGTGTCATAAAGGAGGGGCTCGAAAAACAGTGGCAGGAAGAATGGAGTAATGAAGTGAGAGGGAGGCTGTATTACTTAGCACAACCATCTGTCAAAAAAAAGAGTGTGTATATGGGAAATGACAGGAGAGACACGGTCAAACTGACCCGACTGAGATTTGGACACTGTGGGCTGGCCAGCTGCCTAGAAATAGTTGGGAAACATCCAGATGGGCTATGCGAGTGTGGAACAGAAGAGACTGTGGTGCATGCCCTCTTTGAATGTGAGAAATATAGGGTAGAGAGAGATCAGCTGGCTGAAGAACTGGAAGGATTCGGAATCTCCACATTGGATTATAAAACTCTGTTCAGTCGGGGAAAGGAGAGTCGAGCTGTGGAGAGGAGAGTGCTGGCTTTCCTTCATTCCACTGGCCTCTATCAGAGGATATGAGAGAACTCTAAGGAGTGCAATTTTGCTCTGAACTGTGGGGGGCAGTAATACGCAAATAGCGTCCACACTGCCGGAAATCTTACGGAAGAAGAAGAAGAAGATTTCCTAACGGGAACAAGCAGGGCCCTCTGGCTCACACCCCTGCACGGTAGGTGGCGGTAATGCACCTCTAACGTTGGTTGCCACCCGATGTAAAACAAGAAGAAGAAGGTTCACTGTAGCCAACACAGAAAATCACCTCTGAAAAAACACGACAGCTTTTGTTTTTCTTTCTCTTCTTTGACTCTAGGATGTGAGGAGATGTCCAGATTTCAGAATATTGAAGATATATCCGAGCGGCGTAAGCTCACGGCGGTTAGCGGAGACATCGGTGAACAAAGAACAACATCTGGACACGAAGAGGAGCTCCAGTGCCAAAGAAAAGCGTTGGATGTGGTTTCAATATCTGAGACAATGCTACACAGAGGAGGTTTGTTTCTGAAATTAAAATAATATATGGGGAATAGAGCTAGAAGCTGAGGTGCGTAGACGGAAGCTTTGACCTACTACGGTTTAATTCACGATAGGCTCCTATGGGAATGTGAAATCTAATGTGGATTTACTGTATGCAACACAAAACAGAAGGTTTATACAAGTTTCTGTGTGGACAAAACACAGTTAGTGTTACGAATATTAGCTAACTAAACAAAATAAATATCTGAGTCGTTCGCTTTGCATTGCCTACATACACAAGATACAGTCAGTTGCCAAAAATATTGATGAGGATGTTATTTTCTTTACCGAATGATTCATGATTCTGTTGAATCACGGAAGAAGTTCTCGGGATTGCATCCTAGTTCAGTTATGCTTAATGTGTTGTGTTGTGTTGTGTGTTTATGAAGCGTCGTCAATTAAAGGCCTTATTCTCATTCTGAAGCAGAGACTCAGGTCGATCTCTGTCATCTTCATGCTCTGAGACTGCCCAGTGGTTCAGTGTTTCTGCGGTCGACGCTGTTTCAGGCTTTTTGAAACGGCTTCGACCGGTGAAGACTTTGCTTCTCTTGCTTGTCTCCTCTGAAGTGTCAACAAATCCGTATACAGGGCTATAAATAACAATCAAAACCAGCGCAGCCTGAATATCCTCCATGCTAACAGGCTAACTGTAGTGCTACACATTAAGATGGCGGCTTGTCTTTTCCTCCTGAGGTGTAGTTTTTCTGAATGGCATACGTTGTTGTCTTTCTGCTCTTTACTTGGCCGGTTAATTTTTGCAATTACTTTAATGTTTTTTTTTTAACATGTCATTGTCTTGTTTTACTTGATCAACTCAGGCCAATGCACCCCAGGAAAATGCATTCAAACAATGGGCCATAGGTAAGATGTTTTGCCAGGGAGTTTAGATTCCTGGACCCTCTGGTTAAAATGCAGCTTGTGTGTCGTTATCTGTGAGTTTAGCTGGTTGGAGCTAATCACACAGAGAAGGCGCGAATGAACATTTGGCTTCTTTGTCTCTGTGATGCCACCCACCAAGCTTATCATCAATGGGAGCCATATTGTCATGCATCGGGATACCCCAGGGGTCAGTTCTTGGTCCGCTGCTCTTTAGCATGTATATCAATGACCTACCTGAAATTTGTCCTGCTGTCAGTTGCCAAATGTATGTTGACGACACGGTCTTATACACAGCAACTAGATCAACAAAGAAAGCTGCAGAGCAATTAAAGGGGACATATCATGCTGATGCCTGAGTTAATACTTACATATAATATAATAAAGTTAAAAACAAGACAGTACACCCCCTGAATTTGCAAAATTTCAAAAAACGAGATTTTTTTTTCTGATATCTTAGAACGAGCTTTTATGCTTCTGAAAATAGGTCATTGCCAGATGGCCGCGAGATTTCGACAGTTGTGACGACACGAGGATCCTTTCTTTTTATTGGAGTAATCTGATAAAGCAGCTCCTCCTTTGTGATGTCAGTTAGTCACACAACCGCCACCGAGGGATACACCCACCAAGAGCCGAGTATAAACGTATAAACTATACATGTTACAGTACCGCTTTGACTCACCACACTGAAGCGTCCTGAGATGATCTGTGTCGAGGTGGATTTTCTTCCTCCTGAGCTGCAGAACCGTAAGGGTCTGACTCGGGGTCCAATACAAAAGGACGTATCCTACACTCTGCCATTTTATTAGTGCTATCAATGCCTTACGGTGAAGTTTTGGCAAACAGCAAACTCTCTCGGTCTGCCCCATCCAATATGGCGATTTTGTAAATACTGCCATGCTGCAAAAACCGCCCCCTGGCTTTACCCCCTCCGCCCCTCTGATAGAACTGACCAATCAGAGCACAAAGGGCTGTGACGTTGCGAGGTTACTGGAGGTCATTCTGGAAACGGAGCGTTTCAATGAGATCTTCAGAATGGCCTAAACTGAGGATATTGAGAACGCTATTGTGGGGAAATGAAGGAACTAAATGACTTGAACTGAGGGCAGAAATGCTTTACAGGCATCCTAGTCTGGCATAGTGAAAAGGAGAAACAAGCATGATCTGTCCCCTTTAAATGAGTAGTAGCACTCTGTAGCACATTGGCTTGAGTCCTCTCACCTAACATTGAACATTAAAAAAAACTGTCTCAATATGTTTCTCTATACATAAACAACACCGCGGAGAATCATTCCTGATTTATATCAAAAATGAGCCTATTAATGTGGTTAATGATGTAAAGTACTTAGGAATCACCCTGGACTCACACCTACGGTTTGAAAAACAAGTGAACTATGTTTGCAAAAAAGTTAAATCTAATATAAACTATTTCAGGATCATCAGAATATGTCTTTCTTTAAACACAGCCAAACTCTACATGCACGCTATGATATTCTCACATCTGTCATACTGCCTCACTTCCTGGTCCCGAGCCTCGCAAACAACTTTAAAACCAATCATATCCATAAACAACCAGACAATAAAAATCATGGACAAAAAACCTGCTAGATGGCATTACTGTCTCGTATTAGAGTCACACAGTATGCTTAGCTTTAAAAGTTTCATTACCTACTGTAATCTTAAAATGTTTTACAAATGCCTACATTATCTAGTTCCATCCGTGCTTGGTGAATTTGCTTGCAGGAATCAGAACTCCAGTTGAGCGAACACACGGGCTTCTATTATATATATAACGGTTACTGTCGAATTCCAATATGCAAAACATCCTTTGGTCAATCGGCCTGTTCTGTCACAGGAGCTAAACTCTGGAATAATCTCCCTACCGGTATGAAAATGCTAAATAACTTAAAAAGTTTCAACAAAGGTATTAAATCATGGCTGAAAGAGCAACAGTACTGTTCCCACATATAGATTATTATTATTATTAGAACTTATTTTCTGGATATTTTAATTCTTATGCACTTTTTAATGAACTGTGTCTAGGTATCTCTGTTTTTTAATTATCTTTTGTACATTCTTTTCTCTATAAAAGCCTCCCATGGACTGGTGTTGAAAATTAGCACTGTGCTATAAACACTTACAGTAGTGCATCTGGGACCTGTGTATATTTGAACATCACAGCATCAATGTTACTGCGTGTCCATGTCAAATAAACAATAAAATAAAAAAAATAAATTTGAAATGGGGAGACTTTGAGCCCCCTCACTGACATCCACAGGGCGCTTGCCTGTCAGTCAACAGAGCTGTTCCTCCAATTGGGCAAATTAGTGATTGTAATAGGGCTGGGCAAAAAAACAATTTTACAATTAAACCTACAACCTCAGTTTTGGTTAATGCACAATCATCCCACTGTCAACCCAGTTTATTCTGTGAGTATTCGTATAATTGTGAAACAAGTAACTGAAATATACATATACACAGATAAACAATCACAGGTTATTACTGCTTACCGCTGAGTCAGTCAGTTATTGGTTATTATGGGTTTTAATGCATTGACTGTAGTCAATGTAGGGCTAGTTGAGAATGACAGTTATACAAATTCATGGATGCAAATTTTAACAGTTGACACGTCATACTTTTGTTTTTGTTGTTCTACAGTGAAATCAAATATCAGGCAGCAAATGCTCATCTTTACCTTAAGTTCACTGCATGAGGTGCTGTGTTATTGGATACTTTTGTGGGAAAAGATCACTAAATCCATAGCTGAGGAATATTTATGAGGAAATATCTCTGTGCTGTGCCCTGGCCGCATTGCGTGCTGACAGAGGCTCTGCATCTCTGGCTTGGACAGGCTGACAGCTCCTGATGTTTAAGTGCCTGATAATAAAACAATAAAAGTTAATTTACATCTTGGAGAAAGTGTTGCATCCTCACAGAGAAGTAATGAGCAATGGGGGACGTTTTTACTATGTATCTTGGGGTGGTTTCCTTGTCTCCCGTCTCTCTGTTTGCCATATGCTATACAGAGTGAGCTTGTTAGTGTGTGTGTGCGCATACACGTGTTTGTGTGCCTGTGAACACATCAGGGTGGAACTTTGCTGTGTGGGTGCAAGAAATACCAACGCAACAAGACACAGGTAAATGACATCCCAGCAGGCAATTAAGTCTGAAAAAAAAAAAGATCAGGGTATGGACCTGATTTATGAGAGAGGAAACTCTAAATTTTGGTTTTGCCGTTGGGGGGACAGCCCACCACCCAACAACAACAGGCGTTTCACTATTTCCACAAATGAAGCGGTCTATCACTGATTGATTAAAAAAAAAAAAAACAAGGAGAGAGGGAGGATGATAGTGGTGAGGGAGAGCCAGCAAAAGGTGCCAAATTAGACTGTAATGATGATGAAAAGAACAGGGCAGCAGCAGGACAAGCAGGTGAAGAAAAAAGGACTGTGTTGATATTGGATATTGTTGGTCACGCATGCTCATCTTGCTCGTGACTTCTATCTGTTAGCCTGGGGTCTGGTTGTTTTTTAATTGATTCACCCCCTCACTCTGTTTACTTTGCAGCTTGGAGTGCTCTTTATGGTGTGTTATTGCACGTTTGTATAAACTTGTGGTGTTGCCACAGAACCTTATTTGCTTTCCGAAAATGTCTCTGCTTACATTATTTTGGTATTTAGCTGTAAAATAACTAGGGATGTCCCGATATTACATTTTCGTTTCCGATACGATAACGATACTGCAGCATCGAGTATTGGCCGATACTGATATTAATCCAATACAGTATCGGCATTAAACATTCATACTTTTATTACTTATTCTCTAGTATGTCTGTCATGTTAGAAAAGGCTTGATTAAGTGATATTATTCAAACAAACAGCAGTAGTCAGCAACAGTAGGTATGAGGAAAAACTGACCCATTTATTATTAACCAATGGGTAACAGAAATTTTAACATTAAACATAAAAAATACTAGTAATTGAATAAAATAAAGAATAAATTAGAAGACCTAGAAAATAACCTAAATAGATCAAATAAAAACAGCAGGAGCGAAGTCTGGAAAGGACTGCTTACATCGGAGTGCTTATATCTGAGATTTTAGATGCATTCCAATACGATACCCTTATTTGTATTTTTGCTGATATCGGACCGATATCAATATCGGACTGGGACACCTCTGAAAATAACGCTAAACTCCTCTACCATCATGCTTCGAGCAGTGCACAGCTGAGTGCCACGACTGAACAGCAAATGAGGGAGGGCAGAGTGCGCAGAAAATTGAAAGTCAAGAAAATGTCCCGTTTGCTTGTTGTTGTAGAGAGCTGGAAGAGAATCAGGAAGGGATCATACGGGAAGCTTAGCAAACCCAAATTAGCAACTAAACTCTAGAAGACAAGCCCTAAGAACCCACAACCCGCAACTGATGAGACATGCAAGCAACTTTTTAATCTCCTCTCCCAATATAAAAACCCACATGCGCAGGAGAGTTGAAAACATTAACTTGACTATTTGTACTCAGTGGTTGGGATATAGTCATTTTATACATCTTAAGTGCAAAAATCGTGATGTATCGAGTAAATTGGATATATCGCCCAGCCCTAGAAAGAAACACAAAACCTGTTGGGACCTAAACACTAAGCCCCTCCTGTCTTCTTTTTAGCAGTTAGATGATAGTAATCCCTCAACAGATATGCTGCTGTTAAGTTGATTTGAGAAAATAATTAATGAAAAGTAAAAAAATATACAACAGAACACCTGTTTTTATGTTTTGCTTTCATTCGAAAACATTTTTTCGTCTTCTTTTTAAATCATATCAAAGAAATAACCTATTTGTTGCAGACTATCTTCATATTCACAGCAAATATGGTAACTCGAGTCATGGTCAGTCCGAACTTTGTTCTTCTTTCAGATCAATGTCTCAACAAGCAGGAGGCTCCTGTAATCATTTGTCCAGTATATGAGATTGTCTTTACAGTTCAGCAGCAGTGCTAAAAATAAAGATCCTGAGTGTTTTTCTTTCACAATTGTTTTTCCATTAAGAAGATGATCTAATATCTCATTAATATTTGTTCACTGTGTCCTGCAGATGTTCAGCTAGTTATTGTGAAGGAAGAGGAGCTTCCCCTTGAGCAGCAGGAGTGGAGCCCCTATCCAGACCAGGAGGATAATGAGTCCCCACTCATTAAAGAGGAACAGGAGGAACTGTGGATCGGTCAGGGCAGAGACCAGCTTCAAGGACTGGAGGAGGCTGATACCAACGTCCTGTTTCCTTCAGTCCATATGAAGAGTGACAATGATGGAGAGGAACCTCAGTCCTCACTGCTTCATCAGAGACTAACTGACCATATGGAAACAGCAGCTGGTGGAGAGGACTGTGGAAGACCAGAACCAGAGAGGAGCTCAGATCCAGAAAGAAATTTCCAACCAGAGATTGAGGTTAAGATCGAAGACTCCTCAGACACTGGATCAGAAAGTGAAGATTCCCTAGATACTGGATCAGAGATTGATGCCTCCTCAAGTACTGAATCAGGGACTGAAGATGGGGCAGATGATTGGAAGGAGACCAGAGACTGTCTTAAAAGTTTTAAATCTACCACAACAGAGACTGTAACATCACACAGTTTTCTTGAGCCTGGTAAAACTAATCATGTAGTTTCTCTGGCAGAAAAGAGACGTTTCTGCTGCTCAGAGTGTGGGAAAGGATTTACCCGTAAAACAGATTTGGGCAGACACATGTTAGTTCACACCAAAGAAAAACCTTTTAGCTGCTCTGAATGTGGTAAGAGATTTAACCAACAAGGAAGCCTAAATGCACACATGTTTGTTCACACCCAAGAAAGAGCTTACAGCTGCTCTGAGTGTGGTAAAAGATTCAATTTTAAAGGAAAACTGACAAGACACATGTTCACTCATTCACAAGAGAAACCTTTTAGCTGCTCTGAATGTGGTAAAAGATTTAGCCACCAAAGAACTCTAACTGCACATATGGTTATTCACTCAAAAGAAAACCCCTTCACCTGCTCTGAATGTGGGAAAAGATTTAACTACAAAGGAAATCTGAATGCTCATATGTTAATTCACACTAAAGAAAAACCTCATTGCTGTCTGGAGTGTGGTCAAACCTTTAAACAAACGGGACATTTGAAGACACATATGTTAATTCACTCAAATGAAAAACTTTTTCGCTGTTCTTTCTGTGGGAAAGGATTTAACCAGATAGATAAGCTGGTTTCACATGTATCTGTTCACTTAAAGGAAAAACCTTTTAGCTGCGCTGAATGTGGGAGAGCATTTAAACGCAAAAGAAACCTCACTTCACATATGGTTGTTCACTCAAAAGTAAAACCCTACTGCTGTTCTGAATGTGGAAAAGGATTTTACCACAAACCGAGTCTGACTGCACATCAGTGTTCATAAACAAAAAATTACTCAGGCAATCCGAGTGTGGTGTTAGATTGCAGACTTTGGAGCTTCACGCAGAGACCCACAGTTTGGGGGTGATTCATTCAGCTGCTCTGAATGAATCAGATTCTGATTGTGTTCAGAGTTATTAAGTATGTGTTATTGTAACTTATTGAAGGTTTGTGAAAGGTATATTAATATTTAAATAAATTTGTGTGGCTGTAAACATGATACATATGAACGTCTTTATTTATAATGCAGTTTAGTGTGCCCTTGTATTTTACGAGACACTACATAACTATATTTACTAGTGCTGTCAGGCGATTAAAAAAATTAATCCAAATAATTACAGGATTTGTAATTAATTAATGAAATTAATCACATTTTAATCTCATATCTGCTTAAGGTCCCAAAATGAAGAATATGAATTCCAGGACATTAAAATTACATTAAAAGACACTAACAAAAAAACATGTAAAAATAAGGTGGGAATATATACAACACAATTTTAGGTACCCTGATGCATGAGGAACACATGAAAAAAGTGTAATGGTTCTAGCTTTACAATATCTACACAGTCCTGCACGTAAGATAAGCTGTTTTGATTTTTAGGACGGTTTTTGCGTCTGCCACATTTTTACTCAATGTGGACTCAATTTTCACTGCAATATGAACTTCTATACTTCTATGAGGTCAGGAAAACCAGGGCTAATTGCTAAAGACTGTAATGAACTATGTACAAAACACTTTATTCAAGTCTTGGATCAAAGAGGAGTGAAGAATTTTCAGTTTTACATGCTCTGAACACACAAACTGTTGCTCATTGGTGCAGAGCGGCCCCAAGCTGAAACATGACACTAGGAAGATGGAAGGAACTTTTCAAAGAATTCTTAAGATTTAGATACAGGATATATATTGATCATTCAGGGCTTGTTTAATACAGTAAAGAGTGTAGAATTACCTGTTTTTTACGGAATTGAGCTAGAGCAAACGGTTGATTTTCTGCAGATTTTCAAAAAGGACGTGTGAATAAACGAGATGTGGCCGGCAGTCTCACAAAAATGACTCTCGCTTCCCCATGCTTGCCGTGACGTCGACAAGCATGTTGCCGAGGTCACGTGTGATACATTCAGGGACCGTCGGAAATTTGAGAATCTGACGAGAACACCACTTTTTTACAGCTTTTGAATAGGACAAACGGTTTGTAAATGCCAGACATTTGAAAATAAGTGCGTCTTTGAACACCTGCGGTTTTAGGATCCAGATTAATCGGCGTTAATTTTTATAATGCGTTAATTTGCGGTGTAATTAATTAATCCAATTAACGGGTTAAAATGACAGCCCTAATATTTACAGCATTAAAATACATAGTTACCTATATACAGCTCCGAAGAAAGTAAGAGACCATTAAATGATGATCATTTCCCCTGATTTGGGCTTTATAGTTCTCCATTTGAAAAGAAACATTTTGTTTTATTCTATAAACTACTGACAACATTTCCTGTCAAATTTCACATAATAATACTGTCATCCAGAACTTAAATTTGCAGAAAACAAGAAATCCAAGCCAACTTTATTTTTTAAGCATGTAAAAAAGACACTGTGAACCAAAGTGCTGTACAGAAAAATAAATAAAATCAGTAAGATACATAGCAGTTAAAATGAGATAAAATGTAAAATAAAATAGAAACATAAAATAACTGAAACCTTATCAAAAGGCACAAAGAAGAGCAATCAAATAAATAATTAGGATGAGTAAATAAAATCTATGACTATTGTTTGCTAAAGGCTAGAAAATGAGATGTGATTTCGGTAGAGATTTAAACAAGACAGAGAAGAGGCTTACTTAACATTCTGCGGTAACTTGTTCTAAACTTTTTGATTTTCGGCTTGGTTTTCGACACCCTCAGGAACAGCTGATCTACTGACCTGAAAGAACGGGTAAGTGTGTACGGGTGCAGAAGCTTAGAGAGATAGGCGGGGCAAGTCCATGGAGAGATCTAAAAGCAAATAAAAGAACTTTAAAATTCACACAAAACTTTATGGGCAGCTAGTGGAGCGAGGCTAAAATGGGGGAAATGTGGTTGTATTTATGAATGCCAGGTAAGAGAAGTGCAGTTGTATTCTGAACCATCTGGAAATGGGCAATGAAAGATCTACTAGGCCCAACATACAAGGTATTACAGTAATCCAGCCAAGTGGTGAAAAAGGTGTGGATTACAGTTTCAAAGTGCTGTCTTGAAATCAAGAAAGAAAGAAAGAAAGAGAAAGAAAATACTTTAGTCATCCCTGAGGAGAAATTCAGGAGTCAGCAGCAATCAAGAAAACAAAAGTAAGAAAGTGTACAGAAAGTGCAAAAAGGTCTACAAGAAAATAGATGAAGACAGCCCGTCCACCACTCTCCAGCCCAGCCAGTCTCCACCTCCACAGGGTCCAGGACTGAGCCTCCCCAGCAGTCTGTTCAGTCTCTGTCTCCTGGATCCTGTCTGCCCACAGCAGGCAAAGCTCCTTCAATGTGGCGCCGGCGTGAGATTTCAGCTCCGTCAGCCACGTCCGTGAACAGCACGATGCCACTCTGCCCTCTGGCACCCCCTCTGCCACTGGGCTAGCACAGCTAGCTCGTCCATCCCACCAGAGATAGATCCCACGTTCCCAACAACGATGGATGGAAGGACAGGTCCACGTCTTCACCTCCCAGCTCACACCCGAGAACCAGCACGTCATCCTCACCTCCTCCTCCTCACCTTGAGTGAAATCATCAAGCCTTACACTAGTTAGCATTGACATGCTACAGGCTGCTAACAGCTAGTTTTACATGTAAACAATGCAGCCATGGTTACATGTAGGATCTCCAGACAAACACAGGAGAAAAGTAGTAAAAATATCACTGAAGCCACAAAAAGTTTGGTGTCCATGACCAACAATGAACCATACAGAGTAATGATCCACTCCAAATACAAAGATGACGCAAAAGAGACGAAAAAAATCACAAGAAACAAAGAAACAAAGAAGAGAGAAGAGAAGAGAGAAGAAGAGAGAGCTGCTGCGACAGGCAACTACTTGGGCAGGGCCTAGCAACACAAAGAAGTGAAAAGAGTGACAAAAGCTTGAGATGATCTCAGAAATAGTCTAAATATCAAAAATGCAGTGTTTTTCAGAACATGTTTTGATGTAGGAAGAGTTCAAAAATCAACATTTGCTGGAATAACGATGATTTTTGATCACAGCTTCCATGTGTCTTGGCTGCTCTTCACCAGTCTTAACATTGATGTCAGGACTGTCTGGCTGCAGACCTCTACAGTCAGGCCCCAACCTTGACAGAGTCATAGCCATTTTGGAAATTCATGCAAAAACACATTTGAAAATAAAATAGGGTATGGTATTCACTGCTTGTTTTATATTACAGTTGCTTTGGTTTACTTGGATCCAGCTCCAGTTTCCTCCTGTAGTTGTCCTTAGCCTCCCTGATCTTCACTCTCAGGACCTTTTGAGTTTCCCTGATTACCATTGGTGCGTCTCTGAGCGATAAACTGCAGTTTTCTCTCTCTGCAGGTACTTACATTAAAGGATGTCCCAAAGCAATAACTGTGCTCCAAGGAGAGAGGAGACTGATTGGAGGAGCGCTGGTCAAGAAAACATCAGAGCAGTCTTTTCGCTGACAAGCATGCCTGCATATGAGATATCAGTCACTGGTTGGATGCTGCAGCAGCTCCAATTTCTCAACATGAAACTTCACAAACAGAGTTTAATGAGAGAGAAAAGACAAGCTGAAAACAGTCAATGAGGATGGTTCTGAAACAGGCCATAAAGCTGGGTTTAAAAGAAGATTTGATGTGGGTTTGAAGCACAAAATACTGAAAACAACCATCGTGAAATAATTATAACAGAGAGATCAATACCCAGTTTATGTAACTTTTAAGGAGTGATTCTATAATTAGTGGTACATATCAGATTTACAAAAAAGGGGAAAAAATATGTTTATTTTTGTTTCATATTCTATTTAATTGCAAATGATAGACCTGGAATGTACTTAATTCATTAGTTGGCAAGCTCAAGCTCAAATGAATTCTTAAATTAAGTTCCAAAAAATTTTGAGCATCATTTTGTGATTTTATCAACCGTGTTATGGACAAAAGTTGTGACTATTTTTGCAACATAAATCCATAATACACTGAATTCGCAGTTTTTCAACGTTTCTATGCAAGACTACGCTCCCTAGAAATGTCATCATTTATATCACAATTTAGCCAAAATTTTAAAGAATTACGGCACAAACATCACAAGTAACATGGTTTACAAGACAAACCTGTCTCTACAACATTAAATTTTGTGATGGGTGACATGGTTGACAGATGACACAGCTGACATTTCCTCTATTTTTTGTCCCTGTGCTAACTGCAAACCTTGAACATCGAACCATCTGACCTCCATCCCCTCATATTTCTGCTTATTTTCTTCACAGTTTGGTCTTTATAACATCTATAGTAAGAACAGCAGAAAATGTTGATAACACACCTGAAGAACAATTAAAGCGCCCTATGTACAGACAATCATCTGGATGAAATATTGATGAGGAGCTGAAACATGCCTCATATTCTTCATGGTTCCCACCAAAAAGGATGTGACTTAAATTGATTTAAGTCATGTGACTTTGAAGGAGACCATTGCTGATTTATCTGCCTTTTTACAATGGGTAACAAGGCTTACACTGATTTCTAGGAAACACACAAAATGAATTATTTATCCATATACATTATTAAAATAATTTTTGAAAAATCTTCATCATGTTTAAATGATTATTCTAAACAAATAATACTGAAAATAATATTCATTAACATGTATTCTTGTGTTAAGTTTGAAGAGCAAACTTGACATTTGAAAAGTGGATCAGCTCAAACATTGCAAATTTCAATACATGATTTGCATTTTTAGTTGAATAATTAATAGAACCTGTTCACTTTCTGTATAAATAAAAGTGAAATATCACCCAAATGACCCTCTGTAAAATTGGTCATTGCATGTAAACAATACTTCATAGAATTAATTAGTATATCCCATGGACATGAAATGTCCCCCAAATTAGAGAACCCCTCTTAGGAAAGATTCATTCTTACTCTCTTTGTGTCAGAACAATATACTTGTTGCATTTCCTTTACAGTTCCCGAACATTTAAAGTATAATTTCTGTTTTCATTGAGAATTAAAACTAATACCGCCTAAAAGACACACACCCAAAAAAAAATTGTAATGAAGTGGGTATTTTAAGCTATCAGATGCTAAGGATGCTAAGGATAGAGGCTGAAAAAACAAACACATATGAATGATGCATTAAACATGTTAAATGATCCCTGTGCTTCTAAAAAAACCATCCATCAACCCCACCCAAACCAGCTGTTGCAGTTGGCCACATGGAATGCAGCAAGCAAAGATCCAGCAACTGCAACAGCGACCCAAAACATGGTCCCCTCAGACGGGTAGCCAAAGCAGCTGTTGCAGTAGGCCTCAGGAATGCAGCCAGCAAAAGGCTATACCTGAGATCCAGCAACTACAACAGCACCGTGTATCAACCCAGGCAATAGGCCATAAAAAAGACAGGGAGATGTATGGTTTGAAAGTCATAAAAGGATAAATATCTAAACGAAATTTAAATTCAAAGGGATTCTCAAATGAAGCAAAATGAACTGAATTAACAAAAGAGATCAATACGCAAACTATGAGACAAAGCGAGGAAGGACTGCACCCTGCCAGGCCATGCTGAGCCTGGAAGTGCTGGTGCAAGCTACCAAGGAAGTGTGTAGTGGCCAGAACTTATAAACCCGTGGGATCCACCCAGGCGCAAACGCCCCTGACAAGGCCTGCAAGTACACAATACACAGACATGGGAGAACACACAACTGCAGCAGCCCGGGTGGCAGGAAGCTGTCACAACCCCAAAACATGGTCTCCTCAGACTGGTAGCCAAAGCAGCTGTTGCAGTTGGCCTCAGGAATGTAGCAAACAAAGGGCTATACCTGAGATCCAGCAACTGCAACAGCACCCCAAAACATGGTCCCCTCAGACGGGTAGCCAAAGCAGCTGTTGCAGTTGGCCTCAGGAATGCAGCCAGCAAAGGGCTATACCTGAGATCCAGCAACTGCAACAGCACCCTTTATCAACCCAAGCTCTAGGCCATAAAATAGACATGGAGATGTATGGTTTCAAAGTCATAAAAGGATAAATATCTTAACAAAATTTAAATTCAAAAGTACTCTCAACTGAAGCAAAAAAAACTGAACTAAAAAAAGAGATCAATACAGAAACTAAGGTACAAAGCACAGGAGGATTGCACCCTGCCAGGCCATGCTAAGCCTGGAAGTGCTGGTGCAGGCAACCAAAGAAGTGTGTAGTGGCCAGAACTGATGCACCTGTGGGAGCCACCCAGGCACAAACGCCCCTGACAGGGCCTGCAAGTACACAATAAACAGACAGGGAAGAATAAAACCTGCAGCAGCCCAGGCGGCAGGAGGCTGTCACAACCCCAAAACATGGTCCCCTCAGACGGATAGCCAAAGCAGCTGTTGCAGTTGGCCTCAGGAATGCAGCCAGCAAAGGGCTATACCTGAGATCCAGCAACTGCAACAGCACCCCAAAACATGGTCCCCTCAGACGGGTAGCCAAAACAACTTTTGCAGTTGGCCTCAGGAATGCAGCCAGCAAAGGGCTATACCTGAGATCCAGCAACTGCAACAGCACCCCAAAACATGGTCCCCTCAGACGGGTAGCCAAAGCAGCTGTTGCAGTTGGCCTCAGGAATGCAGCCAGCAAAGGGCTATACCTGAGATCCAGCAACTGCAACAGCACCCCAAAACATGGTCCCCTCAGGCGGGTAGCCAAAGCAGCTGTTGCAGTTGGCCTCAGGAATGCAGCCAGCAAAGGGCTATACCTGAGATCCAGCAACTGCAACAGCACCCTAAAACATGGTCCCCTCAGACAGGTAGCCAAAGCAGCTGTTGCAGTTGGCCTCAGGAATGCAGCCAGCAAAGGGCTATACCTGAGATCTAGCAACTGCAACAGCACCCCAAAACATGGTCCCCTCAGACGGGTAGCCAAAGCAGCTGTTGCAGTTGGCCTCAGGAATGCAGCCAGCAAAGGGCTATACCTGAGATCCAGCAACTGCAACAGCACCCCAAAACATGGTCCCCTCAGATGGGTAGCCAAAGCAGCTGTTGCAGTTGGCCTCAGGAATGCAGCCAGCAAAGGGCTATACCTGAGATCCAGCAACTGCAACAGCACCCCAAAACATGGTCCCCTCAGACGGGTAGCCAAAGCAGCTGTTGCAGTTGGCCTCAGGAATGCAGCCAGCAAAGGGCTATACCTGAGATCCAGCAACTGCAACAGCACCCCAAAACATGGTCCCCTCAGACGGGTAGCCAAAGCAGCTGTTGCAGTTGGCCTCAGGAATGCAGCCAGCAAAGGGCTATACCTGAGATCCAGCAACTGCAACAGCACCCCAAAACATGGTCCCCTCAGACGGGTAGCCAAAACAACTGTTGCAGTTGGCCTCAGGAATGCAGCCAGCAAAGGGCTATACCTGAGATCCAGCAACTGCAACAGCACCCCAAAACATGGTCTCCTCAGACGGGTAGCCAAAGCAGCTGTTGCAGTTGGCCTCAGGAATGAAGCCTGCAAAGGGCTATACCTGAGATCCAGCAACTGCAACAGCACCCCAAAACATGGTCCCCTCAAACGGGTAGCCAAAGCAGCTGTTGCAGTTGGCCTCAGGAATGCAGCCAGCAAAGGGCTATACCTGAGATCCAGCAACTGCAACAGCACCCCAAAACATGGTCCCCTCAGACGGGTAGCCAAAGCAGCTGTTGCAGTTGGCCTCAGGAATGCAGCCAGCAAAGGGCTATACCTGAGATCCAGCAACTGCAACAACACCCCAAAACATGGTCCCCTCAGACGGGTAGCCAAAGCAGCTGTTGCAGTTGGCCTCAGGAATGCAGCCAGCAAAGGGCTATACCTGAGATCCAGCAACTGCAACAGCACCCCAAAACATGGTCCCCTCAGACGGGTAGCCGAAGCAGCTGTTGCAGTTGGCCTCAGGAATGCAGCCAGCAAAAGGCTATACCTGAGATCCAGCAACTGCAACAGCACCCCAAAACATGGTCCCCTCAGACGGGAAGCCAAAGCAGCTGTTGCAGTTGGCCTCAGGAATGCAGCCAGCAAAGGGCTATACCTGAGATCCAGCAACTGCAACAGCACCCCAAAACATGGTCCCCTCAGACAGGTAGCCAAAGCAGCTGTTGCAGTTGGCCTCAGGAATGCAGCCAGCAAAGGGCTATACCTGAGATCCAGCAACTGCAACAGCACCCCAAAACATGGTCCCCTCAGACGGGTAGCCAAAGCAGCTGTTGCAGTTGGCCTCAGGAATGCAGCCAGCAAAGGGCTATACCTGAGATCCAGCAACTGCAAAAGCACCCCAAAACATGGTCCCCTCAGAAGGGTAGCCAAAGAAGCTGTTGCAGTTGGCCTCAGGAATGCAGCCAGCAAAGGGCTATACCTGAGATCCAGCAACTGCAACAGCACCCCAAAACATGGTCCCCTCAGACGGGTAGCCAAAGCAGCTGTTGCAGTTGGCCTCAGGAATGCAGCCAGCAAAGGGCTATACCTGAGATCCAGCAACTGCAACAGCACCCCAAAACATGGTCCCCTCAGACAGGTAGCCAAAGCAGCTGTTGCAGTTGGCCTCAGGAATGCAGCCAGCAAAGGGCTATACCTGAGATCTAGCAACTGCAACAGCACCCCAAAACATGGTCCCCTCAGACGGGTAGCCAAAGCAGCTGTTGCAGTTGGCCTCAGGAACGCAGGCAGCAAAGGGTTATACCTGAGATCCAGCAACTGCAACAGCACCCCAAAACATGGTCCCCTCAGACGGGTAGCCAAAGCAGCTGTTGCAGTTGGCCTCAGGAATGCAGCCAGCAAAGGGCTATACCTGAGATCCAGCAACTGCAACAGCACCCCAAAACATGGTCCCCTCAGACGGGTAGCCAAAACAACTTTTGCAGTTGGCCTCAGGAATGCAGCCAGCAAAGGGCTATACCTGAGATCCAGCAACTGCAACAGCACCCCAAAACATGGTCCCCTCAGACGGGTAGCCAAAGCAGCTGTTGCAGTTGGCCTCAGGAATGCAGCCAGCAAAGGGCTATACCTGAGATCCAGCAACTGCAACAGCACCCTTTATCAACCCAAGCTCTAGGCCATAAAATAGACATTGAGATGTATGATTTCAAAGTCATAAAAGGGTAAATATCTAAACAAAATTTTAATTCAAAAGTATTCTCAACTGAAGCCAAATGAACTGAACTAAAAAAAGAGATCAATACAGAAACTAAGGTACAAAGCAGCCTGGAAGTGCTGGTGCAGGCTACCAAAGAAGTGTGTAGTGGCCATCACATATGCACCTGTTGGATCCATCCAGCCACAAACGCCCCTGACAGGGCCTGCAAGTACACAATAAACAGACAGGGAAGAATAACAACCTGCAGCAGCCCAGGTGGCTGGAGGCTGTCACAACCCCAAAACATGGTCCCCTCAGACGGGTAACCAGAGCAGCTGTTGCAGTTGGCCTCAGGAATGCAGCCAGCAAAGGGCTATACCTGAGATCCAGCAACTGCAACAGCACCCCAAAACATGGTCCCCTCAGACGGGTAGCCAAAGCAGCTGTTGCAGTTGGCCTCAGGAATGCAGCCAGCAAAGGGCTATACCTGAGATCCAGCAACTGCAACAGCACCCCAAAACATGGTCCCCTCAGACGGTTTGCCAAAGCAGCTGTTGCAGTTGGCCTCAGGAATGCAGCCAGCAAAGGGCTATACCTGAGATCCAGCAACTGCAACAGCACCCCAAAACATGGTCCCCTCAGACTGGTAGCCAAAGCAGCTGTTGCAGTTGGCCTCAGGAATGCAGCCAGCAAAGGGCTATACCTGAGATCCAGCAACTGCAACAGCACCCCAAAACATGGTCCCCTCAGACGGGTAGCCGAAGCAGCTGTTGCAGTTGGCCTCAGGAATGCAGCCAGCAAAAGGCTATACCTGAGATCCAGCAACTGCAACAGCACCCCAAAACATGGTCCCCTCAGACGGGTAGCCAAAGCAGCTGTTGCAGTTGGCCTCAGGAATGCAGCCAGCAAAAGGCTATACCTGAGATCCAGCAACTGCAACAGCACCCCAAAACATGGTCCCCTCAGACGGGTAGCCAAAGCAGCTGTTGCAGTTGGCCTCAGGAATGCAGCCAGCAAAGGGCTATACCTGAGATCCAGCAACTGCAACAGCACCCCAAAACATGGTCTCCTCAGACGGGTAGCCAAAGCAGCTGTTGCAGTTGGCCTCAGGAATGAAGCCTGCAAAGGGCTATACCTGAGATCCAGCAACTGCAACAGCACCCCAAAACATGGTCCCCTCAAACGGGTAGCCAAAGCAGCTGTTGCAGTTGGCCTCAGGAATGCAGCCAGCAAAGGGCTATACCTGAGATCCAGCAACTGCAACAGCACCCCAAAACATGGTCCCCTCAGACGGGTAGCCAAAGCAGCTGTTGCAGTTGGCCTCAGGAATGCAGCCAGCAAAGGGCTATACCTGAGATCCAGCAACTGCAACAGCACCCCAAAACATGGTCCCCTCAGACAGGTAGCCAAAGCAGCTGTTGCAGTTGGCCTCAGGAATGCAGCCAGCAAAGGGCTTTACCTGAGATCTAGCAACTGCAACAGCACCCCAAAACATGGTCCCCTCAGACGGGTAGCCAAAGCAGCTGTTGCAGTTGGCCTCAGGAACGCAGGCAGCAAAGGGTTATACCTGAGATCCAGCAACTGCAACAGCACCCCAAAACATGGTCCCCTCAGACGGGTAGCCAAAGCAGCTGTTGCAGTTGGCCTCAGGAATGCAGCCAGCAAAGGGCTATACCTGAGATCCAGCAACTGCAACAGCACCCCAAAACATGGTCCCCTCAGACGGGTAGCCAAAACAACTGTTGCAGTTGGCCTCAGGAATGCAGCCAGCAAAGGGCTATACCTGAGATCCAGCAACTGCAACAGCACCCCAAAACATGATCCCCTCAGACGGGTAGCCAAAGCAGCTGTTGCAGTTGGCCTCAGGAATGCAGCCAGCAAAGGGCTATACCTGAGATCCAGCAACTGCAACAGCACCCTTTATCAACCCAAGCTCTAGGCCATAAAATAGACATTGAGATGTATGATTTCAAAGTCATAAAAGGGTAAATATCTAAACAAAATTTTAATTCAAAAGTATTCTCAACTGAAGCCAAATGAACTGAACTAAAAAAAGAGATCAATACAGAAACTAAGGTACAAAGCAGCCTGGAAGTGCTGGTGCAGGCTACCAAAGAAGTGTGTAGTGGCCATCACATATGCACCTGTTGGATCCATCCAGCCACAAACGCCCCTGACAGGGCCTGCAAGTACACAATAAACAGACAGGGAAGAATAACAACCTGCAGCAGCCCAGGTGGCTGGAGGCTGTCACAACCCCAAAACATGGTCCCCTCAGACGGGTAACCAGAGCAGCTGTTGCAGTTGGCCTCAGGAATGCAGCCAGCAAAGGGCTATACCTGAGATCCAGCAACTGCAACAGCACCCCAAAACATGGTCCCCTCAGACGGGTAGCCAAAGCAGCTGTTGCAGTTGGCCTCAGGAATGCAGCCAGCAAAGGGCTATACCTGAGATCCAGCAACTGCAAAAGCACCCCAAAACATGGTCCCCTCAGACGGTTTGCCAAAGCAGCTGTTGCAGTTGGCCTCAGGAATGCAGCCAGCAAAGGGCTATACCTGAGATCCAGCAACTGCAACAGCACCCCAAAACATGGTCCCCTCAGACGGGTAGCCAAAGCAGCTGTTGCAGTTGGCCTCAGGAATGCAGCCAGCAAAGGGCTATACCTGAGATCCAGCAACTGCAACAGCACCCCAAAACATGGTCCCCTCAGACGGGTAGCCGAAGCAGCTGTTGCAGTTGGCCTCAGGAATGCAGCCAGCAAAAGGCTATACCTGAGATCCAGCAACTGCAACAGCACCCCAAAACATGGTCCCCTCAGACGGGTAGCCAAAGCAGCTGTTGCAGTTGGCCTCAGGAATGCAGCCAGCAAAAGGCTATACCTGAGATCCAGCAACTGCAACAGCACCCCAAAACATGGTCCCCTCAGACGGGTAGCCAAAGCAGCTGTTGCAGTTGGCCTCAGGAATGCAGCCAGCAAAGGGCTATACCTGAGATCCAGCAACTGCAACAGCACCCCAAAACATGGTCTCCTCAGACGGGTAGCCAAAGCAGCTGTTGCAGTTGGCCTCAGGAATGAAGCCTGCAAAGGGCTATACCTGAGATCCAGCAACTGCAACAGCACCCCAAAACATGGTCCCCTCAAACGGGTAGCCAAAGCAGCTGTTGCAGTTGGCCTCAGGAATGCAACCAGCAAAGGGCTATACCTGAGATCCAGCAACTGCAACAGCACCCCAAAACATGGTCCCCTCAGACGGTTTGCCAAAGCAGCTGTTGCAGTTGGCCTCAGGAATGCAGCCAGCAAAGGGCTATACCTGAGATCCAGCAACTGCAACAGCACCCCAAAACATGGTCCCCTCAGACGGGTAGCCAAAGCAGCTGTTGCAGTTGGCCTCAGGAATGCAGCCAGCAAAGGGCTATACCTGAGATCCAGCAACTGCAACAGCACCCCAAAACATGGTCCCCTCAGACGGGTAGCCGAAGCAGCTGTTGCAGTTGGCCTCAGGAATGCAGCCAGCAAAAGGCTATACCTGAGATCCAGCAACTGCAACAGCACCCCAAAACATGGTCCCCTCAGACGGGTAGCCAAAGCAGCTGTTGCAGTTGGCCTCAGGAATGCAGCCAGCAAAAGGCTATACCTGAGATCCAGCAACTGCAACAGCACCCCAAAACATGGTCCCCTCAGACGGGTAGCCAAAGCAGCTGTTGCAGTTGGCCTCAGGAATGCAGCCAGCAAAGGGCTATACCTGAGATCCAGCAACTGCAACAGCACCCCAAAACATGGTCTCCTCAGACGGGTAGCCAAAGCAGCTGTTGCAGTTGGCCTCAGGAATGAAGCCTGCAAAGGGCTATACCTGAGATCCAGCAACTGCAACAGCACCCCAAAACATGGTCCCCTCAAACGGGTAGCCAAAGCAGCTGTTGCAGTTGGCCTCAGGAATGCAACCAGCAAAGGGCTATACCTGAGATCCAGCAACTGCAACAGCACCCCAAAACATGGTCCCCTCAGACGGGTAGCCAAAGCAGCTGTTGCAGTTGGCCTCAGGAATGCAGCCAGCAAAGGGCTATACCTGAGATCCAGCAACTGCAACAGCACCCCAAAACATGGTCCCCTCAGACGGGTAGCCAAAGCAGCTGTTGCAGTTGGCCTCAGGAATGCAGCCAGCAAAGGGCTATACCTGAGATCCAGCAACTGCAACAGCACCCCAAAACATGGTCCCCTCAGACGGGTAGCTGAAGCAGCTGTTGCAGTTGGCCTCAGGAATGCAGCCAGCAAAAGGCTATACCTGAGATCCAGCAACTGCAACAGCACCCCAAAACATGGTCCCCTCAGACGGGTAGCCAAAGCAGCTGTTGCAGTTGGCCTCAGGAATGCAGCCAGCAAAGGGCTATACCTGAGATCCAGCAACTGCAACAGCACCCCAAAACATGGTCCCCTCAGACGGGTAGCCAAAGCAGCTGTTGCAGTTGGCCTCAGGAATGCAGCCAGCAAAGGGCTATACCTGAGATCCAGCAACTGCAACAGCACCCCAAAACATGGTCCCCTCAGACGGGTAGCCAAAGCAGCTGTTGCAGTTGGCCTCAGGAATGCAGCCAGCAAAGGGCTATACCTGAGATCCAGCAACTGCAACAGCACCCCAAAACATGGTCCCCTCAGAAGGGTGGCCAAAGCAGCTGTTGCAGTTGGCCTCAGGAATGCAGCCAGCAAAGGGCTATACCTGAGATCCAGCAACTGCAACAGCACCCCAAAACATGGTCCCCTCAGACGGGTAGCCAAAGCAGCTGTTGCAGTTGGCCTCAGGAATGCAGCCAGCAAAGGGCTATACCTGAGATCCAGCAACTGCAACAGCACCCCAAAACATGGTCCCCTCAGACAGGTAGCCAAAGCAGCTGTTGCAGTTGGCCTCAGGAATGCAGCCAGCAAAGGGCTATACCTGAGATCTAGCAACTGCAACAGCACCCCAAAACATGGTCCCCTCAGACGGGTAGCCAAAGCAGCTGTTGCAGTTGGCCTCAGGAATGCAGCCAGCAAAGGGCTATACCTGAGATCCAGCAACTGCAACAGCACCCTTTATCAACCCAAGCTCTAGGCCATAAAATAGACATTGAGATGTATGATTTCAAAGTCATAAAAGGGTAAATATCTAAACAAAATTTTAATTCAAAAGTATTCTCAACTGAAGCCAAATGAACTGAACTAAAAAAAGAGATCAATACAGAAACTAAGGTACAAAGCAGCCTGGAAGTGCTGGTGCAGGCTACCAAAGAAGTGTGTAGTGGCCATCACATATGCACCTGTTGGATCCATCCAGCCACAAACGCCCCTGACAGGGCCTGCAAGTACACAATAAACAGACAGGGAAGAATAACAACCTGCAGCAGCCCAGGTGGCTGGAGGCTGTCACAACCCCAAAACATGGTCCCCTCAGACGGGTAACCAGAGCAGCTGTTGCAGTTGGCCTCAGGAATGCAGCCAGCAAAGGGCTATACATGAGATCCAGCAACTGCAACAGCACCCCAAAACATGGTCCCCTCAGACGGGTAGCCAAAGCAGCTGTTGCAGTTGGCCTCAGGAATGCAGCCAGCAAAGGGCTATACCTGAGATCCAGCAACTGCAACAGCACCCCAAAACATGGTCCCCTCAGACGGTTTGCCAAAGCAGCTGTTGCAGTTGGCCTCAGGAATGCAGCCAGCAAAGGGCTATACCTGAGATCCAGCAACTGCAACAGCACCCCAAAACATGGTCCCCTCAGACGGGTAGCCAAAGCAGCTGTTGCAGTTGGCCTCAGGAATGCAGCCAGCAAAGGGCTATACCTGAGATCCAGCAACTGCAACAGCACCCCAAAACATGGTCCCCTCAGACGGGTAGCCGAAGCAGCTGTTGCAGTTGACCTCAGGAATGCAGCCAGCAAAAGGCTATACCTGAGATCCAGCAACTGCAACAGCACCCCAAAACATGGTCCCCTCAGACGGGTAGCCAAAGCAGCTGTTGCAGTTGGCCTCAGGAATGCAGCCAGCAAAAGGCTATACCTGAGATCCAGCAACTGCAACAGCACCCCAAAACATGGTCCCCTCAGACGGGTAGCCAAAGCAGCTGTTGCAGTTGGCCTCAGGAATGCAGCCAGCAAAGGGCTATACCTGAGATCCAGCAACTGCAACAGCACCCCAAAACATGGTCTCCTCAGACGGGTAGCCAAAGCAGCTGTTGCAGTTGGCCTCAGGAATGAAGCCTGCAAAGGGCTATACCTGAGATCCAGCAACTGCAACAGCACCCCAAAACATGGTCCCCTCAAACGGGTAGCCAAAGCAGCTGTTGCAGTTGGCCTCAGGAATGCAACCAGCAAAGGGCTATACCTGAGATCCAGCAACTGCAACAGCACCCCAAAACATGGTCCCCTCAGACGGGTAGCCAAAGCAGCTGTTGCAGTTGGCCTCAGGAATGCAGCCAGCAAAGGGCTATACCTGAGATCCAGCAACTGCAACAGCACTCCAAAACATGGTCCCCTCAGACGGGTAGCCAAAGCAGCTGTTGCAGTTGGCCTCAGGAATGCAGCCAGCAAAGGGCTATACCTGAGATCCAGCAACTGCAACAGCACCCCAAAACATGGTCCCCTCAGACGGGTAACCAGAGCAGCTGTTGCAGTTGGCCTCAGGAATGCAGCCAGCAAAGGGCTATACCTGAGATCCAGCAACTGCAACAGCACCCCAAAACATGGTCCCCTCAGACGGGTAGCCAAAGCAGCTGTTGCAGTTGGCCTCAGGAATGCAGCCAGCAAAGGGCTATACCTGAGATCCAGCAACTGCAACAGCACCCCAAAACATGGTCCCCTCAGACGGGTAGCCAAAGCAGCTGTTGCAGTTGGCCTCAGGAATGCAGCCAGCAAAGGGCTATACCTGAGATCCAGCAACTGCAACAGCACCCCAAAACATGGTCCCCTCAGACGGGTAGCCAAAGCAGCTGTTGCAGTTGGCCTCAGGAATGCAGCCAGCAAAGGGCTATACCTGAGATCCAGCAACTGCAACAGCACCCCAAAACATGGTCCCCTCAGAAGGGTAGCCAAAGCAGCTGTTGCAGTTGGCCTCAGGAATGCAGCCAGCAAAGGGCTATACCTGAGATCCAGCAACTGCAACAGCACCCCAAAACATGGTCCCCTCAGACGGGTAGCCAAAGCAGCTGTTGCAGTTGGCCTCAGGAATGCAGCCAGCAAAGGGCTATACCTGAGATCCAGCAACTGCAACAGCACCCCAAAACATGGTCCCCTCAGACAGGTAGCCAAAGCAGCTGTTGCAGTTGGCCTCAGGAATGCAGCCAGCAAAGGGCTATACCTGAGATCTAGCAACTGCAACAGCACCCCAAAACATGGTCCCCTCAGACGGGTAGCCAAAGCAGCTGTTGCAGTTGGCCTCAGGAACGCAGGCAGCAAAGGGTTATACCTGAGATCCAGCAACTGCAACAGCACCCCAAAACATGGTCCCCTCAGACGGGTAGCCAAAGCAGCTGTTGCAGTTGGCCTCAGGAATGCAGCCAGCAAAGGGCTATACCTGAGATCCAGCAACTGCAACAGCACCCCAAAACATGGTCCCCTCAGACGGGTAGCCAAAGCAGCTGTTGCAGTTGGCCTCAGGAATGCAGCCAGCAAAGGGCTATACCTGAGATCCAGCAACTGCAACAGCACCCCAAAACATGGTCCCCTCAGACGGGTAGCCAAAGCAGCTGTTGCAGTTGGCCTCAGGAATGCAGCCAGCAAAGGGCTATACCTGAGATCCAGCAACTGCAACAGCACCCCAAAACATGGTCCCCTCAGACGGGTAGCCAAAGCAGCTGTTGCAGTTGGCCTCAGGAATGCAGCCAGCAAAGGGCTATACCTGAGATCCAGCAACTGCAACAGCACCCCAAAACATGGTCCGCTCAGACGGGTAGCCAAAGCAGCTGTTGCAGTTGGCCTCAGGAATTCAGCCAGCAAAGGGCTATACCTGACATTCAGCAACTGCAACAGCACCCCAAAACATGGTCCCCTCAGACGGGTAGCCAAAGCAGCTGTTGCAGTTGGCCTCAGGAATGCAGCCAGCAAAGGGCAATACCTGAGATCCAGCAACTGCAACAGCACCCCAAAACATGGTCCCCTCAGACGGGTAGCCAAAGCAGCTGTTGCAGTTGGCCTCAGGAATGCAGCCAGCAAAGGGCTATACCTGAGATCCAGCAACTGCAACAGCACCCTTTATCAACCCAAGCTCTAGGCCATAAAATAGACATTGAGATGTATGATTTCAAAGTCATAAAAGGGTAAATATCTAAACAAAATTTTATTTCAAAAGTATTCTCAACTGAAGCAAAACGAACTGAACTAAAAAAAGAGATCAATACAGAAACTAAGGTACAAAGCAGCCTGGAAGTGCTGGTGCAGGCTACCAAAGAAGTGTGTAGTGGCCATCACATATGCACCTGTTGGATCCATCCAGCCACAAACGCCCCTGACAGGGCCTGCAAGTACACAATAAACAGACAGGGAAGAATAACAACCTGCAGCAGCCCAGGTGGCTGGAGGCTGTCACAACCCCAAAACATGGTCCCCTCAGACGGGTAGCCAAAGCAGCTGTTGCAGTTGGCCTCAGGAATGCAGCCAGCAAAGGGCTATACCTGAGATCCAGCAACTGCAACAGCACCCCAAAACATGGTCCCCTCAGACGGGTAGCCAAAGCAGCTGTTGCAGTTGGCCTCAGGAATGCAGCCAGCAAAGGGCAATACCTGAGATCCAGCAACTGCAACAGCACCCCAAAACATGGTCCCCTCAGACGGGTAGCCAAAGCAGCTGTTGCTGTTGGCCTCAGGAATGCAGCCAGCAAAGGGCTATACCTGACATCCAGCAACTGCAACAGCACCCTTTATCAACCCAAGCTCTAGGCCATAAAATAGACATTGAGATGTATGATTTCAAAGTCATAAAAGGGTAAATATCTAAACAAAATTTTAATTCAAAAGTATCCTCAACTGAAGCAAAACGAACTGAACTAAAAAAAGAGATCAATACAGAAACTAAGGTACAAAGCAGCCTGGAAGTGCTGGTGCAGGCTACCAAAGAAGTGTGTAGTGGCCATCACATATGCACCTGTTGGATCCATCCAGCCACAAACGCCCCTGACAGGGCCTGCAAGTACACAATAAACAGACAGGGAAGAATAACAACCTGCAGCAGCCCAGGTGGCTGGAGGCTGTCACAACCCTAAAACATGGTCCCCTCAGACGGGTAACCAGAGCAGCTGTTGCAGTTGGCCTCAGGAATGCAGCCAGCAAAGGGCTATACCTGAGATCCAGCAACTGCAACAGCACCCCAAAACATGGTCCCCTCAGACGGGTGGCCAAAGCAGCTGTTGCAGTTGGCCTCAGGAATGCAGCCAGCAAAGGGCTATACCTGAGATCCAGCAACTGCAACAGCACCCCAAAACATGGTCCCCTCAGACGGGTAGCCAAAGCAGCTGTTGCAGTTGGCCTCAGGAATGCAGCCAGCAAAGGGCTATACCTGAGATCCAGCAACTGCAACAGCACCCCAAAACATGGTCCCCTCAGACGGGTAGCCAAAGCAGCTGTTGCAGTTGGCCTCAGGAATGCAGCCAGCAAAGGGCTATACCTGAGATCCAGCAACTGCAACAGCACCCCAAAACATGGTCCCCTCAGACGGGTAGCCAAAGCAGCTGTTGCAGTTGGCCTCAGGAATGCAGCCAGCAAAGGGCTTTTCCTAAGATCCAGCAACTGCAACAGCACCCTTTATCAACCCAAGCTCTAGGCCATAAAATAGACATGGAGATGTATGGTTTCAAAGTCATAAAAGGACAAGTATCTTAACAAAATTTAAATTCAAAAGTATTCTCAACTGAAGCAAAATGAACTGAACTAAAAAAAAGAGATCAATACAGAAACTAAGGTACAAAGCACGGGAGGACTGCACCCTGCCAGGCCATGCTGAGCCTGGTAGTGCTGGTGAAGGCTACCAAAGACGTGTGTAGTGGCCAGAACTTATGTACCCTCGGATCCACCCAGGCACAAACGCCCCTGTCAGGGCCTGCAGGTACACAAATCACAGAGAGGGAAGAACAAAAAACTGCAGCAGCCCAGGTGGCAGGAGGCTGTGACAACACCAAAACATGGTCCCCTCAGACGGGTAGCCAAAGCAGCTGTTGCAGTTGGCCTCAGGAATGCAGCCAGCAAAGGGCTATACCTGAGATCCAGCAACTGCAACAGCACCCCAAAACATGGTCCCCTCAGACGGGTAGCCAAAGCAGCTGTTGCAGTTGGCCTCAGGAATGCAGCCAGCAAAGGGCTATACCTGAGATCCAGCAACTGCAACAGCACCCCAAAACATGGTCCCCTCAGACGGGTAGCCAAAG
Source organism: Halichoeres trimaculatus (assembly GCF_033239565.1). NCBI lineage: Eukaryota > Metazoa > Chordata > Actinopteri > Labriformes > Labridae > Halichoeres > Halichoeres trimaculatus. The sequence continues at coordinate 5,149,038 of NW_027437191.1, read as the reverse complement.
CGGCTGTTGCAGTTGGCCTCAGGAATGCAGCCAGCAAAGGGCTATACCTGAGATCCAGCAACTGCAACAGCACCCCAAAACATGGTCCCCTCAGACGAGTAGCCAAAGCAGCTGTTGCAGTTGGCCTCAGGAATGCAGCCAGCAAAGGGCTATACCTGAGATCCAGCAACTGCAACAGCACCCCAAAACATGGTCCCCTCAGACGGGTAGCCAAAGCAGCTGTTGCAGTTGGCCTCAGGAATTCAGCCAGCAAAGGGCTATACCTGAGATCCAGCAACTGCAACAGCACCCCAAAACATGGTCCCCTCAGACTGGTAGCCAAAGCAGCTGTTGCAGTTGGCCTCAGGAATGCAGCCAGCAAAGGGCTATACCTGAGATCCAGCAACTGTAACAGCACCCCAAAACATGGTCCCCTCAGACGGGTAGCCAAAGCGGCTGTTGCAGTTGGCCTCAGGAATGCAGCCAGCAAAGGGCTATACCTGAGATCCAGCAACTGCAACAGCACCCCAAAACATGGTCCCCTCAGACGGGTAGCCAAAGCAGCTGTTGCAGTTGGCCTCAGGAATGCAGCCAGCAAAGGGCTATACCTGAGATCCAGCAACTGCAACAGCACCCCAAAACATGGTCCCCTCAGACGGGTAGCCAAAGCAGCTGTTGCAGTTGGCCTCAGGAATGAAGCCAGCAAAGGGCTATACCTGAGATCCAGCAACTGCAACAGCACCCCAAAACATGGTCCCCTCAGACGGGTAACCAGAGCAGCTGTTGCAGTTGGCCTCAGGAATGCAGCCAGCAAAGGGCTATACCTGAGATCCAGCAACCGCAACAGCACCCCAAAACATGGTCCCCTCAGAAGGGTAGCCAAAGCAGCTGTTGCAGTTGGCCTCAGGAATGCAGCCAGCAAAGGGCTATACCTGAGATCCAGCAACTGCAACAGCACCCCAAAACATGGTCCCCTCAGACGGGTAGCCAAAGCAGCTGTTGCAGTTGGCCTCAGGAATGCAGCCAGCAAAGGGCTATACCTGAGATCAAGCAACTGCAACAGCACCCTGTATCAACCCAAGCTCTAGGCCATAAAATAAACATGGAGATGTATTGTTTTAAAGTCATAAAAGGATAAATTACTTAACAAAATTTAAATTCAAAAGTATTCTCAACTGAAGCAAAATGAACTGAACTAAAAAAAGAGATCAATACAGAAACTGAGGTACAAAGCAAGGGAGGACTGCACCCTGCCAGGCCATGCTGAGCCTGGTAGTGCTGGTGCAGGCTACCCAGGAAGCCTGTAAAGGCCAGAAATTATGCCCCTGGGGGATCAACCCAGGCGCCAATGCCCCTGACAGGGCCTGCAGGTACACAATACACAGACAGGGGAGAAAAAAATCTGCAGCAGCCCAGGTGGCAGGAGGCTTTCACAACCCCAAAACATGGTCCCCTCAGACGGGTGCCAAAGCAGCTTTTGCAGTTGGCCTCAGGATTGAGCCAGCAAAGGGCTATTCCTGAGATCCAGCAACCACAACAGCACCCTGTATCAACCTTGCTCTAGGCCATAAAATAGACAGGGGGATGAATGGTTTCAAAGTCATAAAAGGATAAATATCTCAACAAAATTTAAATTCAAAAGGATTCTCAACTGAAGCAAAATGAATTGAACTAACAAAAGAGATAAATACAGAAACTAAGGTACAAAACGAGGGGAACTGCAACCTGCCAGACCATGCTGAGCCTGGTAGTACTGGTGCAGGCTACCCTGGAAGCGTGAAATGGCAAGAAATTATGCACCTGTGAGTTCCAAACAGGCGCAAACGCCCCTGACAGGGCCTGCAAGGACACAATACACTGACAGGGAAGAACACACAACCGCAGCAGCCCAGGTGGAAGGAGGCTGTCACAACCCCAAAACATGGTCCACTCAGACGGGTAGCCAAAGCAGCTGTTGCAGTTGGCCTCAGGAATGCAGCCAGCAAAGGGCTTATCCTAAGATCCAGCAACTGCAACAGCACCCTTTATCAACCCAAGCTCTAGGCCATAAAATAGACATGGAGATGTATGGTTTCAAAGTCATAAAAGGATAAATATCTTAACAAAATTTAAATTCAAAAGTATTCTCAACTGAAGCAAAATGAACTGAACTAAAAAAAGAGATCAAAACAGAAACTAAGGTACAAAGCACGGGAGGACTGCACCCTGCCAGGCCATGCTGAGCCTGGTAGTGCTGGTGCAGGCTACCAAAGAAATGTGTAGTGGCCAGAACTTATGCACCTGTGGGATCCACCTGCGCACAAACGCCCCTGACAGGGCCTGCAAGTACACAATACACAGAGAGGGAAGAACAAAAAACTGCAGCAGCCCAGGTGGCAGGAGGCTGTGACAACACCAAAACATGGTCCCCTCAGACGGGTAGCCAAAGCAGCTGTTGCAGTTGGCCTCAGGAATGCAGCCAGCAAAGGGCTATACCTGAGATCCAGCAACTGCAACAGCACCCCAAAACATGGTCCCCTCAGACGGGTAGCCAAAGCAGCTGTTGCAGTTGGCCTCAGGAATGCAGCCAGCAAAGGGCTATACCTGAGATCCAGCAACTGCAACAGCACCCCAAAACATGGTCCCCTCAGACGGGTAGCCAAAGCAGCTGTTGCAGTTGGCCTCAGGAATGCAGCCAGCAAAGGGCTATACCTGAGATCCAGCAACTGCAACAGCACCCCAAAACATGGTCCCCTCAGACGGGTAGCCAAAGCAGCTGTTGCAGTTGGCCTCAGGAATGCAGCCAGCAAAGGGCTATACCTGAGATCCAGCAACTGCAACAGCACCCCAAAACATGGTCCCCTCAGACGGGTAGCCAAAGCAGCTGTTGCAGTTGGCCTCAGGAATGCAGCCAGCAAAGGGCTATACCTGAGATCCAGCAACTGCAACAGCACCCCAAAACATGGTCCCCTCAGACGGGTAGCCAAAGCAGCTGTTGCAGTTGGCCTCAGGAATGCAGCCAACAAAGGGCTATACCTGAGATCCAGCAACTGCAACAGCACCCCAAAACATGGTCCCCTCAGAGGGGTAGCCAAAGCAGCTGTTGCAGTTGGCCTCAGGAATGCAGCCAGCAAAGGGCTATACCTGAGATCCAGCAACTGCAACAGCACCCCAAAACATGGTCCCCTCAGACGGGTAGCCAAAGCAGCTGTTGCAGTTGGCCTCAGGAATGCAGCCAGCAAAGGGCTATACCTGAGATCCAACAACTGCAACAGCACCCCAAAACATGGTCCCCTCAGACGGGTAGCCAAAGCAGCTGTTGCAGTTGGCCTCAGGAATGCAGCCAGCAAAGGGCTATACCTGAGATCCAGCAACTGCAACAGCACCCCAAAACATGGTCCCCTCAGACGGGTAGCCAAAGCAGCTGTTGCAGTTGGCCTCAGGAATGCAGCCAGCAAAGGGCTATACCTGAGATCCAGCAACTGCAACAGCACCCTTTATCAACCCAAGCTCTAGGCCATAAAATAGACATGGAGATGTATGGTTTTAAAGTCATAAAAGGATAAATATCTTAACAAAATTTAAATTCAAAAGTACTCTCAACTGAAGCAAAACGAACTGAACTAAAAAAAGAGATCAATACAGAAATTAAGGTACAAAGCACGGGAGGACTGCACCCTGCCAGAACATGCTGAGCCTGGAAGTGCTGGTGCAGGCTACCAAAGAAGTGTGTAGTGGCCAGAACTGATGCACCTGTGGGATCCACCCAGGCACAAACGCCCCTGACAGGGCCTGCAAGTACACAATGAACAGACAGGGAAGAATAAAAACCTGCTGCAGCCCAGGTGGCAGGAGGCTGTTACAACCCCAAAACATGGTCCCCTCAGACGGGTAGCCAAAGCAGCTGTTGCAGTTGGCCTCAGGAATGCAGCCAGCAAAGGGCTATACCTGAGATCCAGCAACTGCAACAGCACCACCAAAACATGGTCCCCTCAGACGGGTAGCCAAAGCAGCTGTTGCAGTTGGCCTCAGGAATGCAGCCAGCAAAGGGCTATACCTGAGATCCAGCAACTGCAACAGCACCCCAAAACATGGTCCCCTCAGACGGGTAGCCAAAGCAGCTGTTGCAGTTGGCCTCAGGAATGCAGCCAGCAAAGGGCTATACCTGAGATCCAGCAACTGCAACAGCACCCTTTATCAACCCAAGCTCTAGGCCATAAAATAGACATGGAGATGTATGGTTTCAAAGTCATAAAAGGATAAATATCTTAACAAAATTTAAATTCAAAAGTATTCTCAACTGAAGCAAAATGAACTGAAGTAAAAAAAGACATCAATACAGAAACTAAGGTACAAAGCACAGGAGGACTGTACCCCGCCAGGCCATGCTGAGCCTGGTAGTGCTGGTGCGGGCTACCAAAGAAGTGTGTAGTGGCCAGAACTTATGCACCTGTGGGATCCACCTGCGCATTAACGCCCCTGACAGGGCCTGCAAGTACACAATACACAGAGATGGAAGAACAAAAAACTGCAGCAGACCAGGTGGAAGGAGGCTGTGACAACCCCAAAACATGGTCCCCTCAGACGGGTAGCCAAAGCAGCTGTTGCAGTTGGCCTCAGGAATGCAGCCAGCAAAGGGCTATACCTGAGATCCAGCAACTGCAACAGCGTCCCAAAACATGGTCCCCTCAGACGGGTAGCCAAAGCAGCTGTTGCAGTTGGCCTCAGGAATGCAGCCAGCAAAGGGCTATACCTGAGATCCAGCAACTGCAACAGCACCCCAAAACATGGTCCCCTCAGACGGGTAGCCAAAGCAGCTGTTGCAGTTGGCCTCAGGAATGCAGCCAGCAAGGGGCTATAACTGAGATCCAGCAACTGCAACAGCACCCCAAAACATGGTCCCCTCAGACGGGTAGCCAAAGCAGCTGTTGCAGTTGGCCTCAGGAATGCAGCCAGCAAAGGGCTATACCTGAGATCCAGCAACTGCAACAGCACCCTTTATCAACCCAAGCTCTAGGCCATAAAATAGACATGGAGATGTATGGTTTTAATGTCATAAAAGGATAAATATCTTAACAAAATTTAAATTCAAAAGTACTCTCAACTGAAGCAAAACGAACTGAACTAAAAAAAGAGATCAATACAGAAATTAAGGTACAAAGCACGGGAGGACTGCACCCTGCCAGAACATGCTGAGCCTGGAAGTGCTGGTGCAGGCTACCAAAGAAGTGTGTAGTGGCCAGAACTGATGCACCTGTGGGATCCACCCAGGCACAAACGCCCCTGACAGGGCCTGCAAGTACACAATGAACAGACAGGGAAGAATAACAACCTGCAGCAGCCCAGGTGGCTGGAGGCTGTCACAACCCTAAAACATGGTCCCCTCAGACGGGTAACCAGAGCAGCTGTTGCAGTTGGCCTCAGGAATGCAGCCAGCAAAGGGCTATACCTGAGATCCAGCAACTGCAAAAGCACCCCAAAACATGGTCCCCTCAGACGGGTAGCCAAAGCAGCTGTTGCAGTTGGCCTCAGGAATGCAGCCAGCAAAGGGCTATACCTGAGATCCAGCAACTGCAACAGCACCCCAAAACATGGTCCCCTCAGACAGGTAGCCAAAGCAGCTGTTGCAGTTGGCCTCAGGAATGCAGCCAGCAAAGGGCTATACCTGAGATCCAGCAACCGCAACAGCACCCCAAAACATGGTCCCCTCAGACGGGTAGCCAAAGCAGCTGTTGCAGTTGGCCTCAGGAATGCAGCCAGCAAAGGGCTATACCTGAGATCCAGCAACTGCAACAGCACCCCAAAACATGGTCCCCTCAGACGGGTAGCCAAAGCAGCTGTTGCAGTTGGCCTCAGGAATGCAGCCAGCAAAGGGCTATACCTGAGATCAAGCAACTGCAACAGCACCCTGTATCAACCTGACTCTAGGCCATAAAATAAACATGGAGATGTATTGTTTTAAAGTCATAAAAGGATAAATAACTAAACAAAATTTAAATTCAAAAGTATTCTCAACTAAAGCAAAATGAACTGAACTAAAAAAAGAGATCAATACAGAAACTGAGGTACAAAGCAAGGGAGGACTGCACCCTGCCAGGCCATGCTGAGCCTGGTAGTGCTGGTGCAGGCTACCCAGGAAGCCTGTAAAGGCCAGAAATTATGCCCCTGGGGGATCAACCCAGGCGCCAACGCCCCTGACAGGGCCTGCAAGTACACAATACACAGACAGGGGAGAAAAAAATCTGCAGCAGCCCAGGTGGCAGGAGGCTTTCACAACCCCAAAACATGGTCCCCTCAGACGGGTGCCAAAGCAGCTTTTGCAGTTGGCCTCAGGATTGAGCCAGCAAAGGGCTATTCCTGAGATCCAGCAACCACAACAGCACCCTGTATCAACCTTGCTCTAGGCCATAAAATAGACAGGGGGATGAATGGTTTCAAAGTCATAAAAGGATAAATATCTCAACAAAATTTAAATTCAAAAGGATTCTCAACTGAAGCAAAATGAATTGAACTAACAAAAGAGATAAATACAGAAACTAAGGTACAAAACGAGGGGAACTGCACCCTGCCAGACCATGCTGAGCCTGGTAGTACTGGTGCAGGCTACCCTGGAAGCGTGAAATGGCAAGAAATTATGCACCTGTGAGTTCCACACAGGCGCAAACGCCCCTGACAGGGCCTGCAAGGACACAATACACTGACAGGGAAGAACACACAACTGCAGCAGCCCAGGTGGAAGGAGGCTGTCACAACCCCAAAACATGGTCCACTCAGACGGGTAGCCAAAGCAGCTGTTGCAGTTGGCCTCAGGAATGCAGCCAGCAAAGGGCTTATCCTAAGATCCAGCAACTGCAACAGCACCCTTTATCAACCCAAGCTCTAGGCCATAAAATAGACATGGAGATGTATGGTTTCAAAGTCATAAAAGGATAAATATCTTAACAAAATTTAAATTCAAAAGTATTCTCAACTGAAGCAAAATGAACTGAACTAAAAAAAGAGATCAATACAGAAACTAAGGTACAAAGCACGGGAGGACTGCACCCTGCCAGGCCATGCTGAGCCTGGTAGTGCTGGTGCAGGCTACCAAAGAAATGTGTAGTGGCCAGAACTTATGCACCTGTGGGATCCACCTGCGCACAAACGCCCCTGACAGGGCCTGCAAGTACACAATACACAGAGAGGGAAGAACAAAAAACTGCAGCAGCCCAGGTGGCAGGAGGCTGTGACAACACCAAAACATGGTCCCCTCAGACGGGTAGCCAAAGCAGCTGTTGCAGTTGGCCTCAGGAATGCAGCCAGCAAAGGGCTATACCTGAGATCCAGCAACTGCAACAGCACCCCAAAACATGGTCCCCTCAGACGGGTAGCCAAAGCAGCTGTTGCAGTTGGCCTCAGGAATGCAGCCAGCAAAGGGCTATACCTGAGATCCAGCAACTGCAACAGCACCCCAAAACATGGTCCCCTCAGACGGGTAGCCAAAGCAGCTGTTGCAGTTGGCCTCAGGAATGCAGCCAGCAAAGGGCTATACCTGAGATCCAGCAACTGCAACAGCACCCTTTATCAACCCAAGCTCTAGGCCATAAAATAGACATGGAGATGTATGGTTTCAAAATCATAAAAGGATAAATACCTTAACAAAATTTAAATTCAAAAGTATTCTCAACTGAAGCAAAATGAACTGAACTAAAAAAAGAAATCAATACAGAAACTAAGGTACAAAGCACGGGAGGACTGCACCCTGCCAGGCCATGCTGAGCCTGGCAGTGCTGGTGCAGGTTACCAAAGAAGTGTGTAGTGGCCAGAACTTATGCACCTGTGGGATCCACCTGCGCACAAACGCCCCTGACAGGGCCTGCAAGTACACAATACACAGAGAGGGAAGAACAAAAAACTGCAGCAGCCCAGGTGGCAGGAGGCTGTGACAACACCAAAACATGGTCCCCTCAGACGGGTAGCCAAAACAACTGTTGCAGTTGGCCTCAGGAATGCAGCCAGCAAAGGGCTATACCTGAGATCCAGCAACTGCAACAGCACCCCAAAACATGGTCCCCTCAGACGGGTAGCCAAAGCAGCTGTTGCAGTTGGCCTCAGGAATGCAGCCAGCAAAGGGCTATACCTGAGATCCAGCAACTGCAAAAGCACCCCAAAACATGGTCCCCTCAGACGGGTAGCCAAAGCAGCTGTTGCAGTTGGCCTCAGGAATGCAGCCAGCAAAGGGCTATACCTGAGATCCAGCAACTGCAACAGCACCCCAAAACATGGTCCCCTCAGACGGGTAGCCAAAGCAGCTGTTGCAGTTGGCCTCAGGAATGCAGCCAGCAAAGGGCTATACCTGAGATCCAGCAACTGCAACAGCACCCCAAAACATGGTCCCCTCAGACGGGTAGCCAAAGCAGCTGTTGCAGTTGGCCTCAGGAATGCAGCCAGCAAAGGGCTATACCTGAGATCCAACAACTGCAACAGCACCCCAAAACATGGTCCCCTCAGACGGGTAGCCAAAGCAGCTGTTGCAGTTGGCCTCAGGAATGCAGCCAGCAAAGGGCTGTACCTGAGATCCAGCAACTGCAACAGCACCCCAAAACATGGTCCCCTCAGACGGGTAGCCAAAGCAGCTGTTGCAGTTGGCCTCAGGAATGCAGCCAGCAAAGGGCTATACCTGAGATCCAGCAACTGCAACAGCACCCTTTATCAACCCAAGCTCTAGGCCATAAAATAGACATGGAGATGTATGGTTTCAAAGTCATAAAAGGATAAATATCTTAACAAAATTTAAATTCAAAAGTATTCTCAACTGAAGCAAAATGAACTGAACTAAAAAAAGACATCAATACAGAAACTAAGGTACAAAGCACAGGAGGACTGTACCCCGCCAGGCCATGCTGAGCCTGGTAGTGCTGGTGCGGGCTACCAAAGAAGTGTGTATTGGCCAGAACTTATGCACCTGTGGGATCCACCTGCGCATTAACGCCCCTGACAGGGCCTGCAAGTACACAATACACAGAGATGGAAGAACAAAAAACTGCAGCAGACCAGGTGGCAGGAGGCTGTGACAACCCCAAAACATGGTCCCCTCAGACGGGTAGCCAAAGCAGCTGTTGCAGTTGGCCTCAGGAATGCAGCCAGCAAAGGGCTATACCTGAGATCCAGCAACTGCAACAGCACCCCAAAACATGGTCCCCTCAGACGGGTAGCCAAAGCAGCTGTTGCAGTTGGCCTCAGGAATGCAGCCAGCAAAGGGCTATACCTGAGATCCAGCAACTGCAACAGCACCCCAAAACATGGTCCCCTCAGACGGGTAGCCAAAGCAGCTGTTGCAGTTGGCCTCAGGAATGCAGCCAGCAAAGGGCTATACCTGAGATCCAGCAACTGCAACAGCACCCCAAAACATGGTCCCCTCAGACGGGTAGCCAAAGCAGCTGTTGCAGTTGGCCTCAGGAATGCAGCCAGCAAAGGGCTATACCTGAGATCCAGCAACTGCAACAGCACCCCAAAACATGGTCCCCTCAGACGGGTAGCCAAAGCAGCTGTTGCAGTTGGCCTCAGGAATGCAGCCAGCAAGGGGCTATACCTGAGATCCAGCAACTGCAACAGCACCCCAAAACATGGTCCCCTCAGACGGGTAGCCAAAGCAGCTGTTGCAGTTGGCCTCAGGAATGCAGCCAGCAAAGGGCTATACCTGAGATCCAGCAACTGCAACAGCACCCTTTATCAACCCAAGCTCTAGGCCATAAAATAGACATGGAGATGTATGGTTTCAAAGTCATAAAAGGATAAATATCTTAACAAAATTTAAATTCAAAAGTATTCTCAACTGAAGCAAAATGAACTGAAGTAAAAAAAGACATCAATACAGAAACTAAGGTACAAAGCACGGGAGGACTGTACCCTGCCAGGCCATGCTGAGCCTGTTAGTGCTGGTGCGGGCTACCAAAGAAGTGTGTAGTGGCCAGAACTTATGCACCTGTGGGATCCACCTGCGCACAAACGCCCCTGACAGGGCCTGCAAGTACACAATACACAGAGATGGAAGAACAAAAAACTGCAGCAGCCCAGGTGGCAGGAGGCTGTGACAACCCCAAAACATGGTCCCCTCAGACGGGTAGCCAAAGCAGCTGTTGCAGTTGGCCTCAGGAATGCAGCCAGCAAAGGGCTATACCTGAGATCCAGCAACTGCAACAGCACCCCAAAACATGGTCCCCTCAGACGGGTAGCCAAAGCAGCTGTTGCAGTTGGCCTCAGGAATGCAGCCAGCAAAGGGCTATACCTGAGATCCAGCAACTGCAACAGCACCCCAAAACATGGTCCCCTCAGACGGGTAGCCAAAGCAGCTGTTGCAGTTGGCCTCAGGAATGCAGCCAGCAAAGGGCTATACCTGAGATCCAGCAACTGCAACAGCACCCCAAAACATGGTCCCCTCAGACGGGTAGCCAAAGCAGCTGTTGCAGTTGGCCTCAGGAATGCAGCCAGCAAAGGGCTATATCTGAGATCCAGCAACTGCAACAGCACCCCAAAACATGGTCCCCTCAGACGGGTAGCCAAAGCAGCTGTTGCAGTTGGCCTCAGGAATGCAGCCAGCAAAGGGCTATACCTGAGATCCAGCAACTGCAACAGCACCCCAAAACATGGTCCCCTCAGACGGGTAGCCAAAGCAGCTGTTGCAGTTGGCCTCAGGAATGCAGCCAGCAAAGGGCTATACCTGAGATCCAACAACTGCAACAGCACCCCAAAACATGGTCCCCTCAGACGGGTAGCCAAAGCAGCTGTTGCAGTTGGCCTCAGGAATGCAGCCAGCAAAGGGCTATACCTGAGATCCAGCAACTGCAACAGCACCCCAAAACATGGTCCCCTCAGACGGGTAGCCAAAGCAGCTGTTGCAGTTGGCCTCAGGAATGCAGCCAGCAAAGGGCTATACCTGAGATCCAGCAACTGCAACAGCACCCTTTATCAACCCAAGCTCTAGGCCATAAAATAGACATGGAGATGTATGGTTTCAAAGTCATAAAAGGATAAATATCTTAACAAAATTTAAATTCAAAAGTATTCTCAACTGAAGCAAAATGAACTGAAGTAAAAAAAGACATCAATACAGAAACTAAGGTACACAGCACAGGAGGACTGTACCCCGCCAGGCCATGCTGAGCCTGGTAGTGCTGGTGCGGGCTACCAAAGAAGTGTGTAGTGGCCAGAACTTATGCACCTGTGGGATCCACCTGCGCATTAACGCCCCTGACAGGGCCTGCAAGTACACAATACACAGAGATGGAAGAACAAAAAACTGCAGCAGACCAGGTGGCAGGAGGCTGTGACAACCCCAAAACATGGTCCCCTCAGACGGGTAGCCAAAGCAGCTGTTGCAGTTGGCCTCAGGAATGCAGCCAGCAAAGGGCTATACCTGAGATCCAGCAACTGCAACAGCGTCCCAAAACATGGTCCCCTCAGACGGGTAGCCAAAGCAGCTGTTGCAGTTGGCCTCAGGAATGCAGCCAGCAAAGGGCTATACCTGAGATCCAGCAACTGCAACAGCACCCCAAAACATGGTCCCCTCAGACGGGTAGCCAAAGCAGCTGTTGCAGTTGGCCTCAGGAATGCAGCCAGCAAGGGGCTATACCTGAGATCCAGCAACTGCAACAGCACCCCAAAACATGGTCCCCTCAGACGGGTAGCCAAAGCAGCTGTTGCAGTTGGCCTCAGGAATGCAGCCAGCAAAGGGCTATACCTGAGATCCAGCAACTGCAACAGCACCCCAAAAAATGGTCCCCTCAGACGGGTAGCTAAAGCAGCTGTTGCAGTTGGCCTCAGGAATGCAGCCAGCAAGGGGCTATACCTGAGATCCAGCAACTGCAACAGCACCCTTTATCAACCCAAGCTCTAGGCCATAAAATAGACATGGAGATGTATGGTTTCAAAGTCATAAAAGGATTAATATCTTAACAAAATTTAAATTCAAAAGTATTCTCAACTGAAGCAAAATGAACTGAACTAAAAAAAGACATCAATACAGAAACTAAGGTACAAAGCACGGGAGGACTGCACCCTGCCAGGCCATGCTGAGCCTGGTAGTGCTGGTGCAGGTTACCAAAGAAGTGTGTAGTGGCCAGAACTTATGCACCTGTGGGATCCACCTGCGCACAAACGCCCCTGACAGGGCCTGCAAGTACACAATACACAGAGAGGGAAGAACAAAAAACTGCAGCAGCCCAGGTGGCAGGAGGCTGTGACAACACCAAAAATATGGTCCCCTCAGACGGGTAGCCAAAACAACTGTTGCAGTTGGCCTCAGGAATGCAGCCAGCAAAGGGCTATACCTGAGATCCAGCAACTGCAACAGCACCCCAAAACATGGTCCCCTCAGACGGGTAGCCAAAGCAGCTGTTGCAGTTGGCCTCAGGAATGCAGCCAGCAAAGGGCTATACCTGAGATCCAGCAACTGCAACAGCACCCCAAAACATGGTCCCCTCAGACGGGTAGCCAAAGCAGCTGTTGCAGTTGGCCTCAGGAATGCAGCCAGCAAAGGGCTATACCTGAGATCCAGCAACTGCAACAGCACCCCAAAACATGGTCCCCTCAGACGGGTAGCCAAAGCAGCTGTTGCAGTTGGCCTCAGGAATGCAGCCAGCAAAGGGCTATACCTGAGATCCAGCAACTGCAACAGCACCCCAAAACATGGTCCCCTCAGACGGGTAGCCAAAGCAGCTGTTGCAGTTGGCCTCAGGAATGCAGCCAGCAAAGGGTTATACCTGAGATCCAGCAACTGCAACAGCACCCCAAAACATGGTCCCCTCAGACGGGTAGCCAAAGCAGCTGTTGCAGTTGGCCTCAGGAATGCAGCCAGCAAAGGGCTATACCTGAGATCCAGCAACTGCAACAGCACCCCAAAACATGGTCCCCTCAGACGGGTAGCCAAAGCAGCTGTTGCAGTTGGCCTCAGGAATGCAGCCAGCAAAGGGCTATACCTGAGATCCAGCAACTGCAACAGCACCCCAAAACATGGTCCCCTCAGACGGGTAGCCAAAGCAGCTGTTGCAGTTGGCCTCAGGAATGCAGCCAGCAAAGGGCTATACCTGAGATCCAGCAACTGCAACAGCACCCCAAAACATGGTCCCCCCAGACGGGTAGCCAAAGCAGCTGTTGCAGTTGGCCTCAGGAATGCAGCCAGCAAAGGGCTATACCTGAGATCCAGCAACTGCAACAGCACCCCAAAACATGGTCCCCTCAGACGGGTAGCCAAAGCAGCTGTTGCAGTTGGCCTCAGGAATGACGCCAGCAAAGGGCTATACCTGAGATCCAGCAACTGCAACAGCACCCCAAAACATGGTCCCCTCAGACGGGTAGCCAAAGCAGCTGTTGCAGTTGGCCTCAGGAATGCAGCCAGCAAAGGGCTATACCTGAGATCCAGCAACTGCAACAGCACCCCAAAACATGGTCCCCTCAGACGGGTAGCCAAAGCAGCTGTTGCAGTTGGCCTCAGGAATGCAGCCAGCAAAGGGCTATACCTGAGATCCAGCAACTGCAACAGCACCCCAAAACATGGTCCCCTCAGACGGGTAGCCAAAGCAGCTGTTGCAGTTGGCCTCAGGAATAAAGCCAGCAAAGGGCTATACCTGAGATCTAGCAACTGCAACAGCACCCCAAAACATGGTCCCCTCAGACGGGTAGCCAAAGCAGCTGTTGCAGTTGGCCTCAGGAATGCAGCCAGCAAAGGGCTATACCTGAGATCCAGCAACTGCAACAGCACCCCAAAACATGGTCTCCTCAGACGGGTAGCCAAAGCAGCTGTTGCAGTTGGCCTCAGGAATGCAGCCAGCAAAGGGCTATACCTGAGATCCAGCAACTGCAACAGCACCCTTTATCAACCCAAGCTCTAGGCCATAAAATAGACATGGAGATGTATGGTTTCAAAGTCATAAAAGGATAAATATCTTAACAAAATTTAAATTCAAAAGTACTCTCAACTGAAGCAAAACGAACTGAACTAAAAAAAGAGATCAATACAGAAACGAAGGTACAAAGCACGGGAGGACTGCACCCTGCCAGAACATGCTGAGCCTGGAAGTGCTGGTGCAGGCTACCAAAGAAGTGTGTAGTGGCCAGAACTGATGCACCTGTGGGATCCACCCAGGCACAAACGCCCCTGACAGGGCCTGCAAGTACACAATGAACAGACAGGGAAGAATAAAAACCTGCTGCAGCCCAGGTGGCAGGAGGCTGTCACAACCCCAAAACATGGTCCCCTCAGACGGGTAGCCAAAGCAGCTGTTGCAGTTGGCCTCAGGAATGCAGCCAGCAAAGGGCTATACCTGAGATCCAGCAACTGCAACAGCACCCCAAAACATGGTCCCCTCAGACGGGTAGCCAAAGCAGCTGTTGCAGTTGGCCTCAGGAATGCAGCCAGCAAAGGGCTATACCTGAGATCCAGCAACTGCAACAGCACCCCAAAACATGGTCCCCTCAGACGGGTAGCCAAAGCAGCTGTTGCAGTTGGCCTCAGGAATGCAGCCAGCAAAGGGCTATACCTGAGATCCAGCAACTGCAACAGCACCCCAAAACATGGTCCCCTCAGACGGGTAGCCAAAGCAGCTGTTGCAGTTGGCCTCAGGAATGCAGCCAGCAAAGGGCTATACCTGAGATCCAGCAACTGCAACAGCACCCTTTATCAACCCAAGCTCTAGGCCATAAAATAGACATGGAGATGTATGGTTTCAAAATCATAAAAGGATAAATATCTTAACAAAATTTAAATTCAAAAGTATTCTCAACTGAAGCAAAATGAACTGAACTAAAAAAAGACATCAATACAGAAACTAAGGTACAAAGCACGGGAGGACTGCACCCTGCCAGGCCATGCTGAGCCTGGTAGTGCTGGTGCAGGTTACCAAAGAAGTGTGTAGTGGCCAGAACTTATGCACCTGTGGGATCCACCTGCGCACAAACGCCCCTGACAGGGCCTGCAAGTACACAATACACAGAGAGGGAAGAACAAAAAACTGCAGCAGCCCAGGTGGCAGGAGGCTGTGACAACACCAAAACATGGTCCCCTCAGACGGGTAGCCAAAACAACTGTTGCAGTTGGCCTCAGGAATGCAGCCAGCAAAGCGCTATACCTGAGATCCAGCAACTGCAACAGCACCCCAAAACATGGTCCCCTCAGACGGGTAGCCAAAGCAGCTGTTGCAGTTGGCCTCAGGAATGCAGCCAGCAAAGGGCTATACCTGAGATCCAGCAACTGCAACAGCACCCCAAAACATGGTCCCCTCAGACGGGTAGCCAAAGCAGCTGTTGCAGTTGGCCTCAGGAATGCAGCCAGCAAAGGGCTATATCTGAGATCCAGCAACTGCAACAGCACCCCAAAACATGGTCCCCTCAGACGGGTAGCCAAAGCAGCTGTTGCAGTTGGCCTCAGGAATGCAGCCAGCAAAGGGCTATACCTGAGATCCAGCAACTGCAACAGCACCCCAAAACATGGTCCCCTCAGACGGGTAGCCAAAGCAGCTGTTGCAGTTGGCCTCAGGAATGCAGCCAGCAAAGGGCTATACCTGAGATCCAACAACTGCAACAGCACCCCAAAACATGGTCCCATCAGACGGGTAGCCAAAGCAGCTGTTGCAGTTGGCCTCAGGAATGCAGCCAGCAAAGGGCTATACCTGAGATCCAGCAACTGCAACAGCACCCTTTATCAACCCAAGCTCTAGGCCATAAAATAGACATGGAGATGTATGGTTTCAAAATCATAAAAGGATAAATATCTTAACAAAATTTAAATTCAAAAGTATTCTCAACTGAAGCAAAATGAACTGAACTAAAAAAAGACATCAATACAGAAACTAAGGTACAAAGCACGGGAGGACTGCACCCTGCCAGGCCATGCTGAGCCTGGTAGTGCTGGTGCAGGTTACCAAAGAAGTGTGTAGTGGCCAGAACTTATGCACCTGTGGGATCCACCTGCGCACAAACGCCCCTGACAGGGCCTGCAAGTACACAATACACAGAGAGGGAAGAACAAAAAACTGCAGCAGCCCAGGTGGCAGGAGGCTGTGACAACACCAAAACATGGTCCCCTCAGACGGGTAGCCAAAACAACTGTTGCAGTTGGCCTCAGGAATGCAGCCAGCAAAGCGCTATACCTGAGATCCAGCAACTGCAACAGCACCCCAAAACATGGTCCCCTCAGACGGGTAGCCAAAGCAGCTGTTGCAGTTGGCCTCAGGAATGCAGCCAGCAAAGGGCTATACCTGAGATCCAGCAACTGCAACAGCACCCCAAAACATGGTCCCCTCAGACGGGTAGCCAAAGCAGCTGTTGCAGTTGGCCTCAGGAATGCAGCCAGCAAAGGGCTATATCTGAGATCCAGCAACTGCAACAGCACCCCAAAACATGGTCCCCTCAGACGGGTAGCCAAAGCAGCTGTTGCAGTTGGCCTCAGGAATGCAGCCAGCAAAGGGCTATACCTGAGATCCAGCAACTGCAACAGCACCCCAAAACATGGTCCCCTCAGACGGGTAGCCAAAGCAGCTGTTGCAGTTGGCCTCAGGAATGCAGCCAGCAAAGGGCTATACCTGAGATCCAACAACTGCAACAGCACCCCAAAACATGGTCCCATCAGACGGGTAGCCAAAGCAGCTGTTGCAGTTGGCCTCAGGAATGCAGCCAGCAAAGGGCTATACCTGAGATCCAGCAACTGCAACAGCACCCCAAAACATGGTCCCCTCAGACGGGTAGCCAAAGCAGCTGTTGCAGTTGGCCTCAGGAATGCAGCCAGCAAAGGGCTATACCTGAGATCCAGCAACTGCAACAGCACCCCAAAACATGGTCCCCTCAGACGGGTAGCCAAAGCAGCTGTTGCAGTTGGCCTCAGGAATGCAGCCAGCAAAGGGCTATACCTGAGATCCAGCAACTGCAACAGCACCCTTTATCAACCCAAGCTCTAGGCCATAAAATAGACATGGAGATGTATGGTTTCAAAGTCATAAAAGGATAAATATCTTAACAAAATTTAAATTCAAAAGTATTCTCAACTGAAGCAAAATGAACTGAAGTAAAAAAAGACATCAATACAGAAACTAAGGTACACAGCACAGGAGGACTGTACCCCGCCAGGCCATGCTGAGCCTGGTAGTGCTGGTGCGGGCTACCAAAGAAGTGTGTAGTGGCCAGAACTTATGCACCTGTGGGATCCACCTGCGCATTAACGCCCCTGACAGGGCCTGCAAGTACACAATACACAGAGATGGAAGAACAAAAAACTGCAGCAGACCAGGTGGCAGGAGGCTGTGACAACCCCAAAACATGGTCCCCTCAGACGGGTAGCCAAAGCAGCTGTTGCAGTTGGCCTCAGGAATGCAGCCAGCAAAGGGCTATACCTGAGATCCAGCAACTGCAACAGCGTCCCAAAACATGGTCCCCTCAGACGGGTAGCCAAAGCAGCTGTTGCAGTTGGCCTCAGGAATGCAGCCAGCAAAGGGCTATACCTGAGATCCAGCAACTGCAACAGCACCCCAAAACATGGTCCCCTCAGACGGGTAGCCAAAGCAGCTGTTGCAGTTGGCCTCAGGAATGCAGCCAGCAAGGGGCTATACCTGAGATCCAGCAACTGCAACAGCACCCCAAAACATGGTCCCCTCAGACGGGTAGCCAAAGCAGCTGTTGCAGTTGGCCTCAGGAATGCAGCCAGCAAAGGGCTATACCTGAGATCCAGCAACTGCAACAGCACCCCAAAAAAAGGTCCCCTCAGACGGGTAGCTAAAGCAGCTGTTGCAGTTGGCCTCAGGAATGCAGCCAGCAAGGGGCTATACCTGAGATCCAGCAACTGCAACACCACCCTTTATCAACCCAAGCTCTAGGCCATAAAATAGACATGGAGATGTATGGTTTCAAAGTCATAAAAGGATTAATATCTTAACAAAATTTAAATTCAAAAGTATTCTCAACTGAAGCAAAATGAACTGAACTAAAAAAAGACATCAATACAGAAACTAAGGTACAAAGCACGGGAGGACTGCACCCTGCCAGGCCATGCTGAGCCTGGTAGTGCTGGTGCAGGTTACCAAAGAAGTGTGTAGTGGCCAGAACTTATGCACCTGTGGGATCCACCTGCGCACAAACGCCCCTGACAGGGCCTGCAAGTACACAATACACAGAGAGGGAAGAACAAAAAACTGCAGCAGCCCAGGTGGCAGGAGGCTGTGACAACACCAAAAATATGGTCCCCTCAGACGGGTAGCCAAAACAACTGTTGCAGTTGGCCTCAGGAATGCAGCCAGCAAAGGGCTATACCTGAGATCCAGCAACTGCAACAGCACCCCAAAACATGGTCCCCTCAGACGGGTAGCCAAAGCAGCTGTTGCAGTTGGCCTCAGGAATGCAGCCAGCAAAGGGCTATACCTGAGATCCAGCAACTGCAACAGCACCCCAAAACATGGTCCCCTCAGACGGGTAGCCAAAGCAGCTGTTGCAGTTGGCCTCAGGAATGCAGCCAGCAAAGGGCTATACCTGAGATCCAGCAACTGCAACAGCACCCCAAAACATGGTCCCCTCAGACGGGTAGCCAAAGCAGCTGTTGCAGTTGGCCTCAGGAATGCAGCCAGCAAAGGGCTATACCTGAGATCCAGCAACTGCAACAGCACCCCAAAACATGGTCCCCTCAGACGGGTAGCCAAAGCAGCTGTTGCAGTTGGCCTCAGGAATGCAGCCAGCAAAGGGTTATACCTGAGATCCAGCAACTGCAACAGCACCCCAAAACATGGTCCCCTCAGACGGGTAGCCAAAGCAGCTGTTGCAGTTGGCCTCAGGAATGCAGCCAGCAAAGGGCTATACCTGAGATCCAGCAACTGCAACAGCACCCCAAAACATGGTCCCCTCAGACGGGTAGCCAAAGCAGCTGTTGCAGTTGGCCTCAGGAATGCAGCCAGCAAAGGGCTATACCTGAGATCCAGCAACTGCAACAGCACCCCAAAACATGGTCCCCTCAGACGGGTAGCCAAAGCAGCTGTTGCAGTTGGCCTCAGGAATGCAGCCAGCAAAGGGCTATACCTGAGATCCAGCAACTGCAACAGCACCCCAAAACATGGTCCCCCCAGACGGGTAGCCAAAGCAGCTGTTGCAGTTGGCCTCAGGAATGCAGCCAGCAAAGGGCTATACCTGAGATCCAGCAACTGCAACAGCACCCCAAAACATGGTCCCCTCAGACGGGTAGCCAAAGCAGCTGTTGCAGTTGGCCTCAGGAATGACGCCAGCAAAGGGCTATACCTGAGATCCAGCAACTGCAACAGCACCCCAAAACATGGTCCCCTCAGACGGGTAGCCAAAGCAGCTGTTGCAGTTGGCCTCAGGAATGCAGCCAGCAAAGGGCTATACCTGAGATCCAGCAACTGCAACAGCACCCCAAAACATGGTCCCCTCAGACGGGTAGCCAAAGCAGCTGTTGCAGTTGGCCTCAGGAATGCAGCCAGCAAAGGGCTATACCTGAGATCCAGCAACTGCAACAGCACCCCAAAACATGGTCCCCTCAGACGGGTAGCCAAAGCAGCTGTTGCAGTTGGCCTCAGGAATGCAGCCAGCAAAGGGCTATACCTGAGATCCAGCAACTGCAACAGCACCCCAAAACATGGTCCCCTCAGACGGGTAGCCAAAGCAGCTGTTGCAGTTGGCCTCAGGAATGCAGCCAGCAAAGGGCTATACCTGAGATCCAGCAACTGCAACAGCACCCCAAAACATGGTCCCCTCAGACGGGTAGCCAAAGCAGCTGTTGCAGTTGGCCTCAGGAATGCAGCCAGCAAAGGGCTATACCTGAGATCCAGCAACTGCAACAGCACCCTTTATCAACCCAAGCTCTAGGCCATAAAATAGACATGGAGATGTATGGTTTCAAAGTCATAAAAGGATAAATATCTTAACAAAATTTAAATTCAAAAGTATTCTCAACTGAAGCAAAATGAACTGAAGTAAAAAAAGACATCAATACAGAAACTAAGGTACACAGCACAGGAGGACTGTACCCCGCCAGGCCATGCTGAGCCTGGTAGTGCTGGTGCGGGCTACCAAAGAAGTGTGTAGTGGCCAGAACTTATGCACCTGTGGGATCCACCTGCGCATTAACGCCCCTGACAGGGCCTGCAAGTACACAATACACAGAGATGGAAGAACAAAAAACTGCAGCAGACCAGGTGGCAGGAGGCTGTGACAACCCCAAAACATGGTCCCCTCAGACGGGTAGCCAAAGCAGCTGTTGCAGTTGGCCTCAGGAATGCAGCCAGCAAAGGGCTATACCTGAGATCCAGCAACTGCAACAGCGTCCCAAAACATGGTCCCCTCAGACGGGTAGCCAAAGCAGCTGTTGCAGTTGGCCTCAGGAATGCAGCCAGCAAAGGGCTATACCTGAGATCCAGCAACTGCAACAGCACCCCAAAACATGGTCCCCTCAGACGGGTAGCCAAAGCAGCTGTTGCAGTTGGCCTCAGGAATGCAGCCAGCAAGGGGCTATACCTGAGATCCAGCAACTGCAACAGCACCCCAAAACATGGTCCCCTCAGACGGGTAGCCAAAGCAGCTGTTGCAGTTGGCCTCAGGAATGCAGCCAGCAAAGGGCTATACCTGAGATCCAGCAACTGCAACAGCACCCCAAAACATGGTCCCCTCAGACGGGTAGCCAAAGCAGCTGTTGCAGTTGGCCTCAGGAATGCAGCCAGCAAAGGGCTATACCTGAGATCCAGCAACTGCAACAGCACCCTTTATCAACCCAAGCTCTAGGCCATAAAATAGACATGGAGATGTATGGTTTCAAAATCATAAAAGGATAAATATCTTAACAAAATTTAAATTCAAAAGTATTCTCAACTGAAGCAAAATGAACTGAACTAAAAAAAGACATCAATACAGAAACTAAGGTACAAAGCACGGGAGGACTGCACCCTGCCAGGCCATGCTGAGCCTGGTAGTGCTGGTGCAGGTTACCAAAGAAGTGTGTAGTGGCCAGAACTTATGCACCTGTGGGATCCACCTGCGCACAAACGCCCCTGACAGGGCCTGCAAGTACACAATACACAGAGAGGGAAGAACAAAAAACTGCAGCAGCCCAGGTGGCAGGAGGCTGTGACAACACCAAAACATGGTCCCCTCAGACGGGTAGCCAAAACAACTGTTGCAGTTGGCCTCAGGAATGCAGCCAGCAAAGCGCTATACCTGAGATCCAGCAACTGCAACAGCACCCCAAAACATGGTCCCCTCAGACGGGTAGCCAAAGCAGCTGTTGCAGTTGGCCTCAGGAATGCAGCCAGCAAAGGGCTATACCTGAGATCCAGCAACTGCAACAGCACCCTTTATCAACCCAAGCTCTAGGCCATAAAATAGACATGGAGATGTATGGTTTCAAAATCATAAAAGGATAAATACCTTAACAAAATTCAAATTCAAAAGTATTCTCAACTGAAGCAAAATGAACTGAACTAAAAAAAGACATCAATACAGAAACTAAGGTACAAAGCACGGGAGGACTGCACCCTGCCAGGCCATGCTGAGCCTGGTAGTGCTGGTGCAGGTTACCAAAGAAGTGTGTAGTGGCCAGAACTTATGCACCTTTGGGATCCACCTGCGCACAAACGCCCCTGACAGGGCCTGCAAGTACACAAAACACAGAGAGGGAAGAACAAAAAACTGCAGCAGCCCAGGTGGCAGGAGGCTGTGACAACACCAAAACATGGTCCCCTCAGACGGGTAGCCAAAGCAGCTGTTGCAGTTGGCCTCAGGAATGCAGCCAGCAAAGGGCTATACCTGAGATCCAGCAACTGCAACAGCACCCCAAAACATGGTCCCCTCAGACGGGTAGCCAAAGCAGCTGTTGCAGTTGGCCACAGGAATGCAGCCAGCAAAGGGCTATACCTGAGATCCAGCAACTGCAAAAGCACCCTAAACATGGTCCCCTCAGACGGGTAGCCAAAGCAGCTGTTGCAGTTGGCCTCAGGAATGCAGCCAGCAAAGGGCTATACCTTAGATCCAGCAACTGCAACAGCACCCCAAAACATGGTCCCCTCAGACGGGTAGCCAAAGCAGCTGTTGCAGTTGGCCTCAGGAATGCAGCCAGCAAAGGGCTATATCTGAGATCCAGCAACTGCAACAGCACCCCAAAACATGGTCCCCTCAGACGGGTAGCCAAAGCAGCTGTTGCAGTTGGCCTCAGGAATGCAGCCAGCAAAGGGCTATACCTGAGATCCAGCAACTGCAACAGCACCCCAAAACATGGTCCCCTCAGACGGGTAGCCAAAGCAGCTGTTGCAGTTGGCCTCAGGAATGCAGCCAGCAAAGGGCTATACCTGAGATCCAACAACTGCAACAGCACCCCAAAACATGGTCCCCTCAGACGGGTAGCCAAAGCAGCTGTTGCAGTTGGCCTCAGGAATGCAGCCAGCAAAGGGCTATACCTGAGATCCAGCAACTGCAACAGCATCCTTTATCAACCCAAGCTCTAGGCCATAAAATAGACATGGAGATGTATGGTTTCACAGTCATAAAAGGATAAATATCTTAACAAAATTTAAATTCAAAAGTATTCTCAACTGAAGCAAAATGAACTGAACTAAAAAAAGACATCAATACAGAAACTAAGGTACAAAGCACGGGAGGACTGCACCCTGCCAGGCCATGCTGAGCCTGTTAGTGCTGGTGCGGGCTACCAAAGAAGTGTGTAGTCGCCAGAACTTATGCACCTGTGGGATCCACCTGCGCACAAACGCCCCTGACAGGGCCTGCAAGTACACAATACACAGAGATGGAAGAACAAAAAACTGCAGCAGCCCAGGTGGCAGGAGGCTGTGACAACCCCAAAACATGGTCCCCTCAGACGGGTAGCCAAAGCAGCTGTTGCAGTTGGCCTCAGGAATGCAGCCAGCAAAGGGCTATACCTGAGATCCAGCAACTGCAACAGCACCCCAAAACATGGTCCCCTCAGACGGGTAGCCAAAGCAGCTGTTTCAGTTGGCCTCAGGAATGCAGCCAGCAAAGGGCTATACCTGAGATCCAGCAACTGCAACAGCACCCCAAAACATGGTCCCCTCAGACGGGTAGCCAAAGCAGCTGTTGCAGTTGGCCTCAGGAATGCAGCCAGCAAAGGGCTATACCTGAGATCCAGCAACTGCAACAGCACCCCAAAACATGGTCCCCTCAGACGGGTAGCCAAAGCAGCTGTTGCAGTTGGCCTCAGGAATGCAGCCAGCAAAGGGCTATATCTGAGATCCAGCAACTGCAACAGCACCCCAAAACATGGTCCCCTCAGACGGGTAGCCAAAGCAGCTGTTGCAGTTGGCCTCAGGAATGCAGCCAGCAAAGGGCTATACCTGAGATCCAGCAACTGCAACAGCACCCCAAAACATGGTCCCCTCAGACGGGTAGCCAAAGCAGCTGTTGCAGTTGGCCTCAGGAATGCAGCCAGCAAAGGGCTATACCTGAGATCCAACAACTGCAACAGCACCCCAAAACATGGTCCCCTCAGACGGGTAGCCAAAGCAGCTGTTGCAGTTGGCCTCAGGAATGCAGCCAGCAAAGGGCTATACCTGAGATCCAGCAACTGCAACAGCACCCTTTATCAACCCAAGCTCTAGGCCATAAAATAGACATGGAGATGTATGGTTTCAAAGTCATAAAAGGATAAATATCTTAACAAAATTTAAATTCAAAAGTATTCTCAACTGAAGCAAAATGAACTGAACTAAAAAAAGACATCAATACAGAAACTAAGGTACAAAGCACAGGAGGACTGTACCCCGCCAGGCCATGCTGAGCCTGGTAGTGCTGGTGCAGGCTACCAAAGAAGTGTGTAGTGGCCAGAACTTATGCACCTGTGGGATCCACCTGCTCATTAACGCCCCTGACAGGGCCTGCAAGTACACAATACACAGAGATGGAAGAACAAAAAACTGCAGCAGACCAGGTGGCAGGAGGCTGCAACAGCACCCCAAAACATGGTCCCCTCAGACGGGTAGCCAAAGCAGCTGTTGCAGTTGGCCTCAGGAATGCAGCCAGCAAAGGGCTATACCTGAGATCCAGCAACTGCAACAGCACCCCAAAACATGGTCCCCTCAGACGGGTAGCCAAAGCAGCTGTTGCAGTTGGCCTCAGGAATGCAGCCAGCAAAGGGCTATACCTGAGATCCAGCAACTGCAACAGCACCCCAAAACATGGTCCCCTCAGACGGGTAGCCAAAGCAGCTGTTGCAGTTGGCCTCAGGAATGCAGCAAGCAAAGGGCTATACCTGAGATCCAGCAACTGCAACAGCACCCCAAAACATGGTCCCCTCAGACGGGTAGCCAAAGCAGCTGTTGCAGTTGGCCTCAGGAATGCAGCCAGCAAAGGGCTATACCTGAGATCCAGCAACTGCAACAGCACCCCAAAACATGGTCCCCTCAGACGGGTAGCCAAAGCAGCTGTTGCAGTTGGCCTCAGGAATGCAGCCAGCAAAGGGCTATACCTGAGATCCAGCAACTGCAACAGCACCCTTTATCAACCCAAGCTCTAGGCCATAAAATAGACATGGAGATGTATGGTTTTAATGTCATAAAAGGATAAATATCTTAACAAAATTTAAATTCAAAAGTACTCTCAACTGAAGCAAAACGAACTGAACTAAAAAAAGAGATCAATACAGAAATTAAGGTACAAAGCACGGGAGGACTGCACCCTGCCAGAACATGCTGAGCCTGGAAGTGCTGGTGCAGGCTACCAAAGAAGTGTGTAGTGGCCAGAACTGATGCACCTGTGGGATCCACCCAGGCACAAACGCCCCTGACAGGGCCTGCAAGTACACAATGAACAGACAGGGAAGAATAAAACCTGCTGCAGCCCAGGTGGCAGGAGGCTGTCACAACCCCAAAACATGGTCCCCTCAGACAGGTAGCCAAAGCAGCTGTTGCAGTTGGCCTCAGGAATGCAGCCAGCAAAGGGCTATACCTGAGATCCAGCAACTGCAACAGCACCCCAAAACATGGTCCCCTCAGACGGGTAGCCAAAGCAGCTGTTGCAGTTGGCCTCAGGAATGCAGCCAGCAAAGGGCTATACCTGAGATCCAGCAACTGCAACAGCACCCCAAAACATGGTCCCCTCAGACGGGTAGCCAAAGCAGCTGTTGCAGTTGGCCTCAGGAATGCAGCCAGCAAAGGGCTATACCTGAGATCCAGCAACTGCAACAGCACCCCAAAACATGGTCCCCTCAGACGGGTAGCCAAAGCAGCTGTTGCAGTTGGCCTCAGGAATGCAGCCAGCAAGGGGCTATACCTGAGATCCAGCAACTGCAACAGCACCCCAAAACATGGTCCCCTCAGACGGGTAGCCAAAGCAGCTGTTGCAGTTGGCCTCAGGAATGCAGCCAGCAAAGGGCTATACCTGAGATCCAGCAACTGCAACAGCACCCTTTATCAACCCAAGCTCTAGGCCATAAAATAGACATGGAGATGTATGGTTTCAAAGTCATAAAAGGATAAATATCTTAACAAAATTTAAATTCAAAAGTATTCTCAACTGAAGCAAAATGAACTGAACTAAAAAAAGACATCAATACAGAAACTAAGGTACAAAGCACAGGAGGACTGTACCCCGCCAGGCCATGCTGAGCCAGGTAGTGCTGGTGCGGGCTACCAAAGAAGTGTGTAGTGGCCAGAACTTATGCACCTGTGGGATCCACCAGCGCATTAACGCCCCTGACAGGGCCTGCAAGTACACAATACACAGAGATGGAAGAAAAAAAAACTGCAGCAGACCAGGTGGCAGGAGGCTGTGACAACCCCAAAACATGGTCCCCTCAGACGGGTAGCCAAAGCAGCTGTTGCAGTTGGCCTCAGGAATGCAGCCAGCAAAGGGCTATACCTGAGATCCAGCAACTGCAACAGCACCCCAAAACATGGTCCCCTCAGACGGGTAGCCAAAGCAGCTGTTGCAGTTGGCCTCAGGAATGCAGCCAGCAAAGGGCTATACCTGAGATCCAGCAACTGCAACAGCACCCCAAAACATGGGCCCCTCAGACGGGTAGCCAAAGCAGCTGTTGCAGTTGGCCTCAGGAATGCAGCCAGCAAAGGGCTATACCTGAGATCCAGCAACTGCAACAGCACCCCAAAACATGGTCCCCTCAGACGGGTAGCCAAAGCAGCTGTTGCAGTTGGCCTCAGGAATGCAGCCAGCAAAGGGCTATACCTGAGATCCAGCAACTGCAACAGCACCCCAAAACATGGTCCCCTCAGACGGGTAGCTAAAGCAGCTGTTGCAGTTGGCCTCAGGAATGCAGCCAGCAAGGGGCTATACCTGAGATCCAGCAACTGCAACAGCACCCTTTATCAACCCAAGCTCTAGGCCATAAAATAGACATGGAGATGTATGGTTTCAAAGTCATAAAAGGATAAATATCTTAACAAAATTTAAATTCAAAAGTATTCTCAACTGAAGCAAAATGAACTGAACTAAAAAAAGACATCAATACAGAAACTAAGGTACAAAGCACAAGAGGACTGCACCCTGCCAGGCCATGCTGAGCCTGGTAGTGCTGGTGCAGGTTACCAAAGAAGTGTGTAGTGGCCAGAACTTATGCACCTGTGGGATCCACCTGCGCACAGACGCCCCTGACAGGGCCTGCAAGTACACAATACACAGAGAGGGAAGAACAAAAAACTGCAGCAGCCCAGGTGGCAGGAGGCTGTGACAACCCCAAAACATGGTCCCCTCAGACGGGTAGCCAAAGCAGCTGTTGCAGTTGGCCTCAGGAATGCAGCCAGCAAAGGGCTATACCTGAGATCCAGCAACTGCAACAGCACCCCAAAACATGGTCCCCTCAGACGGGTAGCCAAAGCAGCTGTTGCAGTTGGCCTCAGGAATGCAGCCAGCAAAGGGCTATACCTGAGATCCAGCAACTGCAACAGCACCCCAAAACATGGTCCCCTCAGACGGGTAGCCAAAGCAGCTGTTGCAGTTGGCCTCAGGAATGCAGCCAGCAAAGGGCTATACCTGAGATCCAGCAACTGCAACAGCACCCCAAAACATGGTCCCCTCAGACGGGTAGCCAAAGCAGCTGTTGCAGTTGGCCTCAGGAATGCAGCCAGCAAAGGGCTATACCTGAGATCCAGCAACTGCAACAGCACCCCAAAACATGGTCCCCTCAGACGGGTAGCTAAAGCAGCTGTTGCAGTTGGCCTCAGGAATGCAGCCAGCAAGGGGCTATACCTGAGATCCAGCAACTGCAACAGCACCCTTTATCAACCCAAGCTCTAGGCCATAAAATAGACATGGAGATGTATGGTTTCAAAGTCATAAAAGGATAAATATCTTAACAAAATTTAAATTCAAAAGTATTCTCAACTGAAGCAAAATGAACTGAACTAAAAAAAGACATCAATACAGAAACTAAGGTACAAAGCACGGGAGGACTGCACCCTGCCAGGCCATGCTGAGCCTGGTAGTGCTGGTGCAGGTTACCAAAGAAGTGTGTAGTGGCCAGAACTTATGCACCTGTGGGATCCACCTGCGCACAAACGCCCCTGACAGGGCCTGCAAGTACACAATACAAAGAGAGGGAAGAACAAAAAACTGCAGCAGCCCAGGTGGCAGGAGGCTGTGACAACACCAAAAATATGGTCCCCTCAGACGGGTAGCCAAAACAACTGTTGCAGTTGGCCTCAGGAATGCAGCCAGCAAAGGGCTATACCTGAGATCCAGCAACTGCAACAGCACCCCAAAACATGGTCCCCTCAGACGGGTAGCCAAAGCAGCTGTTGCAGTTGGCCTCAGGAATGCAGCCAGCAAAGGGCTATACCTGAGATCCAGCAACTGCAACAGCACCCCAAAACATGGTCCCCTCAGATGGGTAGCCAAAGCAGCTGTTGCAGTTGGCCTCAGGAATGCAGCCAGCAAAGGGCTATACCTGAGATCCAGCAACTGCAACAGCACCCCAAAACATGGTCCCCTCAGACGGGTAGCCAAAGCAGCTGTTGCAGTTGGCCTCAGGAATGCAGCCAGCAAAGGGCTATACCTGAGATCCAGCAACTGCAACAGCACCCCAAAACATGGGCCCCTCAGACGGGTAGCCAAAGCAGCTGTTGCAGTTGGCCTCAGGAATGCAGCCAGCAAAGGGCTATACCTGAGATCCAGCAACTGCAACAGCACCCCAAAACATGGTCCCCTCAGACGGGTAGCCAAAGCAGCTGTTGCAGTTGGCCTCAGGAATGCAGCCAGCAAAGGGCTATACCTGAGATCCAGCAACTGCAACAGCACCCCAAAACATGGTCCCCTCAGACGGGTAGCCAAAGCAGCTGTTGCAGTTGGCCTCAGGAATGCAGCCAGCAAAGGGCTATACCTGAGATCCAGCAACTGCAACAGCACCCCAAACAAGGTCCCCTCAGACGGGTAGCCAAAGCAGCTGTTGCAGTTGGCCTCAGGAATGCAGCCAGCAAAGGGCTATACCTGAGATCCAGCAACTGCAACAGCACCCCAAAACATGGTCCCCTCAGACGGGTAGCCAAAGCAGCTGTTGCAGTTGGCCTCAGGAATAAAGCAGGCAAAGGGCTATACCTGAGATCCAGCAACTGCAACAGCACCCCAAAACATGGTCCCCTCAGACGGGTAGCCAAAGCAGCTGTTGCAGTTGGCCTCAGGAATGCAGCCAGCAAAGGGCTATACCTGAGATCCAGCAACTGCAACAGCACCCCAAAACATGGTCCCCTCAGACGGGTAGCCAAAGCAGCTGTTGCAGTTGGCCTCAGGAATGCAGCCAGCAAAGGGCTATACCTGAGATCCAGCAACTGCAACAGCACCCCAAAACATGGTCCCCTCAGACGGGTAGCCAAAGCAGCTGTTGCAGTTGGCCTCAGGAATGCAGCCAGCAAAGGGCTATACCTGAGATCCAGCAACTGCAACAGCACCCTTTATCAACCCAAGCTCTAGGCCATAAAATAGACATGGAGATGAATGGTTTCAAAATCATAAAAGGATAAATACCTTAACAAAATTTAAATTCAAAAGTATTCTCAACTGAAGCAAAATGAACTGAACAAAAAAAGACATCAATACAGAAACTAAGGTACAAAGCACGGGAGGACTGCACCCTGCCAGGCCATGCTGAGCCTGGTAGTGCTGGTGCAGGTTACCAAAGAAGTGTGTAGTGGCCAGAACTTATGCACCTGTGGGATCCACCTGCGCACAAACGCCCCTGACAGGGCCTGCAAGTACACAATACAAAGAGAGGGAAGAACAAAAAACTGCAGCAGCCCAGGTGGCAGGAGGCTGTGACAACACCAAAACATGGTCCCCTCAGACGGGTAGCCAAAGCAGCTGTTGCAGTTGGCCTCAGGAATGCAGCCAGCAAAGGGCTATACCTGAGATCCAGCAACTGCAACAGCACCCCAAAACATGGTCCCCTAAGACGGGTAGCCAAAGCAGCTGTTGCAGTTGGCCTCAGGAATAAAGCCAGCAAAGGGCTATACCTGAGATCCAGCAACTGCAACAGCACCCCAAAACATGGTCCCATCAGACGGGTAGCCAAAGCAGCTGTTGCAGTTGGCCTCAGGAATGCAGCCAGCAAGGGGCTATACCTGAGATCCAGCAACTGCAACAGCACCCCAAAACATGGTCCCCTCAGACGGGTAGCCAAAGCAGCTGTTGCAGTTGGCCTCAGGAATGCAGCCAGCAAAGGGCTATACCTGAGATCCAGCAACTGCAACAGCACCCTTTATCAACCCAAGCTCTAGGCCATAAAATAGACATGGAGATGTATGGTTTCAAAGTCATAAAAGGATAAATATCTTAACAAAATTTAAATTCAAAAGTATTCTCAACTGAAGCAAAATGAACTGAAGTAAAAAAAGACATCAATACAGAAACTAAGGTACAAAGCACGGGAGGACTGTACCCTGCCAGGCCATGCTGAGCCTGTTAGTGCTGGTGCGGGCTACCAAAGAAGTGTGTAGTGGCCAGAACTTATGCACCTGTGGGATCCACCTGCGCACAAACGCCCCTGACAGGGCCTGCAAGTACACAATACACAGAGATGGAAGAACAAAAAACTGCAGCAGCCCAGGTGGCAGGAGGCTGTGACAACCCCAAAACATGGTCCCCTCAGACGGGTAGCCAAAGCAGCTGTTGCAGTTGGCCTCAGGAATGCAGCCAGCAAAGGGCTATACCTGAGATCCAGCAACTGCAACAGCACCCCAAAACATGGTCCCCTCAGACGGGTAGCCAAAGCAGCTGTTGCAGTTGGCCTCAGGAATGCAGCCAGCAAAGGGCTATACCTGAGATCCAGCAACTGCAACAGCACCCCAAAACATGGTCCCCTCAGACGGGTAGCCAAAGCAGCTGTTGCAGTTGGCCTCAGGAATGCAGCCAGCAAAGGGCTATACCTGAGATCCAGCAACTGCAACAGCACCCCAAAACATGGTCCCCTCAGACGGGTAGCCAAAGCAGCTGTTGCAGTTGGCCTCAGGAATGCAGCCAGCAAAGGGCTATACCTGAGATCCAGCAACTGCAACAGCACCCCAAAACATGGTCCCCTCAGACGGGTAGCCAAAGCAGCTGTTGCAGTTGGCCTCAGGAATGCAGCCAGCAAAGGGCTATACCTGAGATCCAGCAACTGCAACAGCACCCCAAAACATGGTCCCCTCAGACGGGTAGCCAAAGCAGCTGTTGCAGTTGGCCTCAGGAATGCAGCCAGCAAAGGGCTTTACCTGAGATCCAACAACTGCAACAGCACCCCAAAACATGGTCCCCTCAGACGGGTAGCCAAAGCAGCTGTTGCAGTTGGCCTCAGGAATGCAGCCAGCAAAGGGCTATACCTGAGATCCAGCAACTGCAACAGCATCCTTTATCAACCCAAGCTCTAGGCCATAAAATAGACATGGAGATGTATGGTTTCACAGTCATAAAAGGATAAATATCTTAACAAAATTTAAATTCAAAAGTATTCTCAACTGAAGCAAAATGAACTGAACTAAAAAAAGACATCAATACAGAAACTAAGGTACAAAGCACGGGAGGACTGTACCCTGCCAGGCCATGCTGAGCCTGTTAGTGCTGGTGCGGGCTACCAAAGAAGTGTGTAGTCGCCAGAACTTATGCACCTGTGGGATCCACCTGCGCACAAACGCCCCTGACAGGGCCTGCAAGTACACAATACACAGAGATGGAAGAACAAAAAACTGCAGCAGCCCAGGTGGCAGGAGGCTGTGACAACCCCAAAACATGGTCCCCTCAGACGGGTAGCCAAAGCAGCTGTTGCAGTTGGCCTCAGGAATGCAGCCAGCAAAGGGCTATACCTGAGATCCAGCAACTGCAACAGCACCCCAAAACATGGTCCCCTCAGACGGGTAGCCAAAGCAGCTGTTGCAGTTGGCCTCAGGAATGCAGCCAGCAAAGGGCTATACCTGAGATCCAGCAACTGCAACAGCACCCCAAAACATGGTCCCCTCAGACGGGTAGCCAAAGCAGCTGTTGCAGTTGGCCTCAGGAATGCAGCCAGCAAAGGGCTATACCTGAGATCCAGCAACTGCAACAGCACCCCAAAACATGGTCCCCTCAGACGGGTAGCCAAAGCAGCTGTTGCAGTTGGCCTCAGGAATGCAGCCAGCAAAGGGCTATATCTGAGATCCAGCAACTGCAACAGCACCCCAAAACATGGTCCCCTCAGACGGGTAGCCAAAGCAGCTGTTGCAGTTGGCCTCAGGAATGCAGCCAGCAAAGGGCTATACCTGAGATCCAGCAACTGCAACAGCACCCCAAAACATGGTCCCCTCAGACGGGTAGCCAAAGCAGCTGTTGCAGTTGGCCTCAGGAATGCAGCAAGCAAAGGGCTATACCTGAGATCCAGCAACTGCAACAGCACCCCAAAACATGGTCCCCTCAGACGGGTAGCCAAAGCAGCTGTTGCAGTTGGCCTCAGGAATGCAGCCAGCAAAGGGCTATACCTGAGATCCAGCAACTGCAACAGCACCCTTTATCAACCCAAGCTCTAGGCCATAAAATAGACATGGATATGTATGGTTTCAAAGTCATAAAAGGATAAATATCTTAACAAAATTTAAATTCAAAAGTATTCTCAACTGAAGCAAAATGAACTGAACTAAAAAAAGACATCAATACAGAAACTAAGGTACAAAGCACAGGAGGACTGTACCCCGCCAGGCCATGCTGAGCCTGGTAGTGCTGGTGCAGGCTACCAAAGAAGTGTGTAGTGGCCAGAACTTATGCACCTGTGGGATCCACCTGCTCATTAACGCCCCTGACAGGGCCTGCAAGTACACAATACACAGAGATGGAAGAACAAAAAACTGCAGCAGACCAGGTGGCAGGAGGCTGCAACAGCACCCCAAAACATGGTCCCCTCAGACGGGTAGCCAAAGCAGCTGTTGCAGTTGGCCTCAGGAATGCAGCCAGCAAAGGGCTATACCTGAGATCCAGCAACTGCAACAGCACCCCAAAACATGGTCCCCTCAGACGGGTAGCCAAAGCAGCTGTTGCAGTTGGCCTCAGGAATGCAGCCAGCAAAGGGCTATACCTGAGATCCAGCAACTGCAACAGCACCCCAAAACATGGTCCCCTCAGACGGGTAGCCAAAGCAGCTGTTGCAGTTGGCCTCAGGAATGCAGCAAGCAAAGGGCTATACCTGAGATCCAGCAACTGCAACAGCACCCCAAAACATGGTCCCCTCAGACGGGTAGCCAAAGCAGCTGTTGCAGTTGGCCTCAGGAATGCAGCCAGCAAAGGGCTATACCTGAGATCCAGCAACTGCAACAGCACCCCAAAACATGGTCCCCTCAGACGGGTAGCCAAAGCAGCTGTTGCAGTTGGCCTCAGGAATGCAGCCAGCAAAGGGCTATACCTGAGATCCAGCAACTGCAACAGCACCCTTTATCAACCCAAGCTCTAGGCCATAAAATAGACATGGAGATGTATGGTTTTAATGTCATAAAAGGATAAATATCTTAACAAAATTTAAATTCAAAAGTACTCTCAACTGAAGCAAAACGAACTGAACTAAAAAAAGAGATCAATACAGAAATTAAGGTACAAAGCACGGGAGGACTGCACCCTGCCAGAACATGCTGAGCCTGGAAGTGCTGGTGCAGGCTACCAAAGAAGTGTGTAGTGGCCAGAACTGATGCACCTGTGGGATCCACCCAGGCACAAACGCCCCTGACAGGGCCTGCAAGTACACAATGAACAGACAGGGAAGAATAAAACCTGCTGCAGCCCAGGTGGCAGGAGGCTGTCACAACCCCAAAACATGGTCCCCTCAGACAGGTAGCCAAAGCAGCTGTTGCAGTTGGCCTCAGGAATGCAGCCAGCAAAGGGCTATACCTGAGATCCAGCAACTGCAACAGCACCCCAAAACATGGTCCCCTCAGACGGGTAGCCAAAGCAGCTGTTGCAGTTGGCCTCAGGAATGCAGCCAGCAAAGGGCTATACCTGAAATCCAGCAACTGCAACAGCACCCCAAAACATGGTCCCCTCAGACGGGTAGCCAAAGCAGCTGTTGCAGTTGGCCTCAGGAATGCAGCCAGCAAAGGGCTATACCTGAGATCCAGCAACTGCAACAGCACCCCAAAACATGGTCCCCTCAGACGGGTAGCCAAAGCAGCTGTTGCAGTTGGCCTCAGGAATGCAGCCAGCAAGGGGCTATACCTGAGATCCAGCAACTGCAACAGCACCCCAAAACATGGTCCCCTCAGACGGGTAGCCAAAGCAGCTGTTGCAGTTGGCCTCAGGAATGCAGCCAGCAAAGGGCTATACCTGAGATCCAGCAACTGCAACAGCACCCTTTATCAACCCAAGCTCTAGGCCATAAAATAGACATGGAGATGTATGGTTTCAAAGTCATAAAAGGATAAATATCTTAACAAAATTTAAATTCAAAAGTATTCTCAACTGAAGCAAAATGAACTGAACTAAAAAAAGACATCAATACAGAAACTAAGGTACAAAGCACAGGAGGACTGTACCCCGCCAGGCCATGCTGAGCCAGGTAGTGCTGGTGCGGGCTACCAAAGAAGTGTGTAGTGGCCAGAACTTATGCACCTGTGGGATCCACCAGCGCATTAACGCCCCTGACAGGGCCTGCAAGTACACAATACACAGAGATGGAAGAAAAAAAAACTGCAGCAGACCAGGTGGCAGGAGGCTGTGACAACCCCAAAACATGGTCCCCTCAGACGGGTAGCCAAAGCAGCTGTTGCAGTTGGCCTCAGGAATGCAGCCAGCAAAGGGCTATACCTGAGATCCAGCAACTGCAACAGCACCCCAAAACATGGTCCCCTCAGACGGGTAGCCAAAGCAGCTGTTGCAGTTGGCCTCAGGAATGCAGCCAGCAAAGGGCTATACCTGAGATCCAGCAACTGCAACAGCACCCCAAAACATGGTCCCCTCAGACGGGTAGCCAAAGCAGCTGTTGCAGTTGGCCTCAGGAATGCAGCCAGCAAAGGGCTATACCTGAGATCCAGCAACTGCAACAGCACCCCAAAACATGGTCACCTCAGACGGGTAGCCAAAGCAGCTGTTGCAGTTGGCCTCAGGAATGCAGCCAGCAAAGGGCTATACCTGAGATCCAGCAACTGCAACAGCACCCCAAAACATGGTCCCCTCAGACGGGTAGCTAAAGCAGCTGTTGCAGTTGGCCTCAGGAATGCAGCCAGCAAGGGGCTATACCTGAGATCCAGCAACTGCAACAGCACCCTTTATCAACCCAAGCTCTAGGCCATAAAATAGACATGGAGATGTATGGTTTCAAAGTCATAAAAGGATAAATATCTTAACAAAATTTAAATTCAAAAGTATTCTCAACTGAAGCAAAATGAACTGAACTAAAAAAAGACATCAATACAGAAACTAAGGTACAAAGCACAAGAGGACTGCACCCTGCCAGGCCATGCTGAGCCTGGTAGTGCTGGTGCAGGTTACCAAAGAAGTGTGTAGTGGCCAGAACTTATGCACCTGTGGGATCCACCTGCGCACAGACGCCCCTGACAGGGCCTGCAAGTACACAATACACAGAGAGGGAAGAACAAAAAACTGCAGCAGCCCAGGTGGCAGGAGGCTGTGACAACCCCAAAACATGGTCCCCTCAGACGGGTAGCCAAAGCAGCTGTTGCAGTTGGCCTCAGGAATGCAGCCAGCAAAGGGCTATACCTGAGATCCAGCAACTGCAACAGCACCCCAAAACATGGTCCCCTCAGACGGGTAGCCAAAGCAGCTGTTGCAGTTGGCCTCAGGAATGCAGCCAGCAAAGGGCTATACCTGAGATCCAGCAACTGCAACAGCACCCCAAAACATGGTCCCCTCAGACGGGTAGCCAAAGCAGCTGTTGCAGTTGGCCTCAGGAATGCAGCCAGCAAAGGGCTATACCTGAGATCCAGCAACTGCAACAGCACCCCAAAACATGGTCCCCTCAGACGGGTAGCCAAAGCAGCTGTTGCAGTTGGCCTCAGGAATGCAGCCAGCAAAGGGCTATACCTGAGATCCAGCAACTGCAACAGCACCCCAAAACATGGTCCCCTCAGACGGGTAGCTAAAGCAGCTGTTGCAGTTGGCCTCAGGAATGCAGCCAGCAAGGGGCTATACCTGAGATCCAGCAACTGCAACAGCACCCTTTATCAACCCAAGCTCTAGGCCATAAAATAGACATGGAGATGTATGGTTTCAAAGTCATAAAAGGATAAATATCTTAACAAAATTTAAATTCAAAAGTATTCTCAACTGAAGCAAAATGAACTGAACTAAAAAAAGACATCAATACAGAAACTAAGGTACAAAGCACGGGAGGACTGCACCCTGCCAGGCCATGCTGAGCCTGGTAGTGCTGGTGCAGGTTACCAAAGAAGTGTGTAGTGGCCAGAACTTATGCACCTGTGGGATCCACCTGCGCACAAACGCCCCTGACAGGGCCTGCAAGTACACAATACAAAGAGAGGGAAGAACAAAAAACTGCAGCAGCCCAGGTGGCAGGAGGCTGTGACAACACCAAAAATATGGTCCCCTCAGACGGGTAGCCAAAACAACTGTTGCAGTTGGCCTCAGGAATGCAGCCAGCAAAGGGCTATACCTGAGATCCAGCAACTGCAACAGCACCCCAAAACATGGTCCCCTCAGACGGGTAGCCAAAGCAGCTGTTGCAGTTGGCCTCAGGAATGCAGCCAGCAAAGGGCTATACCTGAGATCCAGCAACTGCAACAGCACCCCAAAACATGGTCCCCTCAGATGGGTAGCCAAAGCAGCTGTTGCAGTTGGCCTCAGGAATGCAGCCAGCAAAGGGCTATACCTGAGATCCAGCAACTGCAACAGCACCCCAAAACATGGTCCCCTCAGACGGGTAGCCAAAGCAGCTGTTGCAGTTGGCCTCAGGAATGCAGCCAGCAAAGGGCTATACCTGAGATCCAGCAACTGCAACAGCACCCCAAAACATGGTCCCCTCAGACGGGTAGCCAAAGCAGCTGTTGCAGTTGGCCTCAGGAATGCAGCCAGCAAAGGGCTATACCTGAGATCCAGCAACTGCAACAGCACCCCAAAACATGGTCCCCTCAGACGGGTAGCCAAAGCAGCTGTTGCAGTTGGCCTCAGGAATAAAGCCAGCAAAGGGCTATACCTGAGATCTAGCAACTGCAACAGCACCCCAAAACATGGTCCCCTCGGACGGGTAGCCAAAGCAGCTGTTGCAGTTGGCCTCAGGAATGCAGCCAGCAAAGGGCTATACCTGAGATCCAGCAACTGCAACAGCACCCCAAAACATGGTCTCCCCAGACGGGTAGCCAAAGCAGCTGTTGCAGTTGGCCTCAGGAATGCAGCCAGCAAAGGGCTATACCTGAGATCCAGCAACTGCAACAGCACCCCAAAACATGGTCCCCTCAGACGGGTAGCCAAAGCAGCTGTTGCAGTTGGCCTCAGGAATGCAGCCAGCAAAGGGCTATACCTGAGATCCAGCAACTGCAACAGCACCCCAAAACATGGTCCCCCCAGACGGGTAGCCAAAGCAGCTGTTGCAGTTGGCCTCAGGAATGCAGCCAGCAAAGGGCTATACCTGAGATCCAGCAACTGCAACAGCACCCCAAAACATGGTCCCCTCAGACGGGTAGCCAAAGCAGCTGTTGCAGTTGGCCTCAGGAATGCAGCCAGCAAAGGGCTATACCTGAGATCCAGCAACTGCAACAGCACCCCAAAACATGGTCCCCTCAGACGGGTAGCCAAAGCAGCTGTTGCAGTTGGCCTCAGGAATGCAGCCAGCAAAGGGCTATACCTGAGATCCAGCAACTGCAAAAGCACCCCAAAACATGGTCCCCTCAGACGGGTAGCCAAAGCAGCTGTTGCAGTTGGCCTCAGGAATGCAGCCAGCAAAGGGCTATACCTGAGATCCAGCAACTGCAACAGCACCCCAAAACATGGTCCCCTCAGACGGGTAGCCAAAGCAGCTGTTGCAGTTGGCCTCAGGAATAAAGCCAGCAAAGGGCTATACCTGAGATCTAGCAACTGCAACAGCACCCCAAAACATGGTCCCCTCGGACGGGTAGCCAAAGCAGCTGTTGCAGTTGGCCTCAGGAATGCAGCCAGCAAAGGGCTATACCTGAGATCCAGCAACTGCAACAGCACCCCAAAACATGGTCTCCTCAGACGGGTAGCCAAAGCAGCTGTTGCAGTTGGCCTCAGGAATGCAGCCAGCAAAGGGCTATACCTGAGATCCAGCAACTGCAACAGCACCCCAAAACATGGTCCCCTCAGACGGGTAGCCAAAGCAGCTGTTGCAGTTGGCCTCAGGAATGCAGCCAGCAAAGGGCTATACCTGAGATCCAGCAACTGCAACAGCACCCTTTATCAACCCAAGCTCTAGGCCATAAAATAGACATGGAGATGTATGGTTTTAAAGTCATAAAAGGATAAATATCTTAACAAAATTTAAATTCAAAAGTACTCTCAACTGAAGCAAAACGAACTGAACTAAAAAAAGAGATCAATACAGAAACTAAGGTACAAAGCACGGGAGGACTGCACCCTGCCAGAACATGCTGAGCCTGGAAGTGCTGGTGCAGGCTACCAAAGAAGTGTGTAGTGGCCAGAACTGATGCACCTGTGGGATCCACCCAGGCACAAACGCCCCTGACAGGGCCTGCAAGTACACAATGAACAGACAGGGAAGAATAAAAACCTGCTGCAGCCCAGGTGGCAGGAGGCTGTCACAACCCCAAAACATGGTCCCCTCAGACGGGTAGCCAAAGCAGCTGTTGCAGTTGGCCTCAGGAATGATGCCAGCAAAGGGCTATACCTGAGATCCAGCAACTGCAACAGCACCCCAAAACATGGTCCCCTCAGACGGGTAGCCAAAGCAGCTGTTGCAGTTGGCCTCAGGAATGCAGCCAGCAAAGGGCTATACCTGAGATCCAGCAACTGCAACAGCACCCCAAAACATCGTCCCCCCAGACGGGTAGCCAAAGCAGCTGTTGCAGTTGGCCTCAGGAATGCAGCCAGCAAAGGGCTATACCTGAGATCCAGCAACTGCAACAGCACCCCAAAACATGGTCCCCTCAGACGGGTAGCCAAAGCAGCTGTTGCAGTTGGCCTCAGGAATGCAGCCAGCAAAGGGCTATACCTGAGATCCAGCAACTGCAACAGCACCCCAAAACATGGTCCCCTCAGACGGGTAGCCAAAGCAGCTGTTGCAGTTGGCCTCAGGAATGCAGCCAGCAAAGGGCTATACCTGAGATCCAGCAACTGCCACAGCACCCCAAAACATGGTCCCCTCAGACGGGTAGCCAAAGCAGCTGTTGCAGTTGGCCTCAGGAATGCAGCCAGCAAAGGGCTATACCTGAGATCCAGCAACTGCAACAGCACCCCAAAACATGGTCCCCTCAGACGGGTAGCCAAAGCAGCTGTTGCAGTTGGCCTCAGGAATAAAGCCAGCAAAGGGCTATACCTGAGATCTAGCAACTGCAACAGCACCCCAAAACATGGTCCCCTCGGACGGGTAGCCAAAGCAGCTGTTGCAGTTGGCCTCAGGAATGCAGCCAGCAAAGGGCTATACCTGAGATCCAGCAACTGCAACAGCACCCCAAAACATGGTCTCCTCAGACGGGTAGCCAAAGCAGCTGTTGCAGTTGGCCTCAGGAATGCAGCCAGCAAAGGGCTATACCTGAGATCCAGCAACTGCAACAGCACCCCAAAACATGGTCCCCTCAGACGGGTAGCCAAAGCAGCTGTTGCAGTTGGCCTCAGGAATGCAGCCAGCAAAGGGCTATACCTGAGATCCAGCAACTGCAACAGCACCCTTTATCAACCCAAGCTCTAGGCCATAAAATAGACATGGAGATGTATGGTTTTAAAGTCATAAAAGGATAAATATCTTAACAAAATTTAAATTCAAAAGTACTCTCAACTGAAGCAAAACGAACTGAACTAAAAAAAGAGATCAATACAGAAACTAAGGTACAAAGCACGGGAGGACTGCACCCTGCCAGAACATGCTGAGCCTGGAAGTGCTGGTGCAGGCTACCAAAGAAGTGTGTAGTGGCCAGAACTGATGCACCTGTGGGATCCACCCAGGCACAAACGCCCCTGACAGGGCCTGCAAGTACACAATGAACAGACAGGGAAGAATAAAAACCTGCTGCAGCCCAGGTGGCAGGAGGCTGTCACAACCCCAAAACATGGTCCCCTCGGACGGGTAGCCAAAGCAGCTGTTGCAGTTGGCCTCAGGAATGCAGCCAGCAAAGGGCTATACCTGAGATCCAGCAACTGCAACAGCACCCCAAAACATGGTCCCCTCAGACGGGTAGCCAAAGCAGCTGTTGCAGTTGGCCTCAGGAATGCAGCCAGCAAAGGGCTATACCTGAGATCCAGCAACTGCAACAGCACCCCAAAACATGGTCCCCTCAGACGGGTAGCCAAAGCAGCTGTTGCAGTTGGCCTCAGGAATGCAGCCAGCAAAGGGCTATACCTGAGATCCAGCAACTGCAACAGCACCCCAAAACATGGTCCCCTCAGACGGGTAGCAAAGCAGCTGTTGCAGTTGGCCTCAGGAATGCAGCCAGCAAAGGGCTATACCTGAGATCCAGCAACTGCAACAGCACCCCAAAACATGGTCCCCTCAGACGGGTAGCCAAAGCAGCTGTTGCAGTTGGCCTCAGGAATAAAGCCAGCAAAGGGCTATACCTGAGATCTAGCAACTGCAACAGCACCCCAAAACATGGTCCCCTCGGACGGGTAGCCAAAGCAGCTGTTGCAGTTGGCCTCAGGAATGCAGCCAGCAAAGGGCTATACCTGAGATCCAGCAACTGCAACAGCACCCCAAAACATGGTCTCCTCAGACGGGTAGCCAAAGCAGCTGTTGCAGTTGGCCTCAGGAATGCAGCCAGCAAAGGGCTATACCTGAGATCCAGCAACTGCAACAGCACCCCAAAACATGGTCCCCTCAGACGGGTAGCCAAAGCAGCTGTTGCAGTTGGCCTCAGGAATGCAGCCAGCAAAGGGCTATACCTGAGATCCAGCAACTGCAACAGCACCCTTTATCAACCCAAGCTCTAGGCCATAAAATAGACATGGAGATGTATGGTTTTAAAGTCATAAAAGGATAAATATCTTAACAAAATTTAAATTCAAAAGTACTCTCAACTGAAGCAAAACGAACTGAACTAAAAAAAGAGATCAATACAGAAACTAAGGTACAAAGCACGGGAGGACTGCACCCTGCCAGAACATGCTGAGCCTGGAAGTGCTGGTGCAGGCTACCAAAGAAGTGTGTAGTGGCCAGAACTGATGCACCTGTGGGATCCACCCAGGCACAAACGCCCCTGACAGGGCCTGCAAGTACACAATGAACAGACAGGGAAGAATAAAAACCTGCTGCAGCCCAGGTGGCAGGAGGCTGTCACAACCCCAAAACATGGTCCCCTCGGACGGGTAGCCAAAGCAGCTGTTGCAGTTGGCCTCAGGAATGCAGCCAGCAAAGGGCTATACCTGAGATCCAGCAACTGCAACAGCACCCCAAAACATGGTCCCCTCAGACGGGTAGCCAAAGCAGCTGTTGCAGTTGGCCTCAGGAATGCAGCCAGCAAAGGGCTATACCTGAGATCCAGCAACTGCAACAGCACCCCAAAACATGGTCCCCTCAGACGGGTAGCCAAAGCAGCTGTTGCAGTTGGCCTCAGGAATGCAGCCAGCAAAGGGCTATACCTGAGATCCAGCAACTGCAACAGCACCCCAAAACATGGTCCCCCCAGACGGGTAGCAAAGCAGCTGTTGCAGTTGGCCTCAGGAATGCAGCCAGCAAAGGGCTATACCTGAGATCCAGCAACTGCAACAGCACCCCAAAACATGGTCCCCTCAGACGGGTAGCCAAAGCAGCTGTTGCAGTTGGCCTCAGGAATGACGCCAGCAAAGGGCTATACCTGAGATCCAGCAACTGCAACAGCACCCCAAAACATGGTCCCCTCAGACGGGTAGCCAAAGCAGCTGTTGCAGTTGGCCTCAGGAATGCAGCCAGCAAAGGGCTATACCTGAGATCCAGCAACTGCAACAGCACCCCAAAACATGGTCCCCTCAGACGGGTAGCCAAAGCAGCTGTTGCAGTTGGCCTCAGGAATGCAGCCAGCAAAGGGCTATACCTGAGATCCAGCAACTGCAACAGCACCCCAAAACATGGTCCCCTCAGACGGGTAGCCAAAGCAGCTGTTGCAGTTGGCCTCAGGAATGCAGCCAGCAAAGGGCTATACCTGAGATCCAGCAACTGCAACAGCACCCTTTATCAACCCAAGCTCTAGGCCATAAAATAGACATGGAGATGTATGGTTTCAAAGTCATAAAAGGATAAATATCTTAACAAAATTTAAGTTCAAAAGTATTCTCAACTGAAGCAAAATGAACTGAACTAAAAAAAGACATCAATACAGAAACTTAGGTACAAAGCACGGGAGGACTGTACCCTGCCAGGCCATGCTGAGCCTGTTAGTGCTGGTGCGGGCTACCAAAGAAGTGTGTAGTGGCCAGAACTTATGCACCTGTGGGATCCACCTGCGCACAAACGCCCCTGACAGGGCCTGCAAGTACACAATACACAGAGATGGAAGAACAAAAAACTGCAGCAGCCCAGGTGGCAGGAGGCTGTGACAACCCCAAAACATGGTCTCCTCAGAGGGGTAGCCAAAGCAGCTGTTGCAGTTGGCCTCAGGAATGCAGCCAGCAAAGGGCTATACCTGAGATCCAGCAACTGCAACAGCACCCCAAAACATGGTCCCCTCAGACGGGTAGCCAAAGCAGCTGTTGCAGTTGGCCTCAGGAATGCAGCCAGCAAAGGGCTATACCTGAGATCCAGCAACTGCAACAGCCCCCCAAAACATGGTCCCCTCAGACGGGTAGCCAAAGCAGCTGTTGCAGTTGGCCTCAGGAATGACGCCAGCAAAGGGCTATACCTGAGATCCAGCAACTGCAACAGCACCCCAAAACATGGTCCCCTCAGACGGGTAGCCAAAGCAGCTGTTGCAGTTGGCCTCAGGAATGCAGCCAGCAAAGGGCTATACCTGAGATCCAGCAACTGCAACAGCACCCCAAAACATGGTCCCCTCAGACGGGTAGCCAAAGCAGCTGTTGCAGTTGGCCTCAGGAATGCAGCCAGCAAGGGGCTATACCTGAGATCCAGCAACTGCAACAGCACCCTTTATCAACCCAAGCTCTAGGCCATAAAATAGACATGGAGATGTATGGTTTCAAAGTCATAAAAGGATAAATATCTTAACAAAATTTAAATTCAAAAGTACTCTCAACTGAAGCAAAACGAACTGAACTAAAAAAAGAGATTAATACAGAAACTAAGGTACAAAGCACGGGAGGACTGCACCCTGCCAGGCCATGCTGAGCCTGGAAGTGATGGTGCAGGCTACCAAAGAAGTGTGTAGTGGCCAGAACTGAGGCACCTGTGGGATCCACCCAGGCACAAACGCCCCTGACAGGGCCTGCAAGTACACAATAAACAGACAGGGAAGAATAAAAACCTGCAGCAGCCCAGGTGGCAGGAGGCTGTCACAACCCCAAAACATGGTCCCCTCAGACGGGTAGCCAAAGCAGCTGTTGCAGTTGGCCTCAGGAATGCAGCCAGCAAAGGGCTATACCTGAGATCCAGCAACTGCAACAGCACCCCAAAACATGGTCCCCTCAGACGGGTAGCCAAAGCAGCTGTTGCAGTTGGCCTCAGGAATGACGCCAGCAAAGGGCTATACCTGAGATCCAGCAACTGCAACAGCACCCCAAAACATGGTCCCCTCAGACGGGTAGCCAAAGCAGCTGTTGCAGTTGGCCTCAGGAATAAAGCCAGCAAAGGGCTATACCTGAGATCTAGCAACTGCAACAGCACCCCAAAACATGGTCCCCTCAGACGGGTAGCCAAAGCAGCTGTTGCAGTTGGCCTCAGGAATGCAGCCAGCAAAGGGCTATACCTGAGATCCAGCAACTGCAACAGCACCCCAAAACATGGTCCCCTCAGACGGGTAGCCAAAGCAGCTGTTGCAGTTGGCCTCAGGAATGCAGCCAGCAAAGGGCTATACCTGAGATCCAGCAACTGCAACAGCACCCCAAAACATGGTCCCCTCAGACGGGTAGCCAAAGCAGCTGTTGCAGTTGGCCTCAGGAATGCAGCCAGCAAAGGGCTATACCTGAGATCCAGCAACTGCAACAGCACCCCAAAACATGGTCCCCTCAGACGGGTAGCCAAAGCAGCTGTTGCAGTTGGCCTCAGGAATGCAGCCAGCAAAGGGCTATAACTGAGATCCAGCAACTGCAACAGCACCCCAAAACATGGTCCCCTCAGACGGGTAGCCAAAGCAGCTGTTGCAGTTGGCCTCAGGAATGCAGCCAGCAAAGGGCTATACCTGAGATCCAGCAACTGCAACAGCACCCCAAAACATGGTCCCCTCAGACGGGTAGCCAAAGCAGCTGTTGCAGTTGGCCTCAGGAATGCAGCCAGCAAAGGGCTATACCTGAGATCCAGCAACTGCAACAGCACCCTTTATCAACCCAAGCTCTAGGCCATAAAATAGACATGGAGATGTATGGTTTCAAAATCATAAAAGGATAAATACCTTAACAAAATTAAAATTCAAAAGTATTCTCAACTGAAGCAAAATGAACTGAACTAAAAAAAGACATCAATACAGAAACTAAGGTACAAAGCACGGGAGGACTGCACCCTGCCAGGCCATGCTGAGCCTGGTAGTGCTGGTGCAGGTTACCAAAGAAGTGTGTAGTGGCCAGAACTGATGCACCTGTGGGATCCACCTGCGCACAAACGCCCCTGACAGGGCCTGCAAGTACACAATACACAGAGAGGGAAGAACAAAAAACTGCAGCAGCCCAGGTGGCAGGAGGCTGTGACAACACCAAAACATGGTCCCCTCAGACGGGTAGCCAAAACAACTGTTGCAGTTGGCCTCAGGAATGCAGCCAGCAAAGGGCTATACCTGAGATCCAGCAACTGCAAAAGCACCCCAAAACATGGTCCCCTCAGACGGGTAGCCAAAGCAGCTGTTGCAGTTGGCCACAGGAATGCAGCCAGCAAAGGGCTATACCTGAGATCCAGCAACTGCAACAGCACCCCAAAACATGGTCCCCTCAGACAGGTAGCCAAAGCAGCTGTTGCAGTTGGCCTCAGGAATGCAGCCAGCAAAGGGCTAT
Source organism: Halichoeres trimaculatus (assembly GCF_033239565.1). Classification (NCBI taxonomy): domain Eukaryota; kingdom Metazoa; phylum Chordata; class Actinopteri; order Labriformes; family Labridae; genus Halichoeres; species Halichoeres trimaculatus. The sequence continues at coordinate 5,104,434 of NW_027437191.1, read as the reverse complement.
ACCTGAGATCCAGCAACTGCAACAGCACCCCAAAACATGGTCCCCTCAGACGGGTAGCCAAAGCAGCTGTTGCAGTTGGCCTCAGGAATGCAGCCAGCAAAGGGCTATACCTGAGATCCAGCAACTGCAACAGCACCCCAAAACATGGTCCCCTCAGACGGGTAGCCAAAGCAGCTGTTGCAGTTGGCCTCAGGAATAAAGCCAGCAAAGGGCTATACCTGAGATCCAGCAACTGCAACAGCACCCCAAAACATGGTCCCCTCAGACGGGTAGCCAAAGCAGCTGTTGCAGTTGGCCTCAGGAATAAAGCCAGCAAAGGGCTATACCTGAGATCCAGCAACTGCAACAGCACCCCAAAACATGGTCCCCTCAGACGGGTAGCCAAAGCAGCTGTTGCAGTTGGCCTCAGGAATGCAGCCAGCAAAGGGCTATACCTGAGATCCAGCAACTGCAACAGCACCCCAAAACATGGTCCCCTCAGACGGGTAGCCAAAGCAGCTGTTGCAGTTGGCCTCAGGAATGCAGCCAGCAAAGGGCTATACCTGAGATCCAGCAACTGCAACAGCACCCCAAAACATGGTCCCCTCAGACGGGTAGCCAAAGCAGCTGTTGCAGTTGGCCTCAGGAATGCAGCCAGCAAAGGGCTATACCTGAGATCCAGCAACTGCAACAGCACCCCAAAACATGGTCCCCTCAGACGGGTAGCCAAAGCAGCTGTTGCAGTTGGCCTCAGGAATGCAGCCAGCAAAGGGCTATACCTGAGATCCAGCAACTGCAACAGCACCCCAAAACATGGTCCCCTCAGACGGGTAGCCAAAGCAGCTGTTGCAGTTGGCCTCAGGAATGCAGCCAGCAAAGGGCTATACCTGAGATCCAGCAACTGCAACAGCACCCCAAAACATGGTCCCCTCAGACGGGTGGCCAAGGCAGCTGTTGCAGTTGGCCTCAGGAATGCAGCCAGCAAAGGGCTATACCTGAGATCCAGCAACTGCAACAGCACCCCAAAACATGGTCCCCTCAGACGGGTAGCCAAAGCAGCTGTTGCAGTTGGCCTCAGGAATGCAGCCAGCAAAGGGCTATACCTGAGATCCAGCAACTGCAACAGCACCCTTTATCAACCCAAGCTCTAGGCCATAAAATAGACATGGAGATGTATGGTTTCAAAATCATAAAAGGATAAATACCTTAACAAAATTTAAATTCAAAAGTATTCTCAACTGAAGCAAAATGAACTGAACTAAAAAAAGACATCAATACAGAAACTAAGGTACAAAGCACGGGAGGACTGCACCCTGCCAGGCCATGCTGAGCCTGGTAGTGCTGGTGCAGGTTACCAAAGAAGTGTGTAGTGGCCAGAACTTATGCACCTGTGGGATCCACCTGCGCACAAACGCCCCTGACAGGGCCTGCAAGTACACAATACACAGAGAGGGAAGAACAAAAAACAGCAGCAGCCCAGGTGGCAGGAGGCTGTGACAACACCAAAACATGGTCCCCTCAGACGGGTAGCCAAAACAACTGTTGCAGTTGGCCTCAGGAATGCAGCCAGCAAAGGGCTATACCTGAGATCCAGCAACTGCAACAGCACCCCAAAACATGGTCCCCTCAGACGGGTAGCCAAAGCAGCTGTTGCAGTTGGCCACAGGAATGCAGCCAGCAAAGGGCTATACCTGAGATCCAGCAACTGCAAGAGCACCCCAAAACATGGTCCCCTCAGACGGGTAGCCAAAGCAGCTGTTGCAGTTGGCCTCAGGAATGCAGCCAGCAAAGGGCTATACCTGAGATCCAGCAACTGCAACAGCACCCCAAAACATGGTCCCCTCAGACGGGTAGCCAAAGCAGCTGTTGCAGTTGGCCTCAGGAATGCAGCCAGCAAAGGGCTATACCTGAGATCCAGCAACTGCAACAGCACCCTTTATCAACCCAAGCTCTAGGCCATAAAATAGACATGGAGATGTATGGTTTCAAAATCATAAAAGGATAAATACCTTAACAAAATTAAAATTCAAAAGTATTCTCAACTGAAGCAAAATGAACTGAACTAAAAAAAGACATCAATACAGAAACTAAGGTACAAAGCACGGGAGGACTGCACCCTGCCAGGCCATGCTGAGCCTGGTAGTGCTGGTGCAGGTTACCAAAGAAGTGTGTAGTGGCCAGAACTGATGCACCTGTGGGATCCACCTGCGCACAAACGCCCCTGAAAGGGCCTGCAAGTACACAATACACAGAGAGGGAAGAACAAAAAACTGCAGCAGCCCAGGTGGCAGGAGGCTGTGACAACACCAAAACATGGTCCCCTCAGACGGGTAGCCAAAACAACTGTTGCAGTTGGCCTCAGGAATGCAGCCAGCAAAGGGCTATACCTGAGATCCAGCAACTGCAAAAGCACCCCAAAACATGGTCCCCTCAGACGGGTAGCCAAAGCAGCTGTTGCAGTTGGCCACAGGAATGCAGCCAGCAAAGGGCTATACCTGAGATCCAGCAACTGCAACAGCACCCCAAAACATGGTCCCCTCAGACAGGTAGCCAAAGCAGCTGTTGCAGTTGGCCTCAGGAATGCAGCCAGCAAAGGGCTATACCTGAGATCCAGCAACTGCAACAGCACCCCAAAACATGGTCCCCTCAGACGGGTAGCCAAAGCAGCTGTTGCAGTTGGCCTCAGGAATGCAGCCAGCAAAGGGCTATACCTGAGATCCAGCAACTGCAACAGCACCCCAAAACATGGTCCCCTCAGACGGGTAGCCAAAGCAGCTGTTGCAGTTGGCCTCAGGAATAAAGCCAGCAAAGGGCTATACCTGAGATCCAGCAACTGCAACAGCACCCCAAAACATGGTCCCCTCAGACGGGTAGCCAAAGCAGCTGTTGCAGTTGGCCTCAGGAATAAAGCCAGCAAAGGGCTATACCTGAGATCCAGCAACTGCAACAGCACCCCAAAACATGGTCCCCTCAGACGGGTAGCCAAAGCAGCTGTTGCAGTTGGCCTCAGGAATGCAGCCAGCAAAGGGCTATACCTGAGATCCAGCAACTGCAACAGCACCCCAAAACATGGTCCCCTCAGACGGGTAGCCAAAGCAGCTGTTGCAGTTGGCCTCAGGAATGCAGCCAGCAAAGGGCTATACCTGAGATCCAGCAACTGCAACAGCACCCCAAAACATGGTCCCCTCAGACGGGTAGCCAAAGCAGCTGTTGCAGTTGGCCTCAGGAATGCAGCCAGCAAAGGGCTATACCTGAGATCCAGCAACTGCAACAGCACCCCAAAACATGGTCCCCTCAGACGGGTAGCCAAAGCAGCTGTTGCAGTTGGCCTCAGGAATGCAGCCAGCAAAGGGCTATACCTGAGATCCAGCAACTGCAACAGCACCCCAAAACATGGTCCCCTCAGACGGGTAGCCAAAGCAGCTGTTGCAGTTGGCCTCAGGAATGCAGCCAGCAAAGGGCTATACCTGAGATCCAGCAACTGCAACAGCACCCCAAAACATGGTCCCCTCAGACGGGTGGCCAAGGCAGCTGTTGCAGTTGGCCTCAGGAATGCAGCCAGCAAAGGGCTATACCTGAGATCCAGCAACTGCAACAGCACCCCAAAACATGGTCCCCTCAGACGGGTAGCCAAAGCAGCTGTTGCAGTTGGCCTCAGGAATGCAGCCAGCAAAGGGCTATACCTGAGATCCAGCAACTGCAACAGCACCCTTTATCAACCCAAGCTCTAGGCCATAAAATAGACATGGAGATGTATGGTTTCAAAATCATAAAAGGATAAATACCTTAACAAAATTTAAATTCAAAAGTATTCTCAACTGAAGCAAAATGAACTGAACTAAAAAAAGACATCAATACAGAAACTAAGGTACAAAGCACGGGAGGACTGCACCCTGCCAGGCCATGCTGAGCCTGGTAGTGCTGGTGCAGGTTACCAAAGAAGTGTGTAGTGGCCAGAACTTATGCACCTGTGGGATCCACCTGCGCACAAACGCCCCTGACAGGGCCTGCAAGTACACAATACACAGAGAGGGAAGAACAAAAAACAGCAGCAGCCCAGGTGGCAGGAGGCTGTGACAACACCAAAACATGGTCCCCTCAGACGGGTAGCCAAAACAACTGTTGCAGTTGGCCTCAGGAATGCAGCCAGCAAAGGGCTATACCTGAGATCCAACAACTGCAACAGCACCCCAAAACATGGTCCCCTCAGACGGGTAGCCAAAGCAGCTGTTGCAGTTGGCCACAGGAATGCAGCCAGCAAAGGGCTATACCTGAAATCCAGCAACTGCAAGAGCACCCCAAAACATGGTCCCCTCAGACGGGTAGCCAAAGCAGCTGTTGCAGTTGGCCTCAGGAATGCAGCCAGCAAAGGGCTATACCTGAGATCCAGCAACTGCAACAGCACCCCAAAACATGGTCCCCTCAGACGGGTAGCCAAAGCAGCTGTTGCAGTTGGCCTCAGGAATGCAGCCAGCAAAGGGCTATACCTGAGATCCAGCAACTGCAACAGCACCCCAAAACATGGTCCCCTCAGACGGGTAGCCAAAGCAGCTGTTGCAGTTGGCCTCAGGAATGCAGCCAGAAAAGGGCTATACCTGAGATCCAGCAACTGCAACAGCACCCCAAAACATGGTCCCCGCAGACGGGTAGCCAAAGCAGCTGTTGCAGTTGGCCTCAGGAATGCAGCCAGCAAAGGGCTATACCTGAGATGCAGCAACTGCAACAGCATCCAAAAACATGGTCCCCTCAGACGGGTAGCCAAAGCAGCTGTTGCAGTTGGCCTCAGGAATGCAGCCAGCAAAGGGCTATACCTGAAATCCAGCAACTGCAACAGCACCCCAAAACATGGTCCCCTCAGACGGGTAGCCAAAGCAGCTGTTGCAGTTGGCCTCAGGAATGCAGCCAGCAAAGGGCTATACCTGAGATCCAGCAACTGCAACAGCACCCCAAAACATGGTCCCCTCAGACGGGTAGCCAAAGAAGCTGTTGCAGTTGGCCTCAGGAATGCAGCCAGCAAAGGGCTATACCTGAGATCCAGCAACTGCAACAGCACCCCAAAACATGGTCCCCTCAGACGGGTAGCCAAAGCAGCTGTTGCAGTTGGCCTCAGGAATGCAGCCAGCAAAGGGCTATACCTGAGATCCAGCAACTGCAACAGCACCCCAAAACATGGTCCCCTCAGACGGGTAGCCAAAGCAGCTGTTGCAGTTGGCCTCAGGAATGCAGCCAGCAAAGGGCTATACCTGAGATCCAGCAACTGCAACAGCACCCCAAAACATGGTCCCCTCAGACGGGTAGCCAAAGCAGCTGTTGCAGTTGGCCTCAGGAATGCAGCCAGCAAAGGGCTATACCTGAGATCCAGCAACTGCAACAGCACCCCAAAACATGGTCCCCTCAGACGGGTAGCCAAAGCAGCTGTTGCAGTTGGCCTCAGGAATGCAGCCAGCAAAGGGCTATACCTGAGATCCAGCAACTGCAACAGCACCCCAAAACATGGTCCCCTCAGACGGGTAGCCAAAGCAGCTGTTGCAGTTGGCCTCAGGAATGCAGCCAGCAAAGGGCTATACCTGAGATCCAGCAACTGCAACAGCACCCTTTATCAACCCAAGCTCTAGGCCATAAAATAGACATGGAGATGTATGGTTTCAAAATCATAAAAGGATAAATACCTTAACAAAATTTAAATTCAAAAGTATTCTCAACTGAAGCAAAATGAACTGAACTAAAAAAAGACATCAATACAGAAACTAAGGTACAAAGCACGGGAGGACTGCACCCTGCCAGGCCATGCTGAGCCTGGTAGTGCTGGTGCAGGTTACCAAAGAAGTGTGTAGTGGCCAGAACTGATGCACCTGTGGGATCCACCTGCGCACAAACGCCCCTGACAAGGCCTGCAAGTACACAATACACAGAGAGGGAAGAACAAAAAACTGCAGCAGCCCAGGTGGCAGGAGGCTGTGACAACACCAAAACATGGTCCCCTCAGATGGGTAGCCAAAACAACTGTTGCAGTTGGCCTCAGGAATAAAGCCAGCAAAGGGCTATACCTGAGATCCAGCAACTGCAACAGCACCCCAAAACATGGTCCCCTCAGACGGGTAGCCAAAGCAGCTGTTGCAGTTGGCCACAGGAATGCAGCCAGCAAAGGGCTATACCTGAGATCCAGCAACTGCAACAGCACCCCAAAACATGGTCCCCTCAGACAGGTAGCCAAAGCAGCTGTTGCAGTTGGCCTCAGGAATGCAGCCAGCAAAGGGCTATACCTGAGATCCAGCAACTGCAACAGCACCCCAAAACATGGTCCCCTCAGACGGGTAGCCAAAGCAGCTGTTGCAGTTGGCCTCAGGAATGCAGCCAGCAAAGGGCTATACCTGAGATCCAGCAACTGCAACAGCACCCCAAAACATGGTCCCCTCAGACGGGTAGCCAAAGCAGCTGTTGCAGTTGGCCTCAGGAATGCAGCCAGCAAAGGGCTATACCTGAGATCCAGCAACTGAAACAGCACCCCAAAACATGGTCCCCGCAGACGGGTAGCCAAAGCAGCTGTTGCAGTTGGCCTCAGGAATGCAGCCAGCATAGGGCTATACCTGAGATCCAGCAACTGCAACAGCACCCCAAAACATGGTCCCCTCAGATGGGTAGCCAAAGCAGCTGTTGCAGTTGGCCTCAGGAATGCAGCCAGCAAAGGGCTATACCTGAGATCCAGCAACTGCAACAGCACCCCAAAACATGGTCCCCTCAGACGGGTAGCCAAAGCAGCTGTTGCAGTTGGCCTCAGGAATGCAGCCAGCAAAGGGCTATACCTGAGATCCAGCAACTGCAACAGCACCCCAAAACATGGTCCCCTCAGACGGGTAGCCAAAGCAGCTGTTGCAGTTGGCCTCAGGAATGCAGCCAGCAAAGGGCTATACCTGAGATCCAGCAACTGCAACAGCACCCCAAAACATGGTCCCCTCAGACGGGTAGCCAAAGCAGCTGTTGCAGTTGGCCTCAGGAATGCAGCCAGCAAAGGGCTATACCTGAGATCCAGCAACTGCAACAGCACCCCAAAACATGGTCCCCTCAGACGGGTAGCCAAAGCAGCTGTTGCAGTTGGCCTCAGGAATGCAGCCAGCAAAGGGCTATACCTGAGATCCAGCAACTGCAACAGCACCCCAAAACATGGTCCCCTCAGACGGGTAGCCAAAGCAGTTTTTGCAGTTGGCCTCAGGAATGCAGCCAGCAAAGGGCTATACCTGAGATCCAGCAACTGCAACAGCACCCTTTATCAACCCAAGCTCTAGGCCATAAAATAGACATGGAGATGTATGGTTTCAAAATCATAAAAGGATAAATACCATAACAAAATTTAATTTCAAAAGTATTCTCAACTGAAGCAAAATGAACTGAACTAAAAAAAGACATCAATACAGAAACTAAGGTACAAAGCACGGGAGGACTGCACCCTGCCAGGCCATGCTGAGCCTGGTAGTGCTGGTGCAGGTTACCAAAGAAGTGTGTAGTGGCCAGAACTGATGCACCTGTGGGATCCACCTGCGCACAAACGCCCCTGACAGGGCCTGCAAGTACACAATACACAGAGAGGGAAGAACAAAAAACTGCAGCAGCCCAGGTGGCAGGAGGCTGTGACAACACCAAAACATGGTCCCCTCAGACGGGTAGCCAAAACAACTGTTGCAGTTGGCCTCAGGAATGCAGCCAGCAAAGGGCTATACCTGAGATCCAGCAACTGCAACAGCACCCCAAAACATGGTCCCCTCAGACGGGTAGCATAAGCAGCTGTTGCAGTTGGCCACAGGAATGCAGCCAGCAAAGGGCTATACCTGAGATCCAGCAACTGCAACAGCACCCCAAAACATGGTCCCCTCAGACGGGTAGCCAAAGCAGCTGTTGCAGTTGGCCTCAGGAATGCAGCCAGCAAAGGGCTATACCTGAGATCCAGCAACTGGAACAGCACCCCAAAACATGGTCCCCTCAGACGGGTAGCCAAAGCAGCTGTTGCAGTTGGCCTCAGGAATGCAGCCAGCAAAGGGCTATACCTGAGATCCAGCAACTGCAACAGCACCCCAAAACATGGTCCCCTCAGACGGGTAGCCAAAGCAGCTGTTGCAGTTGGCCTCAGGAATGCAGCCAGCAAAGGGCTAAACCTGAGATCCAGCAACTGCAACAGCACCCCAAAACATGGTCCCCTCAGACGGGTAGCCAAAGCAGCTGTTGCAGTTGGCCTCAGGAATGCAGCCAGCAAAGGGCTATACCTGAGATCCAGCAACTGCAACAGCACCCCAAAACATGGTCCCCTCAGACGGGTAGCCAAAGCAGCTGTTGCAGTTGGCCTCAGGAATGCAGCCAGCAAAGGGCTATACCTGAGATCCAGCAACTGCAACAGCACCCCAAAACATGGTCCCCTCAGACGGGTAGCCAAAGCAGCTGTTGCAGTTGGCCTCAGGAATGCAGCCAGCAAAGGGCTATACCTGAGATCCAGCAACTGCAACAGCACCCCAAAACATGGTCCCCTCAGACGGGTAGCCAAAGCAGCTGTTGCAGTTGGCCTCAGGAATGCAGCCAGCAAAGGGCTATACCTGAGATCCAGCAACTGCAACAGCACCCCAAAACATGGTCCCCTCAGACGGGTAGCCAAAGCAGCTGTTGCAGTTGGCCTCAGGAATGCAGCCAGCAAAGGGCTATACCTGAGATCCAGCAACTGCAACAGCACCCTTTATCAACCCAAGCTCTAGGCCATAAAATAGACATGGAGATGTATGGTTTCAAAATCATAAAAGGATAAATACCTTAACAAAATTTAAATTCGAAAGTATTCTCAACTGAAGCAAAATGAACTGAACTAAAAAAAGACATCAATACAGAAACTAAGGTACAAAGCACGGGAGGACTGCACCCTGCCAGGCCATGCTGAGCCTGGTAGTGCTGGTGCAGGTTACCAAAGAAGTGTTTAGTGGCCAGAACTTATGCACCTGTGGGATCCACCTGCGTACAAACGCCCCTGACAGGGCCTGCAAGTACACAACACACAGAGAGGGAAGAACAAAAAACTGCAGCAGCCCAGGTGGCAGGAGGCTGTGACAACACCAAAACATGGTCCCCTCAGACAGGTAGCCAAATCAACTGTTGCAGTTGGCCTCAGGAATGCAGCCAGCAAAGGGCTATACCTGAGATCCAGCAACTGCAACAGCACCCCAAAACATGGTCCCCTCAGACGGGTAGCCAAAGCAGCTGTTGCAGTTGGCCTCAGGAATGCAGCCAGCAAAGGGCTATACCTGAGATCCAGCAACTGCAACAGCACCCCAAAACATGGTCCCCTCAGACGGGTAGCCAAAGCAGCTGTTGCAGTTGGCCTCAGGAATGCAGCCAGCAAAGGGCTATACCTGAGATCCAGCAACTGCAACAGCACCCCAAAACATGGTCCCCTCAGACGGGTAGCCAAAGCAGCTGTTGCAGTTGGCCTCAGAAATGCAGCCAGCAAAGGGCTATACCTGAGATCCAGCAACTACAACAGCACCCCAAAACATGGTCCCCTCAGACGGGTAGCCAAAGCAGCTGTTGCAGTTGGCCTCAGGAATGCAGCCAGCAAAGGGCTATACCTTAGATCCAGCAACTGCAACAGCACCCCAAAACATGGTCCCCTCAGACGGGTAGCCAAAGCAGCTGTTGCAGTTGGCCTCAGGAATGCAGCCAGCAAAGGGCTATACCTGAGATCCAGCAACTGCAACAGCACCCCAAAACATGGTCCCCTCAGACGGGTAGCCAAAGCAGCTGTTGCAGTTGGCCTCAGGAATGCAGCCAGCAAAGGGCTATACCTGAGATCCAGCAACTGCAACAGCTCCCCAAAACATGGTCCCCTCAGACGGGTAGCCAAAGCAGCTGTTGCAGTTGGCCTCAGGAATGCAGCCAGCAAAGGGCTATACCTGAGATCCAGCAACTGCAACAGCACCCCAAAACATGGTCCCCTCAGACGGGTAGCCAAAGCAGCTGTTGCAGTTGGCCTCAGGAATGCAGCCAGCAAAGGGCTATACCTGAGATCCAGCAACTGCAACAGCACCCCAAAACATGGTCCCCTCAGACGGGTAGCCAAAACAGCTGTTGCAGTTGGCCTCAGGAATGCAGCCAGCAAAGGGCTATACCTGAGATCCAGCAACTGCAACACAACCCTTTATCAACCCAAGCTCTAGGCCATAAAATAGACATGGAGATGTATGGTTTCAAAATCATAAAAGGATAAATACCTTAACAAAATTTAAATTCAAAAGTATTCTCAACTGAAGCAAAATGAACTGAACTAAAAAAAGACATCAATACAGAAACTAAGGTACAAAGCACGGGAGGACTGCACCCTGCCAGGCCATGCTGAGCCTGGTAGTGCTGGTGTAGGTTACCAAAGAAGTGTGTAGTGGCCAGAACTGATGCACCTGTGGGATCCACCTGCGCACAAACGCCCCTGACAGGGCCTGCAAGTACACAATACACAGAGAGGGAAGAACAAAAAACTGCAGCAGCCCAGGTGGCAGGAGGCTGTGACAACACCAAAACATGGTCCCCTCAGATGGGTAGCCAAAACAACTGTTGCAGTTGGCCTCAGGAATAAAGACAGCAAAGGGCTATACCTGAGATCCAGCAACTGCAACAGCACCCCAAAACATGGTCCCCTCAGACAGGTAGCCAAAGCAGCTGTTGCAGTTGGCCACAGGAATGCAGCCAGCAAAGGGCTATACCTGAGATCCAGCAACTGCAACAGCACCCCAAAACATGGTCCCCTCAGACAGGTAGCCAAAGCAGCTGTTGCAGTTGGCCTCAGGAATGCAGCCAGCAAAGGGCTATACCTGAGATCCAGCAACTGCAACAGCACCCCAAAACATGGTCCCCTCAGACGGGTAGCCAAAGCAGCTGTTGCAGTTGGCCTCAGGAATGCAGCCAGCAAAGGGCTATACCTGAGATCCAGCAACTGCAACAGCACCCCAAAACATGGTCCCCTCAGACGGGTAGTCAAAGCAGCTGTTGCAGTTGGCCTCAGGAATGCAGCCAGCAAAGGGCTATACCTGAGATCCAGCAACTGCAACAGCACCCCAAAACATGGTCCCCGCAGACGGGTAGCCAAAGCAGCTGTTGCAGTTGGCCTCAGGAATGCAGCCAGCAAAGGGCTATACCTGAGATCCAGCAACTGCAACAGCACCCCAAAACATGGTCCCCTCAGACGGGTAGCCAAAGCAGCTGTTGCAGTTGGCCTCAGGAATGCAGCCAGCAAAGGCTATACCTGAGATCCAGCAACTGCAACAGCACCCCAAAACATGGTCCCCTCAGACGGGTAGCCAAAGCAGCTGTTGCAGTTGGCCTCAGGAATGCAGCCAGCAAAGGGCTATACCTGAGATCCAGCAACTGCAACAGCACCCTTTATCAACCCAAGCTCTAGGCCATAAAATAGACATGGAGATGTATGGTTTCAAAATCATAAAAGGATAAATACCTTAACAAAATTTAAATTCAAAAGTATTCTCAACTGAAGCAAAATGAACTGAACTAAAAAAAGACATCAATACAGAAACTAAGGTACAAAGCACGGGAGGACTGCACCCTGCCAGGCCATGCTGAGCCTGGTAGTGCTGGTGCAGGTTACCTAAGAAGTGTGTAGTGGCCAGAACTGATGCACCTGTGGGATCCACTGGCGCACAAACGCCCCTGACAGGGCCTGCAAGTACACAATACACAGAGAGGGAAGAACAAAAAACTGCAGCAGCCCAGGTGGCAGGAGGCTGTGACAACACCAAAACATGGTCCCCTCAGATGGGTAGCCAAAACAACTGTTGCAGTTGGCCTCAGGAATAAAGCCAGCAAAGGGCTATACCTGAGATCCAGCAACTGCAACAGCACCCCAAAACATGGTCCCCTCAGACGGGTAGCCAAAGCAGCTGTTGCAGTTGGCCACAGGAATGCAGCCAGCAAAGGGCTATACCTGAGATCCAGCAACTGCAACAGCACCCCAAAACATGGTCCCCTCAGACAGGTAGCCAAAGCAGCTGTTGCAGTTGACCTCAGGAATGCAGCCAGCAAAGGGCTATACCTGAGATCCAGCAACTGCAACAGCACCCCAAAACATGGTCCCCTCAGACGGGTAGCCAAAGCAGCTGTTGCAGTTGGCCTCAGGAATGCAGCCAGCAAAGGGCTATACCTGAGATCCAGCAACTGCAACAGCACCCCAAAACATGGTCCCCTCAGACGGGTAGCCAAAGCAGCTGTTGCAGTTGGCCTCAGGAATGCAGCCAGCAAAGGGCTATACCTGAGATCCAGCAACTGAAACAGCACCCCAAAACATGGTCCCCGCAGACGGGTAGCCAAAGCAGCTGTTGCAGTTGGCCTCAGGAATGCAGCCAGCAAAGGGCTATACCTGAGATCCAGCAACTGGAACAGCACCCCAAAACATGGTCCCCTCAGATGGGTAGCCAAAGCAGCTGTTGCAGTTGGCCTCAGGAATGCAGCCAGCAAAGGGCTATACCTGAGATCCAGCAACTGCAACAGCACCCCAAAACATGGTCCCCTCAGACGGGTAGCCAAAGCAGCTGTTGCAGTTGGCCTCAGGAATGCAGCCAGCAAAGGGCTATACCTGAGATCCAGCAACTGCAACAGCACCCCAAAACATGGTCCCCTCAGACGGGTAGCCAAAGCAGCTGTTGCAGTTGGCCTCAGGAATGCAGCCAGCAAAGGGCTATACCTGAGATCCAGCAACTGCAACAGCACCCCAAAACATGGTCCCCTCAGACGGGTAGCCAAAGCAGCTGTTGCAGTTGGCCTCAGGAATGCAGCCAGCAAAGGGCTATACCTGAGATCCAGCAACTGCAACAGCACCCCAAAACATGGTCCCCTCAGACGGGTAGCCAAAGCAGCTGTTGCAGTTGGCCTCAGGAATGCAGCCAGCAAAGGGCTATACCTGAGATCCAGCAACTGCAACAGCACCCCAAAACATGGTCCCCTCAGACGGGTAGCCAAAGCAGCTGTTGCAGTTGGCCTCAGGAATGCAGCCAGCAAAGGGCTATACCTGAGATCCAGCAACTGCAACAGCACCCTTTATCAACCCAAGCTCTAGGCCATAAAATAGACATGGAGATGTATGGTTTCAAAATCATAAAAGGATAAATACCTTAACAAAATTTAAATTCAAAAGTATTCTCAACTGAAGCAAAATAAACTGAAAAAAAAAAAAAAACAATACAGAAACTAAGGTACAAAGCACGGGAGGACTGCACCCTGCCAGGCCATGCTGAGCCTGGTAGTGCTGGTGCATTTACCAAAGAAGTGTGTAGTGGCCAGAACTTATGCACCTGTGGGATCCACCTGCGCACAAACGCCCCTGACAGGGCCTGAGAGTACACAATACACAGAGAGGGAAGAACAAAAAACTGCAGCAGCCCAGGTGGCAGGAGGCTGTGACAACACCAAAACATGGTCCCCTCAGACGGGTAGCCAAAACAACTGTTGCAGTTGGCCTCAGGAATGCAGCCAGCAAAGGGCTATACCTGAGATCCAGCAACTGCAACAGCACCCCAAAACATGGTCCCCTCAGACGGGTAGCCAAAGCAGCTGTTGCAGTTGGCCTCAGGAATGCAGCCAGCAAAGGGCTATACCTGAGATCCAGCAACTGCAACAGCACCCCAAAACATGGTCCCCTCAGACGGGTAGCCAAAGCAGCTGTTGCAGTTGGCCTCAGGAATGCAGCCAGCAAAGGGCTATACCTGAGATCCAGCAACTGCAACAGCACCCCAAAACATGGTCCCCTCAGACGGGTAGCCAAAGCAGCTGTTGCAGTTGGCCTCAGGAATGCAGCCAGCAAAGGGCTATACCTGAGATCCATCAACTGCAACAGCACCCCAAAACATGGTACCCTCAGACGGGTAGCCAAAGCAGCTGTTGCAGTTGGCCTCAGGAATGCAGCCAGCAAAGGGCTATACCTGAGATCCAGCAACTGCAACAGCACCCCAAAACATGGTCCCCTCAGATGGGTAGCCAAAGCAGCTGTTGCAGTTGGCCTCAGGAATGCAGCCAGCAAAGGGCTATACCTGAGATCCAGCAACTGCAACAGCACCCCAAAACATGGTCCCCTCAGACGGGTAGCCAAAGCAGCTGTTGCAGTTGGCCACAGGAATGCAGCCAGCAAAGGGCTATACCTGAGATCCAGCAACTGCAACAGCACCCCAAAACATGGTCCCCTCAGACGGGTAGCCAAAGCAGCTGTTGCAGTTGGCCTCAGGAATGCAGCCAGCAAAGGGCTATACCTGAGATCCAGCAACTGCAACAGCACCCCAAAACATGGTCCCCTCAGATGGGTAGCCAAAGCAGCTGTTGCAGTTGGCCTCAGGAATGCAGCCAGCAAAGGGCTATACCTGAGATCCAGCAACTGCAACAGCACCCCAAAACATGGTCCCCTCAGACGGGTAGCCAAAGCAGCTGTTGCAGTTGGCCTCAGGAATGCAGCCAGCAAAGGGCTATACCTGAGATCCAGCAACTGCAACAGCACCCCAAAACATGGTCCCCTCAGACGGGTAGCCAAAGCAGCTGTTGCAGTTGGCCTCAGGAATGCAGCCAGCAAAGGGCTATACCTGAGATCCAGCAACTGCAACAGCACCCCAAAACATGGTCCCCTCAGACGGGTAGCCAAAGCAGCTGTTGCAGTTGGCCTCAGGAATGCAGCCAGCAAAGGGCTATACCTGAGATCCAGCAACTGCAACAGCACCCCAAAACATGGTCCCCTCAGACGGGTAGCCAAAGCAGCTGTTGCAGTTGGCCTCAGGAATGCAGCCAGCAAAGGGCTATACCTGAGATCCAGCAACTGCAACAGCACCCCAAAACATGGTCCCCTCAGACGGGTAGCCAAAGCAGCTGTTGCAGTTGGCCTCAGGAATGCAGCCAGCAAAGGGCTATACCTGAGATCCAGCAACTGCAACAGCACCCCAAAACATGGTCCCCTCAGACGGGTAGCCAAAGCAGCTGTTGCAGTTGGCCTCAGGAATGCAGCCAGCAAAGGGCTATACCTGAGATCCAGCAACTGCAACAGCACCCTTTATCAACCCAAGCTCTAGGCCATAAAATAGACATGGAGATGTATGGTTTCAAAATCATAAAAGGATAAATACCTTAACAACATTTAAATTCAAAAGTATTCTCAACTGAAGCAAAATAAACTGAACAAAAAAAAAACATCAATACAGAAACTAAGGTACAAAGCACGGGAGGACTGCACCCTGCCAGGCCATGCTGAGCCTGGAAGTGCTGGTGCAGGCTACCAAAGAAGTGTGTAGTGGCCAGAACTGATGCACCTGTGGGATCCACCCAGGCACAAACGCCCCTGACAGGGCCTGCAAGTACACAATAAACAGACAGGGAAGAATAAAAACCTGCAGCAGCCCAGGTGGCAGGAGGCTGTCACAACCCCAAAACATGGTCCCCTCAGACGGGTAGCCAAAACAACTGTTGCAGTTGGCCTCAGGAATGCAGCCAGCAAAGGGCTATACCTGAGATCCAGCAACTGCAACAGCACCCCAAAACATGGTCCCCTCAGACGGGTAGCCAAATCAACTGTTGCAGTTGGCAACAGGAATGCAGCCAGCAAAGGGCTATACCTGAGATCCAGCAACTGCAACAGCACCCCAAAACATGGTCCCCTCAGACAGGTAGCCAAAGCAGCTGTTGCAGTTGGCCTCAGGAATGCAGCCAGCAAAGGGCTATACCTGAGATCCAGCAACTGCAACAGCACCCCAAAACATGGTCCCCTCAGACGGGTAGCCAAAGCAGCTGTTGCAGTTGGCCTCAGGAATGCAGCCAGCAAAGGGCTATACCTGAGATCCAGCAACTGCAACAGCACCCCAAAACATGGTCCCCTCAGACGGGTAGCCAAAGCAGCTGTTGCAGTTGGCCTCAGGAATGCAGCCAGCAAAGGGCTATACCTGAGATCCAGCAACTGCAACAGCACCCCAAAACATGGTCCCCGCAGACGGGTAGCCAAAGCAGCTGTTGCAGTTGGCCTCAGGAATGCAGCCAGCAAAGGGCTATACCTGAGATCCAGCAACTGCAACAGCACCCTTTATCAACCCAAGCTCTAGGCCATAAAATAGACATGGAGATGTATGGTTTCAAAATCATAAAAGGATAAATACCTTAACAAAATTTAAATTCAAAAGTATTCTCAACTGAAGCAAAATTAACTGAACTAAAAAAAGACATCAATACAGAAACTAAGGTACCAAGCACGGGAGGACTGCACCCTGCCAGGCCATGCTGAGCCTGGTAGTGCTGGTGCAGGTTACCAAAGAAGTGTGTAGTGGCCAGAACTTATGCACCTGTGGGATCCACTGGCGCACAAACGCCCCTGACAGGGCCTGCAAGTACACAATACACAGAGAGGGAAGAACAAAAAACTGCAGCAGCCCAGGTGGCAGGAGGCTGTGACAACACCAAAACATGGTCCCCTCAGACGGGTAGCCAAAGCAGCTGTTGCAGTTGGCCTCAGGAATGCAGCCAGCAAAGGGCTATACCTGAGATCCAGCAACTGCAACAGCACCCCAAAACATGGTCCCCTCAGAGGGGTAGCCAAAGCAGCTGTTGCAGTTGGCCACAGGAATGCAGCCAGCAAAGGGCTATACCTGAGATCCAGCAACTGCAACAGCACCCCAAAACATGGTCCCCTCAGACGGGTAGCCAAAGCAGCTGTTGCAGTTGGCCTCAGGAATGCAGCCAGCAAAGGGCTATACCTGAGATCCAGCAACTGCAACAGCACCCCAAAACATGGTCCCCTCAGACGGGTAGCCAAAGCAGCTGTTGCAGTTGGCCACAGGAATGCAGCCAGCAAAGGGCTATACCTGAGATCCAGCAACTGCAACAGCACTCCAAAACATGGTCCCCTCAGACGGGTAGCCAAAGCAGCTGTTGCAGTTGGCCTCAGGAATGCAACCAGCAAAGGGCTATACCTGAGATCCAGCAACTGCAACAGCACCCCAAAACATGGTCCCCTCAGACGGGTAGCCAAAGCAGCTGTTGCAGTTGGCCTCAGGAATGCAGCCAGCAAAGGGCTATACCTGAGATCCAGCAACTGCAACAGCACCCCAAAACATGGTCCCCTCAGACGGGTAGCCAAAGCAGCTGTTGCAGTTGGCCTCAGGAATGCAGCCAGCAAAGGGCTATACCTGAGATCCAGCAACTGCAACAGCACCCCAAAACATGGTCCCCTCAGACGGGTAGCCAAAGCAGCTGTTGCAGTTGGCCTCAGGAATGCAGCCAGCAAAGGGCTATACCTGAGATCCAGCAACTGCAACAGCACCCCAAAACATGGTCCCCTCAGACGGGTAGCCAAAGCAGCTGTTGCAGTTGGCCTCAGGAATGCAGCCAGCAAAGGGCTATACCTGAGATCCAGCAACTGCAACAGCACCCCAAAACATGGTCCCCTCAGACGGGTAGCCAAAGCAGCTGTTGCAGTTGGCCTCAGGAATGCAGCCAGCAAAGGGCTGTACCTGAGATCCAGCAACTGCAACAGCACCCCAAAACATGGTCCCCTCAGACGGGTAGCCAAAGCAGCTGTTGCAGTTGGCCTCAGGAATGCAGCCAGCAAAGGGCTATACCTGAGATCCAGCAACTGCAACAGCACCCCAAAACATGGTCCCCTCAGACGGGTAGCCAAAGCAGCTGTTGCAGTTGGCCTCAGGAATGCAGCCAGCAAAGGGCTATACCTGAGATCCAGCAACTGCAACAGCACCCCAAAACATGGTCCCCTCAGACGGGTAGCCAAAGCAGCTGTTGCAGTTGGCCTCAGGAATGCAGCCAGCAAAGGGCTATACCTGAGATCCAGCAACTGCAACACAACCCTTTATCAACCCAAGCTCTAGGCCATAAAATAGACATGGAGATGTATGGTTTCAAAGTCATAAAAGGATAAATATCTTAACAAAATTTAAATTCAAAAGTACTCTCAACTGAAGCAAAACGAACTGAACTAAAAAAAGAGATCAATACAGAAACTAAGGTACAAAGCACGGGAGGACTGCACCCTGCCAGGCCATGCTGAGCCTGGTAGTGCTGGTGCAGGCTACCAAAGAAGTGTGTAGTGGCCAGAACTGATGCACCTGTGGGATCCACCCAGGCACAAACGCCCCTGACAGGGCCTGCAAGTACACAATAAACAGACAGGGAAGAATAAAAACCTGCAGCAGCCCAGGTGGCAGGAGGCTGTCACAACCCCAAAACATGGTCCCCTCAGACGGGTAGCCAAAGCAGCTGTTGCAGTTGGCCTCAGGAATGCAGCCAGCAAAGGGCTATACCTGAGATCCAGCAACTGCAACAGCACCCCAAAACATGGTCCCCTCAGACGGGTAGCCAAAGCAGCTGTTGCAGTTGGCCTCAGGAATGCAGCCAGCAAAGGGCTAAACCTGAGATCCAGCAACTGCAACAGCACTCCAAAACATGGTCCCCTCAGACGGGTAGCCAAAGCAGCTGTTGCAGTTGGCCTCAGGAATGCAGCCAGCAAAGGGCTATACCTGAGATCCAGCAACTGCAACAGCACCCCAAAACATGGTCCCCTCAGACGGGTAGCCAAAGCAGCTGTTGCAGTTGGCCTCAGGAATGCAGCCAGCAAAGGGCTATACCTGAGATCCAGCAACTGCAACAGCACCCCAAAACATGGTCCCCTCAGACGGGTAGCCAAAGCAGCTGTTGCAGTTGGCCTCAGGAATGCAGCCAGCAAAGGGCTATACCTGAGATCCAGCAACTGCAACAGCACCCTTTATCAACCCAAGCTCTAGGCCATAAAATAGACATGGAGATGTATGGTTTCAAAATCATAAAAGGATAAATACCTTAACAAAATTTAAATTCAAAAGTATTCTCAACTGAAGCAAAATGAACTGAACTAAAAAAAGACATCAATACAGAAACTAAGGTACAAAGCACGGGAGGACTGCACCCTGCCAGGCCATGCTGAGCCTGGTAGTGCTGGTGCAGGTTACCAAAGAAGTGTGTAGTGGCCAGAACTTATGCACCTGTGGGATCCACCTGCGCACAAACGCCCCTGACAGGGCCTGCAAGTACACAATACACAGAGAGGGAAGAACAAAAAACTGCAGCAGCCCAGGTGGCAGGAGGCTGTGACAACACCAAAACATGGTCCCCTCAGACGGGTAGCCAAATCAACTGTTGCAGTTGGCCTCAGGAATGCAGCCAGCAAAGGGCTATACCTGAGATCCAGCAACTGCAACAGCACCCCAAAACATGGTCCCCTCAGACGGGTAGCCAAAGCAGCTGTTGCAGTTGGCCACAGGAATTCAGCCAGCAAAGGGCTATACCTGAGATCCAGCAACTGCAACAGCACCCCAAAACATGGTCCCCTCAGACGGGTAGCCAAAGCAGCTGTTGCAGTTGGCCTCAGGAATGCAGCCAGCAAAGGGCTATACCTGAGATCCAGCAACTGCAAAAGCACCCCAAAACATGGTCCCCTCAGACGGGTAGCCAAAGCAGCTGTTGCAGTTGGCCTCAGGAGTGCAGCCAGCAAAGGGCTATACCTGAGATCCAGCAACTGCAACAGCACCCCAAAACATGGTCCCCTCAGACGGGTAGCCAAAGCAGCTGTTGCAGTTGGCCTCAGGAATGCAGCCAGCAAAGGGCTATACCTGAGATCCAGCAACTGCAACAGCACCCTTTATCAACCCAAGCTCTAGGCCATGAAATAGACATGGAGATGTATGGTTTCAAAGTCATAAAAGGATAAATATCTTAACAAAATTTTAATTCAAAAGTACTTTCAACTGAAGCAAAACGAACTGAACTAAAAAAAGAGATCAATACAGAAACTAAGGTACAAAGCACGGGAGGACTGCACCCTGCCAGGCCATGCTGAGCCTGGAAGTGCTGGTGCAGGCTACCAAAGAAATGTGTAGTGGCCAGAACTGATACCCTGTGGGATCCACCCAGGCACAAACGCCCCTGACAGGGCCTGCAAGTACACAATAAACAGACAGGGAAGAATAAAAACCTGCAGCAGCCCAGGTGGCAGGAGGCTGTCACAACCCCAAAACATGGTCCCCTCAGACGGGTAGCCAAAACAACTGTTGCAGTTGGCCTCAGGAATGCAGCCAGCAAAGGGCTATACCTGAGATCCAGCAACTGCAACAGCACCCCAAAACATGGTCCCCTCAGACGGGTAGCCAAAGCAGCTGTTGCAGTTGGCCTCAGGAATGCAGCCAGCAAAGGGCTATACCTGAGATCCAGCAACTGCAACAGCACCCCAAAACATGGTCCCCTCAGACGGGTAGCCAAAGCAGCTGTTGCAGTTGGCCTCAGGAATGCAGCCAGCAAAGGGCTATACCTGAGATCCAGCAACTGCAACAGCACCCCAAAACATGGTCCCCTCAGACGGGTAGCCAAAGCAGCTGTTGCAGTTGGCCTCAGGAATGCAGCCAGCAAAGGGCTATACCTGAGATCCAGCAACTGCAACAGCACCCCAAAACATGGTCCCCTCAGACGGGTAGCCAAAGCAGCTGTTGCAGTTGGCCTCAGGAATGCAGCCAGCAAAGGGCTATACCTGAGATCCAGCAACTGCAACAGCACCCCAAAACATGGTCCCCGCAGACGGGTAGCCAAAGCAGCTGTTGCAGTTGGCCTCAGGAATGCAGCCAGCAAAGGGCTATACCTGAGATCCAGCAACTGCAACAGCACCCTTTATCAACCCAAGCTCTAGGCCATAAAATAGACATGGAGATGTATGGTTTCAAAATCATAAAAGGATAAATACCTTAACAAAATTTAAATTCAAAAGTATTCTCAACTGAAGCAAAATGAACTGAACTAAAAAAAGACATCAATACAGAAACTAAGGTACAAAGCACGGGAGGACTGCACCCTGCCAGGCCATGCTGAGCCTGGTAGTGCTGGTGCAGGTTACCAAAGAAGTGTGTAGTGGCCAGAACTTATGCACCTGTGGGATCCACCTGCGCACAAACGCCCCTGACAGGGCCTGCAAGTACACAATACACAGAGAGGGAAGAACAAAAAACTGCAGCAGCCCAGGTGGCAGGAGGCTGTGACAACACCAAAACATGGTCCCCTCAGACGGGTAGCCAAAACAACTGTTGCAGTTGGCCTCAGGAATGCAGCCAGCAAAGGGCTATACCTGAGATCCAGCAACTGCAACAGCACCCCAAAACATGGTCCCCTCAGACGGGTAGCCAAAGCAGCTGTTGCAGTTGGCCTCAGGAATGCAGCCAGCAAAGGGCTATACCTGAGATCCAGCAACTGCAACAGCACCCCAAAACATGGTCCCCTCAGATGGGTAGCCAAAGCAGCTGTTGCAGTTGGCCTCAGGAATGCAGCCAGCAAAGGGCTATACCTGAGATCCAGCAACTGCAACAGCACCCCAAAACATGGTCCCCTCAGACGGGTAGCCAAAGCAGCTGTTGCAGTTGGCCTCAGGAATGCAGCCAGCAAAGGGCTATACCTGAGATCCAGCAACTGCAACAGCACCCCAAAACATGGTCCCCTCAGACGGGTAGCCAAAGCAGCTGTTGCAGTTGGCCTCAGGAATGCAGCCAGCAAAGGGCTATACCTGAGATCCAGCAACTGCAACAGCACCCTTTATCAACCCAAGCTCTAGGCCATAAAATAGACATGGAGATGTATGGTTTCAAAATCATAAAAGGATAAATACCTTAACAAAATTTAAATTCAAAAGTATTCTCAACTGAAGCAAAATGAACTGAACTAAAAATAGACATCAATACAGAAACTAAGGTACAAAGCACGGGAGGACTGCACCCTGCCAGGCCATGCTGAGCCTGGTAGTGCTGGTGCAGGTTACCAAAGAAGTGTGTAGTGGCCAGAACTTATGCACCTGTGGGATCCACCTGCGCACAAACGCCCCTGACAGGGCCTGCAAGTACACAATACACAGAGAGGGAAGAACAAAAAACTGCAGCAGCCCAGGTGGCAGGAGGCTGTGACAACACCAAAACATGGTCCCCTCAGACGGGTAGCCAAAACAACTGTTGCAGTTGGCCTCAGGAATGCAGCCAGCAAAGGGCTATACCTGAGATCCAGCAACTGCAACAGCACCCCAAAACATGGTCCCCT
The DNA here is from genome assembly GCF_033239565.1 of Halichoeres trimaculatus. Taxonomy (NCBI): domain Eukaryota; kingdom Metazoa; phylum Chordata; class Actinopteri; order Labriformes; family Labridae; genus Halichoeres; species Halichoeres trimaculatus. The sequence continues at coordinate 5,082,348 of NW_027437191.1, read as the reverse complement.
CAGACGGGTAGCCAAAGCAGCTGTTGCAGTTGGCCTCAGGAATGCAGCCAGCAAGGGGCTATACCTGAGATCCAGCAACTGCAACAGCACCTTTTATCAACCCAAGCTCTAGGCCATAAAATAGACATGGAGATGTATGGTTTCAAAGTCATAAAAGGATAAATATCTTAACAAAATTTAAATTCAAAAGTATTCTCAACTGAAGCAAAATGAACTGAACTAAAAAAAGACATCAATACAGAAACTAAGGTACAAAGCACGGGAGGACTGCACCCTGCCAGGCCATGCTGAGCCTGGAAGTGCTGGTGCAGGCTACCAAAGAAGTGTGTAGTGGCCAGAACTGATGCACCTGTGGGATCCACCCAGGCACAAACGCCCCTGACATGGCCTGCAAGTACACAATAAACAGACAGGGAAGAATAAAAACCTGCAGCAGCCCAGGTGGCAGGAGGCTGTCACAACCCCAAAACATGGTCCCCTCAGACGGGTAGCCAAAACAACTGTTGCAGTTGGCCTCAGGAATGCAGCCAGCAAAGGGCTATACCTGAGATCCAGCAACTGCAACAGCACCCCAAAACATGGTCCCCTCAGACAGGTAGCCAAATCAACTGTTGCAGTTGGCCTCAGGAATGCAGCCAGCAAAGGGCTATACCTGAGATCCAGCAACTGCAACAGCACCCCAAAACATGGTCCCCTCAGACGGGTAGCCAAAGCAGCTGTTGCAGTTGGCCTCAGGAATGCAGCCAGCAAAGGGCTAAACCTGAGATCCAGCAACTGCAACAGCACCCCAAAACATGGTCCCCTCAGACGGGTAGCCAAAGCAGCTGTTGCAGTTGGCCTCAGGAATGCAGCCAGCAAAGGGCTATACCTGAGATCCAGCAACTGCAACAGCACCCCAAAACATGGTCCCCTCAGACGGCTAGCCAAAGCAGCTGTTGCAGTTGGCCTCAGGAATGCAGCCAGCAAAGGGCTATACCTGAGATCCAGCAACTGCAACAGCACCCCAAAACATGGTCCCCGCAGACGGGTAGCCAAAGCAGCTGTTGCAGTTGGCCTCAGGAATGCAGCCAGCAAAGGGCTATACCTGAGATCCAGCAACTGCAACAGCACCCTTTATCAACCCAAGCTCTAGGCCATAAAATAGACATGGAGATGTATGGTTTCAAAATCATAAAAGGATAAATACCATAACAAAATTTAAATTCAAAAGTATTCTCAACTGAAGCAAAATGAACTGAACTAAAAAAAGACATCAATACAGAAACTAAGGTACAAAGCACGGGAGGACTGCACCCTGCCAGGCCATGCTGAGCCTGGTAGTGCTGGTGCAGGTTACCAAAGAAGTGTGTAGTGGCCAGAACTTATGCACCTGTGGGATCCACTTGCGCACAAACGCCCCTGACAGGGCCTGCAAGTACACAATACACAGAGAGGGAAGAACAAAAAACTGCAGCAGCCCAGGTGGCAGGAGGCTGTGACAACACCAAAACATGGTCCCCTCAGACGGGTAGCCAAAGCAGCTGTTGCAGTTGGCCTCAGGAATGCAGCCAGCAAAGGGCTATACCTGAGATCCAGCAACTGCAACAGCACCCCAAAACATGGTCCCCTCAGACGGGTAGCCAAAGCAGCTGTTGCAGTTGGCCTCAGGAATGCAGCCAGCAAAGGGCTATACCTGAGATCCAGCAACTGCAACAGCACCCCAAAACATGGTCCCCTCAGACGGCTAGCCAAAGCAGCTGTTGCAGTTGGCCTCAGGAATGCAGCCAGCAAAGGGCTATACCTGAGATCCAGCAACTGCAACAGCACCCCAAAACATGGTCCCCTCAGACGGGTAGCCAAAGCAGCTGTTGCAGTTGGCCTCAGGAATGCAGCCAGCAAAGGGCTATACCTGAGATCCAGCAACTGCAACAGCACCCCAAAACATGGTCCCCTCAGACGGGTAGCCAAAGCAGCTGTTGCAGTTGGCCTCAGGAATGCAGCCAGCAAAGGGCTATACCTGAGATCCAGCAACTGCAACACAACCCTTTATCAACCCAAGCTCTAGGCCATAAAATAGACATGGAGATGTATGGTTTCAAAGTCATAAAAGGATAAATATCTTAACAAAATTTAAATTCAAAAGTACTCTCAACTGAAGCAAAACGAACTGAACTAAAAAAAGAGATCAATACAGAAACTAAGGTACAAAGCACGGGAGGACTGCACCCTGCCAGGCCATGCTGAGCCTGGAAGTGCTGGTGCAGGCTACCAAAGAAGTGTGTAGTGGCCAGAACTGATGCACCTGTGGGATCCACCCAGGCACAAACGCCCCTGACAGGGCCTGCAAGTACACAATAAACAGACAGGGAAGAATAAAAACCTGCAGCAGCCCAGGTGGCAGGAGGCTGTCACAACCCCAAAACATGGTCCCCTCAGACGGGTAGCCAAAGCAGCTGTTGCAGTTGGCCTCAGGAATGCAGCCAGCAAAGGGCTATACCTGAGATCCAGCAACTGCAACAGCACCCCAAAACATGGTCCCCTCAGACGGGTAGCCAAAGCAGCTGTTGCAGTTGGCCTCAGGAATGCAGCCAGCAAAGGGCTAAACCTGAGATCCAGCAACTGCAACAGCACCCCAAAACATGGTCCCCTCAGACGGGTAGCCAAAGCAGCTGTTGCAGTTGGCCTCAGGAATGCAGCCAGCAAAGGGCTATACCTGAGATCCAGCAACTGCAACAGCACCCCAAAACATGGTCCCCTCAGACGGGTAGCCAAAGCAGCTGTTGCAGTTGGCCTCAGGAATGCAGCCAGCAAAGGGCTATACCTGAGATCCAGCAACTGCAACAGCACCCCAAAACATGGTCCCCTCAGACGGGTAGCCAAAGCAGCTGTTGCAGTTGGCCTCAGGAATGCAGCCAGCAAAGGGCTATACCTGAGATCCAGCAACTGCAACAGCACCCTTTATCAACCCAAGCTCTAGGCCATAAAATAGACATGGAGATGTATGGTTTCAAAATCATAAAAGGATAAATACCTTAACAAAATTTAAATTCAAAAGTATTCTCAACTGAAGCAAAATGAACTGAACTAAAAAAAGACATCAATACAGAAACTAAGGTACAAAGCACGGGAGGACTGCACCCTGCCAGGCCATGCTGAGCCTGGTAGTGCTGGTGCAGGTTACCAAAGAAGTGTGTAGTGGCCAGAACTTATGCACCTGTGGGATCCACCTGCGCACAAACGCCCCTGACAGGGCCTGCAAGTACACAATACACAGAGAGGGAAGAACAAAAAACTGCAGCAGCCCAGGTGGCAGGAGGCTGTGACAACACCAAAACATGGTCCCCTCAGACGGGTAGCCAAATCAACTGTTGCAGTTGGCCTCAGGAATGCAGCCAGCAAAGGGCTATACCTGAGATCCAGCAACTGCAACAGCACCCCAAAACATGGTCCCCTCAGACGGGTAGCCAAAGCAGCTGTTGCAGTTGGCCACAGGAATTCAGCCAGCAAAGGGCTATACCTGAGATCCAGCAACTGCAACAGCACCCCAAAACATGGTCCCCTCAGACGGGTAGCCAAAGCAGCTGTTGCAGTTGGCCTCAGGAATGCAGCCAGCAAAGGGCTATACCTGAGATCCAGCAACTGCAACAGCACCCCAAAACATGGTCCCCTCAGACGGGTAGCCAAAGCAGCTGTTGCAGTTGGCCTCAGGAGTGCAGCCAGCAAAGGGCTATACCTGAGATCCAGCAACTGCAACAGCACCCCAAAACATGGTCCCCTCAGACGGGTAGCCAAAGCAGCTGTTGCAGTTGGCCTCAGGAATGCAGCCAGCAAAGGGCTATACCTGAGATCCAGCAACTGCAACAGCACCCTTTATCAACCCAAGCTCTAGGCCATGAAATAGACATGGAGATGTATGGTTTCAAAGTCATAAAAGGATAAATATCTTAACAAAATTTTAATTCAAAAGTACTCTCAACTGAAGCAAAACGAACTGAACTAAAAAAAGAGATCAATACAGAAACTAAGGTACAAAGCACGGGAGGACTGCACCCTGCCAGGCCATGCTGAGCCTGGAAGTGCTGGTGCAGGCTACCAAAGAAGTGTGTAGTGGCCAGAACTGATACCCTGTGGGATCCACCCAGGCACAAACGCCCCTGACAGGGCCTGCAAGTACACAATAAACAGACAGGAAAGAATAAAAACCTGCAGCAGCCCAGGTGGCAGGAGGCTGTGACAACACCAAAACATGGTCCCCTCAGACGGGTAGCCAAAACAACTGTTGCAGTTGGCCTCAGGAATGCAGCCAGCAAAGGGCTATACCTGAGATCCAGCAACTGCAACAGCACCCCAAAACATGGTCCCCTCAGACGGGTAGCCAAAGCAGCTGTTGCAGTTGGCCTCAGGAATGCAGCCAGCAAAGGGCTATACCTGAGATCCAGCAACTGCAACAGCACCCCAAAACATGGTCCCCTCAGATGGGTAGCCAAAGCAGCTGTTGCAGTTGGCCTCAGGAATGCAGCCAGCAAAGGGCTATACCTGAGATCCAGCAACTGCAACAGCACCCCAAAACATGGTCCCCTCAGACGGGTAGCCAAAGCAGCTGTTGCAGTTGGCCTCAGGAATGCAGCCAGCAAAGGGCTATACCTGAGATCCAGCAACTGCAACAGCACCCCAAAACATGGTCCCCTCAGACGGGTAGCCAAAGCAGCTGTTGCAGTTGGCCTCAGGAATGCAGCCAGCAAAGGGCTATACCTGAGATCCAGCAACTGCAACAGCACCCCAAAACATGGTCCCCTCAGACGGGTAGCCAAAGCAGCTGTTGCAGTTGGCCTCAGGAATGCAGCCAGCAAAGGGCTATACCTGAGATCCAGCAACTGCAACAGCACCCCAAAACATGGTCCCCTCAGACGGGTAGCCAAAGCAGCTGTTGCAGTTGGCCTCAGGAATGCAGCCAGCAAGGGGCTATACCTGAGATCCAGCAACTGCAACAGCACCCTTTATCAACCCAAGCTCTAGGCCATAAAATAGACATGGAGATGTATGGTTTCAAAGTCATAAAAGGATAAATATCTTAACAAAATTTAAATTCAAAAGTACTCTCAACTCAAGCAAAACGAACTGAACTAAAAAAAGAGATCAATACAGAAACTAAGGTACAAAGCACGGGAGGACTGCACCCTGCCAGGCCATGCTGAGCCTGGAAGTGCTGGTGCAGGCTACCAAAGAAGTGTGTAGTGGCCAGAACTGATGCACCTGTGGGATCCACCCAGGCACAAACGCCCCTGACATGGCCTGCAAGTACACAATAAACAGACAGGGAAGAATAAAAACCTGCAGCAGCCCAGGTGGCAGGAGGCTGTCACAACCCCAAAACATGGTCCCCTCAGACGGGTAGCCAAAACAACTGTTGCAGTTGGCCTCAGGAATGCAGCCAGCAAAGGGCTATACCTGAGATCCAGCAACTGCAACAGCACCCCAAAACATGGTCCCCTCAGACAGGTAGCCAAATCAACTGTTGCAGTTGGCCTCAGGAATGCAGCCAGCAAAGGGCTATACCTGAGATCCAGCAACTGCAACAGCACCCCAAAACATGGTCCCCTCAGACGGGTAGCCAAAGCAGCTGTTGCAGTTGGCCTCAGGAATGCAGCCAGCAAAGGGCTAAACCTGAGATCCAGCAACTGCAACAGCACCCCAAAACATGGTCCCCTCAGACGGGTAGCCAAAGCAGCTGTTGCAGTTGGCCTCAGGAATGCAGCCAGCAAAGGGCTATACCTGAGATCCAGCAACTGCAACAGCACCCCAAAACATGGTCCCCTCAGACGGGTAGCCAAAGCAGCTGTTGCAGTTGGCCTCAGGAATGCAGCCAGCAAAGGGCTATACCTGAGATCCAGCAACTGCAACAGCACCCCAAAACATGGTCCCCGCAGACGGGTAGCCAAAGCAGCTGTTGCAGTTGGCCTAAGGAATGCAGCCAGCAAAGGGCTATACCTGAGATCCAGCAACTGCAACAGCACCCTTTATCAACCCAAGCTCTAGGCCATAAAATAGACATGGAGATGTATGGTTTCAAAATCATAAAAGGATAAATACCTTAACAAAATTTAAATTCAAAAGTATTCTCAACTGAAGCAAAATGAACTGAACTAAAAATAGACATCAATACAGAAACTAAGGTACAAAGCACGGGAGGACTGCACCCTGCCAGGCCATGCTGAGCCTGGTAGTGCTGGTGCAGGTTACCAAAGAAGTGTGTAGTGGCCAGAACTTATGCACCTGTGGGATCCACCTGCGCACAAACGCCCCTGACAGGGCCTGCAAGTACACAATACACAGAGAGGGAAGAACAAAAAACTGCAGCAGCCCAGGTGGCAGGAGGCTGTGACAACACCAAAACATGGTCCCCTCAGACGGGTAGCCAAAGCAGCTGTTGCAGTTGGCCTCAGGAATGCAGCCAGCAAAGGGCTATACCTGAGATCCAGCAACTGCAACAGCACCCCAAAACATGGTCCCCTCAGACGGGTAGCCAAAGCAGCTGTTGCAGTTGGCCTCAGGAATGCAGCCAGCAAAGGGCTATACCTGAGATCCAGCAACTGCAACAGCACCCCAAAACATGGTCCCCTCAGACGGGTAGCCAAAGCAGCTGTTGCAGTTGGCCTCAGGAATGCAGCCAGCAAAGGGCTATACCTGAGATCCAGCAACTGCAACAGCACCCCAAAACATGGTCCCCTCAGACGGGTAGCCAAAGCAGCTGTTGCAGTTGGCCTCAGGAATGCAGCCAGCAAAGGGCTATACCTGAGATCCAGCAACTGCAACAGCACCCCAAAACATGGTCCCCTCAGACGGGTAGCCAAAGCAGCTGTTGCAGTTGGCCTCAGGAATGCAGCCAGCAAAGGGCTATACCTGAGATCCAGCAACTGCAACAGCACCCCAAAACATGGTCCCCTCAGACGGGTAGCCAAAGCAGCTGTTGCAGTTGGCCTCAGGAATGCAGCCAGCAAAGGGCTATACCTGAGATCCAGCAACTGCAACAGCACCCCAAAACATGGTCCCCTCAGACGGGTAGCCAAAGCAGCTGTTGCAGTTGGCCTCAGGAATGCAGCCAGCAAAGGGCTATACCTGAGATCCAGCAACTGCAACAGCACCCCAAAACATGGTCCCCTCAGACGGGTAGCCAAAGCAGCTGTTGCAGTTGGCCTCAGGAATGCAGCCAGCAAGGGGCTATACCTGAGATCCAGCAACTGCAACAGCACCCTTTATCAACCCAAGCTCTAGGCCATAAAATAGACATGGAGATGTATGGTTTCAAAGTCATAAAAGGATAAATATCTTAACAAAATTTAAATTCAAAAGTACTCTCAACTCAAGCAAAACGAACTGAACTAAAAAAAGAGATCAATACAGAAACTAAGGTACAAAGCACGGGAGGACTGCACCCTGCCAGGCCATGCTGAGCCTGGAAGTGCTGGTGCAGGCTACCAAAGAAGTGTGTAGTGGCCAGAACTGATGCACCTGTGGGATCCACCCAGGCACAAACGCCCCTGACATGGCCTGCAAGTACACAATAAACAGACAGGGAAGAATAAAAACCTGCAGCAGCCCAGGTGGCAGGAGGCTGTCACAACCCCAAAACATGGTCCCCTCAGACGGGTAGCCAAAACAACTGTTGCAGTTGGCCTCAGGAATGCAGCCAGCAAAGGGCTATACCTGAGATCCAGCAACTGCAACAGCACCCCAAAACATGGTCCCCTCAGACAGGTAGCCAAATCAACTGTTGCAGTTGGCCTCAGGAATGCAGCCAGCAAAGGGCTATACCTGAGATCCAGCAACTGCAACAGCACCCCAAAACATGGTCCCCTCAGACGGGTAGCCAAAGCAGCTGTTGCAGTTGGCCTCAGGAATGCAGCCAGCAAAGGGCTAAACCTGAGATCCAGCAACTGCAACAGCACCCCAAAACATGGTCCCCTCAGACGGGTAGCCAAAGCAGCTGTTGCAGTTGGCCTCAGGAATGCAGCCAGCAAAGGGCTATACCTGAGATCCAGCAACTGCAACAGCACCCCAAAACATGGTCCCCTCAGACGGGTAGCCAAAGCAGCTGTTGCAGTTGGCCTCAGGAATGCAGCCAGCAAAGGGCTATACCTGAGATCCAGCAACTGCAACAGCACCCCAAAACATGGTCCCCGCAGACGGGTAGCCAAAGCAGCTGTTGCAGTTGGCCTCAGGAATGCAGCCAGCAAAGGGCTATACCTGAGATCCAGCAACTGCAACAGCACCCTTTATCAACCCAAGCTCTAGGCCATAAAATAGACATGGAGATGTATGGTTTCAAAATCATAAAAGGATAAATACCTTAACAAAATTTAAATTCAAAAGTATTCTCAACTGAAGCAAAATGAACTGAACTAAAAATAGACATCAATACAGAAACTAAGGTACAAAGCACGGGAGGACTGCACCCTGCCAGGCCATGCTGAGCCTGGTAGTGCTGGTGCAGGTTACCAAAGAAGTGTGTAGTGGCCAGAACTTATGCACCTGTGGGATCCACCTGCGCACAAACGCCCCTGACAGGGCCTGCAAGTACACAATACACAGAGAGGGAAGAACAAAAAACTGCAGCAGCCCAGGTGGCAGGAGGCTGTGACAACACCAAAACATGGTCCCCTCAGACGGGTAGCCAAAACAACTGTTGCAGTTGGCCTCAGGAATGCAGCCAGCAAAGGGCTATACCTGAGATCCAGCAACTGCAACAGCACCCCAAAACATGGTCCCCTCAGACGGGTAGCCAAAGCAGCTGTTGCAGTTGGCCACAGGAATGCAGCCAGCAAAGGGCTATACCTGAGATCCAGCAACTGCAACAGCACCCCAAAACATGGTCCCCTCAGACGGGTAGCCAAAGCAGCTGTTGCAGTTGGCCTCAGGAGTGCAGCCAGCAAAGGGCTATACCTGAGATCCAGCAACTGCAACAGCACCCCAAAACATGGTCCCCTCAGACGGGTAGCCAAAGCAGCTGTTGCAGTTGGCCTCAGGAATGCAGCCAGCAAAGGGCTATACCTGAGATCCAGCAACTGCAACAGCACCCCAAAACATGGTCCCCTCAGACGGCTAGCCAAAGCAGCTGTTGCAGTTGGCCTCAGGAATGCAGCCAGCAAAGGGCTATACCTGAGATCCAGCAACTGCAACAGCACCCCAAAACATGGTCCCCTCAGACGGCTAGCCAAAGCAGCTGTTGCAGTTGGCCTCAGGAATGCAGCCAGCAAAGGGCTATACCTGAGATCCAGCAACTGCAACAGCACCCAAAAACATGGTCCCCTCAGACGGGTAGCCAAAGCAGCTGTTGCAGTTGGCCTCAGGAATGCAGCCAGCAAGGGGCTATACCTGAGATCCAGCAACTGCAACGGCACCCTTTATCAACCCAAGCTCTAGGCCATAAAATAGACATGGAGATGTATGGTTTCAAAATCATAAAAGGATAAATATCTTAACAAAATTTAAATTCAAAAGTACTCTCAACTCAAGCAAAACGAACTGAACTAAAAAAAGAGATCAATACAGAAACTAAGGTACAAAGCACGGGAGGACTGCACCCTGCCAGGCCATGCTGAGCCTGGTAGTGCTGGTGCAGGTTACCGAAGAAGTGTGTAGTGGCCAGAACTTATGCACCTGTGGGATCCACTTGCGCACAAACGCCCCTGACAGGGCCTGCAAGTACACAATACACAGAGAGGGTAGAACAAAAAACTGCAGCAGCCCAGGTGGCAGGAGGCTGTGACAACACCAAAACATGGTCCCCTCAGACGGGTAGCCAAAGCAGCTGTTGCAGTTGGCCTCAGGAATGCAGCCAGCAAAGGGCTATACCTGAGATCCAGCAACTGCAACAGCACCCCAAAACATGGTCCCCTCAGACGGGTAGCCAAAGCAGCTGTTGCAGTTGGCCTCAGGAATGCAGCCAGCAAAGGGCTATACCTGAGATCCAGCAACTGCAACAGCACCCCAAAACATGGTCCCCTCAGACGGGTAGCCAAAGCAGCTGTTGCAGTTGGCCTCAAGAATGCAGCCAGCAAAGGGCTATACCTGAGATCCAGCAACTGCAACAGCACCCCAAAACATGGTCCCCTCAGACGGGTAGCCAAAGCAGCTGTTGCAGTTGGCCTCAGGAATGCAGCCAGCAAAGGGCTATACCTGAGATCCAGCAACTGCAACAGCACCCCAAAACATGGTCCCCTCAGACGGGTAGCCAAAGCAGCTGTTGCAGTTGGCCTCAGGAATGCAGCCAGCAAAGGGCTATACCTGAGATCCAGCAACTGCAACAGCACCCTTTATCAACCCAAGCTCTAGGCCATAAAATAGACATGGAGATGTATGGTTTCAAAATCATAAAAGGATAAATACCTTAACAAAATTTAAATTCAAAAGTATTCTCAACTGAAGCAAAATGAACTGAACTAAAAAAAGACATCAATACAGAAACTAAGGTACAAAGCACGGGAGGACTGCACCCTGCCAGGCCATGCTGAGCCTGGTAGTGCTGGTGCAGGTTACCGAAGAAGTGTGTAGTGGCCAGAACTTATGCACCTGTGGGATCCACTTGCGCACAAACGCCCCTGACAGGGCCTGCAAGTACACAATACACAGAGAGGGAAGAACAAAAAACTGCAGCAGCCCAGGTGGCAGGAGGCTGTGACAACACCAAAACATGGTCCCCTCAGACGGGTAGCCAAAGCAGCTGTTGCAGTTGGCCTCAGGAATGCAGCCAGCAAAGGGCTATACCTGAGATCCAGCAACTGCAACAGCACCCCAAAACATGGTCCCCTCAGACGGGTAGCCAAAGCAGCTGTTGCAGTTGGCCTCAGGAATGCAGCCAGCAAAGGGCTATACCTGAGATCCAGCAACTGCAACAGCACCCCAAAACATGGTCCCCTCAGACGGGTAGCCAAAGCAGCTGTTGCAGTTGGCCTCAGGAATGCAGCCAGCAAAGGGCTATACCTGAGATCCAGCAACTGCAACAGCACCCCAAAACATGGTCCCCTCAGACGGGTAGCCAAAGCAGCTGTTGCAGTTGGCCTCAGGAATGCAGCCAGCAAAGGGCTATACCTGAGATCCAGCAACTGCAACAGCACCCCAAAACATGGTCCCCTCAGACGGCTAGCCAAAGCAGCTGTTGCAGTTGGCCTCAGGAATGCAGCCAGCAAAGGGCTATACCTGAGATCCAGCAACTGCAACAGCACCCAAAAACATGGTCCCCTCAGACGGGTAGCCAAAGCAGCTGTTGCAGTTGGCCTCAGGAATGCAGCCAGCAAAGGGCTATACCTGAGATCCAGCAACTGCAACAGCACCCTTTATCAACCCAAGCTCTAGGCCATAAAATAGACATGGAGATGTATGGTTTCAAAATCATAAAAGGATAAATACCTTAACAAAATTTAAATTCAAAAGTATTCTCAACTGAAGCAAAATGAACTGAACTAAAAAAAGACATCAATACAGAAACTAAGGTACAAAGCACGGGAGGACTGCACCCTGCCAGGCCATGCTGAGCCTGGTAGTGCTGGTGCAGGTTACCGAAGAAGTGTGTAGTGGCCAGAACTTATGCACCTGTGGGATCCACTTGCGCACAAACGCCCCTGACAGGGCCTGCAAGTACACAATACACAGAGAGGGAAGAACAAAAAACTGCAGCAGCCCAGGTGGCAGGAGGCTGTGACAACACCAAAACATGGTCCCCTCAGACGGGTAGCCGAAGCAGCTGTTGCAGTTGGCCTCAGGAATGCAGCCAGCAAAGGGCTATACCTGAGATCCAGCAACTGCAACAGCACCCCAAAACATGGTCCCCTCAGAGGGGTAGCCAAAGCAGCGTTTGCAGTTGGCCACAGGAATGCAGCCAGCAAAGGGCTATACCTGAGATCCAGCAACTGCAACAGCACCCCAAAACATGGTCCCCTCAGACGGGTAGCCAAAGCAGCTGTTGCAGTTGGCCTCAGGAATGCAACCAGCAAAGGGCTATACCTGAGATCCAGCAACTGCAACAGCACCCCAAAACATGGTCCCCTCAGACGGGTAGCCAAAGCAGCTGTTGCAGTTGGCCTCAGGAATGCAGCCAGCAAAGGGCTATACCTGAGATCCAGCAACTGCAACAGCACCCCAAAACATGGTCCCCTCAGACGGGTAGCCAAAGCAGCTGTTGCAGTTGGCCTCAGGAATGCAGCCAGCAAAGGGCTATACCTGAGATCCAGCAACTGCAACAGCACCCCAAAACATGGTCCCCTCAGACGGGTAGCCAAAGCAGCTGTTGCAGTTGGCCTCAGGAATGCAGCCAGCAAAGGGCTATACCTGAGATCCAGCAACTGCAACAGCACCCCAAAACATGGTCCCCTCAGACGGGTAGCCAAAGCAGCTGTTGCAGTTGGCCTCAGGAATGCAGCCAGCAAAGGGCTGTACCTGAGATCCAGCAACTGCAACAGCACCCCAAAACATGGTCCCCTCAGACGGGTAGCCAAAGCAGCTGTTGAAGTTGGCCTCAGGAATGCAGCCAGCAAAGGGCTATACCTGAGATCCAGCAACTCCAACAGCACCCTTTATCAACCCAAGCTCTAGGCCATAAAATAGACATGGAGATGTATGGTTTCAAAATCATAAAAGGATAAATACCTTAACAAAATTTAAATTCAAAAGTATTCTCAACTGAAGCAAAATAAACTGAAAAAAAAAAAAACATCAATACAGAAACTAAGGTACAAAGCACGGGAGGACTGCACCCTGCCAGGCCATGCTGAGCCTGGAAGTGCTGGTGCAGGCTACCAAAGAAGTGTGTAGTGGCCAAAACTGATGCACCTGTGGGATCCACCCAGGCACAAACGCAGCTGACAGGGCCTGCAAGTACACAATAAACAGACAGGGAAGAATAAAAACCTGCAGCAGCCCAGGTGGCAGGAGGCTGTCACAACACCAAAACATGGTCCCCTCAGACGGGTAGCCAAAACAACTGTTGCAGTTGGCCTCAGGAATGCAGCCAGCAAAGGGCTATACCTGAGATCCAGCAACTGCAACAGCACCCCAAAACATGGTCCCCTCAGACGGGTAGCCAAAGCAGCTGTTGCAGTTGGCCACAGGAATGCAGCCAGCAAAGGGCTATACCTGAGATCCAGCAACTGCAACAGCACCCCAAAACATGGTCCCCTCAGACGGGTAGCCAAAGCAGCTGTTGCAGTTGGCCTCAGGAATGCAGCCAGCAAAGGGCTATACCTGAGATCCAGCAACTGCAACAGCACCCCAAAACATGGTCCCCTCAGACGGGTAGCCAAAGCAGCTGTTGCAGTTGGCCTCAGGAATGCAGCCAGCAAAGGGCTATACCTGAGATCCAGCAACTGCAACAGCACCCCAAAACATGGTCCCCTCAGACGGGTAGCCAAAGCAGCTGTTGCAGTTGGCCTCAGGAATGCAGCCAGCAAAGGGCTATACCTGAGATCCAGCAACTGCAACAGCACCCCAAAACATGGTCCCCTCAGACGGGTAGCCAAAGCAGCTGTTGCAGTTGGCCTCAGGAATGCAGCCAGCAAAGGGCTATACCTGAGATCCAGCAACTGCAACAGCACCCCAAAACATGGTCCCCTCAGACGGCTAGCCAAAGCAGCTGTTGCAGTTGGCCTCAGGAATGCAGCCAGCAAAGGGCTATACCTGAGATCCAGCAACTGCAACAGCACCCAAAAACATGGTCCCCTCAGACGGGTAGCCAAAGCAGCTGTTGCAGTTGGCCTCAGGAATGCAGCCAGCAAGGGGCTATACCTGAGATCCAGCAACTGCAACAGCACCCTTTATCAACCCAAGCTCTAGGCCATAAAATAGACATGGAGATGTATGGTTTCAAAATCATAAAAGGATAAATACCTTAACAAAATTTAAATTCAAAAGTATTCTCAACTGAAGCAAAATGAACTGAACTAAAAAAAGACATCAATACAGAAACTAAGGTACAAAGCACGGGAGGACTGCACCCTGCCAGGCCATGCTGAGCCTGGTAGTGCTGGTGCAGGTTACCGAAGAAGTGTGTAGTGGCCAGAACTTATGCACCTGTGGGATCCACTTGCGCACAAACGCCCCTGACAGGGCCTGCAAGTACACAATACACAGAGAGGGAAGAACAAAAAACTGCAGCAGCCCAGGTGGCAGGAGGCTGTGACAACACCAAAACATGGTCCCCTCAGACGGGTAGCCAAAGCAGCTGTTGCAGTTGGCCTCAGGAATGCAGCCAGCAAAGGGCTATACCTGAGATCCAGCAACTGCAACAGCACCCCAAAACATGGTCCCCTCAGAGGGGTAGCCAAAGCAGCGTTTGCAGTTGGCCACAGGAATGCAGCCAGCAAAGGGCTATACCTGAGATCCAGCAACTGCAACAGCACCCCAAAACATGGTCCCCTCAGACGGGTAGCCAAAGCAGCTGTTGCAGTTGGCCTCAGGAATGCAACCAGCAAAGGGCTATACCTGAGATCCAGCAACTGCAACAGCACCCCAAAACATGGTCCCCTCAGACGGGTAGCCAAAGCAGCTGTTGCAGTTGGCCTCAGGAATGCAGCCAGCAAAGGGCTATACCTGAGATCCAGCAACTGCAACAGCACCCCAAAACATGGTCCCCTCAGACGGGTAGCCAAAGCAGCTGTTGCAGTTGGCCTCAGGAATGCAGCCAGCAAAGGGCTATACCTGAGATCCAGCAACTGCAACAGCACCCCAAAACATGGTCCCCTCAGACGGGTAGCCAAAGCAGCTGTTGCAGTTGGCCTCAGGAATGCAGCCAGCAAAGGGCTATACCTGAGATCCAGCAACTGCAACAGCACCCCAAAACATGGTCCCCTCAGACGGGTAGCCAAAGCAGCTGTTGCAGTTGGCCTCAGGAATGCAGCCAGCAAAGGGCTGTACCTGAGATCCAGCAACTGCAACAGCACCCCAAAACATGGTCCCCTCAGACGGGTAGCCAAAGCAGCTGTTGAAGTTGGCCTCAGGAATGCAGCCAGCAAAGGGCTATACCTGAGATCCAGCAACTGCAACAGCACCCTTTATCAACCCAAGCTCTAGGCCATAAAATAGACATGGAGATGTATGGTTTCAAAATCATAAAAGGATAAATACCTTAACAAAATTTAAATTCAAAAGTATTCTCAACTGAAGCAAAATAAACTGAAAAAAAAAAAAACATCAATACAGAAACTAAGGTACAAAGCACGGGAGGACTGCACCCTGCCAGGCCATGCTGAGCCTGGAAGTGCTGGTGCAGGCTACCAAAGAAGTGTGTAGTGGCCAAAACTGATGCACCTGTGGGATCCACCCAGGCACAAACGCAGCTGACAGGGCCTGCAAGTACACAATAAACAGACAGGGAAGAATAAAAACCTGCAGCAGCCCAGGTGGCAGGAGGCTGTCACAACACCAAAACATGGTCCCCTCAGACGGGTAGCCAAAACAACTGTTGCAGTTGGCCTCAGGAATGCAGCCAGCAAAGGGCTATACCTGAGATCCAGCAACTGCAACAGCACCCCAAAACATGGTCCCCTCAGACGGGTAGCCAAAGCAGCTGTTGCAGTTGGCCACAGGAATGCAGCCAGCAAAGGGCTATACCTGAGATCCAGCAACTGCAACAGCACCCCAAAACATGGTCCCCTCAGACGGGTAGCCAAAGCAGCTGTTGCAGTTGGCCACAGGAATGCAGCCAGCAAAGGGCTATACCTGAGATCCAGCAACTGCAACAGCACCCTCAAACATGGTCCCCTCAGACGGGTAGCCAAAGCAGCTGTTGCAGTTGGCCTCAGGAATGCAGCCAGCAAAGGGCTATACCTGAGATCCAGCAACTGCAACAGCACCCCAAAACATGGTCCCCTCAGACGGGTAGCCAAAGCAGCTGTTGCAGTTGGCCTCAGGAATGCAGCCAGCAAAGGGCTATACCTGAGATCCAGCAACTGCAACAGCACCCCAAAACATGGTCCCCTCAGACGGGTAGCCAAAGCAGCTGTTGCAGTTGGCCTCAGGAATGCAGCCAGCAAAGGGCTATACCTGAGATCCAGCAACTGCAACAGCACCCTTTATCAACCCAAGCTCTAGGCCATAAAATAGACATGGAGATGTATGGTTTCAAAATCATAAAAGGATAAATACCTTAACAAAATTTAAATTCAAAAGTATTCTCAACTGAAGCAAAATGAACTGAACTAAAAAAAGACATCAATACAGAAACTAAGGTACAAAGCACAGGAGGACTGCACCCTGCCAGGCCATGCTGAGCCTGGTAGTGCTGGTGCAGGTTACCAAAGAAGTGTGTAGTGGCCAGAACTTCTGCACCTGTGGGATCCACCTGCGCACAAACGCCCCTGACAGGGCCTGCAAGTACACAATACACAGAGAGGGAAGAACAAAAAACTGAAGCAGCCCAGGTGGCAGGAGGCTGTGACAACACCAAAACATGGTCCCCTCAGACGGGTAGCCAAAGATGCTGTTGCAGTTGGCCTCAGGAATGCAGCCAGCAAAGGGCTATACCTGAGATCCAGCAACTGCAACAGCACCCCAAAACATGGTCCCCTCAGACGGGTAGCCAAAGCAGCTGTTGCAGTTGGCCTCAGGAATGCAGCCAGCAAAGGGCTATACCTGAGATCCAGCAACTGCAACAGCACCCCAAAACATGGTCCCCTCAGACGGGTAGCCAAAGCAGCTGTTGCAGTTGGCCTCAGGAATGCAGCCAGCAAAGGGCTATACCTGAGATCCAGCAACTGCAACAGCACCCCAAAACATGGTCCCCTCAGACGGGTAGCCAAAGCAGCTGTTGCAGTTGGCCTCAGGAATGCAGCCAGCAAAGGGCTATACCTGAGATCCAGCAACTGCAACAGCACCCCAAAACATGGTCCCCTCAGACGGGTAGCCAAAGCAGCTGTTGCAGTTGGCCTCAGGAATGCAGCCAGCAAAGGGCTATACCTGAGATCCAGCAACTGCAACAGCACCCTTTATAAACCCAAGCTCTAGGCCATAAAATAGACATGGAGATGTATGGTTTCAAAGTCATAAAAGGATAAATATCTTAAGAAATTTAAATTCAAAAGTATTCTCAAAGAAGCAAAATGAACTGAACTAAAAAAAGAGATCAATACAGAAACTAAGGTACAAAGCACGGGAGGGCTGCACCCTGCCAGGCCATGCTGAGCCTGGTAGTGCTGGTGCAGGCTACCAAAGAAGTGTGTAGTGGCCAGAACTTATGCACCTGTGGGATCCACCTGCACACAAACGCCACTGACAGGGCCCGCAAGTACACAATACACAGAGAGGGAAGAAAAAAAAACTGCAGCAGGCCAGGTGGCAGGAGGCTGTGACAACACCAAAACATGGTCCCCTCAGACGGGTAGCCTAAGCAGCTGTTGCAGTTGGCCTCAGGAATGCAGCCAGCAAAGGGCTATACCTGAGATCCAGCAACTGCAACAGCACCCCAAAACATGGTCCCCTCAGAAGGGTAGCCAAAGCAGCTGTTGCAGTTGGCCTCAGGAATGCAGCCAGCAAAGGGCTATACCTGAGATCCAGCAACTGCAACAGCACCCCAAAACATGGTCCCCTCAGACGGGTAGCCAAAGCAGCTGTTGCAGTTGGCCTCAGGAATGCAGCCAGCAAAGGGCTATACCTGAGATCCAGCAACTGCAACAGCACCCCAAAACATGGTCCCCTCAGACGGGTAGCCAAAGCAGCTGTTGCAGTTGGCCTCAGGAATGCAGCCAGCAAAGGGCTATACCTGAGATCCAGCAACTGCAACAACACCCCAAAACATGGTCCCCTCAGACGGGTAGCCAAAGCAGCTGTTGCAGTTGGCCTCAGGAATGCAGCCAGCAAAGGGCTATACCCGAGATCCAGCAACTGCAACAGCACCCCAAAACATGGTCCCCTCAGACGGGTAGCCAAAGCAGCTGTTGCAGTTGGCCTCAGGAATGCAGCCAGCAAAGGGCTATACCTGAGATCCAGCAACTGCAACAGCACCCCAAAACATGGTCCCCTCAGACGGGTAGCCAAAGCAGCTGTTACAGTTGGCCTCAGGAATGCAGCCAGCAAAGGGCTATACCTGAGATCCAGCAACTGCAACAGCACCCCAAAACATGGTCCCCTCAGACGGGTAGCCAAAGCAGCTGTTGCAGTTGGCCTCAGGAATGCAGCCAGCAAAGGGCTATACCTGAGATCCAGCAACTGCAACAGCACCCCAAAGCATGGTCCCCTCAGACGGGTAGCCAAAGCAGCTGTTGCAGTTGGCCTCAGGAATGCAGCCAGCAAAGGGCTATACCTGAGATCCAGCAACTGCAACAGCGCCCCAAAACATGGTCCCCTCAGACGGGTAGCCAAAGCAGCTGTTGCAGTTGGCCTCAGGAATGCAGCCAGCAAAGGGCTTTACCTAAGATCCAGAAACTGCAACAGCACCCTTTATCAACCCAAGCTCTAGGCCATAAAATAGACATGGAGATGTATGGTTTCAAAGTCATAAAAGGATAAATATCTTAACAAAATTAAATTCAAAAGTATTCTCAACTGAAGCAAAATGAACTGAACTAAAAAAAAGAGATCAATACAGAAACTAAGGTACAAAGCACGGGAGGACTGCACCCTGCCAGGCCATGCTGAGCCTGGAAGTGCTGGTGAAGGCTACCAAAGACGTGTGTAGTGGCCAGAACTTATGTACCCTTGGATCCACCCAGGCACAAACGCCCCTGTCAGGGCCTGCAGGTACACAAATCACAGAGAGGGAAGAACAAAAAACTGAAGCAGCCCAGGTGGCAGGAGGCTGTGACAACACCAAAACATGGTCCCCTCAGACGGGTAGCCAAAGCAGCTGTTGCAGTTGGCCTCAGGAATGCAGCCAGCAAAGGGCTATACCTGAGATCCAGCAACTGCAACAGCACCCCAAAACATGGTCCCCTCAGACGGGTAGCCAAAGCAGCTGTTGCAGTTGGCCTCAGGAATGCAGCCAGCAAAGGGCTATACCTGAGATCCAGCAACTGCAACAGCACCCCAAAACATGGTCCCCTCAGACGGGTAGCCAAAGCAGCTGTTGCAGTTGGCCTCAGGAATGCAGCCAGCAAAGGGCTATACCCGAGATCCAGCAACTGCAACAGCACCCCAAAACATGGTCCCCTCAGAAGGGTAGCCAAAGCAGCTGTTGCAGTTGGCCTCAGGAATGCAGCCAGCAAAGGGCTATACCTGAGATCCAGCAACTGCAACAGCACCCTAAAACATGGTCCCCTCAGACGGGTAGCCAAAGCAGCTGTTGCAGTTGGCCTCAGGAATGCAGCCAGCAAAGGGCTATACCTGAGATCCAGCAACCGCAACAGCACCCCAAAACATGGTCCCCTCAGACGGGTAGCCAAAGCAGCTGTTGCAGTTGGCCTCAGGAATGCAGCCAGCAAAGGGCTATACCTGAGATCCAGCAACTGCAACAGCACCCCAAAACATGGTCCCCTCAGACGGGTAGCCAAAGCAGCTGTTGCAGTTGGCCTCAGGAATGCAGCCAGCAAAGGGCTATACCTGAGATCCAGCAACTGCAACAGCACCCCAAAACATGGTCCCCTCAGACGGGTAGCCAAAGCAGCTGTTGCAGTTGGCCTCAGGAATGCAGCCAGCAAAGGGCTATACCTGAGATCCAGCAACTGCAACAGCACCCCAAAACATGGTCCCCTCAGATGGGTAGCCAAAGCAGCTGTTGCAGTTGGCCTCAAGAATGCAGCCAGCAAAGGGCTTTACCTGAGATCCAGCAACTGCAACAGCACCCCAAAAAATGGTCCCCTCAGACGTGTAGCCAAAGCAGCTGTTGCAGTTGGCCTCAGGAATGCAGCCAGCAAAGGGCTATACCTGAGATCCAGCAACTGCAACAGCACCCCAAAACATGGTCCCCTCAGACGGGTAGCCAAAGCAGCTGTTGCAGTTGGCCTCAGGAATGCAGCCAGCAAAGGGCTATACCTGAGATCCAGCAACTGCAACAGCACCCCAAAACATGGTCCCCTCAGACGGGTAGCCAAAGCAGCTGTTGCAGTTGGCCTCAGGAATGCAGCCAGCAAAGGGATATACCTGAGATCCAGCAACTGCAACAGCACCCCAAAACATGGTCCCCTCAGACGGGTAGCCAAAGCAGCTGTTGCAGTTGGCCTCAGGAATGCAGCCAGCAAAGGGCTATACCTGAGATCCAGCAACTGCAACAGCACCCTGTATCAACCTGACTCTAGGCCATAAAATAAACATGGAGATGTATTGTTTTAAAGTCATAAAAGGATAAATAACTTAACAAAATTTAAATTCAAAAGTATTCTCAACTGAAGCAAAATGAACTGAACTAAAAAAAGAGATCAATACAGAAACTGAGGTACAAAGCAAGGGAGGACTGCACCCTGCCAGGCCATGCTGAGCCTGGTAGTGCTGGTGCAGGCTACCCAAGAAGCCTGTAAAGGCCAGAAATTATGCCCCTGGGGGATCAACCCAGGCGCCAACGCCCCTGACAGGGCCTGCAAGTACACAATACACAGACAGGGGAGAAAAACATCTGCAGCAGCCCAGGTGGCAGGAGGCTTTCACAACCCCAAAACATGGTCCCCTCAGACGGATGCCAAAGCAGCTTTTGCAGTTGGCCTCAGGATTGAGCCAGCAAAGGGCTATTCCTGAGATCCAGCAACCACAACAGCACCCTGTATCAACCTTGCTCTAGGCCATAAAATAGACAGGGGGATGAATGGTTTCAAAGTCATAAAAGGATAAATATCTCAACAAAATTTAAATTCAAAAGGATTCTCAACTGAAGCAAAATGAATTGAACTAACAAAAGAGATAAATACAGAAACTAAGGTACAAAACGAGGGGAACTGCACCCTGCCAGACCATGCTGAGCCTGGTAGTACTGGTGCAGGCTACCCAGGAAGCGTGAAATGGCAAGAAATTATGCACCTGTGAGATCCACACAGGCGCAAACGCCCCTGACAGGGCCTGCAAGGACACAATACACTGACAGGGAAGAACACACAGCTGCAGCAGCCCAGGTGGAAGGAGGCTGTCACAACCCCAAAACATGGTCCCCTCAGACGGGTAGCCAAAGCAGCTGTTGCAGTTGGCCTTAGGAATGCAGCCAGCAAAGGGCTATACCTGATATCCAGCAACTGCAACAGCACCCCAAAACATGGTCCCCTCAGACAGGTAGCCAAAGCAGCTCAACTAAACTCCCCTCAACCCATACCCGCAACCAAAGTACACATGATGTTGCATGGATGATTATTTCATGACTGGTCATTTTACATTTTCATCAAAAGCAGCTCTAAACAATACATGATTTCCCACTGCCTGTGTTTGGGCCATTCAAGCCTTATTTCAACTTATATCAGTTTTCAAAATCCTTTGACAACTATTTACAACTATTATTCAACTATATACCCTTCACAGCACAGGTAAATGCCCACAATACCACAGGTGGGACTTACAGTGTTCGATCAGCAGCTATTAATTCAGTATTCAATCATTCCAACTGATCCAACATGTAAAACTTTAAAGAAAAAATGCTGAGCTTACATCAGTCACACAGTCCTTCCACCTTATTTGGTTAAAGAGAGGCATGGCGGACTTGTAATAAACAGTATGCTTACCTTAGATGTTGTGCAAAACACCCCACATCTTTACCACGTCAGGATTTTCCTTCTCCTCCTCCCTTTTCTGGGTTTTACTGCATGTGTCTTTGGCAGTCCTTTGTCTTTTTACCACCCATGACCTCATGTACGGAACGGAATTGAACTTATCCAAGGAGAGTCCCATAAGTTTTGCTAAGATTAACGTTAATATGGGGGATTTTCGCAGAGAGGCAAGGCTGTGAGTGAGTGAGGGAATGCTGTTGACAGCAACAAATAACTCCATCATTTCATAAGGGATGTGTTTTCCATTTGCCTGTATGACTGCGCGCAGGTTCGTGATTTTGAAGCACTGACACAGCGACTCAACCTCAGTTACAAATGCATGTGAAGATATGGGTGTATAAAGTCCACTGAATGTTTGCTTCATAAGAAGCATGTTTGATTTCACTGGAGGCATCTTCTGATGTAGTTTTTAAATGCTAGTTAAGTGCTGGGTAGTTCTTTCTCCCTGCTTCAACAGTTCTAAAACTCAATGCCACCCATTTAATGTTCAAAACCTTACCTTTTTTGCATAGCAGGACATAGGCTCTCAGCAATCTCTCTCATCTCCATTCGGTTTTGGTTTGATGTATAGTATAGTGCACATAACTTGTCGATTAATATTTCTAAGTGGTTTAAAGCACCCCTCCCTTGCACTAGATAGGTAGGTTGAGGTGTGGTTTGATAACACAGTAACCCCTAAATTCCACCGCAAGCACCGCGCCGCGCAGCGGAGCGCCGTGGTCTTGCTCCGATTGTCAAACCTCACTGGAAGCAGCGCGTTTTTGTAAATAGGTCTTGATTTAGTTTGCTTACAGTTAATTGACATACTACTCAGCTTTAGGTCACAAAAAAGCATGAAAAAAATCCTTACAATTTTGGTCTGGTGAAGAAACATGACCTTCACTGACTCCTTTAATACCCTAGTAATAAACTTAAGTACATTATATTCCATTTCATTGTACTAATCACACAATTGAACAGAACCTTCCAACAGAAAGAAGGGTCTTATCCAGGGAAAAAATAAATTAACAACAATAACATTTGTGTGTTTGTTTGTTTGTGTGTGTGTGTGTGTGTGTGTGTGTGTGTGTGTGTGTGTGTGTGTGTGTGTGTGTCCTACTGAAAACAGTCTCAGATCCATCGTCCCTTTCTGGTCTGTCAGGGCTCCTCCGCAGGGGCTCAGGAACAAAAAACTTTTCTTTCCCACCAGGAAACTGATGATGAATTTCTGCCTTTCATGTCTTCTGTCTGGTTCCCAAGAGATTTGCCAACGCCACAAAGGGGGTCTGGTGTTACCTTGTTTTCAGTGATCTGGGGAAGTAAGAAAAAACAATGCCTATCTTGTGCATTTTGGCCCCTGATCATCTTAAATCCTCTGGAAGTCTTTTCAAACATTTGCACATTAAGGCAATTTATCAGCCCAATTTAGTATTTGAAAAGTTCCCCCCACAAACTGTGTCTGAACTGTTCTTTTGATATTCCAAAATCATTATATTTTGTGGCTAAGCACAGTTGAATGTGTTGAATGTTGTAACTTCATGTTGCTACAGAGCATGGGTGTTTCTAGACCCTTTTTAAAGGAGTGCTACAGCACCCCTAAATTTAATCCCAACACTCCTGACAAATAAAAATAGAGGTACACATGCCCAACCAGATATTTTTCATCAAGTACTTAACATGAAAATGTCATATGTAAACATCAAACTCCAAATGACTAGGAATGTCATGTTGATATAGTAACAGTTACAGATAGAGGTTGGCAGATAGATCAAAATATCGATAATATCGATACCAACTTTATTATTAATATTGAATGATAGTGTAAAAAGATCAGGTATTCTGGTTTAGTTTAATTTTTTTCTCCGGCATGCACTGACTGTTGCAGTTTTATGAAAGTGGTTACCTGGCTGTGTCTGTGTAAGTGCTGCTGTGTCACAGCATGGCGCAGCACTCTTTTGCACCCCCTTGTGTTTTGATGTTGCACCATCACGTGGCTCAGCAGCGCCAGGGAAACAAGCAAACAGGCTCCACAAGACTCACCTACTCTGCTCTCTCTGTTTTCTTCACTCTCTACCTCAAAAAATGTTTGTTTTTATTCCTTTTCTAGTGATAATTTTTCAATTTGTTTATTCCTGAGAAATAGAAGTGCACTGAAAGAAAAAATATTCCTTAAATTTTGTAGTGTTAATAAACATTTGTACTTGAAAAAAGAAATTTGTTTGAAATATTTTATACCATTTGTTTTGGTGAGAACTTTTATTTATTTTTTGTAGTGTAGTCTTCAACTCTGTACCTTAAAAAATGATTTAGTTTGACATTTAAGTGATATTTTTTTTATTATCATTTTCTAAGAAAAGAATTCCACACATAACAATGCTTCAGGAAAAATTTATTGTGTTACTATTGTATTTTTGCTAAACATAAATGTTTATCATGACCATAGTAATAACCATCACCTACAAGTACTTTGAAGTCACCTTTTATTTTGGCCCAATTTTGTCCAAGGTTTTAACAACACAGTCAAAAGAAAAAATAACAAAAATACCTACAGGTTAGCAGTTTGATGATACATCAACCTTTAAAACTAAAAAAGCATCAGAACCAGTATTGGCAATGCTGGCCCTGTAATTGCTTGGTATCAGATGGATATCAAAATTCCCGGTATTGCCCACCTCTAGTTACAGAAGTGTCATTTTTAACTTAACTGATGTATTTTAGTTAACTGCATACATTTTTAAACAGATGCTCTAAACCCGTATATCCTGTCATTTTTCAAATTTTATTTTGTGGTGTAAAACATAAAGTAACAAGTATTGTTGTGGTCAATAGAAATCCTAAATGTGGGAATACAAATGTTGAATTAATGTTAAATATTCAGTCAAATAAAAAGCATGCCTAAGGCAGATCTCTTCTATGTCTAAATCATCTCATCAAAAAAGTTTGAACTGGACAAGTACTGCAGCATTTTTTGATGATTAAAACACTCCACCAGGTCACTCAAGATCAACTAAATTTAGCAGAGTCAAATTTTAACCAATAGTTAAATCATACTTATGAAACCAAACAAGATAAAATCTATGTATATGAATTAATGTGAGGTTCATATGAACAATATGCTTAATGTTGTCATTTCATGTTGCCACAGAGCATGGACATTTAAACCCCTTCTAAAGAAATGCTAAGTTTCATCCCAGCACCTCTGACAAATTAAAATACAGGTACACAAGCCCAAACGGATATTTGAATCCAGCAGTTTATGAAAACATGAAAATGTCATATATCTAGGGATACATCAAACTCCAAATGACTTGTCATGATATGGAGGAAAATCTCTACCCTCAGTGAAACACACAGGTCTTAAATATGTCTACAGTCTGTTTTTGGTGAGAAACAGATCACATGTATGATTTTTAGGTGGTAAGACTATTAATATGATTGTTAAATTTTAAGGGAAAAACTGCAGCATCTATTTTGGCATTTAAATGGTTTAAACACTTAAGCAGGTCACTCGTAATTAGGCAGAGTCACATTTTAGCCAATAGTCAAATCATACTTCTAATACAAAACCAGATGACATCCATGTTTATGGACTGATGCTGTCTTTTTATTTTCAAACCCATTATTGCATACTCAAACACATTCACATGAAATCAAAATAAGACACAGTTCTGTCACTTTGACAAATTGACTTTGACTCAATTTTAAACTAAGGACACAGCAGTGATAATGTTCAAGGACACCTACTTTTCGAAAACCAATACACCAAGGTATTTCAGCTGATGGCATCATTACAGCTTAAACAGATCTTCATAAATGATAAAGGAAGCTTAAATTTCTTTCCCTCGTCCATGTTCATAAGTTTTAACATCTTAACATGTAAACTGAATATTAGCATTTTCCAAAATTTGGCGCCGGCGCCATCTTCTCTCCGGATTTCAAACGAAAAATGTGAGCAAATTATTGCTCCCAAAACTGAAAAAACACCAACTTTTTGTCAGAACTTCACACCTGTTTTCCCCATTTTACACCTGTTCGACACATTTCTGAGTTTTCTATACAAAAATCATTTCACTTATAGAAATGAGGAGCAGCATCAAGTGCTGTGACATTTTAAACAGAACGTCCAAATTGAACGTTAGCTTAATAATATTGAAGCTATTGCACGTTTTTCTTTATCATACATTATCTACATGAACAAATACTTTTAATCTAATCAATTAAACACTCAACAGTCACAAAGAGATAATTTATTACTAAAAGAATGAACTCAAGATATGTCCTACATGACAGAGGTCTCTGATCCAAAGTGTCTCTCCGGTCTGCGTGTCAGTGTGCTCCTCGTCAGCGTTTCAGTTGTCTAAAATCCGTTATTTTTGCAGCAGAAACTCGAGCCAAAGTCTGTCAGGAGTTCTTCCGTTGTGTTGTCCGTCATGTATCCTAAAGAAACCAAAAGATTTCAAAGATTTACACCTCATAGCACCGAAGATCAGCACTTGTTTCTCAAGTCCGGTCCGGTGCAACAAGGAAGTGGACGGCAGCTACGTCACCACGTTTAGACGTCAGCCCGCACTTGTTATGACTACGATCACGTTCAAACGTCATCCGCGCATTGCTGTCATCAATACGGATAATGCGCGCTTGTGTCTGCGCGTGCGCATATCAGGATGTCATGAAAGTCTTTGATATTCCCCTTTTATTAATCCAAAGAAAAGTTTCTAATAAAAAAGTCCCGACCTTTACTTTGTCAATTCAATTTAAATACTCCTCAGTAGTAGGTCACACCACCCAAAGGCTTTTAACCTTCTTATTATATGTCATAAACTCAGAAAATACGATTGCTGTCCTTTTTTCAAAAAAAAAAAAATCTAATTGCGTGCCTCCATACAAAAATATAATAAAACTGGTGAAAATAAAACTGGTGCAGCTCCAAAGAGACAGCAGAATTTGAGTGCATGCAGGGAAATTTTTTTTTCTTTTTCAATTTGGCAAAATATTCAACACAGGCTGTAACACTGATACATTTCCTGACAATGTATTTACCAGCTGAACATAATTAATCCCCCTTATCGAGAAAGGGGCCCCATGCAGTACCTCTCACCAGGCGCATCCAGACATTGACTCTAAAAAGTTCTGTCCTTACACAATTTTTGTGTACATTTTTTAAATTACCCAGTTGCCTTCTTTTTCCTAATCACCATCAATAAGCTCTCACCCCTAACTTGTGAGTATATATATATATGTTTTAATTTCCACACCACTTAACACAACACAAAAGTTACCTATGTTTGTTAATTAAATACATAAAAAATATTTCCAACTTAAAAGACACTGCAGGGGCTCAGGTCAAAACAGCTTTTCATTCCCAACAAGAAACTGATGATGAATTTTTGGCTTTCAGGTCTTCTTTTTGGTTCCCAACGAGTTTCTTTGACAGTGCCACAAAGGTGATCAAGTCTGGTGTTCATCTGTTTCCAGTCAATGGGGGGATGCATAACAAACAATTCCCTTTCTTGTAAGTTTTGCACCTTTAACCAGTTTAAAAACCTCTAGTTGTCTTTTCAAACATTTTTTCGTTTTGGTTATTTAAAAGCCAATTTTACTCATCCAAACATAAAAACATAAACCATGTCTGAACTCTTCCTTTGATTTTCTAAAATCATTTATATTTCCAGGATATAAGCTTATATGAACAATATGCTTAATGTTGTCATTTCATGTTGCCACAGAGCATGGACATTTAAGACCCTTCTAAAGAAGTGCTTAGTTTCATCCCAGCACCTCTGACAAATTAAAATACAGGTACACAAGCCCAAACGGATATTTGAATCCAGCAGTTTATGAAAACATGAAAATGTCATATATCTAGGGATACATCAAACTCCAAATGACTTGTCATGATATGGAGGAAATTCACTACCATCAGTGAAACACACAGGTCTTAAATATGTCTACAGTCTGTTTTTGGTGAGAAAACAGATTACATGTATGATTTTTAGGTGGTTAGACTGTAAAAATGATTGGAAAATTTTAAGGGAAAAAACTGCAGCATCTTTTTTGGTATTTAAATGGTTTAAACACTTAAGCAGGTCACTCGAGATTAACTAGGCAGAGTCACATTTTAGCCAATAGTCAAATCATACTTCTAATACAAAACCAGATGACATCCATGTTTATGGACTGATGCTGTCTTTTTATTTTCAAACCCATTATTGCATACTCAAACACATTCACATGAAATCAAAATAAGACACAGTTCTGTCACTTTGACAAATTGACTTTGACTCAATTTTAAACTAAGGACACAGCAGTGATAATGTTCAAGGACACCTACTTTTAGAAAACCAATAAACCAAGGTATTTCGGCTGATGGCATCATTACAGCTAAAACAGATCTTCATCAATGATAAAGGAAACTTTAATTTCTTTCCCTCGTCCATGTTCATGAGTTTTAACATCTTAACATGTAAACTTAATATTAGCATTATCCAAAATTTGGCGCCGGCGCCATCTTCTCTCTGGATTTCAAACGAAAAATGTGAGCAAATTATTGCTCCCAAAACTGAAAAAACACCAACTTTTTGTCAGCACTTCACACCTGTTTTCCCCATTTTACACCTGTTCGACACATTTCTGAGTTTTCTATACAAAAATCATTTCACTTATAGAAATGAGGAGCAGCATCAAGTGCTGTGATATTTTAAACAGAACGTCCAAATTGAACGTTAGCTTAATTTTATTTCGGGTATTGCACGTTTTTCTTTATCATACATTATCTACATGAACAAATACTTTTAATCTAATCAATAAAACACTCAACAGTCACAAAGACATAATTTATAACTACAAGAATGAACTCAAGATTTGTCCTACATGACAGAGGTCTCTGATCCAAAGTGTCTCTCCGGTCTGCGTGTCAGTGTGCTCGTCAGCGCTTCAGTTGGCTAAAATCCGTTATTTTTACAGCAGAAACTCGAGCCGAAGTCTGTCAGGAGTTCTTCCGTTGTGTTGTCCTTCGTGTATCCTAATGAAACCAAAAGATTTCAAAGATTTACACCTCACAGCACCGAAGATCAGCACTTGTTTCTCAAGTCGGGTCCGGTGCAACAAGGAAGTGGACGGCAGCTACGTCACCACGTTTAGACGTCAGCCCGCACTTGTTATGACTACGATCACGTTCAAACGTGATCCCCGCATTGCTGTCACCATGCACGCTTGTGTCTGCGCGTGCGCATATCAGGATGTAATGAAAGTCTTTGATATTCCCCTTTTATTAATCCAAAGAAAACTTTCTAATAAAAAAGTCCCGACCTTTACTTTGTCAATTCAATTTAAATACTCCTCAGTAGTAGGTCACACCACCCAAAGGCTTTTAACCTTCTTATTATATGTCATAAACACAGAAAATAGGATTGCTGTCCTTTTTTCATAAAAAAAAAAAATCTAATTGCGTGCCTCCATACAAAATTATAATAAAACTGGTGCAGTCTCAAAGAGACAGCAGAATTTAAGTGCATGCGGGGAAAAACCTTTTTTTTCTTTTCAATTTGGCAAAAAATTCAGCACCGGCTGTAACACTGATACATTTCCTGACAATGTATTTGCCAGCTGAACATAATTTATCCCCCTTATAGAGAAAGGGGCCCCATGCAGTACCTCTCACCAGGCGCATCCAGACATTGACTCTAGAAAGTTCTGTCCTTACACAATTTTTGTGTACATTTTTTAAATGACCCAGTTGCCTGCTTTTTCCTAATCACCATCACCAAGTTCTCACCCCTAACTTGTGATTATTTTTATATTTTTAAAGTTTCCACACCACTTAACACTACACAAAAGTTACCTATGTTTGTTAATTAAATACATAAAAAATATTTCCAACTTAAAAGACACTGCAGGGGCTCAGGTCAAAACAGCTTTTCATTCCCAACAAGAAACTGATGATGAATTTTTGGCTTTCAGGTCTTCTTTTTGGTTCCCAACGAGTTTCTTTGACAGTGCCACAAAGGTGATCAAGTCTGGTGTTCATCTGTTTCCAGTCAATGGGGGGATGCATAACAAACAATTCCCTTTCTTTTTAGTTTTGCACCTTTAACCAGTTTAAAAACCTCTAGTTGTCTTTTCAAACATTTTTTCGTTTTGGTTATTTAAAAGCCAATTTTACTACTCCAAACATAAAAACATAAACCGTGTCTGAACTCTTCCTTTGATTTTCTAAAATCATTTATATTTCCAGGATATAAGCTTATATGAACAATATGCTTAATGTTGTCATTTCATGTTGCCACAGAGCATGGGCATTTAAGACCCTTCTGAAGAAATGCTAAGTTTCATCCCAGCACCTCTGACAAATTAAAATACAGGTACACAAGCCCAAACGGATATTTGAATCCAGCAGATTATGAAAACATGAAAATGTCATATATCTAGGGATACATCAAACTCCAAATGACTTGTCATGATATGGAGGAAAATCTCTACCCTCAGTGAAACACACAGGTCTTAAATATGTCTACAGTCTGTTTTTGGTGAGAAAACAGATTACATGTATGATTTTTAGGTGGTTAGACTGTAAAAATGATTGTTAAATTTTAAGGGAAAAACTGCAGCATCTATTTTGGCATTTAAATGGTTTAAACACTTAAGCAGGTCACTCGAGATTAACTAGGCAGAGTCACATTTTAGCCAATAGTCAAATCATACTTCTAATACAAAACCAGATGGCATCCATGTTTATGGACTGATGCTGTCTTTTTATTTTCAAACCCATTATTGCATACTCAAACACATTCACATGAAATCAAAATAAGACACAGTTCTGTCACTTTGACACATTGACTTTGACTCAATTTTAAACTAAGGACACAGCAGCGATAATGTTCAAGGACACCTACTTTTAGTAAACCAATACACCAAGGTATTTCAGCTGATGGCATCATTACAGCTAAAACAGATCTTCATAAATGATAAAGGAAGCTTAAATTTCTTTCCCTCGTCCATGTTCATAAGTTTTAACATCTTAACATGTAAACTTAATATTAGCATATTCCAAAATTTGGCGCCGGCGCCATCTTCTCTCTGGATTTCAAACGAAAAATGTGAGCAAAATATTACTCCCAAAACTGAAAAAACACCAACTTTTTGTCAGCACTTAACGCCTGTTTTCCCTATTTTACATCTGTTGGACACATTTCTGAGTTTTCTATACAAAAATCATTTCACTTATAGAAATGAGGAGCAGCATTAAGTGCTGTGATATTTTAAACAGAACCTCCAAATTGAACGTTAGCTTAATAATATTGAAGCTATTGCACGTTTTTCTTTATCGTACGTAATCTACATGAACAAATACTTTTAATCTAATCAATAAAACACTCAACAGTCACAAGACAAAATTTATAACTACAAGACTGAACTCAAGATTTGTCCTACATGACAGAGGTCTCTGATCCAAAGTGTCTCTCCGGTCTGCGTGTCAGTGTGCTCCTCGTCAGCGCTTCAGTTGGCTAAAATCCGTCATTTTTACAGCAGAAACTCGAGCCGAAGTCTGTCAGGAGTTCTTCCGTTGTGTTGTCTTTCGTGTATCCTAATGAAACCAAAAGATTTCAAAGATTTACACCTCACAGCACCGAAGATCAGCACTTGTTTCTCAAGTCCGGTCCGGTGCAACAAGGAAGTGGACGGCAGCTACGTCACCACGTTTAGACGTCAGCCCGCACTTGTTATGACTACGATCACGTTCAAACGTCATCCCCGCATTGCTGTCATCACTACGGAAAATGCGCGCCTGTGTCTGCGCGTGCGCATATCAGGATGTCATGAAAGTCTTTGATATTCCCCTTTTATTAATCCAAAGAAAAGTTTCTAATAAAAAAGTCCCGACCTTTACTTTGTCAATTCAATTTAAATACTCCTCAGTAGTAGGTCACACCACCCAAAGGCTTTTAACCTTCTTATTATATGTCATAAACACAGAAAATAGGATTGCTGTCCTTTTGTCATTAAAAAAAAAAAATCTAATTGCGTGCCTCCATACAAAAATATAATAAAACTGGTGCAGCTCCAAAGAGACAGCAGAATTTAGGTGCATGCGGGGAAAATTTTTTTTTTCTTTTCAATTTGGCAAAAAATTCAGCACCGGCTGTAACACTGATACATTTCTTGACAATGTATTTGCCAGCTGAACATAATTAATCCCCCTTATAGAGAAAGGGGCCCCATGCAGTACCTCTCACCAGGTGCATCCAGACATTGACTCTAAAAAGTTTGTCCTTACACAATTTTTGTGTACATTTTTTAAATGACCCAAGTTACCTGCTTTTTCCCAATCACCATCACCAAGTTCTCACCCCTAACTTGTGATTATCTTTATATTTTTTAAGTTTCCACACCACTTAACACTACACAAAAGTTACCTATGTTTGTTAATTAAATACATAAAAAATATTTCCAACTTAAAAGACACTGCAGGGGCTCAGGTCAAAACAGCTTTTCATTCCCAACAAGAAACTGATGATGAATTTTTGGCTTTCAGGTCTTCTTTTTAGTTCCCAACGAGTTTCTTTGACAGTGCCACAAAGGTGATCAAGTCTGGTGTTCATCTGTTTCCAGTCAATGGGGGGATGCATAACAAACAATTGCCTTTCTTTTCAGTTTTGCACCTTTAATCATTTTAAAAACCTCTAGTTGTCTTTTCAAACATTTTTTAGTTTTGGTTATTTAAAAGCCAATTTAACTACTTCAAACATAAAAACATAAACCGTGTCTGAACTCTTCCTTTGATTTTCTAAAATCATTTATATTTCCAGGATATAAGCTTATATGAACAATATGCTTAATGTTGTCATTTCATGGTGCCACAGAGCATGGGCATTTAAGACCCTTCTAAAGAAATGCTAAGTTTCATCCCAGCACCTCTGACAAATTAAAATACAGGTACACAAGCCCAAACGGATATTTGAATCCAGCAGTTTATGAAACATGAAAATGTCATATATCTAGGGATACATCAAACTCCAAATGACTTGTCATGATATGGAGGAGAATCTCTACCCTCAGTGAAACACACAGGTCTTAAATATATCTACAGTCTGTTTTTGGTGAGAAACAGATTCCATGTATGATTTTTAGGTAGTTAGACTGTAAAAATGATTGTTAAATTTTAAGGGAAAAACTGCAGCATCTATTTTGGCATTTAAATGGTTTAAACACTTAAGCAGGTCACTCGAGATTAACTAGGCAGAGTCACATTTTAGCCAATAGTCAAATCATACTTCTAATACAAAACCAGATGACATCCATGTTTATGGATTGATGCTGTCTTTTTATTTTCAAACCCATTATTGCATACTCAAACACATTCACATGAAATCAAAATAAGACACAGTTCTGTCACTTTGACAAATTGACTTTGACTCAATTTTAAACTAAGGACACAGCAGCGATAATGGTCAAGGACACCTACTTTTAGAAAACCAATACACCAAGGTATTTCAGCTCATGGCATCATAACAGCTTAAACAGATCTTCATAAATGATAAAGGAAGCTTAAATTTCTTTCCCTTGTCCATGTTCATGACTTTTCACATCTTAACATGAAAACTTAATATTAGCATTATCCAAAATTTGGCGCCGGCGCCATCTTCTCTCTGGATTTCAAACGAAAAATGTCAGCAAATTATTACTCCCAAAACTGAAAAAACACCAACTTTTTGTCAGCACTTCACACCTGTTTTCCCTATTTTACACCTGTTCGACACATTTCTGAGTTTTCTATACAAAAATCATTTCACTCATAGAAATGAGGAGCAGCATCAAGTGCTGTGATATTTTAAACAGAACGTCCAAATTGAACGTTAGCATAATAATATTTAGGCTATTGCACGTTTTTCATTATCATACATTATCTACATGAACAAATACTTTTAATCTAATCAATAAAACACTAAACAGTCACAAAGAGATAATTTATAACTAAAAGAATGAACTCAAGATATGTCCTACATGACAGAAGTCTCTGATCCAAAGTGTCTCTCCGGTCTGCGTGTCAGTGTGCTCCTCGTCAGCGCTTCAGTTGGCTAAAAACCGTTATTTTTGCAGCAGAAACTCGAGCCGAAGTCTGTCAGGAGTTCTTCCGTTTTGTTGTTCGTTGTGTATCCTAAAGAAACCAAAAGATTTCAAAGATTTACACCTCACAGCACCGAAGATCAGCACTTGTTTCTCAAGTCCGGTCCGGTGCAACAAGGAAGTGGACGGCAGCTACGTCACCACGTTTAGACGTCAGCCCGCACTTGTTATGACTACGATCACGTTCAAACGTCATCCCCGCATTGCTGTCATCACTACGGATAATGCGCGCCTGTGTCTGCGCGTGCGCATATCAGGATGTCATGAAAGTCTTTGATATTCCCCTTTTATTAATCCAAAGAAAACGTTCTAATAAAAAAGTCCCGACCTTTACTTTGTCAATTCAATTTAAATACTCCTCAGTAGTAGGTCACACCACCCAAAGGCTTTTAACCTTCTTATTATATGTCATAAACACAGAAAATAGGATTGCTGTCCTTTTTTCATAAAAAAAAAATCTAATTGCGTGCCTCCATACAAAAATATAATAAAACTGGTGCAGCTCCAAAATGACAGAAGAATTTAAGTGCATGCGGGGAAAAATCTTTTTTTCTTTTCAATTTGGCAAAAAATTCAGCACCGGCTGTAACACTGATACATTTCCTGACAATGTATTTGCCAGCTGAACATGATTAATCCCCCTTATAGAGAAAGGGGCCCCATGCAGTACCTCTCACCAGGCGCATCCAGACATTGACTCTAGAAAGTTCTGTCCTTACACAATTTTTGTGTACATTTTTTAAATGACCCAGTTGCCTGCTTTTTCCTAATCACCATCACCAAGTTCTCACCCCTAACTTGTGATTATCTTTATATTTTTTAAGTTTCCACACCACTTAACACTACACAAAAGTTACCTATGTGTGTTAATTAAAAACATAAAAAATATTTCCAACTTAAAAGACACTGCAGGGGCTCAGGTCAAAACAGCTTTTCATTCCCAACAAGAAACTGATGATGAATTTTGGGCTTTCAGGTCTTCTTTTTGGTTCCCAACGAGTTTCTTTGACAGTGCCACAAAGGTGATCAAGTCTGGTGTTCATCTGTTTCCAGTCAATGGGGGGATGCATAAAAAACAATTCCCTTTCTTTTAAGTTTTGTACCTTTAATTATTTTAAAAACCTCTAGTTGTCTTTTCAAACATTTATAGTTTTGGTTAATTAAAAGCCAATTTTACTATTTCAAACATAAAAACATAAACCGTGTCTGAACTCTTCCTTTGATTTTCTAAAATCATTTATATTTCCAGGATATAAGCTTATATGAACAATATGCTTAATGTTGTCATTTCATGTTGCCACAGAGCATGGGCATTTTAGACCCTTCTAAAGAAATGCTTAGTTTCATCCCAGCACCTCTGACAAATTAAAATACAGGTACACAAGCCCAAACGGATATTTGAATCCAGCAGTTTATGAAAACATGAAAATGTCATATATCTAGGGATACATCAAACTCCAAATGACTTGTCATGATATGGAGGAGAATCTCTACCCTCAGTGAAACACACAGGTCTTAAATATATCTACAGTCTGTTTTTGGTGAGAAACAGATTCCATGTATGATTTTTAGGTAGTTAGACTGTAAAAATGATTGTTAAATTTTAAGGGAAAAACTGCAGCATCTATTTTGGCATTTAAATGGTTTAAACACTTAAGCAGGTCACTCGAGATTAACTAGGCAGAGTCACATTTTAGCCAATAGTCAAATCATACTTCTAATACAAAACCAGATGACATCCATGTTTATGGATTGATGCTGTCTTTTTATTTTCAAACCCATTATTGCATACTCAAACACATTCACATGAAATAAAAATAAGACACAGTTCTGTCACTTTGACAAATTGACTTTGACTCAATTTTGAACTAAGGACACAACAGCGATAATGTTCAAGGAC
The DNA here is from genome assembly GCF_033239565.1 of Halichoeres trimaculatus. NCBI lineage: Eukaryota > Metazoa > Chordata > Actinopteri > Labriformes > Labridae > Halichoeres > Halichoeres trimaculatus. The sequence goes on along the minus strand of NW_027437191.1, from coordinate 5,046,705 downwards.
ACCTACTTTTAGAAAACCAATACACCAAGGTATTTCAGCTGATGGCATCATTACAGCTAAAACAGATCTTCATAAATGATAAAGAAGGCTTAAATGTCTTTCACTCGTCCATGTTCATGAGTTTTCACATCTTAACATGTAAACTTAATATTAGCATTTTCCAAAATTTGGCGCCGGCGCCATCTTCTCTCTGGATTTCAAACGTAAAATGTCAGCAAATTATTGCTCCCAAAACTGAAAAAACACCAACTTTTTGTCAGCACTTCACGCCTGTTTTCCCCATTTTACATCTGTTCGACACATTCCTGAGTTTTCTATACAAAAATCATTTCACTTATAGAAATGAGGAGCAGCATCAAGTGCTGTGATATTTTAAACAGAACGTCCAAATTGAACGTTAGCTTAATTTTATTTCGGGTATTGCACGTTTTTCTTTATCATACATTATCTACATGAACAAATACTTTTAATCTAATCAATAAAACACTCAACAGTCACAAAGACATAATTTATAACTACAAGAATGAACTCAAGATTTGTCCTACATGACAGAGGTCTCTGATCCAAAGTGTGTCTCCGGTCTGCGTGTCAGTGTGCTCCTCGTCAGCGCTTCAGTTGGCTAAAATCCGTTATTTTTACAGCAGAAACTCGAGCCGAAGTCTGTCAGGAGTTCTTCCGTTGTGTTGTCCTTCGTGTATCCTAATGAAACCAAAAGATTTCAAAGATTTACACCTCACAGCACCGAAGATCAGCACTTGTTTCTCAAGTCCGGTCCGGTGCAACAAGGAAGTGGACGGCAGCTACGTCACCACGTTTAGACGTCAGCCCGCACTTGTTATGACTACGATCACGTTCAAACGTCATCCCCGCATTGCTGTCATCACTACGGATAATGCGCGCCTGTGTCTGCGCGTGCGCATATCAGGATGTCATGAAAGTCTTTGATATTCCCCTTTTATTAATCCAAAGAAAAGTTTCTAATAAAAAAGTCCCGACCTTTACTTTGTCAATTCAATTTAAATACTCCTCAGTAGTAGGTCACACCACCCAAAGGCTTTTAACCTTCTTATTATATGTCATAAACTCAGAAAATACGATTGCTGTCCTTTTTTCATTAAAAAAAAATCTAATTGCGTGCCTCCATACAAAATTATAATAAAACTGGTGCAGCTCCAAAGAGACAGCAGAATTTAGGTGCATGCGGGGAAAAACCTTTTTTTTCTTTTCAATTTGGCAAAAATTTCAGCACCGGCTGTAACACTGATACATTTCCTGACAATGTATTTGCCAGCTGAACATAATTTATCCCCCTTATAGAGAAAGGGGCTCCATGCAGTACCTCTCACCAGGCGCATCCAGACATTGACTCTAGAAAGTTCTGTCCTTACACAATTTTTGTGTACATTTTTTAAATGGCCCAGTTACCTGCTTTTTCCTAATCACCATCACCAAGTTCTCACCCCTAACTTGTGATTATCTTTATATTTTTTAAGTTTCCACACCACTTAACACTACACAAAAGTTACCTATGTTTGTTAATTAAATACATAAAAAATATTTCCAACTTAAAAGACACTGCAGGGGCTCAGGTCAAAACAGCTTTTCATTCCCAACAAGAAACTGATGATGAATTTTGGGCTTTCAGGTCTTCTTTTTGGTTCCCAACGAGTTTCTTTGACAGTGCCACAAAGGTGATCAAGTCTGGTGTTCATCTGTTTCCAGTCAATGGGGGGATGCATAAAAAACAATTCCCTTTCCTGTCAGTTTTGCACCTTTAACCAGTTTAAAAACCTCTAGTTGTCTTTTCAAACATTTTTTCGTTTTGGTTATTTAAAAGCCAATTTTACTACTTCAAACATAAAAACATAAACCGTGTCTGAACTCTTCCTTTGATTTTCTAAAATCATTTATATTTCCAGGATATAAGCTTATATGAACAATATGCTTAATGTTGTCATTTCATGGTGCCACAGAGCATGGGCATTTAAGACCCTTCTGAAGAAATGCTAAGTTTCATCCCAGCACCTCTGACAAATTAAAATACAGGTACACAAGCCCAAACGGATATTTGAATCCAGCAGTTTATGAAACATGAAAATGTCATATATCTAGGGATACATCAAACTCCAAATGACTTGTCATGATATGGAGGAGAATCTCTACCCTCAGTGAAACACACAGGTCTTAAATATATCTACAGTCTGTTTTTGGTGAGAAACAGATTCCATGTATGATTTTTAGGTAGTTAGACTGTAAAAATGATTGTTAAATTTTAAGGGAAAAACTGCAGCATCTATTTTGGCATTTAAATGGTTTAAACACTTAAGCAGGTCACTCGAGATTAACTAGGCAGAGTCACATTTTAGCCAATAGTCAAATCATACTTCTAATACAAAACCAGATGACATCCATGTTTATGGACTGATGCTGTCTTTTTATTTTCAAACCCATTATTGCATACTCAAACACATTCACATGAAATAAAAATAAGACACAGTTCTGTCACTTTGACAAATTGACTTTGACTCAATTTTGAACTAAGGACACAGCAGCGATAATGTTCAAGGTCACCTACTTTTAGAAAACCAATAAACCAAGGTATTTCAGCTCATGGCATCATTACAGCTAAAACAGATCTTCATCAATGATAAAGGAAGCTTTAATTTCTTTCCCTCGTCCATGTTCATGAGTTTTAACATCTTAACATGAAAACTTAATATTAGCATTTTCCAAAATTTGGCGCCGGCGCCATCTTCTCTCTGGATTTCAAACGAAAAATGTCAGCAAATTATTGCTCCCAAAACTGAAAAAACACCAACTTTTTGTCAGCACTTCACACCTGTTTTCCCCATTTTACACCTGTTCGACACATTTCTGAGTTTTCTATACAAAAATCATTTCACTTATAGAAATGAGGAGCAGCATCAAGTGCTGTGATATTTTAAACAGAACGTCCAAATTGAACGTTAGCTTAATTTTATTTCGGGTATTGCACGTTTTTCTTTATCATACATTATCTACATGAACAAATACTTTTAATCTAATCAATAACACACTCAACAGTCACAAAGAGATAATTTATAACTACAAGAATGAACTCAAGATATGTCCTACATGACAGAGGTCTCTGATCCAAAGTGTGTCTCCGGTCTGCGTGTCAGTGTGCTCCTCGTCAGCGCTTCAGTTGGCTAAAATCCGTTATTTTTACAGCAGAAACTCGAGCCGAAGTCTGTCAGAAGTTCTTCCGTTGTGTTGTCCGTCGTGTATCCTAATGAAACCAAAAGATTTCAAAGATTTACACCTCACAGCACCGAAGATCAGCACTTGTTTCTCAAGTCCGGTCCGGTGCAACAAGGAAGTGGACGGCAGCTACGTCACCACGCTTAGACGTCAGCCCGCACTTGTTATGACTACGATCACGTTCAAACGTCATCCCCGCATTGCTGTCATCACTACGGATAATGCGCGCCTGTGTCTGCGCGTGCGCATATCAGGATGTCATGAAAGTCTTTGATATTCCCCTTTTATTAATCCAAAGAAAAGTTTCTAATAAAAAAGTCCCGACCTTTACTTTGTCAATTCAATTTAAATACTCCTCAGTAGTAGGTCACACCACCCAAAGGCTTTTAACCTTCTTATTATATGTCATAAACACAGAAAATAGGATTGCTGTCCTTTTGTCATAAAAAAAAAAAAATCTAATTGCGTGCCTCCATACAAAAATATAATAAAACTGGTGCAGCTCCAAAGAGACAGCAGAATTTAGGTGCATGCGGGGAAAAATCTTTTTTTCTTTTCAATTTGGCAAAAAATTCAGCACCGGCTGTAACACTGATACATTTCTTGACAATGTATTTGCCAGCTGAACATAATTAATCCCCCTTATAGAGAAAGGGGCCCTATGCAGTACCTCTCACCAGGTGCATCCAGACATTGACTCTAAAAAGTTTGTCCTTACACAATTTTTGTGTACATTTTTTAAATGACCCAAGTTACCTGCTTTTTCCCCAATCACCATCACCAAGTTCTCACCCCTAACTTGTGATTATCTTTATATTTTTTAAGTTTCCACACCACTTAACACTAAACAAAAGTCACCTATGTTTGTTAATTAAATACATAAAAAATATTTCCAACTTAAAAGACACTGCAGGGGCTCAGGTCAAAACAGCTTTTCATTCCCAACAAGAAACTGATGATGAATTTTTGGCTTTCAGGTCTTCTTTTTGGTTCCCAACGAGTTTCTTTGACAGTGCCACAAAGGTGATCAAGTCTGGTGTTCATCTGTTTCCAGTCATATGGGGGATGCATAAAAAACAATTCCCTTTCTTTTCAGTTTTGCACCTTTAACCAGTTTAAAAACCTCTAGTTGTCTTTTCAAACATTGTTTAGTTTTGTTTATTTAAAAGCCAATTTTACTACTCCAAACATAAAAACATAAACCATGTCTGAACTCTTCCTTCGATTTTCTAAAATCATTTATATTTCCAGGATATAAGCTTATATGAACAATATGCTTAATGTTGTCATTTCATGGTGCCACAGAGCATGGGCATTTAAGACCCTTCTAAAGAAATGCTAAGTTTCATCCCAGCACCTCTGACAAATTAAAATACAGGTACACAAGCCCAAACGGATATTTGAATCCAGCAGTTTATGAAACATGAAAATGTCATATATCTAGGGATACATCAAACTCCAAATGACTTGTCATGATATGGAGGAGAATCTCTACCCTCAGTGAAACACACAGGTCTTAAATATATCTACAGTCTGTTTTTGGTGAGAAACAGATTCCATGTATGATTTTTAGGTAGTTAGACTGTAAAAATGATTGTTAAATTTTAAGGGAAAAACTGCAGCATCTATTTTGGCATTTAAATGGTTTAAACACTTAAGCAGGTCACTCGAGATTAACTAGGCAGAGTCACATTTTAGCCAATAGTCAAATCATACTTCTAATACAAAACCAGATGACATCCATGTTTATGGATTGATGCTGTCTTTTTATTTTCAAACCCATTATTGCATACTCAAACACATTCACATGAAATAAAAATAAGACACAGTTCTGTCACTTTGACAAATTGACTTTGACTCAATTTTGAACTAAGGACACAGCAGCGATAATGTTCAAGGACACCTACTTTTAGAAAACCAATACACCAAGGTATTTCAGCTGATGGCATCATTACAGCTAAAACAGATCTTCATCAATGATAAAGGAAGCTTAAATTTCTTTCCCTCGTCCATGTTCATAAGTTTTAACATCTTAACATGTAAATTTAATATTAGCATTATCCAAAATTTGGCGCCGGCGCCATCTTCTCTCTGGATTTCAAACGAAAAATGTGAACAAATTATTGCTCCCAAAACTGAAAAAAACACCAACTTTTTGTCAGCACTTAGCACCTGTTTTCCCCATTTTACACCTGTTCGACACATTTCTGAGTTTTCTATACAAAAATCATTTCACTTATAGAAATGAGGAGCAGCATCAAGTGCTGTGATATTTTAAACAGAACGTCCAAATTGAATGTTAGCTTAATAATATTGAAGCTATTGCACGTTTTTCTTTATCATACGTAATCTACATGAACAAATACTTTTAATCTAATCAATAACACACTCAACAGTCACAAAGAGATAATTTATAACTACAAGAATGAACTCAAGATATGTCCTACATGACAGAGGTCTCTGATCCAAAGTGTGTCTCCGGTCTGCGTGTCAGTGTGCTCCTCGTCAGCGCTTCAGTTGGCTAAAATCCGTTATTTTTACAGCAGAAACTCGAGCCGAAGTCTGTCAGAAGTTCTTCCGTTGTGTTGTCCGTCGTGTATCCTAATGAAACCAAAAGATTTCAAAGATTTACACCTCACAGCACCGAAGATCAGCACTTGTTTCTCAAGTCCGGTCCGGTGCAACAAGGAAGTGGACGGCAGCTACGTCACCACGCTTAGACGTCAGCCCGCACTTGTTATGACTACGATCACGTTCAAACGTCATCCCCGCATTGCTGTCATCACTACGGATAATGCGCGCCTGTGTCTGCGCGTGCGCATATCAGGATGTCATGAAAGTCTTTGATATTCCCCTTTTATTAATCCAAAGAAAAGTTTCTAATAAAAAAGTCCCGACCTTTACTTTGTCAATTCAATTTAAATACTCCTCAGTAGTAGGTCACACCACCCAAAGGCTTTTAACCTTCTTATTATATGTCATAAACACAGAAAATAGGATTGCTGTCCTTTTGTCATAAAAAAAAAAAAATCTAATTGCGTGCCTCCATACAAAAATATAATAAAACTGGTGCAGCTCCAAAGAGACAGCAGAATTTAGGTGCATGCGGGGAAAAATCTTTTTTTCTTTTCAATTTGGCAAAAAATTCAGCACCGGCTGTAACACTGATACATTTCTTGACAATGTATTTGCCAGCTGAACATAATTAATCCCCCTTATAGAGAAAGGGGCCCTATGCAGTACCTCTCACCAGGTGCATCCAGACATTGACTCTAAAAAGTTTGTCCTTACACAATTTTTGTGTACATTTTTTAAATGACCCAAGTTACCTGCTTTTTCCCCAATCACCATCACCAAGTTCTCACCCCTAACTTGTGATTATCTTTATATTTTTTAAGTTTCCACACCACTTAACACTAAACAAAAGTCACCTATGTTTGTTAATTAAATACATAAAAAATATTTCCAACTTAAAAGACACTGCAGGGGCTCAGGTCAAAACAGCTTTTCATTCCCAACAAGAAACTGATGATGAATTTTTGGCTTTCAGGTCTTCTTTTTGGTTCCCAACGAGTTTCTTTGACAGTGCCACAAAGGTGATCAAGTCTGGTGTTCATCTGTTTCCAGTCATATGGGGGATGCATAAAAAACAATTCCCTTTCTTTTCAGTTTTGCACCTTTAACCAGTTTAAAAACCTCTAGTTGTCTTTTCAAACATTGTTTAGTTTTGTTTATTTAAAAGCCAATTTTACTACTCCAAACATAAAAACATAAACCATGTCTGAACTCTTCCTTTGATTTTCTAAAATCATTTATATTTCCAGGATATAAGCTTATATGAACAATATGCTTAATGTTGTCATTTCATGTTGCCACAGAGCATGGGCATTTAAGACCCTTCTAAAGAAATGCTAAGTTTCATCCCAGCACCTCTGACAAATTAAAATACAGGTACACAAGCCCAAACGGATATTTGAATCCAGCAGTTTATGAAACATGAAAATGTCATATATCTAGGGATACATCAAACTCCAAATGACTTGTCATGATATGGAGGAGAATCTCTACCCTCAGTGAAACACACAGGTCTTAAATATATCTACAGTCTTTTTTTGGTGAGAAACAGATTCCATGTATGATTTTTAGGTAGTTAGACTGTAAAAATGATTGTTAAATTTTAAGGGAAAAACTGCAGCATCTATTTTGGCATTTAAATGGTTTAAACACTTAAGCAGGTCACTCGAGATTAACTAGGCAGAGTCACATTTTAGCCAATAGTCAAATCATACTTCTAATACAAAACCAGATGACATCCATGTTTATGGATTGATGCTGTCTTTTTATTTTCAAACCCATTATTGCATACTCAAACACATTCACATGAAATAAAAATAAGACACAGTTCTGTCACTTTGACAAATTGACTTTGACTCAATTTTGAACTAAGGACACAGCAGCGATAATGTTCAAGGTCACCTACTTTTAGAAAACCAATACACCAAGGTATTTCAGTTGATGGCATCATTACAGCTAAAACAGATCTTCATCAATGATAAAGGAAGCTTTAATTTCTTTCCCTCGTCCATGTTCATGAGTTTTAACATCTTAACATGAAAACTTAATATTAGCATTTTCCAAAATTTGGCGCCGGCGCCATCTTCTCTCTGGATTTCAAACGAAAAATGTCAGCAAATTATTGCTCCCAAAACTGAAAAAACACCAACTTTTTGTCAGCACTTAGCACCTGTTTTCCCCATTTTACACCTGTTCGACACATTTCTGAGTTTTCTATACAAAAATCATTTCACTTATAGAAATGAGGAGCAGCATCAAGTGCTGTGATATTTTAAACAGAACGTCCAAATTGAACGTTAGCTTAATAATATTGAAGCTATTGCACGTTTTTCTTTATCATACATTATCTACATGAACAAATACTTTTAATCTAATCAATAAAACACTCAACAGTCACAAAGACATAATTTATAACTACAAGAATGAACTCAAGATTTGTCCTACATGACAGAGGTCTCTGATCCAAAGTGTGTCTCCGGTCTGCGTGTCAGTGTGCTCCTCGTCAGCGCTTCAGTTGGCTAAAATCCGTTATTTTTACAGCAGAAACTCGAGCCGAAGTCTGTCAGAAGTTCTTCCGTTGTGTTGTCCGTCGTGTATCCTAATGAAACCAAAAGATTTCAAAGATTTACACCTCACAGCACCGAAGATCAGCACTTGTTTCTCAAGTCCGGTCCGGTGCAACAAGGAAGTGGACGGCAGCTACGTCACCACGTTTAGACGTCAGCCCGCACTTGTTATGACTACGATCACGTTCAAACGTCATCCCCGCATTGCTGTCATCACTACGGATAATGCGCGCCTGTGTCTGCGCGTGCGCATATCAGGATGTCATGAAAGTCTTTGATATTCCCCTTTTATTAATCCAAAGAAAAGTTTCTAATAAAAAAGTCCCGACCTTTACTTTGTCAATTCAATTTAAATACTCCTTAGTAGTAGGTCACACCACCCAAAGGCTTTTAACCTTCTTATTATATGTCATAAACACAGAAAATAGGATTGCTGTCCTTTTGTTATAAAAAAAAAATCTAATTGCGTGCCTCCATACAAAAATATAATAAAACTGGTGCAGCTCCAAAGAGACAGCAGAATTTAAGTGCATGCAGGGAAAAATCTTTTTTTCTTTTCAATTTGGCAAAAAATTCAGCACCGGCTGTAACACTGATACATTTCTTGACAATGTATTTGCCAGCTGAACATAATTAATCCCCCTTATAGAGAAAGGGGCTCCATGCAGTACCTCTCACCAGGCGCATCCAGACATTGACTCTAGAAAGTTCTGTCCTTACACAATTTTTGTGTACATTTTTTAAATGACCCAAGTTACCTGCTTTTTCCCAATCACCATCACCAAGTTCTCACCCCTAACTTGTGATTATCTTTATATTTTTTAAGTTTCCACACCACTTAACACTTCACAAAAGTTACCTATGTTTGTTAATTAAGTACATAAAAAATATTTCCAACTTAAAAGACACTGCAGGGGCTCAGGTCAAAACAGCTTTTCATTCCCAACAAGAAACTGATGATGAATTTTGGGCTTTCAGGTCTTCTTTTTGGTTCCCAACGAGTTTCTTTGACAGTGCCACAAAGGTGATCAAGTCTGGTGTTCATCTGTTTCCAGTCAATGGGGGGATGCATAACAAACAATTCCCTTTCTTTTCAGTTTTGCACCTTTAACCAGTTTAAAAACCTCTAGTTGTCTTTTCAAACATCGTTTAGTTTTGGTTAATTAAAAGCCAGTTTTAGTATTTAAAACAAAAAAACATAAACCGTGTCTGAACTCTTCCTTTGATTTTCTAAAATCATTTATATTTCCAGGATATAAGCTTATATGAACAATATGCTTAATGTTGTCATTTCATGTTGCCACAGAGCATGGGCATTTAAGACCCTTCTAAAGAAATGCTAAGTTTCATCCCAGCACCTCTGACAAATTAAAATACAGGTACACAAGCCCAAACGGATATTTGAATCCAGCAGTTTATGAAAACATGAAAATGTCATATATCTAGGGATACATCAAACTCCAAATGACTTGTCATGATATGGAGGAGAATCTCTACCCTCAGTGAAACACACAGGTCAAAAAATGTCCACAGTCTTTTTTTTTGGTGAGAAAAAAGATCACATGTATGATTTTTAGGTGGTTAGACTGTAAAAATGATTGTTAAATTTTAAGGGAAAAACTGCAGCATCTATTTTGGTATTTAAATGGTTTAAACACTTAAGCAGGTCACTCGAGATTAACTAGGCAGAGTCACATTTTAGCCAATAGTCAAATCATACTTCTAATACAAAACCAGATGACATCCATGTTTATAGACTGATGCGTCTTTTTATTTTCAAACCCATTATTGCATACTCAAACACATTCACATGAAATCAAAATAAGACACAGTTCTGTCACTTTGACAAATTGACTTTGACTCAATTTTGAACTAAGGACACAGCAGCGATAATGTTCAAGGACACCTACTTTTAGAAAACCAATACACCAAGGTATTTCAGCTGATGGCATCATTACAGCTAAAACAGATCTTCATAAATGATAAAGAAGGCTTAAATGTCTTTCACTCGTCCATGTTCATGAGTTTTCACATCTTAACCTGTAAACTTAATATTAGCATTATCCAAAATTTGGCGCCGGCGCCATCTTCTCTCTGGATTTCAAACGAAAAATGTGAGCAAATTATTGCTCCCAAAACTGAAAAAACACCAACTTTTTGTCAGCACTTCACGCCTGTTTTCCCCATTTTACATCTGTTCGACACATTTCTGAGTTTTCTATACAAAAATCATTTCACTTATAGAAATGAGGAGCAGCATCAAGTGCTGTGATATTTTAAACAGAACGTCCAAATTGAACGTTAGCTTAATTTTATTTCGGGTATTGCACGTTTTTCTTTATCATACATTATCTACATGAACAAATACTTTTAATCTAATCAATAAAACACTCAACAGTCACAAAGACATAATTTATAACTACAAGAATGAACTCAAGATTTGTCCTACATGACAGAGGTCTCTGATCCAAAGTGTCTCTCCGGTCTGCGTGTCAGTGTGCTCGTCAGCGCTTCAGTTGGCTAAAATCCGTTATTTTTACAGCAGAAACTCGAGCCGAAGTCTGTCAGGAGTTCTTCCGTTGTGTTGTCCTTCGTGTATCCTAATGAAACCAAAAGATTTCAAAGATTTACACCTCACAGCACCGAAGATCAGCACTTGTTTCTCAAGTCCGGTCCGGTGCAACAAGGAAGTGGACGGCAGCTACGTCACCACGTTTAGACGTCAGCCCGCACTTGTTATGACTACGATCACGTTCAAACGTCATCCCCGCATTGCTGTCATCACTACGGATAATGCGCGCCTGTGTCTGCGCGTGCGCATATCAGGATGTCATGAAAGTCTTTGATATTCCCCTTTTATTAATCCAAAGAAAAGTTTCTAATAAAAAAGTCCCGACCTTTACTTTGTCAATTCAATTTAAATACTCCTTAGTAGTAGGTCACACCACCCAAAGGCTTTTAACCTTCTTATTATATGTCATAAACTCAGAAAATACGATTGCTGTCCTTTTTTCATTAAAAAAAATCTAATTGCGTGCCTCCATACAAAAATATAATAAAACTGGTGCAGCTCCAAAGAGACAGCAGAATTTAGGTGCATGCGGGGAAAAACCTTTTTTTTCTTTTCAATTTGGCAAAAAATTCAGCACCGGCTGTAACACTGATACATTTCCTGACAATGTATTTGCCAGCTGAACATAATTTATCCCCCTTATAGAGAAAGGAGCCCCATGCAGTACCTCTCACCAGGAGCATCCAGACATTGACTCTAAAAAGTTCTGTCCTTACACAATTTTTGTGTACATTTTTTAAATGACCCAGTTACCTGCTTTTTCCTAATCACCATCACCAAGTTCTCACCCCTAACTTGTGATTATCTTTATATTTTTTAAGTTTCCACACCACTTAACACTACACAAAAGTTACCTATGTTTGTTAATTAAGTACATAAAAAATATTTCCAACTTAAAAGACACTGCAGGGGCTCAGGTCCAAACAGCTTTTCATTCCCAACAAGAAACTGATGATGAATTTTTGGCTTTCAGGTCTTCTTTTTGGTTCCCAACGAGTTTCTTTGACAGTGCCACAAAGGTGATCAAGGTGATCTAGGGATACATCAAACTCCAAATGACTTGTCATGATATGGAGGAAATTCACTATCCTCAGTTAAACACACAGGTCTAAATATGTCTACAGTCTGTTTTTGGTGAGAAAACAGATCACATGTATGATTTTTAGGTGGTAAGACTATAATAATGATTGTTAAATTTTAAGGGAAAAACTGCAGCATCTATTTTTGGCATTTAAATAGTTTAAACACTTAAGCAGGTCACTCGAGATTAACTAGGCAGAGTCACATTTTAGCCAATAGTCAAATCATACTTCTAATACAAAACCAGATGACATCCATGTTTATGGACTGATGCTGTCTTTTTATTTTCAAACCCATTATTGCATACTCAAACACATTCACATGAAATAAAAATAAGACACAGTTCTGTCACTTTGACAAATTGACTTTGACTCAATTTTGAACTAAGGACACAGCAGCGATAATGTTTAAGGACACCTACTTTTAGAAAACCAATACACCAAGGTATTTCAGCTGATGGCATCATTACAGCTAAAACAGATCTTCATAAATGACAAAGGAAGCTTAAATGTCTTTCACTCGTCTTTGTTCATGAGTTTTAACATCTTAACATGTAAACTTAATATTAGCATTTTCCAAAATTTGGCGCCGGTGCCATCTTCTCTCTGGATTTCAAACGAAAAATGTGAGCAAATTATTGCTCCCAAAACTGAAAAAACACCAACTTTTTGTCAGCACTTCACACCTGTTTTCCCCATTTTACATCTGTTCGACACATTTCTGAGTTTTCTATACAAAAATCATTTCACTTATAGAAATGAGGAGCAGCATCAAGTGCTGTGATATTTTAAACAGAACGTCCAAATTGAACGTTAGCTTAATTTTATTTCGGGTATTGCACGTTTTTCTTTATCATACATTATCTACATGAACAAATACTTTTAATCTAATCAATTAAACACTCAACAGTCACAAAGAGATAATTTATTATCATAGCACAATTAATTTTAGCCTTAATGTTAAAGGGTAACACAGAAGTCAGCACGCCTGAATATGGTCCCCTCGGATGGGTAGAGGCACCCTAATAATTTAGAATAGCCTATCTTCAAACGAAGTTCCATAAATTCTTTTTTTTATTTTTTTTAACCATCAGAAGTTGTTAGTTCATAAGCTCCAACCAGGTACTATGTTTATAACATTAATTGCAGTTGGTAATATCACGGATATAAAAATGTAATAACAATTTTTTCTTTTCTTTTCTTTTCTTTTTTTTTTTTAATAAATGTACCTACTTATTTTAGTAACAACTTCTTCATTACCAATGAGACAGCAGGACGTTAAGGCATTGAAATACTCTTCAGCATGATGTCTTAACCACTTTGTTCAAGTTTAATAAACTTAAAAGAGAAAGTTTAGCGAACAAATGTCATGTTGTTTCTACTTAAATTAAGTGTACTAAATTTGACAATTCATGTTGAATTAACTTAATTAGTCTTTACTGCTTGTGGCATGAGTAACATGCTACCTGATGACCACAGACTTACAACATATAAACCACATTTTAAAAATTCTAAAAAAAAAAAAAAAAAAAAAAGAAAATTTTAAAAAAAAAGTCAAATTTAACAATAAAGAAGCTTAAAGAGTGGATGAGTTCAGCTTTACCACATCAGAGGGCCATTCTCAAAGGCTGAAAAAGAGGAAAATGAAGTGTGATACTAATTGCTTCTTGTAGAACATTTCCCATCAAAAAAATCTTTATAACTTCCTGAAGCTCACGTGACTAGAGGAACGGTCATTGGGTGTATTTAAAGGGATATTCATCAGAGTAACAGATGGCTGCTGCTGCTGCTGCTGCATTTTTTCAGACTGTTTGTCATGTTAATATAACACAGGGTCTGTGCTGTCTCTGCCATATCTGGTCTGTTTTATTAGGCTGTGATAAACAGTGATAAACATGTGCATACATACCTACAACTTCATCTTAATAGGCTGATGAGTATTTTTACTCAGATATGTCAGCCTGTGGTTGACCAGAAGGCTCCAGTCCTCATAGCTTCTCTGTCCCCCAGAGAAGCTATGAGGTAAAGCATGACAGGAAGAGGTGTCTGTCTATTAGAGAAGGGGAACTTTAAACCATGAGAACAGAAGCCTCAGTTAAGAAAATAAGAGAGCCTCACGAGAAACTGAGGCTTTAAACCACAAAAGGAAATTCAAAGACAGTCTACTTCTGCTTTTATACCTCCTACAGAAGGTGAACTTGTCCTAAAACACATCATGTTAAGTCTCTTATTAAAACAATAGTTTTAAGAGACTTAAAGAAAAATTTTAGTGACTTTATGTGGTGGAAATTCCAGAATTAATGATTCACAATCAGTAAAAGTAAACTAAGTGATCAAAAGTTCGTGCTGAGGGTCACAGTTCAAGCTCAACAAAGAGAGAGGACTCAACGATTTATTAAACAAGAATCAAAATTACCAAAAAAACTCTGTAATCAGAGACCAACCAAAATTAATATTTCAGAAATACAACCCTCATTTTTAATATACTTAGCAAGATCTGTAGAAGCAATAAACTGTGCAGATTGTCTTAGCTAAATTTACTGAAGAGAGAAGGAGAAGGAAGGGGAGGGGTCTGGCTGCAGATCTTTAGTCCAGCACCTCAGAGGGGAGAGGCATGGTTCAGAGGTTGTTCTGTCAGACTGTTGGTCTATGACCTCACATGAAAATCTAGTTCCTATAGAAGACCAGAGTTGGATTATTTGAACTCCTCTCTTGCAGAAACTGGGGTCCTAAGGACTTTCTGCTGCATCAAAACTTTGTTTCATGGACACAAAGCTTCAATGGAGCAGATGAAAATCATCTTCCTCTTTATAAGTAAGTTTTGTTTTATTACTTACTGTAACTTAAACGTCTGCTGTGTTATTTCCACCGTCTCTCTTCTTTTTTTGTAGAACTAACAGCAGGGTTTTGGTTTGAGCTGTTTGAAAAACCTATAGTTTTAAAGAATATACCCACAGAACGTGAACCAGGCTGGAAAAGACTTCAAGCAGGAGTCAGAGGAAGCTCAGGAGGAAAATTTCAACAGTTTCTATCACAGAGGGTCAGAAGGCTCAGTGGTAGAGTAGTCGCCTCTCCATTGGAAGGTTGGTTTGAGCTCCTGCAGTCACATGCCGAAGTGTCCTTGAGTAAGATACTGAAGCCCAAATTGCTCCCACTGTTGGTCAGTGGTGTGTGGATGGGTGTGAATGTATTTGATAAAACCTGATGGAATCAGTGTCACCATCAGTGTCTCTGAGAGACAAGAAAAGTGCTATATAAGAACTGGTCCATTTACCATTTACCATTTACCATTTACCATTTACCATTTACAGAGTCTTTGTCTCTGTTTGCTCTGTGGTCCCAGACTTGATCTACATACACCAGTTTTATCAGCACTGCAGTGAGCCTGATGGACTGAGACATGCTCAATAAAGTTTTATAATATGATAGATATACTTATGTGTGCTGTATGTGTTAAAGTATCTGCACGAGTTATAATCAGGTATTAGGTCAGAAGAAAAAAAGGAAGAAGACACAACGAAACTAAACTACATGAAATGTAATCCAAAGCAGTGATTTCAGCAACTTGTCAAAAGACATTTTTATTTATTATAAGTAACAGTTAAAGAGGGCTGAGAAGATTACTGTGATGATATCCCTTCAAACTTTTTCCATTATGAGCAGAAATCAGAGAAAGAGCAGCTTTAGATGTTCCTCACATGAGAAAAAGCGCAAAGACAGTTGTTTAATCCTCTGTGAGAATTAAGAGAGGGAGAAAACTTTTCACACAGCTTTAATCTGAGTTCAGCCACGTTTGTAGACGTCTTAAAAACGATTTCAACTTTAGAGGAAATGCTTTTTGAGGAAGTAGAGAAACACATTTCTGAAAAATTATAAAACGTTGAAGCACTTCCTGTCTGAGTTCAGTCTCTGCAGACAGAAGAGCTGTTGGAGACCATCAGAGTCTGAACTCAGCTGTAGATTCAGACCTTCGATAGTCGATGTGACAGAAAAACAAAAGCATATAGATTCGTCAATAACACAATGCCAGAGTTTGTTTTTTGAGGATTCAATGAAATATCATTTGACATTATTAAAACCTATGGATTTTTCTTATTTTCCCTCTGATTGAGTGCTGCAGGTTTGACTGTTTTGTTTAGCTCCCAATATCTTTTTAGGATTCTATTGATTTAAAGGAGTTTCCCTCCTTAAATTTACACATTTTTCCAGAAAAATTCCAGACATCTTGCTCCTGTAATCTACCAAAATATCAGTAAAAATCAGCAATCTTATTGAATAAATATTGGTGGTAATGTTTAGAGAAGTTCAGTGGATGTTGCCTCTGAATGAAACTCAAATTTAACAAAAGGTCAGGACAATTCGACCCAACATTTTTCTAGACTGTGATAATTTCAGAACAACTTTTACTGAAACGTTCCCAATTTTTTAACAGAATTCAGCTGTTATTGTTTCCTCTTCTTGTTGAAGTGACTCTGTAGAGATCCACAGATCACGCTGATAAAAATTTCCTGCCCAATCTACTTTAAAAAAAATTGAGGCAACGTTTTGCATAATTTATTTATGTATCAAAAACTAAATTTTTCTTTCTTAAGAATACTTGATTATTTTTGTACATGAAAAAGAAAACTCAAGAAATTCAAACTTTATTTTGTTAATTAAATCTAACAAAACTAGACTTTGTACATAGAGCCTCTCTCCAACTCTGCTATCTGTGTCTGGATTGCAGGACAGGATGTTACTCCACTTAACTCTATCAGCTGTTTGGGGTCTGGTAGCTCCTCAGGCTGCTCTCAAATCAGTGCTAAGTGCAAAGTGTAATTATTTCCCCACTCTGAGACCAGATTGAGACACACACAAAACAGGTTATTATCAAAGCTGTGATGCTCTGACTGACTGTTTTATCTCTCTGTTTCTTTACAGTGTTGCTCTCATCTGCTGCTGAGGACATAAAGAGTAATCTCACACGTGTTCAGGGAGAGTCTGTCACTTTTCCTGATCCAGTGCTGAAGAAAGGATTTTTCTCCTTTGAAGGCAACACCATTGCTTCAGTGGGTGGGGGGAAACATGAGATATTAGAGGAGATTTACAAGGACAGACTTTTCTGGGATGACAAAACTGGACTCTTCACACTCAGAGGACTAGAGAGAAATGACTCTGGGATTTATAAAATTGAATCCAGAGATGGAGAAGGTGTCAGTACATATCATAAACTCACAGTGTACGGTAAGTTAGCCCTACATTACAGGTCAGTGTGTTGGTGGTAACTCTGGTTTTTCTGCATGGTTGTTGACTTAGTCCATGTGTTACTAAGGATTTTATCCCTGGATGTTTTGAGCCAAGCCTCAGAATGAAGTTGATTTTAATGAACTTCAAAAAGCACAGCCTAGCAGTCTAGGTTGTGCGCCCCACAAGCGGGTGGCCCTGTTTTTGAATCCAACCTGCAGCTTCTTTCTGTTTCTTCTGTCCTCACTCTGTCTGCTGCTCTATCCACTGCTCCAGAGAGTGGAGCTCACATTGGTGCATCCAAAAGTCTAGATCTGCTTATATACCAGTGGCGTGGCGTGGGGATTTTT
Organism: Halichoeres trimaculatus; assembly: GCF_033239565.1. Lineage (NCBI taxonomy): Eukaryota > Metazoa > Chordata > Actinopteri > Labriformes > Labridae > Halichoeres > Halichoeres trimaculatus. The sequence continues at coordinate 5,029,100 of NW_027437191.1, read as the reverse complement.
TTTGAGGAAGCCAAGTGAGACAAAGCCTCTAATCTGTATGATTTTTAGGGAGTGGGGTACATAAAAGGCTTTGTTGCAGCTTGTATATCGCTTTTTCATGTAATGGAATGACCTGTTAGAGCGCCCAGAGAGCGCTCGTTTTACTTACTTTGAACACCGACACACACCCTTTCACTCTCCCACCCTCACTCACTCATTAACACGCGTACATTGTCCTCTTGACTTAGCTTAAATGTCTTATTTATTTACTCAACCGCCTGCTCAAACGCACAATCGGCCGCTTCATGCACACTGCTAATGTGCTAATCTCGCTGATTTCATTCAGTGGCTTGATGATGATGATTCTGTGATTTGATTGGTTTGAGGCCAAAGACGGGGTGGCTTCCCTTGACACGGTCTTGGCCAATCACAGGTGAGCAGTGTCATGACCGCAGCCTCATCTGATTGGTTAATCATTCTTTTTTTTTCACGAAGGGACGCCAACTCTGCTTGGCTTCCTTGCAGACAACAGTGTGCAGTATCATATTTTCACCACTTATTCACAGCATAACATTTAGGAGGGCGCTGTTTTACACATCGTAAAATGCTCAATAAGTAGAGGAGAGAAATAAGGAGGAGATGACAGTGACGAAACACGGAAGAATTATCGAAACTGTAAAGGAGTATTTTCATTAAAACACAGCTACAGTCTGAAAAAAGTGAGGAAGCATGGCTTCCCTTGGCCTCCGGGAGAAAACGCCACTGTTATATACTGAGGTGTTTTTTCTTTATCTCAAACTATGCCCCCCTACTTTTTTTTCCTTCTCCTCCCTTCATTTCTTATCTATTACAACAGGGAGCTGCACGCTGGTAGTTTACACACTTCTTCCATTCCTGTACTCCCCATGTTACTGTGCATTTTTATGCATCTTGGAAGGGATGAAACTGAAATGTTATTTTCCCTTGGGGATCAATAAAGCATTTCTGATTCTAATTTTGATTTTTTTTTCCTCTTTTCCAGAGCCTGTATCAGCTCCAGAGGTGAGAAAGCTGAATGTGAGCACAGAGAGCTGCACCCTGCTGTGTGAGGTGCAGGAAGCTGAGGAGACCACTCTGTTCTGGTACAGAGACACAGAAATATTGAACCAGAGCAGCTTGGCTCTCTCTCTGCCTCTCACTGTGGAGGACTTCACCCCATCGTACAGATGTGTGGCAGAAAACCCAGCAGAAAATAAGACAGTTTATGTCAATGCCAGGCCCCTCTGTGATCTACATAGGCAGACAAACTGTCAGGCTCAGGAGTGCTATGGTAGGTTTTAACTTCTGAGCTGAATCCATCACAGCTTCAGTCGGACTGAGTGTTCATCTCCTCCATGAGTTTAGCTTTGTTTTACTCATGTTGGTGCTAACTGTTCCTGACAGGTGGCGCTAACTCACGGAGGTTTTTCCTGGTTCCTGCGCTCCTGTTGTGGGGAGCCGCTGCTGTTGGCTTCGCTGTGATGAGCATTAAGAGACAAAGAAAGAGGAAGAGAGACAGGGAGAGGGAAAGAGAGACTGAGGGGGCTGACCTGAACTGACGTCAGCACACACACACACACACACACACACACACACACACACACACACACACACACACACACACACACACACACACACACACACACATTTGAATTCTTGGAGTCTCATGTTTCTACCAGTTTCTAGTTCCCCCTCACGTCTCTTCAGCATGTGTGTATTTCAGTCCATGTCCATGTTTTCATCAGGGTAAACTCTTTTCATCAAGCTGTTCATTAAGTTGTTGCTGATGATTCTAGTTTCTTCTCTGGATTTTCCTGGTCCAAATACACGTTACTGACATTTTTTAGAACAGTTATACATCTCAGGAGACAGATCCTTGACTGAGGTATGGACGGTGTCCAGCTCAGAGCCTTGCAACTGCAGTTACACCCATTTGACCACCAGGTGGCAACAAAGTTACTCAGATACTAAAACCACATGAATTTTGAAGAAATAAAATCAAGAGTAATTTTAGCTCTGTTACACCCACCTCCACTGAAATTCACGCTAACGCTGTAAACACTCTAACAAAAAGAAAACACAGAAAGAGAGAGCAGCATCTTACTTTCACTACCAGCTCTGTCTACGCTCCACACAAACCACGTCCCGTACATAAACTGAAGGCCCTGACCTAGACCTTGACATACCCATGGTGAGGTTATGCATGAGATCACAGGTTGTAGCTCCAGAGGCTGGTCTACCCTATATTTCTGCTGCCATACCAGGATTTGTGTCCCTCATCTGAGTTGTAGTAGTGCTAAAGAGCTACAGGTCATGTAGCAAAGAAATAGAAACCAAAGCTTTATCTTTTTCTCTTTTCCAACCACACATTCTATGTCTCCTTTCTGAAGCGTCAACATCAATTTATCTGCCCTTTAAAATAAAATAATAAGACAAGTTGTGTTAGCTCCGCTTGGCAGATAAGCAGTGGGAGGATATAACGAGGATTCAGTTACCGTTACATATTACAGACATGTCTAGGTTTCCATTCAAGTCAATCTGTCAACTTACACTGGGTCTGCTCCGTTGTAGTCCAACCACAAGGCTGGTCCACCAGGTTGCAGGTAACACTCCATCCTATTTTTGCCAATCTGGTAAAAGCCTATGCCTGGCTGGTAGCTGATAGCCTTAGTCTCGGCCTGGCTGTTAATTGGTTTCTTGGATCCTGATACAACTCATACCTTACCACACTCACACTTGAAAAAAACAGCAATTTAGAGTGAGGAAATACTGAGGAATTTTTGAGGGTTTTGACTGACTGACAATAGATTCACGACAGCACACGTCTCACAGTAGCCAGGTTAGCGGAAGTAAAAGCTGTGTTAGCTGGTGAATCTCATTGGTACAACACTGTGGCTTATAGAAAAAAAGTCCTCAATACTGGCCTTTAGGAAATAATTAATTATTGGATGTAAAACTCTAAAGTGAAACTACCAGATTTTCATTTCACAGTTAATTAACATACCTTTATGAATTCACAGATGAAAGTTTGAAAACAGAACATACTGTGTCTTCAGTGCTGCCTCCCAGTGGCAGAAAAGATAAACTCCACTCTATCAAACAGATCGCAGAATACAAAGGTTGATATGCATGTTTCTTTATTTCATAAAGAGAAATGGTGTCTAGACAAAAAAAGTCATTTATAGAACACTAGCAATTGAAATGAATGAAAATGGGGTTTGCACAATACCGTATTTACAATGGTTATTAAGTCATTTTAATTAATTAGGGTCATGTAGCATTTAAAAATTATAAAGGTAAGAACTCTTAGTAGAGAATAAGCAAATGACAGCTATTTCAAATTGACAATATTAACACAAAACAGTCATCTAGAAAAATGAAAGAAAAAAACAACAACTTGAACTACAAGCTTAAGAGCTATTACATTAAAAATGATGCACCAAAATCTACTAATACAATAATCCATATAATCTGTGTAAAAAGCATGTAGAAAAAACACCTGATGCAGTTTGCTGATACAGTCATTGACCAGTTATGAGAGGTATGAAGGATTTCACAGGTAGATAAGTGTGAGAAAGTCCGCACTGGTGACTCAGGGATGGGGGCCCGGGGCCCCTGCATACACTCACTTCATTTGAATGTGAACTATGGCCTCTGCAAGTTCTAAGGCAAATATCGGAGGTGCACTTGTATCCATGCTGACCCATCCCAAAAGTTGAATTAAAGACAAGGTGAGAAAACTCATTCTTTGTCTCTTTACACAACAGAACTGACCATCAGTTTAACATGGCAAACATTTATCAAACATGACACCTATTTGTAAACATTTCCATTTTCAATTGGACTTAATGATCTCAGCCTGCGCATTCAACCAGGATACCAGATTTTTTTTTGTTTGTTTTTCTGTTTTTTTTTTCAGAGAAAGGCATGTTTTTGTTCATATTCTTTGACAGAACTACCTTTGGAGTCGAAAAAGCCAGTGTTTGTTTCAGAGAAGCAGCAACGAAAAAAAAAAAAAGCAAAAAGGTGTTCAATAGTTCAGGTACAGATTACAGCAAATAGTTTTCTTACTTCAATTTGCTGAGATGGCATCAAAAATAAAGTTTGGCCTTTATATGCTAACCTGGTGGACTCCTCATGTCCTGGTATCAAATTTTGTTTAGGTATTTATGCATAGAAATAATTATCTGTCGCATCAGTTTAAAGCTGCACTGAGCTGCACAATTGATATAACAAAAATGGATCCGATGAATGTGTGGATTTTTTTTTTTTTTTTTGCAATAGACCAGCAGAGAAATAAGTTTTTATGACCAAGATGTGTTGCAAACAATATACAAAAGTAAGCGTTTGGGGTCTAACCAGTGCTAAACAGCAGACAAACAGTTAGCTACTGGCTTGTGAAAACTACTGGAGGTGTTTTTCTAAAGAAAAAGATTTAAAAAAGAGCAGTTCTTAGGTGTACATTCATCAGATGGACACAAACACAACAGTGGAATAAATGTGGGAAACTGTGGATTTTAAAGCCACTGTTACATGTCATGTCTGAGATGTAATATTCTGCTGCCCCCAAGTGAAAATAAATATCCACTGCAGCTTGAAGTTTTCTCTATTTTGAAAGGGTTATTTTATAAATCTCTCAGACAATGACAAGAAAATAGTATGGGTCAGAGTTAAGGGCAGGTTTCTTTTTTTTTCCACACTGGGGCAATAAATTGTCAGTTCACCAAAACCACAACAGTAATCATAACTTCTCTTGAAGACTGAATGTGCAGGAAAACTTTTCATTCAACAAAACTTAAGAAACAAATCTGAATTAATATTGTGTTCAAACCAAATACGAGTTAAAGATGCAAATGGGGTGGCACAGATTTGCGCGAATGAAGCGAGTAATGCGTGCAAAACTGTGCCACAAATTGGGAATTGGGATTTGTTTTTGATAATCAAAACTCAAACTCAAAACTGTAAAACTTTTATCTTTTAAAGAATCTTGATTTTCTTCTTAAAATTCAGAATCAATTTCATTGTAATATGGTAAGAATTACTGAGTCGATCATAAAATTCTTATAATCCCTCAATTGCAAATTCCATCTGAAAAAAATCTTCATCTGTCTTTAATACCAGCACAATGACCTCACCTACTGTTAAGTTATGGTAAGGCAGGGGTTCTTTCTGATTTACTTTTACACCAAAACTATTTTCTGTATTTTTTACACTGTAAAAAGGATGCTATAAATTTTACAGTAACTTACTGCCAGGAAGGTGCTATACGACTACAACATCTTTCCCCTCACATCCTTTGGTGTTTTCATTAATACACTGAAAAAACATTCCCAGTAAGTTATAGTTGATATTACTGTAGAGTACAATAAAAAAACTGTTGTGGTGTAAATATTATATTTCTTAGTTTTAGTAATTAAAATGCCTTAATTGTCATACGCTGAAGAGAAGTGGAAGTTAAACTGTCATTCATTTGTTTTGGTGATTTGAGTGAACTGACCTCTGTCCAAAAGTGGAAACTGGGAGGCTGCCATAACCTCTCTTTATATATGGTTAAAGATGCATTTAAATTACGTGCAACACAGGTCAAAGAGCTTACAGGTCTGGCCAAAAAGCTTTTCTGACTGGAGATTTAGCTTCAGTTTGATGTACTGTATCCTTGTCTAGGCTATTTGTGAATCTAAGGGTTTTTTACGTTGCACTCTCAAAGATTGAAGAGAAATCCTGCAAACAAAAAACAAGACTGAGAAGTATTAAAAGCAACATCTGCAGAGACACTCAGGGGCCTTTGACGCAACAATTTTTGAAAAAAACATAAAACTTCATGAATCGTTTACCTCCAGACAGACCAAAGAATAGAGTTGGTGCTCTCTGATTGAACACCAGGCTTTCTTAATTTAACACAGAGCAAAAGAAAAAGTAGCTGAACAAAAAACGAGTTGCATAACATTTGCAGAGATGAAGCTTATGTCATGAAGAAAAAGTTTCAGTTTGTGGCTTGAACCTGGCCGACTCTCCACTTGATGCTGTAAATACTGTTTAGCTCCAGTAAAAATGCAGAGAGCATAAATAGAAAAAGGACTGAACCAACACTACTGCGCTGTGCCACCATGTGTGTGCTAAGTGTGTGTGTGTGTGTGTGTGAATGTGTTGTATCATTATATGTGAGTGTGTATGTTTGTGCAGGTTTTAATGTACTCTACTAAGTACTAAATAGGGACAGGTCTTTTGACGATTCAGAGACAGATTTATAAAACACACTCAACTCTGTTTGGCTGTAGAACAGAAACAGTCTGAGATCATATTTTAAACTACATCTAAAATTCACTTTGAGTCAGGGGTGGTAGGAAGGGTGGACTTAAAAACATGTTCAAACTTTAACGCCCCAATATCTGATTTATCATCCCAAATACACTTTATGTAGGTTTGATTATGATTTTTACATTTTCCTTGAAAATTTGCTTTAAATGAATTAGACACTTTTGGGCTTTAGAGGGAGTGTCATGGTGTGCGGAAAACCCTTTTGTTAGCTTATTCACACCATTTTTTCCTTTTACACCCAGCTACACAGGGTTAGCTACTTTTTAAAAAGACTTGAAGTTTCCATTACAACACTTGCTCTTAGATTTAAAACCCTGTGTAATTTGATTCAATGGGAAAAAAAGGGGGAGTGCTAGTTTGTCACTTTGCACAAAGTTGTTACATACTATCATTGAAACGTGGTTGTTCAGTTGCCAACATGCCGGAAAAAAGAAAGCAGGAAAAGAAAGTTTGGCACAAATAAGTGAAAAAAAAAAGTTTTAATTAAACTTCCTTGTGGTTTGATGATGTAGCGCTTAAATCCACTCAGCAATCATTCTTTGTTCATCCTCTGTTAGCACAACATAAAATGCTATGTTAGCTAGTTCAGGTTTGGATGTATGAACTGTTTTGATATTTCTATTATGTTTCACTCTATATTTGATCATGTTCTATTGATACAATCAGCAACAATAAGTTAATTCCTTTAAAATATGAAAAGCAGAACAGTAAAATTTTGGTTTGTCTGCTCAGGCTGCTACAGTCCATGGTAACTTGAAAGTAGCGCCTTCTCTCTGCTTCTTTTCTCATAGCCTTTTCTCTTAAATGGATACATGTTGGTTGTTATCCTCAAGAATATCTCTTTAAAAAGGATTTAGAAGGTAAAAACAAAGAAATGCTATAATAATTAGCAGTTAGCTCCTACCTTACAAACTGCTAATTATTTTATATTTTATCACTGAGGGTTTATTATTTCAAGAGCAAGTACTGTAGTGGATTCTCACCAGTCAAACTTTCTTAACGAATAAACAACTTCCTGAACAAGAAAGAGCTAGGTAGTAGAACTGCAGCTAGCCTCGTATGAGAATTAGCTTTCAATTAAGCTAACAGGAGGGGCTATAATGGATTGAGGCTTTAAAGAGTGATGAATACAGCTTTACATTCCAATTAAAATCCACCTGTTTCACACAGAACCAGCCTCTAGTGAGGCTCGACTTGATTCAGCTTGTTTTATACATATAAATTTTAAAATGATCATTTAAAAAGCTCCAGAAAGAAGTCACGAGGCAAACAGAAGCTAAAGACAAACTAACTAGACTTGTAGCTACAGAGAGCATGCATGCACATCACAAAGCAGGATGTTCAAACAAATGCACAGTAAGGGCAAACTTCTAAATATCTTATATGATTGTTACTTAATCATTTGGACAACACATATACTTGTTTCACGTCAAAGGAAATATGAATAAGCTTATTGGATTTCTAAAGAAATACAAATAAACAATCTTATTCTAAAACGTTAGCTTCCTTTTGTGTTTCTGATACGCCTTTTTCACATAGATCACTTTATGGTCTATTGATTTTAACATTAAACATGACGTTTCCTCTTTAAGTGCCGAATTAAGTGCTCCAGTTTCAGACTTTTAGGGGGCTAACTGAAGTGCTGGCTTTGAGTGTTAGGGGGCAGAAACAAAGTGCCGGGATTTAGTCGATTTCCTTTTCGTATAAGAATTTAGTTTAAAAAAAGTTGAAGCATCTGTCATTTTATAGCTCTATCTGAACATCAACTGGATACACTGAAGAAAATCTAAAGCATGTGTACACAGTAAGCATATTTTAAATACTGATAAGAAACAAGATTTCCTCCAAAACACAAGGCAGAGCTCGACTTTTCACATTTAAAGAGGAGTCAAAGGGGAGCTGGCCTGAGCCACGCTTTCAAAAAACACGTCTTGAATGTCTAACTTTTATACATGCATGGGGCTCAAAACTCTGTGTTGACGCGTGTGTCTGTATGTTCTGTCACATGTGTGTGTCTATGTGTGTGTTCGAGCTGATTTCCTGAGTTTAAGAACACCCGCCGTGATGGGGAGCATTCGATAGGCAGGACAGGAAACAGCAAAGCAAAGATTTTTCCCTTAGAAAAAGGTGCTTGATATAACCCCGGTGAAAAAGAAACATCTACGCCTCTACCTGTACAAAATCACTGTTACAGTCATCATGCTCCATACTATGTACATTTCTGCCAAACAAGCACTTGAAAGTCACCATCACAACATCCAAATACAATGGTATTGCTGATGAGTGGGAAACAAAAATAGCCATTTCACCGCCCGCAAAGACCTTTTTTTTACCTTTCAATTCAGTGCTGAGGAAGGCAAAGGAGGAATGTTTTTAGTTACAAAGAAGTTCTCCTGTACAGAAATACAACCGTGAGACGCTTGAAGACATTTTTGCATATGAACACTTTACAGCCCGACTGCATCCCTCGCGTACAGAAGCTGTATTCTCATTTTCATGAATTAGGTTGAACATTCAGAGGATTTTTTTTCTTTCCTGAGTTTGAATTGCTGTGACAAAAAGGGCCACTGAGATAAATAGTGAAAGAGGAACCACAGACAGAGCGCGGGAGGAGACAGAGAGAGGTAGAGTAGAGATTGATAGGGACAGAGTGGGAAGAGAAGAGCAAATGTGAAAGAGAAAAAGGCAGGAACAGAGAGACAGAGAGCTGCTGCTGCTGTTTAGGTCCGATGAGGTTTGACTTTGAGTTGTGATGTGTGGAGATCAGAGTCTCCGCTGCTGCCGGGGTGAGTTTAGCACCATTGTAAGGGTTTGGTGAGAAGTTCCCACTCTGTCATGGTAAAAGGAGAATACCTGGAGAACAGTATTGCTGCTGTTAAGACAACTTTAGTGTCAACCATTCAAAATAAAAACAGCACAAAAAGACATAAATACAAACAAAGCTTGTTTTTTTTTCAGTGAACACTGGCGGAGGCTGACCGTCTCAACAACCCAGAGCGAGGGTTTGTCAGAAGATTAAAATTAAATAATAAAAAACATCAAAACAAACACAGAGAACTACTTAGTGCAGTCCTTCCTCGGCTGCTCGTCAGTTGTACATTTTTCAGTCATTTCCTGGCAGAAATCTACCGTCACTGCCTGGTTGGACTTCTCCACAGACAGCCCTGACTTTGAGAACAAGCTGGCGTCCTGGCCGTCCATTTCTCTGTCCGCCCCGTTCCTGATGGCCGAGTCCGGCTCGCTTTCTGAGGGGCCGGGCGAGCCGTGGAAGCTGGGCTCCGGTGTGGCTGAACCCGAGCGGGTGGTGAGGTCGATGCTGGTGGTGGTGGCGTTGTTGGTGTTGGTGGTGGTGAGGCTGAGGGGGGCCGGTTTGGGCTGGTGGGCGGTGTTGTTGTTGTTGTTGCTGGCAGTGGAGTTGGCGGGCCGCAGCACGGGGCAGTAGTGGTGTAGAGACTGGACCTGCTCGGGGCTCAGCTGCACGTCCCGGCACACCTCCTGGGAGAGGCAGGAGAAGTTCTCCCACAGCTCACCCATACAGGCCTTCAGCTGGTTCCTCTCCGTCAGCAGCTTCTCCTTCTCATGGACCTGTCACCAAGCACATGAAGCACACAAACATATGAAAGGTGAACTTGGTTCATGTTGTATACATAAGGACAAGCTCTCCTACCCAACATACTCATGATATGCCTTCTATTCAAATATATTTGTGTCCAGCGCCGCCCCTCTCTATATGCAAAACATGCACTGCGCAAAAGGCTCCACAACCTATGGGGCCCAATATTACATGAGGGGGTGCATTATCTGCAAATCTGCAAACAGTGTGCATCGATGTGGACTGTTTTGATTTGACATTTGCATTTCAGCCCTCTGTTATAAAACAAGTTAGACCGGCCCACCCTGTGATTGGCCCACTTTGTGGGATCATGCTTCCTGTACTTACACCTCTAGGCTTGTAATAATAACTGCATGATAAACTGCATCATGTATCAGTGTCAGCGTAATACGTTGCAAGAGGCTCCATGACACTAAGGAAGCCTCAGGGGTGTAGCTACAATTAGGCAAACACAGGCAGTTGCCTGGGGCCCCAAGATTCCCAGGGGCCCCCAAAGCATCTCTTAAAAACTGATTTATGAAGTTCTCTTCAATTGAAAGCATTTCTTTTTTCTAAATCTTACTTCACATGCTTCAAAATTAGTGCTGCACGATTTGGGGAAAAGGTGCGATTTGCGATTAGGTGGACAATATTGCGATTGCGATTGTGCTTGCGATTTAATAAAAAAAGTTGTGTCATGACGAGTCTACAGACTTGCTTGGTTATCATGGAGAAAAATCTGAATTGCATGTGCTGTCATTGCGATTGCGATAATCGTGCACCCCTATTCAAAATACATCAAAAGGCTTAATCTTTAATGATGGTTTTGGGTACTCCCCCCCATTCTTATTCAATGGGCTATTGCATGTTACAACACATCTGAAAATTTGATTCAGGAAGAAAGTGGTAGAAAACACTTTTTTTCCAATTTTTTTCTTATTTTCAACCAAGTCGGAAATAAAAACAATGTTGCTCTGAGATCTGAGATAAACATATAAGAGTTTTAGGATTTTAAGGACTTTATCTAGACCAGGAAACAGGATCTTTTTCTCAAAATCAAACTTTTTGAGTTGGTGATAAACATTATTGCACAAAATCTCTTTTTTGGATACATAACTCACTGGACAGGAGGTCAAATAAAAATACATTAACTTTAAAATAATAGCACCAAAAAGTATGGTAACTGTAAATATCACCTCTTTCAGTAGATTTTTTCTAGTTTTATGTTGTGCTTGATATTTATACATTTTTTCTTTACTAAATAATTGTTTTCAATATTTACCTATTGTAATGTTTTTCACTTCATACTTTCTTGTTTGTTACTGTTACTCTGTAAATTCCCCCACTGTGGGACAAATAAGCTGTCAATTGACCATAAAAGATTTCAAATCCAGGACAAAGTGGACTAAATTATGTGTTCACTTTTTTCAAAATCAAACTAAAGTACAGAACTTGAGGAAATGCATTTAGTTGCGTTAAGTTACCATGTACAAGATTAGCACTGTCTCATGCCTTGATTCTCAGAAAGACAGTGGACCCAGGGAAGGCCAGTCTAGCTCTGAGGAAGATGAGTTAAGATGGAGGGCCCCATTAACTGGGTTTGCCTTGGGCCCCCAAACAACTAAATACGCCCCTGGGAAGCCTTGCCCAACAGTGGAGGGTAACCTCAATCCTTCAGGCAGAGTGAGATTTGGAGGTTAAAAAACTTTCTATCTTGAATACTTTGTAAAAAGTATAGAAAAGCTCAAGCTCAGCTCTTGCTTTTATTTTATTTTTGTGTTCTCCTACTGTACACTCTGAAATGCCACTCATAAAAACTCTGTTCCCTTTCTCTTTGTTTATTACTTATTATTTTTATAATTTTATTCATCATCTGATAAACTCACCGATAACAGCTGTTAGTGAATTGTTGTTATAAAAATGTCCAAAAATGTCCTGATCTTCACTCAGTCACACCGTTACCGCTCGCCAGGTTTATCACTGTTTATGAGTGGTAAACATGCACAGTTGACATTGTTTGATGGGGTTTTCCAAGAGGTTCACCTGAATTATGCCATAATCTGCACCTGCATCTCTTTCATGGTGTAATAAGTCAACTGGAAGATTATTCGTTCCTGTTTCTTTCTTATGTGTACTCGCTGCTCCACACTAATTGTCCCATGAAGGATTAATGAAGTTGTCTGAATCTGAATCTAAACCTGAACTGCCCTCATGTCTTTTAGAGGAGCATTGCAGACCCACACTGACACATCAGCTCAAAAGTATGTGGTGCTCATCACTGGATCATCCACTACAGAGTAAGGACAACACAGAAGTATAAACCAGGCTTCAGGAGGGATAACAATCAGGCTGCAGTTACAATCATATTCCTACAGAGGGGGACAGGCCTTCTGTCTATGAACAGAGGATTAAGGAGGATTGAGCCAGAAAAAAAGTTTTTCTGAAGTTTCCTTTTATTTTAGTCTTTTAAATCAATTTAGTAATCAAATATATAGTGAAGAGGATTTAGCTGCAATATTTCCAGAATCTTAGACAGAAATTAAAAAATCCAATTTTTTGGTCAAACACACAAAAATAAAGTCTTGTCTGCAGGTTTGGGGCAGAGCTTTATAAACTGTACCTATAAACTCTGGAGAGTACTGGATCAGGCTTTAGGTCTTTCTTCCTGATTAAAATTAGGTGTGTAAAAGGAAAGATGGTGTCTCACAGACAGATGACAGCTGAAAAGAAGTTTGTACATAAAATATTCAACCCACCAGTTTCCTGATCTCACACTCCAGGTTCATGATGCAGTCAAGCTTCCTCTTGCGGCAGCGCTGCGCAGCGATGCGGTTTTTGCTCCGCCGCCTCACGTCATGGATAAACTCAAGCTGCTCCGAGGTCAGTTTGTGCATCTTCACCAACATTTGGAAGTCGTTCCGTGGAAGATTCGTGATTTGATCAACAGGGAAAGGCAGCTTCACCTGGAGCAGAAAGAAAACAATGTGTATTAGCATCATGTGGAGAGGAAACGGCCCTCAACATCTCCACCCTCTGTCCCTCTGCATTCTTAGAGACAATCATGCCTCCTGCTGTTGACATTGGACTTCAAAACTCTGTATCAGAAACAAATGTGTGACATCACAGACACTGTATTTGTATAATGAATACTACACTGTAACAAATGACTGTAAATTTATGACGAAACTTCGGGGTAAAATCCTATTCTGGTTAAATCCAGGACAACCCTGTATAATAACAGTATTTACTCTACCATGGAGTCAAGGAAAGAAAACAGTCATTACTTGTATTCTTTGCATTTTGGGAACAAGAAGGTGAGACCACAGCTTGAAAGGAGAATGGAGTTGAAGTCAGATTGTTAGCCAACTCCATCCTGAAAGTAAACAGGTGAGTGGCTGCTTTGCTTTTTAGAACAGGTAAAAACCATCACTTCATCAGTTTGAAGTCATTTGTAAGATTAGCTTTAGCTGGAGTTTGTCATGACACACAAACACCACAGGCTCACATAAAGAGTCAGTTCTTTTCCAGCTACTGTAAGAAAAGTACGTACAAATATGCTCCAATGTACTGTAATACGATCACAGATTTTTCTGGATGGCCTTTTTACAGGAAGATCATCTGTTTTTAATTCACATGTTACATTGTGCTGCTGCGCCCCATTCCCTCCTCACTCACGGTTACAATAATTGTTCTATTTTTACTGTTCTTTGACCTACGTCAGATTTTTAAAACCATCAAACTTCAAACAGAACACACCACTCCTCTCCTGGAAGTACTTTCCTCTTGTTATCCTTCATCAGTTTGTGTCCTCATGTTTCACACACTTTAGCCCCTCCCAGCTGGTTAGCAAACACTGTAGAATTTTTTTTTTCTTTTTTTTACCGTAATTTTGCAGTAAAGTAATTTTTGTTGTGACTGCCTTTTTTTAACCATGAGTGACAAGGAAACAAAGTGGCCATGAGACCCTGGTGTACTGTAGGATACGTGGGAGAGGGTGCAGACTGTCTTTGCTACACATGGCATGGACTGGCTTTCTATGTTCCCTATAGGTCCAGATGAGCTGTGGCAATGGCAATCAATGTTAAAACGAATGGCAATATACTGGCAGCAGGGTTGGCAGTGTTTTCTTCATACTTTAATCCAATATACAGTATCATACTGTAAAAATAAATTACAGTACATGCACTGTAAAATAACTGGCCATTTTTGCTGCCAGCACCTTACTGTTTTTTAACAGTGATATTTTATACAGTTTTCCCTGCAGGACCAGCTTGTTGTAGGGCCCTATCCCAAGTGCAGGTGTCCCCCCCTTAAAACCCTTTATCCTGCACTTTTAACCGCAATTTGCGTACCTAGCTTTTTTTAAAGTTATTTTTGGGGATTTCAGTGCCTTTAATAATAGAGGAGAGGACAGGGGATAGAGTTGGAAAGGGGCTGAGAGTGGGGAATGACATGTAGAAAACAGGCCACGAGCTGTACTCAAACCCAGGCCACCCGCTCCAGGGCGAACCTCATGGGGCGTGACCTAAACCGCTCGGCCATCTGCGCCCCCGAAACAAGCTACTTGATTCAGATTATTGTTTTTGGAGAGTAATAGCAAAACAAAAGCAGGATTAAGGATTATTTGACCAGAACATGCACTGCTGAAGAGGTGTTTTCAGAAATGTTTGCGGTTTTCTAATCTGAAATCATTCTGATAAAGTGAAGTTAAGAAACTTGATTAAAGATTGAGGTCATGTCCACACGTAGCCGGGTATCTGGGAAACCGCATATATTTTCATACATTTATGCCTGTCAGCCACAAGAAACCAGTTTTAAGTCACTACAAACAATGTTTTCTGACAACTTCGGCCAAAGCAAAGATTTTGGAAACCTCCAGTTTTGTGGTTTCATGTAGACGCAGAGAATCTGAGTTTTTGGTTTTTAAACGTCACAAATGACGGGGGTTCATGCTGATTGGGTGGCAGGGGTTTTACATCTGGAAAAAAAAACACTACCCATTATGGGTTTAGCATGCTTCGAGTCCCTCTTATTGGTAGATTTTCCTGGTACATGTGGATGAAAGTATTTTTAAAAACAAATGGGAGGTGTTCGTTTTTGAAAAATCCCGGCTACATGTGTAGCAGTACCCACTATTTTGTCTGAAATTCAGTATGTAGACGCCAGTATGCGAAAAACTTGCAAAATCTGCAGTATACTAAGAATCCTCGGATGTCCAACTGATCCAGGAAAATGTCTCACTATGCAATGGACCAGTCTACCTGGCATACTGTTTTCCACAATGCACGGCTCTAATGCTGTTTTATACGGGAGGCAGGTTTCGGTGAATTAGCGCCATCTACTGGAATGAGTCGGCATTATAACTACAATACAACAGCACTAACGTTAGACGGTCCTTGATATAGAAGTGAAGTGATGAGAAAGAAACACCAGTAAATCTCATCACTTCTAGTTATAAAGGGGGCGTCTACTTCTACAAATTCATTAAAGCCCATTTAAACCAATAATTACCTTTATTTTAACCATACTTGGATTATGCGGAAGTGGTTTTTCCATCAGCTGTAAAATTAAAAATTCAATCCCTTCCAGATTTTTTTAGATAAACCACACAGCTTTTGTGTAAGATTTAAAATCAAATATGACGTTTCTGCAGTGGTATTATTAACAAAGTAACAGAACAGTCAGACCACTACATGCAGAAGCAGTAGGCAGTATGCAGTGTAGTGTAGTGGGCGGTTTGCAAAACAGCCTCTGTTACTGATGTAAGACAGGTGCAACAAAGGAGTTGTTGATTGTTTTTGCTTTCTGTAGTGTAGTTACTTAATTCAACCACAAGATGGCAGTACAGCACTGCTCCACACACCTCACCAAACAGGCTACAGGGAGCCTTCCTACGCCCGCCGCGTGTTTAACATGGAGCACATTTTCAGGCTGAGGGGAAAAGGTGATGCAAGAAAGGAGTCCCTCTCCTCCATCTGTCGCCCGGCACCTGGAGAGCTGCCAGGAGGACAGATTGAGGGGGCAGTGACTCCAGACCTGATCCAAATCAGTGCCAGGTGATTTCTGAGGGCATGGATGTCTGTAGAAAAAAGCAGCAGGCCAGTCCTGACGATCTGCAGAACAAAAGAGCTGCTGGAAGAAATGCCGCGCAGTGTTTGGAGGAGGAAAAGCAGAGTGGTATGAAATGAGAATAAAGAACCCATGGAGGGTGAGCGTGTTTGTTTGCTCAGTTTTGAGAGCAACAATAAGTCAGCCTCTCTCCCTCAGGTGATGGCAAACCTTATGATAAGCACATCACAGGCACATCCACCCCAGCGGTATCTGTGTGCACCAGGGAGCCGTAGCTTCAGGCAGCGAGCGGAGCGGTGGAGGAATAACAAAGAGCCAGAGGAAGACAGCCGGAGAGCTGGCAGAGATGAGAGGATCTGCAGCTCTCTTTCTCCTCTCCTCACTCACTCATCCTCCCCGTGGCTGCTTCAGGAGGAACAAAGTCAAACAAAGGAGGAAGAGGAGCAAGCGTTGTGACTTCTCAGTGTACCTGACTGCTGGATGGTCCCCTGAGACCCCAAACGGCTCTGACTGCAGGCAGAGGCTGCAGCACAGGCAGCTCAGCTCTGTTTCTGCACAAAGAGGCAGAGTGGCGTCACCTGGTGTAAGCGAGCTCTCACGGGGATAAAACAAGGTGACTACTCATGACACAGAGCTGACTGAAGAGCAAATCTAGACGTCAATCTATCCCTGAGAGAGAAAATGGCTTGAGTTTCCTCATTAGGAGTGCAGCCCTCTGAGCCGCCAGGAGCCCTCTCTCTCATCTCAGCTCGACATCTGCATGCAGACACATGAATTAATGATGGGCCGAGCTTTCAAGGCCACACTCTGCTCTCTCTGTTTTGCTAGGGCATGACAGCTCCAGCCTCAAAGAGAGGCGCGGGGAAGCTATAAAACATCAGTGCGAGCTGCCAGCTTCATCTAAAGCAGGGCGAGAGATGACTTTGTTTGTGATCAGATCGCTCGTGCAGCTTCGCGAGCAGCGGTTACAGAAAGTGTGAGCACTCAGCTCTACGGGATCGGAACGCTACGGGGAAGGAGACGCTGTGACCTTGTGATGGTTTCTTTCTGCCCCTCATCCACCAGCCAGTGAGACACAGGGGACGGCTAAATTTAGCCGCTCTACTACGAGAAACCAGTTCAGCAGCAGAGCTGGGATGACAGAGTACACTTCACTGGTGGTCATAAATTCACAGCCAACTGTTCTGGATTTATATTTCTCTCTGTCTCTGGGTCATTATCCTGCAGATGGAGGACAGAGAGAAAACTAGGACTCATCTGTCATTAGAGCCACTCTGGGTCTCAGCTCTGACATTGAGCAAGTAGAAAATAGAAACATGTTTTCACGCCTGAAAGTCAAGCCGAAGAGGGTTTTTAAAGAGGGGATGAAACTCAGGCAGTTGAGCTTTTGTAACTAATACTTACTAACACTGGGTCTGATTTGAATCGATCAGGTCTTCTCATCACTCATGTTTTCATTCTTTCACGTTGAGGTCTCATCAGATGAGTGATGAATTACATGAATTTAAAGTTGCGACACTACTTGCTTTGTTTGCTTAATTGAACAAATCCATTAGACATCTGATGGATGCGCAGATCATCTATCAGTCCAAGACCAACTCTGGAAGTCTGTGCAATGTTCAAATAAGGTCCACTCATTGGACGTCTGACCATGACCCTTCTTGGACGTTAATATGAAGTTTATCATTTAAACGTTGACTTTTTGGAGGTCAAGTGGACGTCTAAGGAGTAAGTAAGCGAGTGAGCTCACTGAGCAAAGAGACGTTCAAAGGACGTCATTTTTTACATCCAACTTCGGTCTCCTGAAGGTCCAGACTGCTACTCCAAGACGTCTTTTTCCAACATCTACCGGAAGTCCATTTATGACGTTCACAGTACCTCCCAAAGAATGGCCTTTCAAACTAATATTTTGTTAGTGCTGTGTTTTCCTGTGGAGGTTAATTTTCCTGTAGCCTCATTTTGCTCAGCAGCAACTTTAAAGTGGAAATGTATAACTCCTCTGTTTGTATTTACAGTTACCATCTGCTGCTGAGAAAATCAAATGAAGCTACAGGAAAATGAATCAGAACAGCATGACACCTTCAGAAACTGGACTACGGTTACACACAATAACCAGAAGGAGTATAAAAACAATGAGAATGACTAAAATGGCTGCAGTGGCAGCAGCAGTGACAATAGCTTGAGTTGTAAAAACTTTGTTTGTCAAATTATTATGGCTGTCAGTTAATACTAACAACTTGACTCAAATTAGCGTAACCATCTTTGAGGTCTTGCAAAAATGAAGGCGTGAGCTCTTTGTGCGACTGCAGCGAGTTAACACACAATCGTGGTGTTTAAACCAGAAAGTGAAATAATGTTACTTATGCCTAATGTGAACACAACATCAACAACAATCTTCACTTAGCAACTACTCTTCAAAAAAACAACTAGGGACAAATCGAGCTCCATGGGTCCCTCCAGACCACTCATAGGCAGCAGTCCCTCCCAGCTGCAGCCAGAGCAGACGACTGCAGGCCAATGAATCATGCATGTGCCCGTCTCTCCTAGGTCACTTTGCTGGTCCCAAAACCAGATACAGGAAGAGGGTCGATATACATACATACTGAAAAGTCCATTTTTAGTTATGAACACAGTGTGTAATGTTTTACATGATTTCTGTAACACAATGTTATTCCTCATACCTCCAGGGTCCATTACATGTAAATTGATTATTATGCAAATTGAGTGATGCTGGCATTTAGTGACTTACAGCAACTTCTAGGACAGCCAATAGCGACTGTCATTACTGAGGAGCTAACAACCCTGTTCCTACATATCCCTCCCCACTCTCAGCCCGTCTCCTGCTCTATCTACTGCCCTGTCCTCTCTGAATGAAGGCATAAAAAGACCCAAAAACTACTTCAAAAAAGAAAAAGTCGTCTTTGTTTCTCCTGTTTCTCCTCAAACACTAACTCTACGCTACAGTCCACTGAATTATTTCCCATCATACCTTGGGTGGAAAATGAAAAGCAAACCAAATGATGAAGCAGAGACAAAGGCACCATTTTGTTCCAGGGGCTCTTGAATGTGAAGCGGTTTATCTGCTGATCAAGACTCAGTTTCCCATGAGCATCATCAACCACTGACATAGAAACGTGACGCTAATCAAGGCATGCTTTTGTTTTGTGGGGCAGACCTTTTTTTTTTCTTTTAACTCTACTCTTTTTGCACAAGACAACTTTTCCCAGGATGCAGAGCTATGAGGTAATGTTCTTTTTTTATTTACAGTTATGTGGCTTTAGCTATAGCTACTGTTTGTTTGGTTGGAAAAAGTATTATCACAAACAGCTTAACCCATGTTTTAGCTGGAGCTCTTTCACTCTCATGTTATCTTTCTTCTACTCTTCTGTCCTTTTCCTGTCTGACAGTTTGGCTCCATTGCTCAGCATCACTACAAAATAAATCACAGAAATTATTTCCACCAGAGAAAAACACAGATATCTCTTCTTACACTAAACTATGTCAGCCAGCGTGATGTCATTGAAGGGACTTTCAGTCGATGTGCCGTACGTGAAATTGTGTTCTCTATGGAAAAGCCGCACTGAGAAATAGAATTTAGAAATAACACATTTTAGAGCTAATAATCTTATTTTAAATCATGGATTATGAACCAGCAAATATATAACAGTGAGGCTATTTTAAGACCACTTATGGAGACCAGTTAAGTATCTCTGTGTTCACTTCTAAAGTGTTCCAACTCAAGTCTGCAGAAATGTTGAACTATCCCTTTAAAATAAAGCCTGAAGATGCAGCTTCACCACTTTGATTTCACATTTGAGGAAATCCCTAATCTGCTTTCTTTCTGGGAGTGAGATATCACTCAGCATCAGTTTCATAAACGCAGAGCTGGATGTGCTTAGCCTAGCTTAGCATAGAAACTGGAGATAGACTCAAAGAGCTTAAGTGAAAAAAGCTTATTCACTGAAAAGAGACGCTCAGACTTGTTAAGTAGGACATTTTGCAGTGTGTGTGTGTCTCTGTGTCTGTGCGTGTGTGTCTGTCTGGACAGCTTGCAGCAGGTGGAGACCTCAGGTGAGTCACGCCTGCTTGGATGACCCTGACTCTGAGGGTCATGGTGCTCTGTGCTCACCTGCTGTCTTCTGACCTGCTTCTGAAGCTTTAACTCACTCCATTCACAGAAAAGCTGTTTCTGTCTTTTGGCAGCCTTTCAGGAGAAGATGCTTTCTCCTGACTATCTGGGATTTCAGTGTTGAAATTTGGCTGAAAAAGGTGAAATCAGGTCTGACCGCTGAATGCTTCTCATAACTGTAACCACCCACATACTCCCACACGTGGAAAAAAAAAGGGCCCGTTGGTGGAAAAATGATCTGCCTGATGAGCTCCCTGTCGGTGTAAACTGCTCCCTATCCAATCCAAGCTAAATCAGACGTTAGCCTGTGATTTTCAGCTCATGTGCTGTCTCTTTAATTAACCCTGGGATGTCTCACATGCTTGTAAACAAGATGGTAAACTGCAACACACAGGCATGAGCCTGATTTAAGTCATGTGTACTGTGAGTGTTTCTGTTTTATGGATTAATCCTTTTTTTTTGGGTCATTAGTTATCCTTTTTTGCACTTTCTATACACTTTCTTACTTTTGTTTTCTTAAATGCTGCTGTGACTCCTGAATTTCCCCTCGGGGATAAATAAAGTATTTTCTACTTCTATTCTATTTCTATTTATGTGTTATTTCTTAGTGGTCCTTGTCTTGTATGTTTTCCATAGAGTTTTCATGTCAGGTTTTTGTGATTCCCCTTCTCACTCCCTGTGTTTTTTGGTTTCCCAGGGTGGCCCCTATGTTTCCCTGGTGTTTTGATTGATGCTCCTGATTTTAACCTGTGTCTTGTTTTAAACCTGTGTTGATTCACCTTTTTGTCTGTTTAGATTCACCGTTCTTCAGTTCCTGTTCAGTTCCTCATCATCTGGTCTCGTCTAATTCCAGAGCCACACTGTCCTTGTGCTCGTGTAATCTTTGTAAGGTTCCTTTCTCCTCTAATTCTTAGATCTTTCAAATGTTGTTGGAGTTTCTATTTCTTTTGTTCTTTTGGATTTTTGTTTGATAAATGAAACCTGCGCCTGGGTCCCCCCTTCTCATGTTTTTGGCACTACCCCACTGACCAAGGAGAAGCTCAAAGAACGTCCTTTCATGGCCGTTTTTTGACATCTTATTTTAGTCTCCCGAAGGTGAAGGCTGTAACTCCAGATGACGTCTACTGAACATCCAGTTATGACATCCACAGTAACTCTGTATACCCCCCAAAAAAGTAGTCGTGTCCATGCCAGATCTCAAACCAGCAGCCCTCCAGGTCCAAAGCCTATTCCTAATCTGTACTCCAACCTCTGCGCATGACTACAGTCCAAATTTCAGAAGGTGGCATACTGTTCTGCTTCATTTGATTTTCTCAGCAGCAGATGGTGTCTGTAAATACAAACAAAGATAATATACATATACACTTTAAACCTGCTGCTGAGCCAAATGAAGCTACAGGAAAATTAACCTTTACAGGAAAACCTCTTCGTTGCAAGGCGCTGCCCAAGTAGCTCCCTGCAGCAGTTCTCTCTTCTTTGTCCGTTTCTTGTAATTTTTTCGTCTTTTTCGTCATCTTTGTATTTGGAGTGGATCATTACTTTGTATGGTTCATTGTTGGTCATGGACACCAAACTTGGCTTCAGTGATATTTTCACTACTTTTGTCCTGTGTTTGTCTGGAGATCCTACATGTAACCATGGCTGCATTGTTTACATGTGAAATTAGCTGTTAGCAGCCTGTAGCATGTCAATGCTAACTAGTGTAATGCTAGTCCAGCGGCAGAGGGGCTGTCGGAGGGCAGAGTGGCATTGTGCTGTTCATGGACGTCGCTGACGGAGCTGACATCGGACTCCGGCGCCACACTGGAGGAGCTTCGCCTGCTGTGAGCAGACAGGATCCAGGAGACAGAGACTGAACAGACTTCTGGGGAGGCTCAGTCCTGGACCCTGTGGAGGTGGAGACTGGCTGGGCTGGAGTGGTGGGCGGGCTGTCGTCATCTATTTTCTTATGGACCTTTTTGCACTTTCTGATCACTTTCTTACTTTTGTTTTCTTAATTGCTGCTGTGACTCCTGAATTTCCCCTCGGGGATAAATAAAGTATTTTCCATTTTCTATTCTATTCTAAAACATGTCACCATTTTAGAATGGGACACAGGAAATGGAAATAAACCAAATATTGTTTTGAATTGTTTTTTTTCCTCCCAAATTATGCTTAAATTAGATGTCCAGAAGTGACATTGAAAGTACGTCCTTTGAACGCCACTTTGCTCAGTGGGTTCACTCACTCACTTCTGTTTCATTTAACGTTAAAAAAAAAGAAAACATTCAAATGTTGAACTTTATTTTAACGTCCATGTGGGGTCATGGTTAGACGTCCAAATAGAGGACCAGATTTAAACGTTGTGTAGACGTCCAGAATTGGTCTTGCACTGACAGATGTGACATAGACTTAACCTGCACGTCTATCAGATGTCTGCTTAGTGGGACCTGACAGGTCTTTTTTAAAACATTAGCAGACCCAGAACTAAGGGAAAGCATCTTTAGATAATATCTGTAATGACTTAATCTAAGTTGGGCCTGATGATTCTTTTTGATACCACAGCATCAAACAATAAAATCCCAGCACTTTCCAGCTTATTTTCCTGGTTTAATTTGCTGATGTGCTCACAGTTCAGGTTATTTCTGTTTGAACCACTTTAAAACTTCCCATTGAGGCTTTAAAAGCTTCACATTCAAATGATGAGGTATAACTGATGCAATTTTAAACTAAATTGCTGTGTTCCAGATTTGTTGAAACTAACTGGAACTGATGTTTTTGAGTTAGATTTGTTTTTAATTTAAATGCATCATGAGTAGTTTCATTTTGAACCAATGGTGCTTTTGTCTTGAAATTGAGAAAGACACAGGTTTGTGCACTAACAGGTTTAAAGATGATGCATCTGACATGTTTTTACTGTATATTTGGAAAATAAGCTTGAAATAAACCAGTTAAGAGAAAACCACTTGTGTCTGTCTGTAGTCAGAAGGATCCAAGTGGAATTTTTTTAATTTCAAAAATGAGGTGCCAAAGAAGACAACCCCTCAGAATAATATCAAAACAGTTATCTGTTTCAACACAATTTTGTGAATTTATTTTCCTCAGTGATTACACTTTACTGACCCTTCAGGTGTCAGGCTAACAGTCCCATGGAAAATCATCTGAGGCCTCCCCTTCGCCTGCTGCGGCAGAAAAAGTTTATTTGAGGGAAACACGAAAGGAAACAGGAAGAAAAATGTGTCAAACCTCATCAACAGACAAACCCAAAGTCAACTCCAACAAACAACTCCACTCAGAAAACTGGACACGCTGTCACATGGCCAAGTTATTTCTGGGAATTTTCGTGCAAGAAAACGCCGCAGCACTGGGCACCAAGCTACATCGCGGCGGCCAAAATCAACACGGCAGGAATGTGAGGGATTAGCACGGTGAGGTGGCTGGATGCTGAATGTCTCAGTGATTCCTTCAGACTCTGAGAGGAACAGAAGCATCTCTGTGCCTGTATTTGATCCCACGTTTGTCCCGCTCTGCTCAGGGGCTGCAGAGCCACGCAGCTCATCCTTCAGGGGCGATTTGGGGGTAATGAAGAGAGACTGGATCTTATTACCTTGTTACTACAGTTTTTCTACATGCATTGAGACAGATAAATATAGATCTCAAAGTAAAGTGCTAGAGTAAACAGAAATGCTCTCACTCAATCTGAGCAAATATCCCTCTGCATACTCTATGGGCTACAAAATAAGCCCCCTCCTGTGTTTCCATATGAACATTTTTCATATGCATGGCTTTCATTAAATATAGATTCAAGAGGGGAAACACTTTTTTTTTTTTTTTCGAAACTTGAATACGTCTCCTCTCAGATCACACAGAGCAAACAAGACGCTCCGTTTCTATAGCTACTGCAGCAAGACCTTGACCAGCAGCTAAATTTACCCTCAAATACTGTTTGTTTTCCACCCCGACGTCAAGAACACTGAACATTTCTCCTCCTGATAACGATGACACATGCTTCTGTAATGGATTACTCACAGCACCCGAGGATTAAAGGGCTGCGCCACTTTAAAAATGGAAGGTTTCATCTGTTTATAAGATTGTATGATCAACTTTCATGTTGTTATGACTAAAAAGAGTAAATATCTGTGCAGCTGATATACTGGAGAGAGAATCAGACTCAGACCACAGCCACATCATATCTAGAGGCTCTCAGTCTTTGTGCAAATAGAGTAGAGCTGATATTAGGGAGCGTGCACTTCCTGTCACACGTTCTTTCTATTTCATGTTTCAACTGATAAAAAAAGAGAGAAGAGAGAAAAAAAACAAAGTGCTGATGTATCAGGACTGCTTCCTCATTCCTCCCACTCGCTCTGAGATCAATATTTGCAGCTCTGTGGCCAGACGATACGCTAGAATGAGCTCAACGCCTACACCGAGACCAGGAGCTGAAGAGCGCGAGAGAGCTACAAATGGTGCTGCACAGAGACACACGGTACACTCACAGCTCAGATACCACTGGTTTCAGTAGCGCTCCAGTTCTGCTTCAGTGTTATAGGGTGTAAAAGGACAACAGAGCATTAGGGCCATGTTAAATTAAATAAAAATTTACAAGAACAAAATCTTAAGTTTAAGAGAATAAACTCGTATTAGTCCATAGGCAGAGGTGAAGGATATATCCAATATACTCAATATATGTATGTGCCTATGTACGTATGCATGCATAATTGTGTGTCTTAAAATATATAAATATGTGTATGTGTGTGTTTGTGTGTGTGTATATATATATATATATATAAAACAACACCAATAAAGAATATATATATATAACAACACCAATAAAGAATATATATATACATATATATATATAAATTCTATATTTTATGTTGTGCAAAAAAATAGTTGTAATTGGGAAGTTCTTTACTATTGTATATTAAAATGAACGAAAAATAAATGAATTTTAAATATAGATATATATATATATAATAGGGCTGAACAATTTATCGTTTTCAGATCGAAATCGCAATTTTAGACTATACAATTTTGAGATCCCCAAAGCAGCAAATTTTTGCAGCGCTCCTGACTGACTTAGGATCTCTTGTGTCAAGTATTATACACATTCTGTTTTACAAATTTGTAGACAATCTATACGTTAAAAGTGCTGGTAAGCAGGTCAACAACACAAAGCCTCTGTTTAGGAGTAGAAGTTGATGAAAACAGATTATCATCAAGTTTGATGATTAAAAAATCGTGAACTGCAATATCTGGCAGAAAAATTAGATCTTTTCCTAAAATCGTTCAGCCCTACATGTGAATATTCAAAAGCTTGATTTGAGAAAATCGTGAATCAAATTGAAATCACAATATCTGCCAGAAAAATCGTAATTCAATCTTTTCTTAAAATCGTCCAGCCCTAATATCAAATACAAATTGTACAATTTATCACCCATATGTTTTAAGATGTGTGTATATGTAACTCTGTGTCTTGTTTTTCTTCCTTCACTTTCTGCTGGTGCTCCTGTCACAGCAAGCAGAACACTCCCCCACCCTCCCAGAAAACTCTCATGCATGTTTTGGGAAAGGAGGGAAAACAGTTGCATGCATATGTCATCAGACACAGGTTTGGGATTTGCAAATAAAAATCCTACAAATCCAACTGAGGGGTCTGCTTGAATCATTATACTGGTGTCAGTTTACACATCAAACAGTTGAATTTAAAATGTTTACAGTCATTTAGAGCAGAAATCTGAATTTGTTTCGTGGATCAAAAAATAGCTTAAAAATATTGCGATATTGGTTTTAGGCCGTATCTTACAGCCGTGTTTACAGAAGATCTAAGAAATGTAGTCTGAAAAACATGAGCTCACATGTGTGTAAAATGATTCTGATGATGCGACACCTCTCCTGGGTGAGGTCATTTAATATTTCAGTATCATATTCATTGATGCTGCAATTTGCAGACGTTTCACTCAGAACAAAGGGCCAGCTCTGCATAGATGCCCATTCAAGTTCCCCAAGTGTGCCGAGGAGAGGACAGCACGTTTGTAGCTCTCAGACTAGCTTGCTGTGATTGCAGAGAGGTGAGGGTTTGTAAAAGCAATGCTCCACTGATGAGTTATTGATCGGGGAAAGCTGAATCTGTGAATATCTTTCTAAGTCTACCAGAGTTTTTAACAAAGCCCCAATTTCTTAGCTATGTTTTTCAGGACCCTGAAAACCATCTACCTTGTAACCTGTCTGTTTAGGAGTGTTTCCCCTTGTAGAAAACAGATGCTCTATCTGTGACCTACAGTTGGCCTCCTTTACCGACAAACACACAAACATAACAAGTCCCATATACTCAATCTGACACAGTTGAGATGTTTCCAGGCTGAGATCTTCATTTTAATCTTAATGCCTTAAACAAACTTCATGTTTCTGTTTTATTGGCAGATATATGAGCCACAACATTCCCTGTACACGGCACATGACTTTCTTTGAAGTGCAGCGTAATCAGACTAAGTTTAATCATCCATCCTGTAATGTGTGTAGGGGGAGAGTCAGCCTTCAGCTGTCGCTGTAAACATTACGTGCACCATTATAAGAAAAAGGAGAATTCTCTGTGAGTCACAGAACTTTACCTGTACACCAGGAGTTATTAATCCTGCTTTAAAGCAGCTTTGTCTCTGAGTTCAGGGGACTCTGCTCTGTGTAAATCTGCTGATAATTCTCCACACATGTGGCTCCACATGGACCCAACAGACCTTCACCACAGAGCAGGAGCCGCCCTGAGACCTCAAGTGACTCTTGCTACCTTGAATGACTAGGCTTTGGTCAGCCTGGCCCGCTCTTTAACAACTTCCTTCCTCATCGGGATTCATTGTGTCCAGTCTGCAGTCCTGGGCCGACGCTATTTATAACGAAGCAGCTTGCTTTCCCCCCTCTGCCGTTTGCTCTGCAAACACACAGAGGCCAGCTTCTCCCTCTGTTTGTTTGTACAGTAGAATTACAGAGAGGGCTGCTGGGAAAATATGTGGTTCAGGAAGCATGAGGTAGCACTTCTCCACCACAGGGAGGGTGGGAGGTAAAAGAAGTAAAAAGACAGAGCGCGAGGGCGAAAACAAGGTGCAAGGAGACTTTATCTTCAGATATCTGCAACTGCAACTTCAGAAACTCTTCACACCTGTTAAAGCTTGGCAACAAAATGAGCCAGAAAATCTAAACAGCATTAAAAAAGTGTTCACATCAATGTGGTCAGAATTGAAATTCATTTAAAAATGTTTGTGTCTTATTTTTGGCTCATAGCTCCTGTGAGGGACTTGAGTATCCAAATAATCTTCCTTCTAACATATTGGTTGCAGTTCCATTCAACGCAAATATCTGAAGTGGTAAATGTAAAAAAAAAGGTAAATAATTAGGCTTCTGAGTGTGAGACCTCAATATGACAGCGCAGAAATCATCAGTCTTGTTGCTGATAGCTTTGTTTGCTTTTCTGTATCGTGAGGAGGCGTTATCATTGGTTTCAGTCTGATCCGCTAACAGGTAACAACCTAACAGATAATAACCTAACAAGTAACAGGCATTGCTGTATTTAGAGCTTTAAAATAGCCTACAAAAGTTGTTTTTTTAAACTTCCTACTCCTTCCTACTTTTATAATATTTGTTTATTTTAGAGTAAATAGAAAGTACAGTTACAAAAATTCCCTTGTACTATCACTTTCCGAATTAAAGTGATTGTGATTTCTATCTATTTCTTTTCATGTCATACTCACTCAATGCCTTTTTAACTTTTTACTCAATCCATCACTTTTATTGTTTTGAAAATTCCTGGAAATGCTATCTGACTAACTTTCAAAAAAATGTATCAAACTACAAGAATTTTACTCTTATAGTTATAAGGATATTGTTAATTTAAGAGAATAAAGCTTTTCTTTCTTCAGTGTACTCACTGTCTCACTCAGTTTAGTCCTAAACCTGCCTTTTTGTTTGTTTTGTTTTGTTTTTTAATTTTTTTAATTGTTCATTTTTTCATAAAGGAAAAGATTTTTTCTTTGTTTGTGTAACTTTACAAAGATAACGTGATGTCAAAAAAAAGGATTAAGGTTAAGAGTTTCAGGACAAAAAATGTAAAAAAGAAACAAACAAAACAAACAAACAAAAAAAAAAACAGGCTGTAGCGGTCAGAACAAAGTAAGTGTCTTTAACATTCAAGTTTTATTTTGATTTGTCCTTATTTTAAAAGACATTTTACCTTTTTTACTGTAATTTACTGCACCCCTCCTCCTGGATGTTAAGACTAAGCGTGTGAATCTTTTCAAACCTCTACATGTTCAAAACTCGCGGTTCTAAAAATAGCACCAGATCTTCACCAGAAATTCACTAGACTCGCTGAATGATGAAGTCACAACACAAGGATCTCTGATGAACTGGTTCATGACACATTAACTGAGATGTTTCAGACAGAGGTTGAAGTTAGGCTAAGCTGTAAATCATGTAAAGATACTATAGAGGACCAGAGGGACAGGTATATGTTGAAATCTTTTTTCTTAGACTCGGTCTCATTTCTTGAGGATTCAAATTGCTTAAAAATATTTAAAATATATTTCAAAATATTTCATCTAGCTTTAAATAATCATTAAAACCCCCTTTCCTTTCATCATATCTCCATATGTGATGCAAAAGCTGAACTCTTCTCATGACATTACCTGACCTGAAACACATATCCTGGTTTGAGTACCTCTGCCTGGGACCTGCTCTTGTCACAGGAAGTCTGTTCAGTGCTGTAAACTGCAGATCAGGAAGGTGTCGGGACATTAATTCATGCAGAATCTCATCTATAACCTGCGATAGTGAAGAGGAAAGCTGGCTGATAACTGTGTGTGAGAGGGTATATGTGTGGAGTAATGGAGTGCCTATAATGGCAACACACACACATACACACACACGCACACACATAAAAACACACTCATCCTTGTCATTTTGGAGCCTATGTCTCAGCTGTAAATCAGCTCATCATAATTCACTCATGAATCTGATCCTCACTGTGAAGGTGATAATCACACATTACTGCTGAGCCTCTTTATCTGCAGCTCCGCTCTGAAAAGCACAATCCTGTCATGTCTCTCCAAACCCTACGCAACACACTGACTCGCTCTGTGGATACGGTCACCATGGAAACACGCCACTTCCTCTCTCCATCTTCTTCTCTGCTCCAGCCGTGCACTCCGAGCAAAGCCCCCACCCCCCTCCCCTTCCGTCTCCTCCTCCTTCTTCTCCTCTTCCCAGAGCTCATCAAAAATTATTTTCCCCACACCTCCAGCAAATATTCAGGAGTGTCGATGGAGCCTGAAAGGTCAAAGGTCAGGCTCTGCAATGGCCAAGATATGATGTGAGAGTCCAGGGAAGCACAGGTGAAAGGAGCTGGAGTGGTGTCAGAGTTATTTATGTCAGAGGGGTTTCTAACTGCAGGCAGCACAAAAAGGAGCTCAATCTGCATCTGACTTTCATTATTAAAACACAATAAAATAGAAAAGTTGTTTTCAATGAAGTAGTTAACTGTGTAGAATATTGCAATACATCACAATATTGTGATATCGTAATATTATTGTATCATGACCCAAGTATTGAATCGTGCAATGAGGTTCTTGCCAATACTCACTCCTACTTTTTTAACTCCCTGCAGATAATCCAGAATGCAGCAGCACGTCTGGTCTTTAACCAGCCCAAAACAGCACACGTCACCCAGCTGTTAATCTCTCTTCACTGGCTTCCAGTAGCAGCTCGAATCAAATTCAAAGCTCTTCTCCTGGCTTACAAAACATTAATAAGAACAGCTCCTGCCTACCTGGGGTCTCTCATCCAGGCATACACTCCCTCTCGCCCACTACAATCTGCGTGTGAAAGACGCCTGGTGCTCCCAGCCCAGTGCGGCTCCAAATCACTAGCCAGACTCTTCTCCTCTGTTGTGCCCAAATGGTGGAATGAATTACCTAACTATACGATCCCCAAAGTCCCTTTCTACCTTTAAGAGAAGTCTGAAAACTTATCTGTTCAGGGAACACTTGTGCACTTAAGCTGACCTCTCTCCTCTTTGCCTTCAGGGGGAGAATGAGTCAGAGGGTCTAAGACTCAGCTCTTATGATTTTTTAGCACTATTACTGAATTTTGATGAAGATTGAGGTATACTGTTGCAGCATTGCATGCAGTTGGCTTGTTGATTATTGTGACCCCCCCCCCAAAAAAAAAAAAAAAAAAATAAATAAATAAATAAATAAATAAAACTTGCACTTAATGGCAGCACCTGCAGCCAAATAACCTGAAGCACTGTTGTCGCACTAACTAGGTTTTCCTTCTGTCTAAATTCTTGCTTGTGTTGTAAGTCGCTTTGGACAATAATAATAATAATAATAATAATGATAATAATAATAATAACAATAATAATAATAATAATAATAATAATAATAATAATAATAATAATAATAATAATAATAATAATAATAATAATTATTATTATTATTATTATTATTGTAATAATAGTTTGCAAATAAAGTCATAATTTACAAGCCTAGATTTAAAAAAGAGGATTTGTTTAGAGGATACATTTAATGCAGAGAAAGGTATTTTATTGTTGTACATTGTTTTAACCAGAAGCTGGGACCAACTGACTGCTTTGAGGAGCAATGCATGCTGGGTAAATGGAGATAAAGAAAACTGTAGTAAATGTACATGTAATAAGTAAACCTTGTGTAGATCTGTTTTGATTTAAAAAAAAAAAAAGTAAAGTACTTGTGCTCTGTCTGATCTGGTTAAAAGACCTCTTGCAGGTAAGAACCTCAGCTGACAGTAACTCACAGGTGAGATCTCAGATGGAGATTATCACCGTGAGTGAGAAAACATCATCTCTCCCTCTGAAAAGACTTCACAGTCCTTCACTCTCCCTTGGCTGGAGAATCAGCTCTCTGTGATGTTATTACACTTGCTCTGAGCTCCATCTGTGAATTAGAGGGTCCCTGACTGATCTTTAGCCGGTAAACAACAACAACAACAACGACAGCAACAACAACAACAGTTGTCTAGTCTGCAGCTCGGAGGACGTCTGCCCAGGTGGATTAGGGAAGGGTGATTAGAGGATTGGCTATTCATCCTTGTCAGCACAGTCGAGCTGTGTTGAAGCTCTTGCCCACTCACGTTCGACTCGCAGCAGCCGCCGCGCCATTAAAACTTTATGGCTGCAGCACACAGCGGCTGTAATGTGCTGCTCGTAATCCCTTTGTGATGCACGGCTCGGCTGCAGCTGGGCTTCAGCTAATTGTTGGTAGATCAGAAATGTCAGGACTCTGCTGTGCTGCGCTCAGATTAGCATGCGTCTACAAGCTGATTCTAAAACAGAATGGCTGGTTAGCACAGGAAGAGTAAGACAGGGGGATCACTTCAGGGGTCAGACCCATCCTCAGAGCAGCCTGACCCTTGTCATGGAGACACGGTCAGGGTTAGGGTTACCGTCTCAAAAAACAGCATCGCAGCATCCTGCGTCTGTCCCAGGCTCTCACATTCAGACTCATTACACAGATCTCCAGCGGTGCATGAAGCAGATTAATAATATCAAAGCACATCTGTGCCCTTTGGAGGTGCTGTAAATCTTGTACTCAACACTCCCGCTTCAATTACATGATGATTTAATGACTGCTAATGCAGACCTGGAGAGCAGGCCACTGCGATATAATTAGCCATGAAGGAGTAGAGAGTGCGGCTACATTGTGTGGTACATGTAGGAGACGTGTTCGACACTCACCTCTGGCCCCTGCTCCTGGACGTGGCAAGATTCGCTGTCTCCCTCTGAGAAGGAGCCCGACTCGTCGCTGGAGTTGATGCCGTACGACTGCTCACATTTGATCTTGGGTCGCACTTGGTTGAAAAGGGCCTCCCCTCCCACGCTCTGCTCCTGCTGGTCCACATTGAGGCAGCGCGCCACATTGGAGCACGGCGAGGAGGAGAATTCAAACTGGGGCAGGCTGCAAGGGGAACCTCCGCTGCCGTCCTCCGCGTACGAGTACGAGGAGCAGGAGCTGGAGGTGCGGGTGCGAGTCTCACAAGGCGGCGAGCGAGGGCACACTTTGATTGGCACTGGGCAGCTGGTGTTGGGTCGTGGGCGGCACAGGATGGGGGGCTCAGAGGTGGTGGTGCTGGGAGAAAAGGTCTGGGAGGTGGGGAGGGACTGGCTGGCTCCAGCCCACACGCCCTTTGGCATGTGCTCAGTGAGATCCATCTCCAAGGAGTTCCCACCGGGGTAGGAATGCGCTGGAGTTCCCAGACGGTTGCAGGCCCCTGAGGAAAATATGACACTACGGCGGTCTAGCTCAACTTCCTGTTTGCAGACCCCATCACAGGAAGCAGACTTGAGGGACAACCCTACAGGGAAACCGTCCACATCTTTCGAGGATGTAACAGACAGACTCAGCTCCCCAGTGAAAGGCCTGAAGTCTTTTTTATGATCTCCCTGAGAGTTTCCTTTGTCCTGGGGGCAGACGAGTCTGTTGGCGAATAGCTGCTGCGAAGTGTTGGGGAGGTCCGCCCCTTTCTTGAAGAAGGCTCGGAGGCAGGACGGCGACTTGGTTCTCTTGGCTCTTTCCACAGATACGGGGTGATCCATCTCCATGGCAGTCACACTGTCCTTATCCCTGCCGTCCTGCTCGTCCCCTGACAGGCACAATGAGATTGCCTCTTCCTCGGCCTGCGGTTCAACCTTGATCTGTGCCAGAGGCAGCCTGCCCTGACCCGGCACGGTGCCACCAATGCTGCTCTCCTTTAATGTGCTTGGAAAACCTGAGGTACTGGTGTGTGAGGAGGTGTCATTATTGTGCTTGTTGCAAGCCCACTGGTATTTCCTGTACTTGGGGCATCGTGGCAGGTCTGACGCTCCGTGTCGATCAAAGTCCAGCCGCCCATCCATCAGCTGACCGGGCATGGACACCCCTAGCCGATCGTCGTCCGGGTGTCGGAAGGAGGAGAAAGCTTCTGCGCAGCGCCGCGCCCTGGGGGAGGTGGGCCTTTCCTCTGACTGCATGCTCTCATCCTCTGAGTTGTTCCCCTCCGCCGCCACCTTGTGGCAGAGCAGCAGGCCGTCCTCTTCGCTGCGCAGCTGAGCCTCCAGGAAGCGAAAGCATGAGTCCTCGAGGTTGTGCATGCGCAGGAATTCGGCACAGCGGATGACCTCCTGGATGTTTTCTCTGCTGAGTAACAGCTTAGCAGTGTAGGCAAACTGCAACAATGGGGCGAATCCCCTGGCAGTGACCTGCAAAAAAACAGGGAAATTGCCAGCATTACCATCAGCACAGGCATTGTTCAGAGCACTTGGAGTGTGGTGAGACAACCGGACAGCTCCAACCATCAAAAACAAACACTGTAAAGTACCGCTTAATCTTTCTATGGGTCAGCACTGAACGTTCTACGCAGCAGTAAATAAGAACTGGTGGGTTTGTTCTGGGGATGTTGGCAGGTTGTGTCCTGCCTCATGTTCATAATAACAACCTGTGGGACATTCCAGCAGTGCACCACTGTCTGCGGTCACACCACTGGCCTGCTTACACCCACCCATGTCACTGCATCTGTCTATTAACATGTGGTCAGATGTTAAAGCACAAGTGCATCTTGTCGAACGCCTGCCTGCAGCTTGAGTCCATGTTGAAGTTAAATCTACGGTGGCCCTGGTGGCCAAATTTGTAAAAATTTGAAGACAACTTCCTGTGATTGAAAAACAACACTTTACACATAAATTGTCAAACAAAAAACATCAAATTAAAAAAAATCTTTTTTTTCCCAACAAACTTCACAGATCTACTAATTGAAAGGTCTTTTTTTTTTCTTTTTCAAACATGTTTGTGTTTTGTGATCTAATTTGGGAATTAACAAAATGCGTTATGTTTTTTAAAATATTTTTTTACATTTACAGAATTTTATGACAAGAATTGAATTAATATTTGTGGATTTGTAAATAGTTTTGTAGGGGGGTGTAATTTTTCATTTGTCCATAAATAGTTATGTGATTCTTTTTTTTTTTAAATCAATTTGATGAGATTTGTACCAAATGTTTTCTTTTGGCATTTATACTGGATCTTATGAGACTTGTTTGAAATGATAGGGCCAATTCAAATGAAGGGGGTTTGTGGAGCAGGGAGCCTTAAAAAGACAGTAACTGAACAAAGTGACAGAGGCTGAAATAATGGTTTTCCAAAACACTAGTAAGAGAAGATTTTATTTGAGATGAAAATCATGCAAAGACACTACAGGGGCACCAAAGGGACAAGAAAGAAAGAAAAAAAACCCTTCTTTGCACTTTTTATTAAAAGTTCCATGGAAGGCACCACAGTTTAGCAAAGATACTTGTCCCTGGTTTTGTTCTTTCGATGATGTTTGGTGTCATTTCAGAGAGATTCTGAATGGATACTAAACTACACGCAGCTTCAGTGTTTTTCTAAATATCTTTTTCAGATCTGATTTGGAAGCTAGAAAATGTCTCAAGGCTCTCTTCTTTTGATTTGATTGATCTTAAATACAATAAAAACACCATAGACGTTCATTATGAGGGTTTTCCTTAATTAGAAGTATCAAAATGTTCAAATAATGAGACCATGACAAACAAAAGCAGCAGTTTGGTAACTTTATAGAAGAATCACTTGTATCCTGGTGACCTAAGGGTTACAGTAAATGACTCAAGATACTGCAAACAAAATCTTGAGTTTTTTTAAAGCTGTACTTTTGATAAAGAGGACTGTGCATAAACTGTCTGTGCTGCTCAGTGTTGCTGAAGGTGTTTGGATCAGGACGTGGACCCACAGCCTCACTTTCTGTGTCAGTGCCCTGCATCGTCAGGTCAAGTGCCTGTAAAGCCTAATGGTTTGTAAGACCACGGCTTATCCCTGTTGTGACCATGTGGCGCGGGATGATAGAGGGAAGCCTTCCATTTAGACTTAATGCCAGATAATTAGGTAAACTCCTGAGCCTGCAGAAGTCCAGGCCGCCCTCTGCTGCTGCAGTCACTGAGCACACAGAGCAGAGAAAGGAGCTGCTTTAATGCTCGGCTTGTCTGCTGTTGGGAGATCAGCGTGAGGTTCACACTAGGTTGCGTTCATCACTTTACTCAGGCTCAAGCGCTCAGTCCCTGCAGCTTTATCCTGGTTTATTCTCTGGTGACAAACAAATTACTGTTGGGTGCTCGGGGGAAAGCAATCATACACACACACAGAGGAAAAGGTGTGCTCGCAAACACAATTACAACGGGTTCACTGTGAATCTGGGGTGTATTGTTTGCCCTACAAAGCTTCTTTTCAGAGACTGAGTGATGTAAAGTGTTTCTTACATGACTTAACAGAGGCGTGCAGATGTACGGGATGAGCAGCGCATTGTGCTTTTAATGAGCCCTCTGTTTACTGATTGTTCTGCTGCCTTTGTCAGGGGAAAAATGAGAAGATGAATTAGTGAAGGTATCCGCTGTGTGAGCGCCAACACAGCAGCCTCTAAAGGTCCGTGGCCCCTGCCAGACACCCCTCTTGTAAAACAGGATTTTCCCTCCCAAGTAATCAAGTTTCAGAGACCGCAGAATTTGCTCGTTGGATTTTTCCGCCTGGAAAAACAACTTAGCAGTATGCATGAGGAAACACAAATATGTCAGAGAAAAACAGCCTGAGGTCATCTGTATGAGTCAAAGAATGTGTTTAATCATCTGGCTGCGTGGATTTTAAGAAGATAAACATGTGCATTAGCTTACTGACTTAAAAAAATGGAGCAGACTTCTCCAAAATATTCTGTATAAAATTAGGGATAATGCACGCTGCAGGCTCAGAGATCAACAACACAAAGGAAAATGTTTTTTGTGCCAATTAAATGAGAGCATGATCCCAAAATACAGGCTGGATTATGTGATGATAATACAACAAATATGATAATTAAAGATTAAGTCCTGAAATGTGACTTCAAGCCATGATCTGGTAGATAATCTGTCAGAACAACTCAACTCAGTCTATTTTTAAAGAGGGGGTATTTAGCTTTTTTTTTGTTGGTTTGTTTGTTTGTTTTTTTCTTTAATCTGTCCCTGTTGTATCCCCATTGTAGCTTTGTATGGTTTACAGCTTAAAAAATCCACATTTTTCTTCCTGGTGTTTTAGAAAACCTATATTTCAGCTTTAAGACTCCCCCCCCTTCACTGATTGGCCAGACCTCTAGAGGTATGTCAGGGGGTGAAGCTATTGGAAGACCTTGGTGTTTGAGGCCCACCCCTTTTATCATTTAATAAACCAGTTAACAGATCCTTTGTGAGAATGATGCTGAATGTGGCTACCATATAAGGTGGCAGAGGCAGGAGATGAATAAAACTCAGAGAAAGAAAAACGCTCCTTTATATACCCTCCCCAATCAGGTGTTACCACATGCATGGGTGCTAGAAACATGAAAACTTTGATAACAACTATTCGAAAACTCCAAACCCTAAAATACATATAGCAGTGACTAAAGGCTACATTACTTCATGTGAGTACTGTTTTAGATTAGTCACATTTTGCAAACTCTGTTTAATGAATGTAAAATGTAGCACTGATTACTCCCCTTACAAATCTATCTGATGGAGCCTTCCTGTAACGTTAAAGAGGCTGCTTGTTTCCCCAGTGACTATTTTACACACACACCCTGGGAGTGGAGACAGAAAGGCACAGGTAAGTGATGAGCCTTATGTTGTCTCTTAATTCATATTGAACTGTTCACTCCTTTTAATGAGCACACAAATCTGCTCAGACCTTAGTCATCTTATTCTGTGCATCTCATAGGTGGTGCAGCCAAATCAACCACCCGGCCACCGAATGAACAACCGATTGTCTACTGGGACACACACACACACCACTCACACACATATATAGCCACAAACACACACTTCATTAACAAAATCTGAATAAAGTGCATTTGCTAAAATACCCCTCAGGCTCATCATTTGTTATGCATGTTGTGCTCTTTTACTCTGAAATCACAGCATGCCGTGGTCTATATGTGCAATGAAAAACACTTCAGCGTTTGCTGACTCAACCCCCAGTTATCTGCTCTGGTAGTACCAAAGACTGAAGAGACCTTTATTACATCCTTATGACAAAGATACCTGTCAAAATGAGTCTGGTTCTGTCCAAGGTTTCTGCCTGTTAAGGGGAAGTTGTTCCTCTTCACTGTAACTTGCTAAATGCTGCAAAGGGCTCGACTCATGGAGGGTTAAGATTAGATCAGACTCCTTATCTTGTCTTGATGTTGGGTGTCTGTTCAAAAAATACTGTTTTATTAACGTTAACAGGACAATACCTGTTACTGTTTTTGAAAAGTGTCCTGAGATAATGCTGGCTATGATTTGGTGCTTTATAAAAAAAGTTGATTGATCGAGCGATCCACTCAAGATCTAGTGGGATTTTCAGAATTTGATTCACAGTTTTCTATGGCATACAAATATGTAAAGGTTTGAAAGTCTGCACAATTAGTCTGAACATCCAGGGTTGGTACTTTATATACATGTCCAATAAATGGAAGCCTACATCCCTTCATAATGAATGGGAAACATGAGTTGTGGTCCAGACCTCACTGACTGTGCCCAAGACTTTAGTCCTGTTTCCACCACAAGTCCAGTTTAGATAAGTACAGTCGTGTAAAGGTTGGATCCAAAAAGCCTGATTCTGTTTGCGTTTCCACCATAGACTGTATATAGAGTGGACAATGTGGCTCTACCATTTACCATTGCACGGTTTTAAAGCCAAAATTCCCCCGTCACAGGTGCAGCCATTGGTAGCAGTTGTGCAGCCAGAGTCTGTGCAGTAGAGAATTCTGGGAGAATCTGAGTGGAGCCAGGTGACAAAAGTAGTATTTTTTTTTTTCTTTGGAGGGTCTTATTACTTCTTGACTCTATCTCCCAACATATTTTACAATCCCCGAAAAAAAATACACAAGAGCGGCAGCTGGCAGTCATAGTTAAATGTAATGTAAAACTTAATTTCTAACCTCTTATAACTACTGAAAATGAAACTCTTTAGAAAAAAAGGGGACTTGAAAACAAGGCAGCCAAATTGTATCTTAAAATCACCTCAACAATCGGATGTGAGAGACTCTTCTAAGAGGTGTATTCAATTTTTAAAGTTTGACCACACTCATCTGGAATGACTGGAGAGCCGGATTTTTTGACCTATACTGCAGCCAGCCACCAGGGGAAGCACTTTCTGCTGCAACCTCAATTTGAGCTGAGCAAGATGACATCCATTTATTTTTGACAGTTTATGGTTTCCTCAGCCAGCAGTGCCCCCTCTTTGTAGGCGGTGTGAAAGCTGGATGCAGATAGCCACGTCAGGTATGTAACAGCGTGACATCACAGCAGTGCTACACAGCGTACCTTGCTAATAAATCCAACAAAGAAGAAAAACAAGACAGAATAATCAAAGAGCAACAATGGAAGACATCCAGCAATTCGTCGGCTGTGTGCTGTGAGGAGAAATGCAACAGCCGCTGTCGTAGAGTAAGTATTGATTCTTTTGACCAATCAAAGAACTGTAGTGTTGTAGCTCCACCTTTTGGGGTTGGATTGGTATGTCCGGTACCTCAACAGAAGGGTACCAAAAAGTGGAATGGTACCGGACGGTAATTTTGAGAGCTGTCCTGGTTTAGGTGAAAGGAAACACTGTACTGAGACAAAGTGAACTGAACTGATTTGTGGAAACGGAGCTTATCAACACCAGAACATAACACATCAGGAGTGGGCACAAAAGAGACTTTTCTTTGACTGAACTCAAGTACTGCTGCACTCATAACTCATCAGCTCTGTGCATTAATCTCACCATCCTTCCCCTCCACATAGTTTTCTCCAGCTTATTACAAACCTCTTATTATCCACCTCTCTGTCTCTGAGAGCTATAAATAAACGTGTCCCTTATTTCCCGCTTGATCTGCAGCTCTGTGAAGTGTCAGCAACAGCTGTCAGATCCTGCCTACATTCTCCTGGCTTCAAGTATTTCCCTGTTGGGTTTAGAAATTAGCGTGTATGCTCCCTTTACCTATGTTACAACACTCCAAATACATATATTTAAATAAATGTGTTTGGTGTGTGTGTGTAAAGTGTTTACAGATGTGTTCAATGCCTTACATACATCTGTTTGCAAACATTTAACATCCAAAATTTGTTTTGTCTCTCTCTCTTTATATCCTCAAGGTGTGCATCTGTTTTTGTTTCTTGATTTTCTGCATCAAAAAACTCCCAGCATGCACCTGATCTAATAGCACCTTGCTTGGGCTAACAGCTAGCAGTCCAACAGCAGCAGATATATCAGTCATTGTTAAGAGGAAGCTGCTGACTCCATAACTGTGCAGGGGGGATGGTGGAATTAGTGTGTGTGTGTGTGTGTGTGTGTGTGTGTGTGTGTGTGTGTGTGTGTGTGTGTGTGTGTGTGTGTGTGCGCGCGCATGTCGAGTAAGGGGGCGGTGGGAGTGTATGTGTGTGAGATTGTGACAGGTTGGGGGGAGGGTAGAAGCTTTGACTGGACTATCAGCTCTACTGATGAGCGCAGCACATCTTCAACAGTACAACGGCACTGCTTACACACACACACACACACACACACACACACACACACACACACACACACACACACACACACACACACACACACACACACACACACATTTCTGTTCCTGCTGCATGCAGTAACGAGCTGATATCAGAGTTAGCTTCTTTGTTGACATGTTAATTGCTTAGCACAACAGACAGGTCATATAAGAAAGAGGTTCACAGTTGCACAGAAACTGCACATTGCTGACTTTGATGAAAACAATGAAAATATTCACACAAAATCAACTTTTTCCTTCCAAAACACACCAAAACTGATTCCATGCTACGAACTAATATTGGAAAAGAAGATAATAAACGCTTCTTGAGACGCATACAGGCATATTCACATTTTTTAACTCAAACCAGGCGTCCGTCATTCTTTGTATTTCACAGAGCATGCTGCCCTTTCTTCCATTCGAGCAGCCATTGATTTTTTTTTTCCATCTTGCTCCTCAGCATGCAGATACGTGAACTATAGATGCGCCTGGGTAATCTTTCACTTTTCAAAATTTCTGCCTGTAAAACTTTCACTGTTGCTTGGAAACAGTGCAGACGTTCAAAACCAAATCTGCTGTTCACACCAGAGTGTAATGAAAGGCTTGGCCAAGAAAAAGCAGACATGATGCCCACCATGAATTCTTCTTTCTTTTTATGTAATAACTTTGTTAGTTTTCATTGGACGTGAATGATTGGCTGGTCTGGAGAAAGAAAAACCAAGCATAAGATCAGTGGGAGGGAAAATCTTGATTCAGAAGAGGAGCTTGGTTAATAAGGTGAACTGTGTCGCACGTTGTGTCAGATATGACCTGCTGATCAGCAGGGTGATGACACGCTTTGTCAGGCTTTTCTCTGTGTGACTGTAGGACCTACAGGCGCTGTTTGATAACTCGCTGCTCTCTGTATTAAACCCGTCCTTTGGCCCTGTGGCTCTTTTATTCTGCAGCAGCCTTTTGTCCCTGTCATCTCTTACAGTATTAGAGTGTAACCCTGACAGCGTACACTACAGCGCTGCTTCATCTCCATTATCACTGCGACTGGAGCTGCTTCCTGTTTGTCTGCACGCTCAGAGGTTAATGTCAGGTTGCTCAGCACATCTGATGTTTAATGCGTCCTCTCAAATGGAGACAGAGTGTGTTCTCCTGTGCTGGGAAGCTCCCCATTGTCATGCCGAGCCACGACTCCATTAGCATGCATGACATGCAGGAATTCGCTGGAGCACATTTGCATAAATTAGCCATCTCTTCTTCAGAGGCGAAAAGGCCGATGTAAGAGAGGAGTGCTGGGTGAGGAAGGGAGGGAGGAGAGGAGGGTGGTGTTGCTCAGCTTGTCATGAATGGATATTTGGCAGACTTCCTAAAAATGTCAAGCTCATTGTCTGGATCTGTGATTGGCTGCTGCCCCATGACTGTATCTTCTGTCCTGCAGACGGAGAGCAGGGCAGCGCTGGCTCAAAACGGCCTCGACCTGTCATGCTGATGTATTTCCCTCTTGTTTGAAGTCATACAGAAAGTGCTGCTAACAGCCCAAACCCTTCAAACGTCACGGCAGTGAGCTAATGACCAGGAAACAGTCTGTGTATCCTCCCTGTCCTCCTCTTCTTCCTACATGTTTCTTCTTCCTCTCCCCTCCCTCCCTCCCTTCCTCCAGAGTCCATCCCTGTCCTTCATTAGGCTGCTGTGCTGGTAGTAACAGTGGAGTAATCACATATGGTGCAGGGCGCACATAAAGATGCACTCCTGCAGGCAGCAGCTGCTGATACTAGCTGAAAATAGATCCCCGGTAGGCTCAGCACTTTTCCTCCAGCAGCTTTACTGTTTATCAGCAGCTCAGCCGGACGCACACACTCATTTCAGCTTAAACTGCCTCACCGCTTCAGTCGGGGGGCTCGATTTGCAGCAACAATCTGAGTGTGTGTGTTTGTGTGTGAGTGTGTGTTTGTGGGCATGAACAGAGACCAACAGGGTGTAAAGCTGAGACTGAGCTTGAAGGTTTGCCTTTGGTTAAGGAGCTGGATCTTCAAGCAAGAGAAAAAACAGCATCATATGTCTGTTCAAAATTTAAGGAACTACAAAAAAGAAAAACACACAACAAAAACACACTCTATGCTGTATTCTCCAGCACATTAAACCATTTAAACACCTCAGCACCGGAAAAAAAAAGAAAAAAGTTACATCCTCAGAGTTCATCTTTTGTCGAGGGGTGGTGAAAGAAATCGATTATTGATTATGCCTGATTTTGTCATGGATGACTATGAATTATTTATTGAATTTTTAAAAATCTACTTCATGCTAAAACAACATGCTACGTAGAGGAAAGGCTGCTCCACTGTTTCTGGGCTTCAAAGAAAGTTCTCACTGTGTGTGCTGTCTGAAGTTACATTGTTATGAAAATGAATACATAACAACATGGTGAAATTAGCTCTGTTTATCTCTGTTGTCTCAGGATTGGACACAAGAAGCGAGCAAAAGAAACGTCAAAGATCGTCTATAGCATGTGAGAGTGCTCACTCTCTTGCTATTTCTGAAACCCAACTCTGAATTGCTAATTTCTCATCTCATCTCATCTCATCTCATCTCA
Source organism: Halichoeres trimaculatus (assembly GCF_033239565.1). NCBI lineage: Eukaryota > Metazoa > Chordata > Actinopteri > Labriformes > Labridae > Halichoeres > Halichoeres trimaculatus. The sequence goes on along the minus strand of NW_027437191.1, from coordinate 4,986,857 downwards.
TCTCATCTCATCTCATCTCATCTCATCTCATCTCATCTCATCTCATCTCATCCTCCATCTCTTATTCAAGTCCGGGTCGCAAGGGCAGCAATGCCTTCAGCAGAGACCAGTGGCCCCTGTCCCCAGCCACTTCCACCAGCTCCTCTGGGGGGATCCTGAGGTGTGGGCCAGCTGAGGGGATGTTTACACAACAGCAGTTTTAGAATAAAAAGCAGAAGTATCGGTCTTTGTCAGGTGACGTCACATCCACAAACGCTGCAGTGTAAGGATCAATATTGTTAATTGTTGACAATTTTTCAAAATATCTTTCCCTGGCATCTTTCTTCAGCTTATCTCGATATGGTTTCCGCTCCTTTGGCTTTTGTTTTTTGAGTTTTAACATTGTATAAAATCGTAGAGCTCCTCACTGCCTCTCCGTTTACCTCTATTGTTTACCTCTATTGTTTACATCCGTTTACCCACCAAAATGGCAGGAGGGGCTTGTAGATGGCGTCACTGACAAAGACCGATTGTTGCATTTCAGCCTCTTGTTTACACAGAAACTGTGTTTTAGCCGATCTAAAATGGAAACTTTATAAAACGGCCCCCAGAGTGTATTTTTCTGAAACGCTGATGCCACAATTGCCATGTAAAACTACAAGCCGGAGTTTTAGCTGAAAACGCTGACGTCAAGCTCAGCTTGAGGCGTGCGCATACTACAGTCCAACAGTACCGTTACGGTCGTCATGGTCTACCATGTTGAGCTTGTGCTGCTCAATCTGCTGAATCTGTGACTGTCTTTCAACAAATGTGCATCTGTTGCTCCACTTCTGCTCTTAGCATTCACCGATACACCACATGATCAGCCCAACTCTACTTCAGTGGTGATCTACCAAAAGACGATTGCGGCAAGACAGTTTTAGTGCAAACTACAGGCCCATTTTTTTTTCAGTGTTTTGGGGTTTTGGGATGAAATATTGCATGTAAATGGGGCCTGAGAGATATAATCTCTCAACCATGTCCAGGGTCTTCCCTGATGTCTCCTTCCAGCTGAACACCTCCCCAGGAAATCATCCAGGAGCTATCCTCACCAGATGCCTGAACAACTTCATCTGGCTCCTCTTGATGCAAAGGAGCAGTGGCTCTACTTCGAGCCTCTCCTGGTTTCCGCTTATTTTCTGCTTCCCGTATTTACAACACTTCACCACACACCAGCCATAAACTCCATGTCCTCTGTCTCCTCTCTGTTCCAACCTTGTAGCAGTTGCTGTATGATGATCAGAATTTCTACCAGCTTCTAAACATCAGAACCCTCAATATTGACAGTTATACAGCCCACATCGCCCTCATGTGTTTTGGAGGAGTAGTGCAGAGCAACGTGGACACATTGGAGCAGAAGCATTAAGAGCTCACAGCTGTATAGACCACTACTGCACTGAGGTATAAACTATGTTTTCTGAACAACAGTCTCCTGCTTATTTCTTAATATGTGACAGTGTTGTCCGAAAAGTTTAGATCAAATTCAAATCCTCAAACAGAGGATTAAAAACGCAAGCAGCTATTGACATCATATATCGTTTAAAAGCCTCTAACAAACCCACAGCCATTTTCAAATAAAGGTCCTTAGTTGAGTAAATTCATGTTCAGGGACTTGAAATCTGAAGGAAAGTGTCATGGTCAGGGACAGCAGCAGCTCAGACGCTGGTGCTGCTGAGCTAGGGGTGAGTTGGGTGAATAAACCTCCCCCTGAAGATGGATTAAATCAGATACTGTACGTCCTAATCCTCTCTCTGTGCAGCTTACTGTACAGTCCAGACACCAGGGAGGACATGACCCCACCCCTGCTGTTAGAATACGCTTTGTTTCTGTGTAGAAATGCGCTAAATCAATCGTTTCCAATCATATTTACACGTGTAGGTGCTTTTCTCAGCTCTGAGTCCAACCTTCCTGAGGATTACGACGCTTGTTTCAGCATTTTGAGAGCAGATTAATGAAAGTTGTTGTTCTCTTTTAACAGAAGCCAGAGTTTTTGAGGTTAAACACAAAGAAGCGTAAACACTGTGATCAGTCTGCAGAGTGCTGCTGCTTTTCCTGCCGTCCTCAAACAAAGACCGAACATCTTCTCCATCAGCTTACAGCGTGAGATGTGTCCTTGTGTTGGCAGAGAAAGAGAGACCCCCTGCTGGTCTGGGGGGAGGGGGGTGCTGGGTATTAGTGCCAGCACTTCCACCGCTGCGCATCACTCCTCTTTCATCTCCTAACCACCCAACCCCCATCTTTAGGAAGTCCCAGCTCCTGTCTCTTGCCATCTGTCTAACAGGCTGTGTGTGTGTGTGTGTGTGTGTGTGTGTGTGTGTGTGTGTGTGTGTGTGTGTGTGTGTGTGTGTGTGTGTGTGTGTGTGTGTGTGTCTGTGTGTGTGAGATGCTGTCCTGGGTAGGCTCTTGGTGTGGGGCCCGTCAAAGTGAGGCCCCCCTATGATTAGCCAGTTTTGTGCAAGTTGACCCTGTGACGGTGGACTGATGTCACTCATTAAACCTCCACATGAGCTCCATCCCTGTGTTTTATTTCAAAGTCTTCAACCTTTAACCTTCAATATTTGCTGAGGTAGAAATTCTGTTTGAATCAAACATGTCTAAATTAAGTTCTGGGGTAACTGATCAGCTGTCCAAAACTTTTTTGGGGCAGGACCTGTGAGCTGAACATCTTTGATTGGCAGAGCAGCCACAGAGGTTTTTTCCCTTCTCCCTTCATCCACAATGTAAGCCTTTGCACACTGAGTCCCTTTTTTTCAGATGTGTTTTCTTGAATCCATAATCTGTACGTTTTTTGGAAATGTCACGTAGACCTACACACATTGTACAATGAATCAGATTTGTTTATTTTTCTACTGATTGCGAAAATTTGCAGTATGAGAAAAATGGAGCCATCAAGCAGTGATTTAGCAATTGATCCTGAGCAGAGGCTGGCAGTATGTTTGAGAAATGGGTACGCACACACTCACACACACACACACACACACACACACACACACACACACACACACACACACACACACACACACACACACACACACACACACACACACACACACACACACACACCTTCGTTCATTATCTAAACATAGTCTGAATTAACACGAAATGTTTTGGAATATGTGAAAATGTTACGCTGCATGTAGCCTATGACCCTAGTTTTAGACCTAAGTTTTAGAATGAGTGTGTGAACAAGATTGACATAACCTGGGATCAAATTTTCAACATGTTTCAATTTCATACCCAGTGTGTAAAAGCCTTAAAGCTATGGTCTACGATCCGATGAAACCCAGTTTGAGACACATTTGTAAAACTCTGCAGCTTTTTCCACCGGTCGTTTTCCAATATTCAGTCTCTGTTGGCACCTGTATCGCTCATAATTCTTCCTTGCTTCAGCCTTTACCATGAAACGTTTTCGTTTTCTTCCCTTCACTGTGGAGGGTAACAGTAACAGCTTCCTGGTTTTGGTCTTCTCTGGCTCCATGACGCTTCGGTAGCTGAGCAGCTAGCTGACGTGAGAGGGGCAGTGGGGAAGGATGAGGAGGAACCATGGGCATGGGTGGTTCAGATTGGTCAACTAGTATGCAGCTTTGCAGCGGAAATAGTGAATGTTTTTTTTTTTTCGTTCTTTTTGGTCTTTATATTGTGTAGATTGGACCATTACAGCCCCATAAACAGTGTTATTAAGATGTACAAAGCTTCCAAATCACACACCATAGCTTTAAGATGACCCCAGCTGTGACCGACTTGGTTTAGGACCTCCTGACAATGGTCTTCTTTGAGCCCTTATGTGTGAGTGTGTCTGTGTCAGCTCCTGGTGTTCCAGTTTAAAGAGTGACCCAGAAAACTGGAGACCTTCAGCTGAATGTGCCAGTCGATATCCAGTTTACAACAGCTGTTCTAACATGGAAGAAGTCCTGGGGAATGCAAAACGTGTCAAAATCTCCTCCTCTCATCATCAGACCAACGTTTAGTGATGATCTAAAGCTATTTGAAAATGATGCATCCTGCTCAAGTCAAGTCAAATCCTCAATCTACAGGGTCACTCTCTTTGATGAGACACAGATTGATCTCTTGATGCTTTCAGCAGCAGAAATCTGCTGGTGTTTAGCCAGTCAAAGCCAAAACAGGCTTTTTGAAATGGCTTTGCCACTTGCACTTGTTTCCCTGTGGGTATGAATCCACCTGCAGTGACATCGCCATGAAATCCAGCACAGGCTAACTGCAGAGTACAATGTTGGCCTGTCTTCTGCTTCTGTGGTGCCATCTTTGCTGAATGGCTTCCATTACTGTCTCACTGCCCTCTACTGGTGTGATGGTAAAGTGCAGCTACTTTTAGTTTTCTTCCATTTGTCACTAATCTGATCTGCATAGTCTTTGTGAGACTTCAGGGCTCAGTAAAAACTCAAACACTGGTCACAGACAAAATTTAGTTCCTGGTAGGATAATGGTTGAAAAGCAGCTTTAGTTTTTTGTCAGAGCCATTAAGGACCTTTATCCGTACAAAACCCGAATCTTGACCCAGACCCTCATTCGCACAACTGCAAAGCTCTTGCACTTCTTTCACAACAGTATGATGAGCAAACACTCTCAGATTCTTTCCAGTGGTTTCAACTTCTGCACTGCAAAGAACACAGCAGCCTCCAGGGGCCACAAGCAGAACTTTTCGTCTGGTTGGAATAAATCAGGACAAATCTAGAGCGACACCACCTCAGGATAAACTCTCTTTTTAAAAACAGGGTGCTCATTTGTCTGTTTTTCTTTGGAGGAGAAGAATGTGCAGCGTTCCCTGGCTCAGGGCTGAGGAAAGAGCTGACAAACAGGAGGTGGTTTGAGGTCTGAGAACCAGCAGCGCTCTGCTGAATCACAGTAGCAGACCTCTCCTTTTTTCCAGATTAAAAATACAAGGGGCCAGAAACTTTTAGCGCTGATGATCCATCACAGTCTGGAGCTGCTCTCTGTCCTCACAGAGGTCTGGGTTTTATCACAGGGCTCCCACGCTGGACTTCAGATCAATGAGGAAGTGGACAATAGAGCAGTGCGTCATGAAAAGGGCTCTGAGGACAATTAGTCACTTCATTCTGGTTGATAAATTTATCTGATCCACTGATCCTATAGAGGCATTATCAGTCTACGTCATCATAAAGATGTATTTTGACTGCAGGAGCAGTGTTTAGCCCTCTTCATTCAGATGACTTATCGCTCTCAAAGCCCAAAATTTAAAGCTGTAAGCAGCACAAAAATGTCTGGTTGTTCTGTGGTCAGTTGTCAGAAATAATACTATACAACACAGTTCACCTCTGTCAAGTTTTGACCGTTACAGAGCAACAAGTGTTTTGGAGTTAATAGCTACCATGCTAAATGGTGACCCTCGGCTGAAGGTATCAGTGATTATTGGCCGACAGTCACCAGTTAACAGAGTCACACTTTACACTAAAACACCAGCAATGTCTGTGGCTGTGTAATTAAATGCATCTTCTTTATCCAACCTCAGTTAACCAGGTTTGATCGCAAATAAGTATTAACTGCTCATATTCTCAATCCAGATTTTAATAAGTGTATTTAAAGGGGACATATCGTGCTGATCCCTGATTTAATACTTACATATAATATAATAAATTTGAAAACAAGACCTTTCCCCCCCTGAATTTAAAAAAAAAATGAGATATTGTATTTTTTTTGATATCCTTGAACGAGATTTGATGCCTCTGAAAATAGGTCATTGCCAGTTGGCCGCGAGATTTCGACCGTCGTGACGACATGAGGATCCTTTCTTTTTATTGGAGTAATCTGATAAAGCAGCTCCTCCTCTGTGATGTCAGTTAGTCACACAACCGCCACCGAGGGATACACCCACCAAGAGCCGAGTTTAAACGTATAACCTATACATGTTACAGTACCGCTTTGACTCACCACACTGAAGCGTCCTGAGATGATCTGTGTCGAGGTGGATTTTCTTCCTCCTGAGCTTCAGAACCGTCTGGGTCTGACTCGGGGTCCAATACAAAAGGACGTATCCTACACTCTGCCATTTTATTAGTGCTATCAATGCCTTACAGTGAAGTTTTGGCAAACAGCAAACTCGCTCGGTCTGCCCCATCCAATGTGGCGATTTTGTAAATACTGCCATGCTGCAAAAACCGCCCCCTGGCTCTACCCCCTCTGCCCCTCTGATAGAACTGACCAATCAGAGCACAAAGGGCTGTGACGTTGCAAAGTTACTGAAGGTCATTCTGGAAACGGAGCGTTTCAACGAGATCTTCAGAATGGACTAAAATGAGGATATTGAGAACACTATTGTGGGGCTATGAAGGGACTAAATGACTTGAACTGAGGGCAGAAATGCTTTACAGGCATCCTAGTCTGGCATAGTGAAAAGGAGAAACAAGCATGATATGTCCCCTTTAAAGAAAAAGTTGGTTTGGGCTGAGGTTGTGACTACGGACGGAATCAATATAGAGAGTAAATAATAAGTGAACATAAATTATGATAACAGAAACAGATTTTATGACCAAAGTGAAATTACTGTATCAAACTATTAAACAGTGATTGTTACCCTAAAATACCTACCATTGATATTCTGATGGATCTGGTGCAGTTCTCTGGACGTAGTTTTCTAGGCCCTTTAATACGAACTGAGTGTCATGCTCAGCGGTCTGTGTGCTCTGCTTTGGGAGGGTTTCTGCTTTACTGACAGATGTTTACGGCCTGGTATTCCACTGTCTGGTAAGTGTCAACAGACAGTGCAGTCATGTGTATCGAGTGGCAGTTGTGTGCTAAAATACTACCAGAGGTGCAGATAAAACATGGCAAAAAACATCATTCGAAATGCATGATGTTGTGTAAGTAAGGAGGGCCTATGGGATTCCTACCTCAACCCAACAGGTTGAGTTAACATAAAGCAAACTTGTAGTTTTAACGATTTTGCACATCATGCTAAAACAACATGATTTAATCATGTTTAACCTCTGAACATGAAATAATATAGTAGAAGCTACATGATTTACTTTTGCTGATTGAACAAACACCCATGTTGCTTTTTTGAGTGCTGATGAGCTGAATCCTTTTTTCCCATGTGAAAATAACTGTAAGATAAAAATCTATCTCTGACCTTAAACATTTCTGTTAGTGCTAGAAAGTTATACAATTTAACAAGGGGCTTTACAGAGATTGACTTACTTCTGGAGCAAGCCTCTAGTGGACACTGGGGGAACTGCAGTGTTCAATACTTTTTGCAGCTAAATTTTTCTCTATACAATGCTTTCTCATGATAAGTTGATGTTGGTGATACAATCAAGTCCCTGTTGTATTTTTGTTGTTGAAGTGACTCTAAGGAGCAGTAAGGAGCAGTGCTATATATAACAGTGTTACTAACACCGCTATAGCTTTCCAGTAATAATCTAAATAGCTAATATTTTGAGCGGTGAAATGTGTTTATATGCACCAATATCTAACAGTTGTTGTCCAACCTGGCTTGCTAGCCAGGCACAGGTAAGGAGCTGCATATAAAATGTGTGTGTTTTTGTTCTGGCTGTCCTCTTTGGTGAGGGCCAAGGGGTGACAAACACATGAGTAATGATGATTGGTTAGCGGTAGAGTGCAATATCAGGGTAAGCCAATCAGAGCCAGGGTTCAGGTAGGTGGGTGTTGTTGTTTTTTACAAACCTCAACATGCTGCAAACAGCTTCAGCCGGAGTGGTCTGTGGAGTTCAAACTGGCGTTTTGCGAAAGGAAGTACAGACACTACTTCAACGTCATGAATCTGCATTATGTCACAGAACAAAACAAGCTCAAATTCTTTCATATATTTGAAGGTTTCTCTAAAAAGTAACGCAATAACTGTTTTCCCTGAAAACTAATTACATTCATGAAGGAGTAATTTAGTTACTAATTCAAGTAGGTAATGAGTAACTATGACTAACTAATTCCTTTTTTTTAAAGTAATATGACCAACACTGGTGAGGAGGTGGAGTCTGTGGAAATGTTTTCCTCTCCAGTAGAGGGCGCTCTCTGAATCTTCCTCTATCTGAGGCAGATTCCTCTGAATCCCTCTTTGTTCTGAAACTCTGAAGAAATATGAAACACAGTGAAGCCTCCCTGGTCCAACATCAACGTCATGTTCCTCTCCCTCCCCCTGATGACAGGCCCAGAGGACAGCGCTGCTGGGATAAAGCGGGATTGTTTTGTTCCCATGATGTGATGGCCAACAAAGCCCCCTGATGGAGCCGGCTGCTCCTCTGCAGGCCCACAATCACATTAGATATAGATGATGTCACTCAGCCGCGCCAGCCCCGGCTACTTCCAGGGCAGCGAGAGAGGAGAGATGGAGGTGGTGGGGGGAGGTGGTCTTTGTTTCACATTTCATCCGCACCATCACTGCCTCCCCCTTCCTCTCTGCTGCAGCAGAGGTCTTCCTCATTTCCTCCTTTGTTTCTAAAGGTGGCTGCAGGAGAGAAACTCTCCATGACTGCAGGCACACACACACACACACACACACACGCACGAGTGTCACTGAAGAGATGCTAACAAAGCACAGCTTCAGGCTGCTTCTGTGAGCAGACACAGCCCTCTCTTCATCATCATCCTCATCATCCTCATCACAGCAGAGATGTGGCTCAGACTCAGGGGGGGCAGGGATGCGTCAGCAGGCTTCGCTCACTGACCGTAAAGCAAAACGCTGACAGGGAACATTAAAGACTTGACTGGACACATCATGATGTGGCGGTCTAGACAGAAAGAGAAATGCAGCACCTGCTAACCAGGGCGAAAGAACAACTTATAAAGGGTTATTTCGCCCTATATAAAAAAAACACAGTCACAAGATTTGGAACACAGACTGTTGTATCATATCTTGTGTAGTTTACCATTTCTTTTTTGTGCTGCCTTTAGAGCTGCCCAGACTCTACAAGCATCTCAAAGATATACTCTTTCACATACAGTTTGTCTTTACAGATAATTAAACGATTTATACTCGTGTTTTTTTAACTGTATTCACACATCAAAGTATGGCTGACATATTCAGTGTACATTTCTCACAAGAGAAATGACTGAATGTCACTAAAGCTGAAGTCTTTCAGCTCTGCAGTTTCTGAGAACATCATTAGGCTAAGCTTCAGGAAACTTAAGCTAAATGTGTCGCACATATCAAGGGTCTCAAAACTTTACAGTTTGCAACACTTATACAGCCCAAATACACTAACAGGTCGATCAAAAGACAACAAAGGTCTAAAACAATTAATAAAGTTTGTTTTCCAGATTGTTGATGCATGTTTTATGCTGGATGCCCCTCCTGATACAGCCATCCACATTTTACCAGCCTTAGAAGCTGCACTAATGAGAACACTGATAGATAAGTAAGAACTGGTTATTGAATTTTGAAAAATCAGTTACTAAAAGATCACTAATCACGAACAGAGGAAAGGCTGCTGTTTCTGGACTTTAAAGAAAGCATTTTCTGTTATCCACAGTTGAAACACCCCCACTGTTGTTTCTCAATAAAACAGAAGTAATTCAGCATCAGACTGCTTTTTAATGGTGCAATAATTTTGGGTTATCGTCAAACAGAAAGTCAGTAATCACTAATCAACAATTGAGAATTGTTGATAATTGAAATTGGTTGGTAACCAAATCAGGACCTTAATTATAATAGATGAATTAAACTGGGAAATCAGACAGGTTAACCACCCCTAACTAAACCCTGACCTTCTGATTGAGGGTTGACCACAGTGAGCCACAACTGCCCCAGTTATACTTTTACAGTGATGGATTGAATAAGCAATTGAGGATGGTTTTTGATTTAGCAGGGCATTTTGTGACCACCATGGAGTACTGACCCCAACTTTGGGAACTGTTTAGGATTACGAAACCTGAGGTGAAAATTTTAAACTCTGCATTGTTGAACATCTTGTTAATTGAAATAATTTAAAAGAAAAGTAATTTAACCTCTTGTGACCTGAGCTTCTGTATGGTGTGCAATTTTTGATTCACCTGGCTGTTTAGGATAAGTAAGACCCAGGGGCGTAGCTACTATTAGGCAAACACAGGCAGTTGCTTGGGGCCCCATGATTCCCAGGGACCCCTAAAGCATCTCTTAAAAACTCATTTATGAATCTCTCTTCAATTGAAAGCATTTCTTTTTTCTAAATCTTACTTCACCTGCTTCAAAATACATCAAAAGGCTTAATCTTTAATGATGGTTTTGGGTACTCCCCCTCCCTTCTTATTCAATGGGCTATTCCATGTTACAACACATCTGAAAATTTGATTCGGGAAGAAAGTGGTAAAAAACACTTTTTTTTCCTTTTTTTTTTTCTTATTTTCAACCAAGTCGGAAATAAAAACAATGTTGCTCTGAGATCTGAGATAAACATATCAGACTTTTAGGATTTTAAGGACTTTATCTAGTCCAGGAAACAGGATCATTTTCTCAAAATCAAACTTTTTGAGTTGGTGATAAACATGATTAACTGTAAAATAACAGTACCATAAAGTATGGTAACTGTAAATATCACCTCTTTCAGTAGATGTTTTTTTCCAGTTTTATGTTGTGCTTGATATTTACATATTTTTTCTTTACTAAATTATTTATAAGTATTAGTATTAGTATTATTTATAATACTTCAATATTTACCTATTATAATGTTTTTCACTTCACACTTTCTTGTTTGTTACTGTTACTCTGTAAATTCCCCACTGTGGGACAAATAAGCTGTCAATTAACCATAAAAGATTTCAAATCCAGGACAAAGTGGACTAAATTATGTGTTCACTTTTTTTAGAATCAAACTAAAGTACAGAACTTGAGGAAATGCATTTAGTTGCGGAAAGTTACCATGTAGAAGATTAGCACTGTCTCATGCCTTGATTCTCAGAAAGAGACAGTGGACCCAGGGAAGGCCAGTCTAGCTCTGAGGAAGATGAGTTACAAGGACATGGAGGGCCCCATTGACTGGGTTTGCCTTGGGCCCCCAAACCACTAAATACACCCCTGGTAAGACCTAATAAGTTTAATATCTAAACTTGCCCATTGTATGGAAAGTTTGATTATTTGTGTTATGAGTTTTCTATTACAATAAGTTTTTTTTTTTTTTTTAATGGGTGTAATGTTGTGATTTCACCAAAAGATGATGTGGGTAGTGTCCCTGAATGTGGCTAATCGGTCAAAGTTTTAAAAAAAGAAGTATAATGGGTTTGAGGGCAGAAATGTAAGGTCCATATCATAGACTGTATAAAATATGGATGTAGTCTCGCTGACGTCATTCGTCTGTTTCTGAAACAGAAAACGAAGCACATCTGCTATAGCTGCCATATTGGTAGTGGCAAAGGCTTCAACTACAGCCATAGGGCGCCGGTCGTCATGTGACCCTCAGCTGTGCCTCTTATTTGGGGAGCTCTCAATCTTAATATCCCCTGAACGGCTGAGTTAGAAAAAAATTCACCCCACGTACAGTGGGTGCGGGTAGTAAAATTAGCGACCCAGACAGGAGATGTTTTATGAACCAGGCTTTAAATAGGTTAATTTCTGCTTTGAACATGACTTTTTTGGCTTGGTGTGTGACTTCCGGCACTTCAGCCTCAGGTGGACACTCAAGAAACAGCGAATTTTAGCACTTCAGCATTGCCTCATATTCTTAGACCGGAGGTTGTCGCTTGGTCCACATATGCGGACTCAGGGTCTTAAGGGGTAAAAAGGCATTAATGAAATTAAGTAAGAAACATAATAAAACTGAAAATTATAGTAAGGCACAGCTCTCCAAAGTCATAAACCAGAGAGAAGAGGAGAATATAATCTGTGGTTCAGAGAGGAGAAGAGGTTCTTTGTTTGTTTCTGACACAGATTCAGATTGTTGTTTCAGATTCAACTCTCGCTGCACATCTTGGTTAGGTCACTTCATTTAGCATCCATGAAAACTACATCTCCAACCAGAGTTATTTTAATCAGGTTGAGGAAAAGCTGCACACGTGAACATTGACATCAGTCAGGTTCCATCGTGACAGTAACAGTTGGTCCGTTATTCCTGCTGCTGGGTACAGTTACCTCCAGTGTCCACAGGGACAGAATAAAACCAGTGTGTGAGTGGTGCTGTGTGATTCTCAATTTACATAAAGGTTAAAAATAAAAATATGTCAGATGTTGGGCTGAGAGGAGCGACTGTGTGAAAGGCTCAGTGGGAGTAATTCTGTCTGCAGCACATAACAGGAAGAGTCATTGAAAGATGTTACTTTCCACACTCCACTCACACCTGAAACACACAGCAGCTCATGTATTATTCATGTACACAGACACACACAGACACACACACGCACACAGACACACACACGCTGGCTGAATGAAAAGAGGCATCCAGGAGCCGTTTCCCTGCAGTCGCTCTTTGAGTTAAAAGCCGCTGATTCTCATTTTACATAAGACGACAATCTGACGCTAACTTCTCTTTCAGCGAGCGTTTGACAGGCGGCGCTTTATTAACGCGCGCCGGCCCAGCGAGGAGTTGCAGCGGCACATGTGGGATGTGCCCCACTTTTCACAGCCCACATGTATGTTCACACATGTGTGTGTGACATCAATGCGCCAGTGGGACACTTTCATGGTGTGTTCAGGCGCTCTAGCGGGGATCAGCTGAAAGTGACAGCGTGGAGCTGAGGTAAGCAGCAGACGAGCATTTCTGAACCCGATGAGATGAGCTGAGCCTGAAGTGGCGTTAATCTCCACAATGCTACCTGCTGCCGACAGCGGCGAGGTGGCGGCGGCTGGCAGGTGCTAATTGGCAATCACAGCCTTCAGACTCAATGATGCACTTTCTCGCACCTTCCACTGAAGCTTTATCCTCCAGCGAACTGAACGTCCAATTAAAAAAGTGTCTCAAAAAGGCAAATAATCTGAGGGCAGAGTCAGAGGATTTTCAATGAAGTGATAATTTACTACAGGTGGAGTCAGGGCCATGTCTGCACTCTGAGATCACTGAGACCACCAAGGAACAAAAAATGTTCTGCTTTTACCTCCGACAATAAATCGGTGATGATCAAACCTTAAAGTGGGGGTATTCTGCTTTCTCATATTGGAAAGATGGATATAAAGCACCAATGCTGAACAGCCGAACAGGCGTGGTAATCCCACTGTTACCGTCTGTAATGGTGGGGTCTGCTTCCTTTAAAATTGATGCTCTGGGTTCCTTGCGCATACGGGCCAGATCTTCAACAGACTCACTGAAAGAATGGTGTCATCATGTAAGGATCTCGTAACTGGTTCACGACAAGTTGGGGAGAGTAAAGGGGTTTGAACACATAGGTCTGCCCACAGCTGTGCCCCTGACAGGCCTCCAGGGGTCTGGCCAATCAGGGTGGAGGGGGTTTGTGGAATAGGGAGCCTTAAAGAGACAACAGCTAAAACAAAGTGGTTCAGACAGAAGCTAAAACAAGGGTTTACTAAAACAGCAGAGAGAGAAAAATAGTGATGTTTTTAAGCAGCTAATTATTCAAAGCTACTACAGAGGCACCAGAGGGACAAAACTAAGACTTGAGTAATAATTGACCTATAAGTAAGTCCCACCCACAAATGCGAGGAGCCAATCACAGTGTGTATAGCCTTCAAATACACTCAGATTCTCTGCCTGCATGTCCATTGGAATACATTGCAGAGGTTCGGTTTTCATTCAGTCTCATAAAGTTTTCCTGACACTTTGAGTTTAAAAATGGTCAAACGGTGTTCATGAGGAACATGCAACTCTAACACTAAGTATCCCGAGAGGCATTTGAAGATATACATGTTTTTTTTTCTCTAACGTTAGCTCCTAGCTGGGTTGCTCATCCTGTCTCTTTGTTTGATGGGAGTTCATTGGCCTGTTTTGTTCTAGTTGTTGTTCTTTGGTGAAAGTACATCATGGTTAGCTTTTGTCCAAAGTTAAATTAACATTAGCTTCTGGAGCTTAGCTTCATTAGCTCATCCGTAATAGATGAGATAACACAGGTTGTCAAGATGGTAAAAAGGAGGTTATGTTTTTGTCCTGACCAATGCTGATCCTCTATCTTGTTGTCTGAGATGCTGATGCTAACCAAATGCTGTTTGTCAGGTTTGCTCTAGGAGCTGTAAAAGTCGTCTGTAACTTTAACTCGAAAGCTTTTTATCGACCTTCTCAACAATAAAACAATTCATCTACCGCTCCAATGTGGACTTTAGAGACTTTTGGTGACTGAAGATGATATATGATTTTTCTATCTTCAAAAATCATCAAAAGCATCCTGTGAAATGTTTCCAACTGTGTTTCCTTCCATAGCACCTGTCACTGAATGTTCAGTGTTTGTTGGAGTGAGTGGAGGGGGTGTGGCTTAGTCATAGGTTCTGGTTATTTCACATCGTCCAGTGTTAAATGGATTTGAATTACAACAACGTTAGCCGCTGTTTAGCACAAAAAGCAGTGTGAAAAGATAAAACGCTGCAAGAGAACTAACTTTGAGCGCATTTTTCTAAAAGTGAACTCAAATCAAGTGGTAATATCCTTTAATCCTCCGTCAGACTCATTCTGCAGGTCAGGCTCTGTGTGTGGCAGCGGGTGTTGAAGGAGGTCGCAGTAAGGGTGGCCCGTCAGTGGGGAGTTTTAGTGTTTCATTGTCTGACAGTCAGTAACATTTCCACCCTGCAGGAGAAAACTGTTGGGAAACTGTGTGTTTAATGGACGTACCTCTTCCGGGAGACTGACCACCAGCCCATTCTCCGCCTGGCCCACCAGCGCCTGCAGGAAGTACTCGCTGCAGGCGGCCAGCACGGCCCGGTGCCCGCGGAACTCCTTGCCCTCCACCAGGACGGTCACATCGCACAGGATATCCTGCTTCCGCTGGTCGTTCAGGCAGAGGAGGATATTGGTACAATGAACCGTCGACTCATACACGTACATGGGGGCTTCAGGCTTCTCATCCACGGACATTCCGCTCACGCCCTGGAAATAGAAACACAACAGAGGAGGGGGTCAGCTTACAGCGAGCAGAGAGCAGCATACCGCAGGGCTGACATCAGCCCCAACGGTCTGCTGCAGCCGGACTCATGATTCAACACAAACAGCCCGACTGACTGCGCTCTGCTTCATGTCCTCACGCTCCCTTTAACATTTAAAGCCTGAAAGTACAAAAACACCCAGACGTGACTCACAACAGAATGATCTGAACTCCACACTGGACCCCAGAAGATCACATTTAGATTTGAAGCAGTCAGAAACGTCAAAATGTAGATATAGATAAATCAGTTTGTCTCTTATTTAAAAAAACTTAGCTGATACAAGCTCCATACGCAGAGTCTCCTCTTAAAGAAGGTGACTCATGATGAAAACTTCACAATGAAGAGTCATTTATTTACACCCCTTCCCAACCACAGTCAGCTCAAATGAAATGAAATGTCTAAACAAAAGTTCTGACATCATTTAGAGCTTGTATCTTACTGATATCTTGTCGAAAGCGATTGCATTTTAACTCTGCATGGTTCAGTCCATCCTGTTAAACACAGCTCTTCCAGCAGTTGCATTACATGGACGTCATGACCCTGCCTGTCTTCTCTCGCCTGTGGCACATTTTCTTGAATATCTCTTGCAGTGTTCTCACATCAGCTCACCCAGCTTCACAGAGAAATGATATCAAGAGACCGATGGGAAATCGGTACATAAAGCCACAGGTTCAGTGATTAGTTCTGTGATGTAGTGAAAACAGCTAAAGAAAGTCAACTACAGAGGAGGGCAGTGAAGGGAAGGAAAAAATGCTGGAAATTCCAGGGGTTTAGTGTCACCAGATTTTGGATTTAAAAGATATTAGAAATGTTATTACTGAGTATTTATTTATTTATCTATTTATTTATTTATTTATTTATCTTCTTCAAACTTAAGGCCTTCATTTTAGTCTTTTTTTACCCAGAATAAATCTCATGTGCATTTGTTGGGAAATATGGCTCCTAATATAGTCTGTTGACATTATGATGATGATGATCATCATTCAACTATTTCACATCATCTGGGGTAAAAAAAAAAAAAAAAAAAAAAAAAAAAAAAAAGCTATCTAAAAATTGCAAAAATTCATGGTCATTCCGTGCTTAGTTCTGGTTTCCAGGCTGGGAAGGTGCCTTTCTGCACCTAACAGACAAAACAAACAATTGCACACTCTAGAAGCATTTTGAAATAACATACATTGGTGCTGATAATCTCATTTTAAAGCTATGGTTTACGATCTGAAACCCAGTTTGGCTGGTCGTACATTTCTCCAATATTAAGTCTCTGTTGGCACCTGTATCGCTCATAATTCTTCCTTGCTTCAGCCTTTTCCTTGAAACTTTTTCGTTTTCTTCCCTTCCCTGTGGAGGGTAACACTGGCTTCATGACGCTTCGGTAGCTGAGCAGCTAGCTGACGTGAGAGGAGTAGTGGGGAAGGACGAGGTGGGACCATGGGCATGACGGTGCGAAGCGAGGGAGACAGGGGATTGGATGGACTCACGGACGGTTCGGATTGGTCAACTAGTATGCAGCTTTGCAGCGGATATACTGAATGGATTTTTTTCGTTCCTTTTGGTCTTTATATTCTTTAGATTGGACCATAGAACCATAACATCCCTATAAACGGTGTTGTTAAGATGTACAAAGCTTCAAAATTGTACACCATAGCTTTAAAGTGACATGGGCATAGGCATATATCTAGTAGGGAGACTTTCTCAGAATCACTTAGAAACTCCTAACGCCCTTTATTCATAATAATTGCTAAACACAAAGTACATGTGCTGTGTGGAAATTTAAAATAGCAACTAATTAAAATAGTTTGAGTAAACTCTTTGTGATATGCTTGAATTTACTGAAGCTTTCACTGAACACGGGCTATGCACATGTGCAGAAGTACTGGTGATGTCACCAAAAGTCTGAGGTGAGTTTGAGTTTGAAATGATTTATCCCCACAGGGAGGGGCGACAGATGTGTGCTGAGTATAAAAAGTTCATTTGTAAAGGTAAAACTAGATTTATGCTGTAGGGAAAGAAATTCAGCTTACAAGTCATGGATGAGCCTATCTAAGCTATTCCCAGAATGCATTTCAGCCATGTAATATCATAATGTTTATAATGTTACAAATTTTTCATTCTGCAAATATCTTGTCTGATAGTTGGTTCGTGCCACTGACTCTCAAACTGGGTTTGAAAATTATTATTTTACTCAACAAATATTGTAACCATAAGAAATTAGGGTACGCAGTTGGTAGGGGAGCGTGCTACTTTTTTCAAATCTGTAATTTTTTTTTCAGCGTATCCCTTACAGTAGTGATAGCAGGGAGGGTTTGACTCTCATAGTGAAAAGAGAAGAGGTTAATGTGGAATAACTGCAGTGAGCAAGTAGACCAAGTGAAGGCCCTCCATTCAGGCATAATGACGCCTTTGTGTGGGTCAGGGTTTCTCTCCCTGTACAGTACGTTCATGCCCGTGGACTTTAAGCACAGTAGCTCCACCAGCCTAATCGTCGTAATGGGTTATGCTGAGCTAACAGGGTCTTGAGCCACATTAGTCTTCATCAGCGCCCCCTCAGATCTGCAGGCTCTCTATGGATGAGAGCCTGAAGTCAGCTGTGACCGCCGCTGCAGGAGTGAATCATAACTATCACGCTGGGCTTTTGATCTGCAGGGAAACGTTGGAAACGCACAGAAAGGTTTAAGAGCATCAGTGCACAAGCTGTCGTCAACAACCAACCCTGCTAGTCAAGAAAAAGGGAAGAAAAAAGCAAACCTTCTGCATCCATCAGCACTTCTAATCAGAATTCTGCCACAACCTGCTATTTTGTGGTGTGTGTGTGTGTGTGTGTGTGTATGTGTGTGTTTGGGAATATGCTTGCGCTGGATTTGTGCGTGTGTTTGTGTCACCGCTGCATTTTCCTCTCTCTGCATCTGAAGTCTGAGTGAGGCGAACGAGCGTTCCAGGGCAGAAATAGCCTGTTTGGATTTCTCCGAGCCTCACGACCGCATCTGGAAACATTATTCTTGGAAGACAGGTCGTTATCCGAGGAAGCCAACTGAGAGATGTTTGGAGGAAATAAGAAAACTGTACGACAGCTGGACACCTGATCCAGACAATTTAGGCTTTATGTGCCACAGTCACAGGTACACAACATCTACAGACACTCTCCTTCTACGACTCTAACGGCCAAATGTTGCCTCAAAGATGCAGTCAACGATATTCTGATCTCTGTTTTATTTGCCTGGTAGCAGTCTTTTCTGGATTGTAGATGATTGAGCTGAGATATTCCAGTGATGGGGAGGAAAAAATTCCTCTCAAACCCTCTGAAATCTCTTGGAAACATCTCTCCTGTGTGATCTCAGCTCACACACAGCCAAAGCTAGAGAGGAAACTCTGCATGTTTCAGATCAATTCATCTCCAAAAGATGCAAGTGTGAAACCCTCTGAGATTCATCATAATGCTTGTGCAACACGCAAACTAACATGATGTGAAGTCAGTCCTCATGCCTTTGCTCCATAAGTGCAGAATGTCAGCAGAGGAGGAGATGGGGGGTCTGAATCATAGAAGGTATTTAAAATGGACAGTGTGGCTCAGTCTTTTACAATTGTAGTGTTTTGAATCCAAAATACAAGTGTCCGAGGTGTCGCCATTGTTCAGCCATTGTTCAGCCATTGTTCAGCCAGAGTTTGCACAAGAGGGACTCTGTGAGAATCTGAGTGAAGCCAGGTGACATAAAAAACAAAATTCATCTTTTTCTTCTGAAAGTCCAATTATTTCTTGGCTCTCCCTCTTGACGTATTTTACTATCCTCGAAGAAACTACATAAGATTGGCAGCTGTTAACCATCAAAGGAAATATAAAACCCAGGTATTAACCTCTGATAACCAATGAACACAAAACTTTTCAGAAATAAAAGGACTTGAACAGAACATCTGTCTATCACCACAGCATATTGATGTGAGGTGAATTATTTTCTTAAAGGATAAGTTTGGTTAATACAGCTTTTACATTGTTTATAGAATTAAGTAGAACAAAATACTCACCTAGAAGGCTTTCCTGATCCAAGCAGTGCTTCAGGAGATATTTAGATCCAAAATCGTTCAGCGGACGTCCGTATAATGGGATCCATCGGGGCATAGACAGCACCGCTCCTAAAACTGCATTAATCGTCCAAAAACTCGTGTTTTTCACCAATATTCCATCATGGTCTGCTAGGGGTTAGTCCTCTGCTGCAGTCTGTGTCACTCCAGACAGCGCTGTGTGGCTGTAATGACATCTGAACTGATGAAGACTTTGTTTACGATTGCCCCTCTGCGCATGCCCAGTGCGGCTCATTGTTTCAGGGGAAGACGGCAGGCTACATGAAGACGCGCAGAGGGGCAATCGTAAACAAAGTCTTCGTCAGTACAGAGGTCATTACAGCCACACAGCGCTGTCAGGAGTGACACAGACTGCAGCAGAGGACTAACTCGGAACGGACCATGATGGAATATTGGTGAAAAACATGAGATTTTGGACGATTAATGCATTTTTAGGAGCAGCGCTGTCTATGCCCCCGATGGATCCCATTATACGGACGTCCGCTGCACGATTTTGGATCTAAATATCTCCCGAAGCACTGCTTGGATCAGGAAAACCTTCTGGGTGAGTATTTTGTTCTACTTCATTCTATAAACAATGTAAAAGCTGTATGAACCGAAATTATCCTTTAAAGTTTGACCACAGCCCATTTAGAATGACTGGGAAGACTGAGTTTTTGATCTATACTGCAACCAGCCACCAGGGGGAGCATTTTTTGTGGAAACCTCACTTTGAGCTCAGCAAGATGACGCCATTATTTGATTTTTTTTTTTATAGTCTATGATATGTACCAATCTGCTCGGCCCCATCTGAGAGAATATTCAACTTTAATTATAATAATCATAAACATAATCAACAAACTAATGTTTGCCTCATTAGTGTGATTCATATCCTCCATTACTCTGATTCTACTTCTGATGAACTGATTAGCTGATTAACTTTGTCAGCACTGTAAGCAAACACTCCTCGCTCAGACTCAAACGGCCTGCAGAGGAATCAGACATAGGACATGATTCACAGCAAACAGCGGCAGAAAAAAAAAGGAGGATCTGTAAGATTTCTCTGCGGTGCAAACTGCACGCCATTTTTCCTCTCATTATCAGCAGGTCATAGGGGTCACACAGAGCTGAGACAACCTCAGCTGCGTGTGTCACTATCTGCTCTAATGACCAATAGTCAAGTAACACAGTGTAACAGTTAAATGAAAAGGAAGGTGACGCAAACTTGTCAATACATCCAAAATAGTTAATTTTTACCAGAGTTTATGGGTTGTTACGGCATCTTCAGCACCCCTATGGACTCTAAAACTACAGTATGGAAGATGTGTGCCTCAAGCAGATGAATAAACACCACAAAGCTACGCCCATACTTCAGTTTCCACACAAATGAATCATTTTTAAACTTTTCTTTTTGAATCATGTTTGCAGGCATTTAATTGATTTTAAAGAGGGGATATTGTGTTTTCTGAAGTCTTTATTCTGTCCCTCTGGTGCCCCTGTAGTAGCTCTACATGATTAACAGATCCAGAATAGTCCCTATTTTTCTCTCTTTCTGCTGTTTTAGAAAACTCTTAATTCAGGCCCTGTCTTCTAGCAGCCATCTCTTTAAGGCTCCCTGCTCTACAAACCCCCTCCACTCTGATTGGTCAGCCCTCTGGAGGCCTTAGAATAATGACGCCAGCCTGGGTGGAGGTGCTAAAAGTTTCTGTTCATCAAGAATCCGGATGAAGATGGCTGTAGAAAGACCCAAAACCACATACACACCAACCCCCCAAAAATTCATTTCCAGCCTGGTTCAAAAAATGGCTGTGGTCTGAAACGCTGATTTCTCTTTTGGCACACACTGTACGGTGGATGATTTTTTTCTAACTCTTTGGTTTAGAAAATATTATGATCTTCTGATTGTCCAATTAGACACAGCTCAGTTCATGCAACTGGAGGCTGCCTTGTAGCTGTAAAAAGGAAGCTCAAAGCCCACATTATACTGCTGATGACAGGCCTCATTTGTATCAGGAATAGACAGGTGACGTGGAGACTACGTCCATATTTTACTTATAGTGAGTGTATGGGCTCACTCCTTCAAATGGAAGTCATTTATCAGTTAGGAGATCCTTGAGTGATAACGTCCTCATTTCAGCAAGTCTGATGAGGATCTGGTGGAGATCGTTTGGTCTTAACATCCAGCTTTGGAACTTCATGTTTCACATATGGGAAAGCAGAATACTCCTCTTTAAAAGCTTTTCTATTCTCCGTGCCTTTCTTTGATGCAAATATCTACAAACTATCCAGCAGTGCTTGTTGGCTTTTCACTCATTTCTGTTTCTGCAAGATTAACACCCTCATAAAACCAAGAACTAGGCAGAAATAGGCAACATTACAGCCAGGGGCGTAACAGTAACAAACAAGAAAGTATGAAGTGAAAAACATTACAATAGGTAAATATTAAAAAAAAAAAATAATAATAATAATAATAAAAAAAACTTTAGTAAAGAAAAAAATATGTAAATATCAAGCACAACATAAAACATGAAACTTGAAAAAAAAATCTACTGAAAGAGGTGATATTTACAGTTAGCATACTTTTTGGTAATATTATTTTAAAGTTAATGTATTTTTATTTGACTCCCTGTCCAGTGAGTTATGTTTCCAAAAAAGAGATATTGTACAATAATGTTTATCACCAACTCAAAAAATTTGATTTTGAGAAAATGATCCTGTTTCCTGGGCTAGATAAAGTCCTTAAAATCCTAAAAGTCTTATATGTTTATCTCAGATCTCAGAGCAACATTGTTTTTATTTCCGACTTGGTTGAAAATAAGAAAAAAAAAAAAAAAGGAAAAAAAGAGTTTTTTACCACTTTCTTCCTGAATCAAATTTTCAGATGTGTTGTAACATGGAATAGCCCATTGAACAAGAAGGGAGGGGGAGTACCCAAAACCATCATTACAGATTAAGCCTTTTGATGTATTTTGAAGCATGTGAAGTAAGATTTAGAAAAAAAGAAATGCTTTCGATTGAAGAGAACTTCATAAATCAGTTTTTAAGAGATGCTTTGGGGACCACTGGGAATCTTGGGGCCCCAGGCAACTGCCTGTGTTTGCCTAATTGTAGCTACGCCCCTGATTACAGCTCATAATAAAGCCAAGCACCCTTTATAGTTACACCTCTTGACTTATTGGAAGGATTTGTCCAATGCATCATCTTCACGATGGAACTTTGACGATCCTTAAACCCTCCATGTTGCTCCTTGTGTTACAAGCTTTCAGTCTAAACTGCTGAACTCTCCAGCCTGATAACATGATCCCCTCAGAGTGATAGGGACAAACATGAACGATGTGCGCACAATCGGAGGGGAGGGCTGCTGCCAGATGACTGTAATTGCGTCGAGCATGAACATGCTTTTAATTGGAGTTATCAAATTAGGCTGCAGCATCAGATGCCCTTCGAGCTGTGTGAGGCGGCACATGTCAATGTGAAGGGTGACGATGATGACAGGAGCAATGGTCCAGAGTGTGTGACAGTTTCCAGGCTTAATAAATGAATAACACAGAGTGTTGTTTAAAAAACCAAATGCAAAGCACCAAAACATAAAGACAAACAGAAAAAATCAGAAGCATTACGTTTACTTAAAGGTAGGGTCTGTGGGATTTTCCTAAATTTTAAAAGTCAACTTTCACTGGAATAATCTCCCATGGGCCCCTACAAGTGTGTCAGTGTCTGTGTCTGCTTCAACCCCCTCCTCTGCCTGTATGTTGGTATTTTGTTGTGTTGAGACATTTCTAGATGTAGAGTAAGCGTAGTTGCCTCCGCCAATCACAGAACGCCCAGTGCACAAGTGACTCTGCATGTTGATAATAGTGAGTGGAAGAAGCTAATCAGCGCAGCTACGATAGCGGCGCAGCACAAAGGAAGAAAAGCGAAATCATAGTGAAAAGAAATGTCAGAAAAATAAACCTTTTTCCCAAAAGAGGGTGAGGCTTGGCTTGGTTTTTGGGCACTTGAAGAACCGAACGAATGACATGAGTTAGCTTTCTGCTAACCAGGTATATGTCAAACACCTGTGATTAGCTTGTGCTAACATGGCGAGTCAGGTGCACAGCTCACACGTCTCTCCCACATAAAAACGCGATACTATAGGTGGTTGCTGGGCTGGTGAGCGTGTTCATGTACGTACGGTTGGAGGGTGTGGGTGTGTGCTGCTGCTGGCACTGATCCAAGGAGGAGGAGCTCAGTTTGAATGTTGATTTTACAAACAAGTAACGAATATTTCTTGCAGACCCTACCTTTATCTGGTTATCGAACACTGCAAACGTCCCTTTATGTCAGTACATACACACTCCATGTTAATACATATTCCAGTAAAGCCTTATTTTTGCAGTTTGTTCTTTTGATCCATTACTTTTTTTTAGTTATACAAAAAATTTCAAATCAGGATTTTTAGATTTTGTTATAGAATTACTGCATTTAATGACTTTTCCTTTCAACCAGATCCCCCCCCCCAAAAAAAAAACCATTCTTCCAAATGTGTAATCTCAGGCTGTGAGGACCAGTGACAAATTTGGTCACAATGAGCTGTCATGTGTCACAGATTTAAGCTGAGTTTATTCGGATGTGTTTTCCTTCAGTTCATGAATCAGTCTCTCTACATCACAGCGTGCCCTCTTCATGTGAGATGGATGGACTGCATTACATTTCCACAGGTGTTTATGCCGTTTGACGCTGTAATAACTGTAAAGTTAGTAATAAGATGTGTTACTGGAACTTGATTAAATAAAAACATATCTTGAGATACAGTGAATCATACGTGCACCACAGGTGATGGTCTTTAATAGCTATCAGAGGTGGAGCTGATCACACCCCGGTTGGTGCTTCCCTGCAGGACAAACTGCAGAGATCATCAGAAACGTGTTAATGGGTCATTACGAGCGTCATGCAGGGGCCTCAGCTCCTGGATTGATTAAACACAGACTGCTTTATCTCAGCTGGATTAGAGATGATGAGGAGGAAGAACTCCTGGATGGTTTAACTTTATACCTCCCTCTTGATTTCCTCCAGTTTTCTCTGATTCACACTCTTTGTTTGAGACTTGCTGCCTACATACCAGGGACGGAGCCAGGATTTCACTTTTGGGTGGGCCAAATAAATTTTGGCTGGGCCTCAAGTTGCACAAGTTTGTAGATCATGAATTTAATTAGTAAAAATGACGAACAATGCCAATATTACTATGTGTTGTTTAGATTTGTTTTATTTTTTTCCCTTTTAACTGCATTTTTATAATCCTTTTTAGAAACATCTATCTGCAATCACTCTCCATGGTATAGACCAAAAGGTGGCACTCTAATGGTAGATCAGAAACTCCTAGTTTCGTCACCTTTCAGTTTCTGAAATATTTCCTGTTGTAGAACGAGTCATGAAGTGTTACTGGTGTGAATAGGAATATCATATATAGGACAATGAATGCTGTTTTAATCCTAAAACTATAACTAAGGGGATCTTCAATATTTTCCCCATTGCCCATGTTTTTTTTTTAATTTAAAAAAACTTCAATAAAAACAAATAAAAAAAAAATGTTTTATTCATTTTGTTGAACTAAACATGCATCACATCTTGCAATAAAGCCTGTTAACTTTCTACTTCACCTCCTACGTCATTAACTACCCACCGACTCTCCTGGCACCTGTGGCTGACCTCGAGTTTTACATCCTGGTAAGAAAATTAAATCTACAAAAAGACAAATCTGGAGAAAATTTAGGGTTTTAATTCTGTGTGAATGGATTCATTTACAAAATTATCAGACAAAAAAAAATGATGAGTTGAGTGACAATATCAGTATATGTTATCAAATTCAAATATTCTTTTTGTAGTTCTACAACTTAAAATTTTCAAATTACGTACTGATTATATATTATGCAGTATGATTAAACTATGTATGGAATTTCATAATCCGATAACAATCTCTCTTAGGGCTGAGCCCCCTTAAAGATCTGATCTTTAAACTGCCCCTGGTACATGCCTTAACTTGTGATTGTAGCTCCTCTCTGTGAAAATGAGGTTGGTCATTATTATGTCCTAACTAAAGTATTACATTAACTAACTACATGGTAATCTGTGGGTTTACTTTGTGACCTCTGTGGCTTATGACACAACTACAAAACCAACCAAATAGCAGCAAATCTGCTCTGTCATCAAGACTAAAACCAGGCCGGTTCTGTAACTTCCTGAGGGGAATTCTCATTACTCAACATGTTTTTCATTTGCATCTGTTGCTGCTCAGACTTTTTCATAAAAACACTCCCTGCTCAGCAAAAATACTTCCATGTTTCTGTTTAAATTAACCGTAACAACATAAATAAACAGTTTCTATAGGAAAGGCCATTCTTAGTAAGAGGAAGGAAGGCTGACGCGTCTGTGCTGCAGTGAGCAAACTTAGGAAGTAATGAACTCAGAATCTAGTGCGGTTAAAACGCAGAAAAGGAGAACTAATCTGACAGAGCCGTGAGATTGATTTCTTCACGTGCTTTAACTCACTTCACCTCGCAGGATGTTTCCAAAGAAAGAGAAATGAAAATGAAATTAGTTTTGTTATTAATCTCTAAGAGCAACATAACATCCCGCTTGAAGTCAGATACTCTGCTCGAGATTGTTCACCCAGATTGAAGCCGAGCAGTTTTTGGGGCTTTCCACTCTGACCACGGAAAGTTCTCTGACATCCATGACAGGAGCTCCTGATTCTCCTCGCTGCTGATAAGGCGAGCAGACTCTCAGAAGGTCACCGGGTTTCTGATATTGATCCAAAGATAATAAATGCAGCACAGCCACGTCTGAGACACAGTGCTGACGCTCAGCAGGCTCTGCTCATTACACACAGAGGAATGTGGAAGCATAATGAGAGTGTCTTTGGCATGTTTGAGCTCTCTGAAACACCGCTGCTAGAATTATTTCTCATATGTATTTAAATCAAAAACATAGGTGCTCACATGAATTAAACATACTGGAAATCAGAAACCTGAACCTCCACTCTAAAAAATGAAACAGTGATGTTTTTCACATTATGTAATTTTGTTGTACTTAAATTACTAAAGCTTATCATTTTGTACAGAAAACTTAACAATGTTTCATTGGAAATCCATAATAGATATTTCAGGTCTATAAAACACATTTGTTAAAAAAACACAACGGTCTCACTTAAATCCAACATGCACACAAAGATCCTCTATGAGATATTATACTGTCCATTTCAAATCATCACCTTTTATAAATCCAACTCAAAATTCAGAAAAGCTAACCTAACATTTCCATAATTTTCAATCATATATTCAAAACTTTAAAAAACTGCTCCTTTACATTAAAAAATGGTTTCAGCAAATACATTTTTATTTTTTGACGGCATTTGCAACTGAGAGCGAGGAGGGGATGCAGTGGAAATAAGACCCTGCCATCATTGAGGTGCTGCACAGGGGCATGTGCTGTCTTTGCTCTGCATGGAATGGACAAGCTGCTAGTGCCTAACGTGGCACAGGCTGGTTGTCTGTGCTTCACGTGGCATGAATTTAATTTAATTTAATTTTATTTAAATTTTTTTATTTTTCATTTTTATTTTATTTTTTTAAACTTGGTTTTATTTGATTGTGTTTTAAGACTGTGCAGCACTTCAGTCAACCTTGGTTGTTTTTAGATGTGCTATATAAATAAACATGATTGATTGATTGATTGATTGATGAACTGTCTGTCTGTGCTCCACGTGGCATAAACTGGGTGTCTGTGAGTGAAGAGGGAATGTAAAGGATATGAGACCCTGCCATCACTGAGACATGGCATGGACTGACTGTCTGTGCTCCATGGCATTATGCATGCACCTATTAATACGTACATTTTCAAGCTGGATTTAATCAAATTTAATCTTTTTTTTTTTTTTTTCAGGTAACTTTAAATTATCAATATGGCGCACAGACAGTCTGTGCCCTCACATCTTATCATTCAGCAAGGTGTCACATCCACTGCATAGCGTATTCAACTTTTTCTTTAACCAGTACAACTAAGTTGTTGTAGTATCATAAACCTACCACTTAATAATGTTTATTTGTATTAAGTTATTCAAACTCAGTCATTTTAAGTTAACTTAATATGGGGTCAGTGAATCTATCATAATATTGTTGTGTTAAAGCAGTGTAGTGATTTCATGTAGCTTTAAAGTGAGGAAGTTAAGTTAAATTTACTGTTGTTCACATTAATAGTGTTTTGTGTTTCCAATTTGACCAACACAGTTTTGTGTAATAAAACTGAGTAATGTTTTGTTATGTCATTATGGCTGAAACTGGAGCAGGATTAACAAACAGATTTTTAAAGTTTTGCTTTGAACAGAGAAACTCAAAAAAACCCCCCTCAAAAACCAGGACTTGGTCTTTTGTAAGCTAATAAGGGTGACAGATCAGAGCTTATGAAGTTTAGTCCATACAGTTGTCTGTACAAAAAAGGTAGGATTAAAAAAGATCAGTTATCATTTATTTTCTTCAAAAACAAATGACACATATCTGGTGCTCATGGGAAATGCAGTCCTTATCCCAGAAAAGCACTATTAGCTTCATCCAGAGGGGGCACAAGAGTCAAAACAACATGAAAACTCTTTCAGGATGACTCTAAATCAATCATATGAATCACAAGTACAAAAACACCTTAATGACTAAAGTATTATCTACAAAATGTGGATGTTTTTGAGTCCTACAGGCTCTAGGGACGGGAAACTGAAGACAAAGAAAATATACAACTTCAAGTCCTGTATTTCTTTGCAGACGTGCTAAAAAATGTATAAAATGGCAACAACTAGCACACTAAGGGAGCTTATTTAACTTCCGAAGTGTCAATTGAAAGGGCTCATCAACTCCTCTGGATTCTCAGTTTGGCTCAAACACCAGAAGTTTAGAAGTGATATTATAATCATCAAAAGGAAATAAACAGTGATGGATGATTTCTTCTGCCGGCTCCTGGGATGTTTTTGCTTAAGAAAGTTCAAGGTAAATGTGGAGGACACAGAGTCATCTCAGGCTACCGCTGGAGTCATTATTCTCAAGTCCATCAACAAATGGATCAAGTGCTTTTCACTCCAGATAGAAATCAATACGGTCTGCCTGCGCTTCGATCGAGGGCCTGAGGAAAGACAACACGGCATCAATTCCTGAACACGCAGCTGGGGCAGGAAGCAGAGACCCTACACAGGATTCACCTTGACTCCTGAAACGTCGTCACCGAATGTCTGACTGGAGGACAGAATATCTTAGCTCTTCCTCTGTTTTATGTGCAGGACCACGCCTGTCATGGTCATATGACTCAGGTAAGACGGACAGTCCTGCTCTGCGCCTGACGCTGATGAATGGATCAGCTCTGAAAACAAGCCAGCACAAACCTGCATCTATCTGCAGCCGGCGTAATGAACAGCAGAGCTACTTCATCTGAGGAGGTTCATGAGGCGACCTCGACCATGTGGATCAATACTCAAACCAAGCAGCAAGATTTACCTTTAGAAAGAAACAATCAGTGTGGAGCGCAAGCTGAACAGAAGCATCAAACACAGCGGGATTACAAACTGAGAAACCCATTAACTGCTCTGACCACCTCTGCATTCATAATGCACTGAGATAAATGTTTAATACATAGTGAAAACATCAAGCTAACCCTGACCACAGGCTGAAAATGAAACAGACACACAGCGCTATGTTTAAATCACCATCATCCTCAAAAATCTCTGTTACTCGAAGTGCCTTTTAGATCTGCATTACTGCACAAAAATAAAGAAACAAGATTGAATTTTATAACATAAAAAAAAAAAAAAACATGCACATACTACTTAGCAATATAAAACACAAATCAGCTTTGCATTTGCACGTCATTACAGGAAGTAATATTTATATAAATACAGGGACTTTTGCTGCTGTTGTCTGCAAAGTGCATTGTACTTGTGACAAACGCTATGGTATGTCAAAATGGAAAAAAACAGCTCTCATTAAAAATAAAGTGACTGAATTCAAACTTTAACCACATCACTAAAGCTGACATTCCAACAATAAATGTGTTAAAAGTGCATGAAGCACTTTCCTGGACATGATTACACATCTTCAGTGTGTTTGTATGTTTGTATCAAAACAGGAACTCAATAGAAGTAAAAAAAAAATCTTCCTGACTAACAGGTCTCAACATATCTGCTTAGTTTGAAAAACAAAATCAGGCAGCAAAAAATAAACACAGTCAGAGTGAGCTGTTTGTTTGCTTTGTGACTGAGTCCAAACATGAGCAGAGATGCTATCTAAATCAAAACAAGGGAAAAATCTGCATGGCCAAAAATCTGTTTGCTGAGCAGTGACATCTTTGTATAAAATATAATATAATACAGTTACATCTCCAAAAGGCACAGTGGTTTATTTTCTTAACTTAAAGGTGGGGTCTACAGGATTTTCCTAAATAATAAAATGTCAGCTTTTACAGGAATAATCCTGCTCAATCATCTCCTTTGGGTTGTCGCATCTATACCTGTGTGTCAGTGTCTGTGTCTGCCTCAACCCCCCTCCTCTGCCTGTATATTGAAGTTTGGTTGTGTCAGGACGTTTCTGGGCGAAGAATGGGTGTGGTTATATCAGCCAATCACAGCCAGCCCAGTGCACAGGTGACTTTGCCTGTTGATAATAGTGGGTGGAAGGAGCTAATCTGAGCAGCTACGACAGTGGACGTAGTGAAGAAAAACAAGCAAAGTGAAACGAAACGCCGAAGAGATAAAGCTTTTTACTAAATGAGGGTGTAGCTTGGCTCAACTTTCATTCATTTTTGGGGAATTTGGAGCAGCATGGGATGGAGATTGACGCGAGTTGGTGTGTGTCAAATACTCATGATTAGCTTTTGCTAACATACCAAGTCCGGCGCAATGGATGCAAATGGAGCTCTTAGCTAATTGTTATAATGTCATGTTTGCATCAAGATTGCAACACTTGAGATGGTATAAGTAATTGTTTTTAAAATCTTTGACGTGTTAAAGAACTGAAAGACGTGAAAAGACGGAGTGAGGTATGTTGTGTGGCATCAGTACCCATAAACAGCATGGGTAATGAGGAAGTATTTGCATGGCTAAATACCATTTAAAAGGGTGGCAACATCATCATTAAAATGCGCAAAAGTTTATTTCCCTTTCTTCAGAAATACAAAAAAACTAGTTAACACTGGATCAAAGAACGTTATTGTCTGTCTTCAGTTCCTCTCATTAACGGCATCTCTAAAACATGAGGTTCATACATTTAGCTAGCTAAGACTGCTGCAACACTTGGTGCTATTTCAGAGTCTTGAAGCAGTGTCAGTCACAACACTGACACACAAAGGCTTTGAACACACTGCTGACTAACAAACAACACCACAGACAGTATTTTTGGTCCTCTATATGGCCACGCCAGAGCGTTAGCAAAGATGCTATCGAGGAATTATGGACTAAATCTTTAGCTGACAACATCTAAGATATCAAACAGTTCTTGACAAAAACTGGTATCAAAACACAAATCTCTGTTTTAACCTCTGTAAAGTTTAAGGTCCATGTCTCAGCGGGAGGTTTGTCCTCTGACAGGTATTTAGAGAACAAATTCTTGGACTCCTCTGCAGAAGAACTCATAAAGCTTTGTCTCTCAACAGCAACACCAAAGAGGCTAAAAATATCTTGCTGACTAACAGTTCGTGGAAGATCTGCTCACATTGAAGAACCATATCAAGCAAAAGCTGGGGAACAACCTTCCAGGATGAGCTGTTGTGAAGAAATTAGTTGCACAGATGCTATCGAGGAACAATAAGCCCAGCTACAAATAATTTAAAGTCTTTTCTTAGGCTACCTGTTGCAGCAGAGGAGGACACTTGACTGCTAAATACAAAGAATTACCTGGTCTTATTGTTAAAATCTAGATGCCGCTGCTGGTTTTACCTCAAACAGGCATCAGGTGCAGATCCAGTCATCTTGTTAGTCCAGTCTTTGTTCTGACAACTTTCTAATGTCTCTCACTGTGTGTGTTACCGACAGCCTCAGAGCCTATCTGTGTGTCTGTGGGTGGTGAGTATGACTGAGCAAGTGAGGTATGTGTGAGTGTGTGTTTGGGTGATGGCATGCCAGAGTATTTTTGGTCCCTGCATGCTTAAATGCAGCTTGCATGAATCATGACTTCCCACATAGTAGGTCAGTGAGCGGGGTGAGTCATATTGCTGTCTTATATGGTAACACGCTGCACATGTGATAGAAACACTCAGGTTATCTATAGACTGCTCGCTCTGTCAGATGTCTGTAGCAGAGCTGCAGCCTCTCAGCTCTGTCTTGGTCTTTGAGTGAAACTCATTTGTCTCCGTTCAATCTCTTCTTCCATTTGCATGAGAACCTCGGCTGTCCCGATGAAATCATGACAACTCAAAACCTTCCTAGAAAACAGTTACATGTTTATGACACTGCCTTTATCATTTATGCAGACACGTAAGGCTCACAGAGAAATAAGAATGAAACTTTGACTTTAAATTTGTAATGCATACACCCAACAAAGCTGAAAGCTGGAATAATCCAATTCACTGGTGTGTTTTTCACTTAACACTACGTGTATTGTTTGTCTGAGGCAAGTGCTCCTACAAATATGTATATTTAACATCATACACTGTCATATCGTGTGGTATGGGTTTATATCTCATGTCATGTCATGTTGTATAATAATTTATTAAACTGAGAGATTTCATCATCTTTAGACGTGTCTTATCAAATTATAACTTGTGTTATAAATTAAATTTGCTAACAGAGCTCAAAACCTTTTTTTACTGTCACACTGGGCATTCATTGTATCACAGCTCAAACTCTGTTCACATCCTGTTTCAGACTTAGAGGGAAAGTAAATACAACACAAACACATCACCTAAGCATTCACTCCAGACTGGGGAGAAATCTGGGCTGACTCCACTCTGACCTTAAGTTACCATGGAAACTAATAGATATAAATACCATTTAAAGAGACAGTACGCAGGAGGTGATCATGACACCTTGTCACATGGTGTCCTATTGTGATGTATCCTGTCATATCTTGTTGTGCCATATTGTGTTACACCACATCGTGACATGTGGTATCATTCACTTTTCTATCATTTTATACATTGTTTTGACTGTTTGGACTACGTCTTGTTTAAGATAGAGCAGATTGTACCATATTATATCATCCATCATGCCATGTTGTGTCATGTCTAGGGCTGTCAAAATTGAAGCATTAATCAGATTAATCCCACCATCATGATTAATCTGATTTAAAATTTTAACTCAATTAACTCATCTGCTGTGCAGAATGATTCAAAATCCCACAAATGTCTTTGGCAACTCATTTTGGGCGGGTTGTCCAAGTAAATTTGAGTACAAAAAAAATAAAAAAAGAATGGTGGACCAACATTAAGCATAATGCACACTGCAGGAAGGAGGTTTTTCTTTTGTTTGTTTGTTTGTTTCAGGGCCTTAGCAAGACTACCTTGGACAAATTACAAAGTGGATTTCAACAAACTGCTGACCCATTTATATCAGCAGGGACATGGTTTTTACAAGGGTTTTGCAATTTGCCTCTCAAGATGCATTATACAAGGCTCCATCAAGAAGCACAAAGTTTTAATTTTTAACATTAACTGTTAAAGGTGTTTAATTTACAGGTTAATTGCAAATTTTCCCTTTTTTTCTTGAATTGGTTTGCTCCTGCAAAATGAAACATGATTAATATCCACAGGACCTGTGATTAATGGTTTGACAGCACTACTCAAAGCAAAATTCTAGTCAATTGCAGTACTTCTATATAGATAGTATTTATAGACTTTACTAAGACCAAGGATGTGTGATTAATCATGATTAATCACAGAATAGTCATGTGATTAACTTGATTATTATTATTTTTTTATCACTTGACAGCACTAGTCACATTATATTCTCACTCTTTGTGTCCCATATTATCCTATTAAACTATGTCATGTTTTGTGTAGTACTGCATCCTGTCACGTTTTATCAAATTATGTTAAGTGTATTGTAATTTAGAAAATAATCCTCTTTTTTAAACTATAACTTATGTTATGGCATCATACCAAATTAATTGTTATTGTTTGGTTGGGTTCAAAGTCTTTAAATTGTGTTGCACCAAAGAAAGGTAAGCCATACAAATCCTAACAAATCTTTACAGGTGGTTAGAAATCTTTCAGCTCTAAACAGGAGTTCCTGTTGCCTGAATATGTTAGCATTAGCCTGGCTCATACAGGTAGCTCCAATGAGCTAACTAGTTTGAAGACCACTTGTTTCTATAAGCATAGTTTAGCTTAGTTTATTTGTTTAGCCCAAGTACAAAACTGAGCAAGGTAGGAACGACGCTTCTGCGAGCTTGTGCAGAGTTCCACACCTAATGAAGAAGATTTTAACATAGCTTACAGCTACTTACAAATGATATAGCTAAACTGTTTTGTTTGATTGTTATAAGTGGCTTTAGCATTAGATGTGCTCAATTAGTTGTCTCACTCTTGCTAGTTGGCAGCAGTTGGTTAAACCAGGTGAGCTAATCCAGTTAGTTGTAGCTACTCTCATCGCTAACTAGCTAATGTTGTTTGGGGAACTGCTTTTTATCAAGCCTGATTGAAGTGCTCATAGCTGTTTTTGAGTAAATATAAATTATTTTGAAGCTGTTCATAATTCAGCTGTTAGCTTTTCCAAGTCGTCAGAAAACTGCTAGCTTTATTAGGATGGTTACACAGGCCTGAGAGGGGCTGATGGCTACACGTTAGCTAGTTTAGTGCTGAAAGCTTCAGCCTTGCTCCTGGTTCCTAACGCGCCCACATGGAAAAGATTTAGCCCAACAAAAGGAATATGGGGGCAGCAGATTTTAAGGTTAATTTAGTGTGTCTTTGCATGAGATGGTGAGTAAACACAGTGAAATTAATACTGATGTCTATTCATGAGCTAAAAAAGCCACAAGAACAACACCTTCAGCCCGTCATGTGTAGCTATGTTTCATGTCTCAAACTGCTGTTGAGGTGTAGGCGTCTTCTTTTTTTTACAGTTTCCATGGCCAGATTTCCTCTGAGTCATAAATAAAGCACGCTGAGATAAAAAGAAATGAAAGAAACCTGTGTGAGACAAAATTAGCAAAGGGATGAGACGCTGCTATGACAACAGGGGTCGACAAAATCAACACAAGGTGGATTCGATAGGCTGGTGTCTACTGAGAGGAAGCTGTTTAACTTTCAGTTTTACCTGGTTTTGGTGCCCATTCATTTGTTTAACTTCTGCACCAGGTCTGCTCACCACACAGTGTATGAGAGAAGAATTGTTGTGAGATAATTTGTCAGTCTTGCATTAAGATGCTTTAATGTGGCCAGCACAACACATGACTTCTATTTAACAGCTTGACCCAAGCTAACCTTTACACTTTATGGAAACTTCTGTTCCAAAAGCACCACTTCTACAACACCCAAGGGTGTCACTTTCTTCCAGAGACTTGTTGGTCTGTGAAGCCATGGTTGACTTTGATAAGGCCTGGGAGATTAACCAAAAAATAATCAAAACTGTCCTTTTGGTTATTTGTTTTCCCCCTTTGTAATTCTCTCTCTGCTAATATACCATCCCCTTAAAATACAAAACTGGTTGTGTAGATACACAATAGGCAGCCAGGTGTTGCAAAGTGTGAAGGCTGCCAGAAAACCACTAGAAGAAGAAGCCATGTGACTCTGTCCCATCGAGTCCACTACACACAGAACGTTTACATGCAGCCTAAGAAATTGGACTATGAGCTTAATCAGAATGAAATCAGACTATTAAGATGCATGTAAACAGCTTAGATAGGCCGAGAGTGGACTGAGCACAGCTTGATTGACGCACACAGATATTACTATTGGTTTTGGGAGAGCAGAAGCGTCATGGAGGAAAACTCAAACACCGACAGCACAACCAGCTTGTACCCAACAGGAATTCTGTGTCAGCTGACCAAAAAGTAGTGACGTCCCTTTTTCATAAGGTAAAAGTTATTTTTTACATAAATACCACAGAATTCACATTATTTCTTTTGCTTGTTAAATACACTATATATTTTTTTCTTTTTCATTTTTTTCTCACCAAGCATTTCCATTCTAGCTGATGTGTGTTTTCAGTTCCATTGCTTCAAATAACCCATAATTCTTCATCTGTGTTTACTTCAGTTGATTCAAAACTATACCAATATTTACAGAATGAACTGAGTTGAGAGTGGGATAATCCAACGTTAACCAAAACTGAGGTAGAAAGTTCAGTCAATTGTGATTTTGATTTTTGCCGTAACCGCCCAGCTCTACTTTAAACTCACAGTCGGTTTGGTTGGCACTCTGGGGTAGCCCAGATGAGTTCAAACATTCACATTTATGAATCTGGTTTCAGCTCTGGACAAGCTGCCAAACATTTTGGTGAGTCAACATGACTCAGAGCCTTTTTGGTTTCTTAACCTGAAATGAAAACACCACAGCAGCCGTGCAGCACTTCGAACTGTCAGACACCCACAACAACAGACACACAAAGAGCCGTGAGAGGAGAAGAGGCTTGTTGCAGATCCTACCTCGTGCCTTTATTCAATCTGACATTGGCCAGGTTGACCTGAACGCACACGGCAGATTGTCTGAACCTCTTCCTGTGTAAAAGGCTGAATCAACAAGGAAATAGGTTTGTGTTTACAGAGACATCAAACCGCCTCATGATGGAGGCGAAACACCCCAAAAACCACTGCTGCAAGATGGAGAGTGGCCTCTGAGGGATCAGGTTAGGACATGACGTGTGGTGATTTCCAGCCTCAGAAGGAGCAGGGGAGCTAATGAGGCCGATGATTGGCAGGCCAAAGGGGCTGCTGGCATAAGTGTGCCGAGACTGGATTATCCTCTGCATTATTAATGTGGCCTGGTGGAAGCGGATGGAGAGCAGAGTGGGGGGCAGGGTGGAGGTGGAAGCCTTTTATTCAATCTATAAATCTCAATGTGCGCGTGAGGTTGACAAAAATTCAACCGTCAACTCACGCTCAGAGCGCTTATGGAAAAAAAGGCAAGTGGAAAGTCTCCCCACAGGAAAGAGGTGACACAGAGGCACCGCCCACGCCAAAACCTTCAAAAGCCACGTCTGTGCACACGTATGTGTGTGTGCGTGGGTGTTTGTGCGCAAAGCAAAGAGCATGTGTGTGCGTGTGTGTGGATGTGTGAGTGGGCTGGAGGGTACAAGTCTGTTGATACGGCAGACAAATGCATTTTTTCACACGTTGCTCTTCTGCGTGCAACATCGCCAGCTCTAAGAAAACATGCAAACAGCCTTTGTGTGGCAGAAGCATGCACGAGTGTACAAACGCAGAGCTGTGTGTGTGTTTATTTATCCAGCTGTGATGAAAGGGAAACACTGACGGGCCGAGGAGGAGGATGAGAGACACATGGACTGATGGTAGTGATTGTAAGAGATCCTGGATGAGCACAGGGAGACGTGAAGCTCCACACAATAAACTGGAGCTGTTATCATCGATTTAATCTCCCCTTCGTGTTTGTGTGCTGTTCACACGTCTTGTTGTGTACTTCTTGTTAGCTGCACAGAAACAGTTCTGTAACACCATAAACAAAAAAAGCTTGTGTGATGTCGCTCATTCACTTCTCATTTATTAAAAAGCTGCGAGATGACATCAGCTGTCATTCACGCTAAAAGAACGACGGTTTTTGCTCATTCAGCAACAAAATACAAATCATCTTTACATGTTTCTGTTCCTGACAAAATCCAAGACACAAAATACTTCAGGGAAACTAGAAGGCTGCATCAGGCTCAGACTTTCTCAGTGGAGTTAAACTTTTCAATATGAAGTCTTGATATTTCTTAATTTTAAGATCTGAACTCTAACAGACCTAAACCATGTTGGCTGTGGGTTAAACATTTCTGACTGTCCACTATTTAGGAGTTTCAAGCCACGCAAACAAAAGAGAGCATAAAACTTCTCTATTTTGTATTTTTGAGGAGTTTTGTTTGAAGTCCAGCTCAGTTTGTTTTAAAAAGAAAGAGACCTCAGAGAATAATTCAACAGTATCCTTAAAACAAAGCGCCTTTGTGATTATTCTTCTCAGTTTAAAATTTGTGTCTGTGAACTGCAAAAGACAAGACACATTTGAGCAATTTAGTTGTCAGAGAGGCAAAAATAAAACTCATTGTGCAGCATGTCTTGCTTAAAGTCTGTTTAACTCAGAATCCTAAATTCTGTGACATCACCCATTAGATTCTGATTCAGAGTTTTGAAGCCCAGCGTTTGCAGAGGCCATGTCGTAAATGCTGAACTCAACCCAACTTTTTTGACTGGAGATGAGGTAGAGAGGTGGGACTTCAGCTTCTTTGGGTGTCCACCTGTCAGTCAAGTCAGCCATGCCCTTATATGGGCATGCTCAATGAATGAACAAGTTATGAAAAAAAAAAAAGGATGACTGACAAAAGCATCAGTGGGAAACTTATATTCCTGAAACAGACTAAAAAATGTGGTGTTTATCTTTGCGTTAAGATCAGTTTCTTAGGAATGGTGTGTGTGTGATTTCTGGTCTTTCTGCAGTCAGCCTAAAGGGGACACTGGAGAAACTGCAGTTTTAGCACTTCTGTACCAGCTTCATACTTTAACATTAGAGGTTACTGCTTGCTCCTGACAGTTTTCAAACTTCTGTGCATGCCTTAGTTTGACTCTTTTTTTAACGTCTGAATTCTTTTGCTTTGCGAAAAAGTTGGTAAACCTGGTGCTGATCAAAACTTCATTAAAATGAGCGCTGGTTGAATCCATCCATCCTGACTCCAACAAACTCCACTTTGACTTCAGTGACACCATTAGGCCCGGAGTCTCACTCACACCGTAGTGAAGGCGTACCTCACAACAAGGGGTGTGTTTGTTTTGGAAATGAACAAGATCGAATCTTGTTTGTAAAACAAATTCTCTTTGTTTCTGTCTTCTTCTGTCTGACAGTTAGGCTCTGGTGTCCACCATCACTACAAAATTAATCACAGAAATCATTTTCAGCCAAGAAAAACCCGGATCTCTCTTCTTTCTCCTAAACTTCATCGGCTGACTTGGTGTTGTCAGAGACCTAGACGTGCCACAAATCAATCTGGTCCTGGTTGGCCTGACCTGGAAGCTAAGGAATAGCGTTTAAGAATAAACTATATTGGCGGTGGTAATCTTAAAGTGTGGATAACGATCAGGGGAGACTTTTTCAAGATCATTTTGAAACTCCTCACAGCCCCTTTAAAGGAACACTTTTTTATAAATGATACCACATATTTCTCAATTTTTATCAAACAAGCCGCATGTCTCTTTGTTTTGTAGAGGAGGAGGCTTCTGTGGATGTTACGGCCCTAATTTAAAAACCTGTGACATGAACATGTACGGGTTATTCTGGGACTCGGTTTGTAAAGAGTTCAGCCCGCCATGTTGCTCCTGCAAAGCCCTGTGTGCGATGACACAGCTAAAAATACACCAGCGCAGATAGACCGGGTCTTCTTCTACTGAATCAGAAAGTCGACCTTTAAGCGCTCAGAGATAATGTTACCCATTTCATACGGACACGGACGTAAGACTCTCCTCACTGCACCTTAAGGTGATCAGACGGTCACACAGAAACCCTGCATGCATGTGTGAGGATCTGCTGGACAGCCGTCACTGTCAGGTTACTCACATGTTCGTATACTGAGAGCTCACCAACTCACATTACAGAGCCAGAGAACGGCCATACGGGGTTAGAGGAGCCTCTGGAAGCTGCAGCAGTGTGACGGAGCTAATTTAAGAAGTGATGTGACACTGAAAACACACACACAAGGCCCCACATATACTCACAGGAAAGTGGAGTGAAGTGTTAACGTAGCACAAAGTGTGTGTACACATACACATAGCGATACGGGGTCTTTAAATAACATGGTGACTGACTAGAAGCGTCTGTGCTGTGTTAATATGTCACTGAAAACATTTGTCACATGATGCTTGCACGCCCATAACATCAATAAACTCATTTATGAATTACACAAATCAACAGCTGGGACAGCAAACGCTATCTAAATGATTATGACACATGAAACTGTGTATCTTTTTTTTTCTTTTTGTTTGTTTGTTGTAGTGGTGTCAGTAGTGGTACCATTTATATCTTTCGTTAAACTATACTTTTGTAGTTTTTCTGTGCTGTGTTTATACTGTCCAACCTTATGTTTGTTTTGCTCTATAAAAAAACCCCCCAAAGCAATAAAAAGTTAATTGCGAAAAAGTAATCAAAATGATTTATGACACGAGAAATTTCGGGCTGCAAAAACTTGGTTTTAAAGCTATGGTCTACTATTTGGAAGCTTTGTACATCTTAATAACACCGTTTATAGGGCTGGAATAGTCCTGTGGTCCAATCTACACAATATAAAGACCAAAAAGAACGAAAAAAATCCATTAAGTATATCCGCTGCAAAGCTGCACACTAGTTGGTCAATACTAACCGCGCATGGCATGCGTGGTTCGGATTGGTCCGTGAGTCCATCCAATCCCCTGTCTCTCTCGCTTCGCACAGTCATGCCCATGGTTCCACCTCGTCCTTCCCCACTACCCCTCTCACGTCAGCTAGCTGCTCAGCTGTTTAATAAACATATAACCATGAAATTAAGTTATGTGTTGGAGTATACATTATTCAAAATGCAAATATTGGTTATTGGTTATATTTAGAATCACTCTCTTCATTGCAGAATTCAGTGTTTGCAGTGAGTGCAGACAGGCTGTCTTATATCTATCCTATATTTCGTGGTTCGATTTGTGCTGGGCCTCTGAAAGAGCAGCTTCTCGTTGTGATGTGGATATAAATGGGAAGTTCTTGTTTCTTGAACTGCTGTGGCTCTAAATGATCAATAGGTATAGAAAGTTTTAGAAGCGCTGGAGTCGATTTCTTCATCCAGCAAACACTGAACAGGCTGTGATGGCTGCTGGGTAATCCTCAGAGGCAGATTTGGCTCATGCTCACTAAAAGTGTTTTTAATGCCTCTAAGTGTCTGACAACACCACAGAAAGGATCCCAGCAGAGACAGACCTTTCCCTCCTTTAGAGCCACCAGACTCCATTCACAAAAACAGTCGTTTTACCCACAGAGCCCAGGAGTTTCTGAGCTACCACACAGTTTGTGTGTAAACGAGTAAATAAAACCAAATAAAAATTGTAGAAAAGAGAAACACACACAGGAATACGATGAAGGCAGCAGTAGACCAGCAACCCCTGTGAAGATTTCTAAAAATGGAGTCTGGTGGCTTTTCAGCATGTCATTCTGGTTATATTTTCTAAACATCTGCTGAACACTTAGTCTGTTCAATTTGTTTAAAAAAAATTAAAAAAAGCTTCAAGAAACAAGATTGCAAGTGTGGACAGAAAAGTGTTAACTTGAAACTTGAGATGTTGAACTTTAGCCAAAAACCTCAGCATCTCTCTGACCTTTCTGAGCGCACACAAAACAACAGCACATGGAGCTGAGGGTGTCAGGCAGCCTGAGGTCAGGGTTTTTCTGCTCTGTCTGCACCACTTCTCACTCCCACTACACTTTTATGAGATACAACTCTTCCCTTCAGCACCGCTGGTGTCAAATTTCAGATGAACACACAAACTATCAACTCTATAAAAGCCTCCTCTCGATCTGCTAGTTGAACAAACTTCCTCCATATATGAAGAAATATTTTCAGCAAATGCAAAGTTTGAAAATGTGCTGAGAGTTTTTTTTTCTGTTTTAGGTTCATCACACATTTTTTTACTTGTTTAAAATAAAGGGAATGAAAAGGTGAAATTCATAAAGTGAATGTGGAAATTTCAAATCCAAATATGAAAAATAACTAAATTTACATGACAAAAACTGCACTTATGTTAATGTGAACTATTAAAGACATTTGAGTTTTTTTCACTTGTAAGGTTCATTTAAAACAATAGATACTGAGTTAACAAAATTCAACCCTTGAGTTCGTGCAGAGGAATAGAGGTTAAAATGTCAGTATGAGATGAACACATTGTGCCGTTACTGTCGGAGTATGGATCAGTGATGTGCTGTGATATATTCTGTCGTATCAGTCAGCCTGACATGCAGGAGCCGTCTTAACGTGTCTCTATAATCTCACTCATCTCAGTGGTTTCTGTAACCACTGCGCTCATTTCACAGCTTCTGGTGAAACACTCAAATCGATCATGTCTAGAGTGTGCGTGTTTCAGCAATCATTAGTCAGCAGATTTCACTGATTCCTCACATGAAAAGTGCTTTCTCAGCCTGAAATGAAGCTCAGCGTGAATTTTTATTCTTCCAGATAAAATCTGCAGACTGAGCTTTTCGTTTGCATTCTCTAAACCATCAGTGCGGCTGATAATGGATCAGGTAGATCAGAGTACGTCAGCTCATGAGCTCTGACTCCTCTCTTTCTGACAGCGAGGGCACAGACCGAAAGGTTACGGTTTCGAATGTGCGCAGACGTGACACGCAGTGTGGTTTGGTGGCTTTTGGGCAAAAGTGTTGATGAGTCAACCTGAGAAGAGAAAGCAGAAAGTGCTTATTTATCAGACCCCTCCACACGCAAACGCAAATCACAAGTGACAGTGGAAATATTCTGCATCAGGAGAAGAGTGAGTCAAATGTTTGAGGAGCTGGATTTGATCTATGCAAAATACAAAGTGGGTTATAAGTAAAGATTGAGCCACTGTGTCTGCATGATGCTGCGCTGCATGCGTTAATGCCCAACCTTTAAAGGCTCATAAAGGTGTTGTAATGATCCT
Source organism: Halichoeres trimaculatus (assembly GCF_033239565.1). Lineage (NCBI taxonomy): Eukaryota > Metazoa > Chordata > Actinopteri > Labriformes > Labridae > Halichoeres > Halichoeres trimaculatus. Next base: position 4,945,013 of record NW_027437191.1, on the reverse strand, counting down.
ATTGTTGGGAAATGATAGTGCATTAGGGTATTGACTCTTTCGCAATCTTGAATATTGTTCCTGTCTGTGGAAGTCATTAGTCTGACTCCGACTTTAGCTGCATGTTGGACTGAACAAAATAATTTTGTCTTTGATGCATTATGGGATGAAAATGAAAGATCAATTTAACTCTTCTCCTAATGCAAATAAACGCAGACTTTAAAGTTAAATGGGATTAGTTCATTGAGTTTAAAGATTGTTTTACTGGTGATGCCTTTAAAGGTCTCGTATAATGCTATCATTATCTGTTTACGACAAAATCCACTTAGAGAAAACATAAATTCAGCCTCAGTGGGGGATCTGCAGTCTCAGTTTCAGTGTCAGTTGCGATGCTGTGATAATGAGTAACTGTGCTGGTGGGCTGCCTGAACTTTGACTGACGCGGATAAATGCAGAGGTGGAAAAACACCAAAACAAACACGTCAAGCCCTCCAGAAGAGCCCACACCAGAACACTGCAGGTCTGATCCGGGGTCTGACCCTGAACAAGTGGAGGCACCTACTGACATGTTACAGCCACAGTTACCACAGCAAGTGTCCCAAACCAGGGTCAGTCTTTTTTTTTTTTGTTCTTCTACCTCTAGACCAGGGGTCTGCAACCTGCGGCTCTGGAGTCACATGCTGCTCTCTGACTCCTTTGTAGTGGCTTCCTGTGGCTTTGAAAATATATTGTCAAAATAAAAATACTGATGATAAACAGGCACTTAAATAAAATGATGCATTGACATTTTGTTGAACTAAATGTGCATCACACCTTCAAATAAAGCCTGCCACCTCTTCACCACCTACAACACCCCACCAACTTTCCATGCACCTGTGGCTAACCTCAAGTTTTACAGCCCTGGTAGGATAACTAAATCAGCAAAGAGACAAATGTGGAAGAAATAAGAGATTCTAATTCTGTGTGGATGGATTCATGTAACTTCCTACTCCATATACATATTTGATATGTGGCAAGACATTAGCACATGACAAAAAATGAAAAGTTGAGCAACATTATCCATGTACCTAATCAAATTAATTTTTATTTGTAGTTCTACAATTTCATAAATTCAAACATATCATTAAGACAATTGTTCAGTATGTTTAAACTAGGTTGCAGATCCTTGTCCTAATTGATGTCCTATAAAATATCCAAAATACCTGTCTATTCATTTATTTATTTGAACTGCTGTAAGTATTTTTTTATTTCCCAATTAAGTTCCTAAAATCTAGTTTCTTTTCTTTTTTTTTCTTTTTTTGTGTGGGGGAATTAAAAAAAATATAAAATAAATAAAAGGAAAAAAAAACTTTGTCAACTAAGTAATGCCTTGCACATGATGTCTATCAAAGAAAATAAAGAGGAAAAGAAAAAAGCAGCTTGGTTAAAAAAATACATATACTATATTATGTTACTTCTGCTGATAAACTGGTTAGTCATAGGTGAAAAATTCAGCATTTTTTACTGTTCAGTGGATTAATTATTATTATTTTTTACAGTGAAGTTTATTCATTCATTCATTCATTTTCTGAACCGCTTATCCTGTTCAGGGTCGGGGTGTGTGTGTGTGTGTGTGTGTGTGTGTGTGTGTGTGTGTGTGTGTGTGTGTGTGTGTGTGTGTGTGTGTGTGTGTGTGTTGGAGCCTATCCCAGCTGTCATTGAGAGGTGGGGTACACTGGACTGGTCACCAGCCAATCGCAGGGCTGACACAGAGACAGACAACCATTCACACACACACTCTATGGACAATTTAGAGTGTTCAATAAACCTGGTGAGCATGTTTTTGGACTGTAGGAAGGAGCCGGAGTACCTGGAGAAAACCCTGCAAATTCGACACATAAAAGCCCACTGGTCTAGCTGGGAATCAAACCGGTGACCTTCTAGCTTACAGTGAAATTGTTTAATATAACTTCCATAAGCATAAAAACTTTTAAGTTGTTTAAGTTAATTTTTTTTATATTTTTCAAATAAAAACTCAAATGGACCCTTGTGGCGTGAGGTTGATTACAGCTGTGAAGCATCAATCATGACTTGTCTTTACTGTGGATTTGTGAGTTGGACTGATTGCTCCACTGTTGTGATGTCACCACTTTAAACCACATTTCCATCGTGGGCTGGTTACAGAAACAGAGGCTTTTTTCACTTTCACATCCTCAGGTTTGTTAAGCTGAAATATAAACGTGTAGGCAAAGAGAGCATGGTTTAATACATATAATAAACCTCTCCTCTCTGCTGCTTTTCTGACCTTTGTGTGCTCCTCTCTGATTGTGCATACCTCTGCCTGAAAAACTCAGTCACAGTCTGGGCTCTGCACAGATCAATGTTTATTGCTGAGGGTATTGATTCCTCCAGGATTAAAAACACTGCATTGTAACAAGTTCAAGGAGAAAGAGCACTGAGGTCGAAAAGCAGGCCAGTGTTTCTGGACGAGTCACTCCTGCAGAAGCTCACACACCGGCCCTGAGCTCCACAGCGAGCAGACCCTGTGATGGTTTCTATACCGAGGACATTTCTCTGATTGATTTTTCCATCATGGCTGGAAATTACTAATCCAATAATCAGTTGGGAGCACAACATCTATAGGCAACACGCAGCTAGCCAGAGCAGGACGACTTGTTTTCACACATTGATCCGCTCTTGATCTAATTCATTTTCCTCTCACCTCAGAAAGGCCTCCAATCCAGACATTTTCCAGGTCAAAGTCAGGAAGAGAAACACTTAACACACTCATGATCCATCACAGTCTGGCCTTTTCTAATGACTCTGCAGCTCATGAAAGCATCAAAGCTTCTGTTGGTGTCTTTATGACTGAAAAAAGGAAGGCTGAATGATGCTATGGAGATAAGTCCCTGAATTAAATGCAGAGTGTCGCTGCCTTTCGAGTCCCGCTCTGTGTGTAAATTTCCCTTTCAGATCAAACATGAAAAGAGTGAAGGAGGGAAATTCTTGCGCTCTGTTTTATCCAGCCTTCAATCAAAAGGGAAATTGACTCATATGCAAATGGTTTACTTTAAGTGTAACTGGAACTGATTTGGGGCCAGTTTCTCATCAGTCCTTCAGAAATTCAGGGTCACAGAGGTGGTCTGATTCTCGAACCTAATGAGTGACAAAAACAACATAAAACCTGATCGGAATGACTTAGCTTCTTTAAAGAGCACTGACACCTGCAGCACCCACTCAGTTTAAAGTTTTCAAAGTGTTTCCCTTAAATGTGCTGCACCAAACTCTGGAAGAACTTAACAAACCTCTAAATAAGTTCTAAATAAACCACATGTACAAGCGCCAAAGCTGCAATACCTCAGGTGTCCACTAGAGGCTGTTTGCAGATGTGGGTCAATCCCTACAAAGCTCCATGTTTTAAGCCCCGATACCAAGAGGTTCAGTTCCGGCATCCAGCACGCCATCAACCAAGAGGGGGCATGGCTGTGGAAACGCAAAAAAAGGATCTGGCTTTACTGATCCAACCTGTACCAAACTGTACTAAACCAGACTGCTTGGTAAAAACTAGAGCCCGGCCAATTAATCAATTAATCGGTTGGGCCGATTAATCAATTAATCGGTTGGGCCGATTAATCAATTAATCGGTTGGGCCGATTAATCAATTAATCGGTTGGGCCGATTAATCAATTAATCGGTTGGGCCGATTAATCAATTAATCGGTTGGGCCGATTAATCAATTAATCGGTTGGGCCGATTAATCAATTAATCGGTTGGGCCGATTAATCAATTAATCGGTTGGGCCGATTAATCAATCGGGGCAATTATGCCTTTTACGGCTTAATCAACATCCGCCAAAGTGTAGCCGATTATAAAAAATTTTGTTCTGTGGAGATTCTGTCACTCCTGTTCCTCTGTGTTGGGTTGCACACTGCCTGAGTGCCCGCCCCCTCCGTCCACCATTATGTAATGTAAGACTATAGAATCTCATTTTAACGTCGTGTTAGTTGCTTTTTTTAGAGATACAGAATATATCCTGTGTATATCAATAAATTTACTATATAAATCAGCCAATATATCGGATATCGGTGGATATATTGGATATTGATCGATATATTGGATATTGATCGATATATCGGATATCGCCTTTTTTTGCCCCCAGTATGGGTATTGGCATTGGCCCCAAAAATTCCATATCGGTCAGGCTCTAGTGAAAACGGGGCCAAAGTGTCCTATTTTGCAAAAATCAACATTCACAGCCTGCCAATGAAACAGTTTGGACTTAATCAAATGCTTGGTGTAAATGCTTGATTCTGATTGGTCGAAGCCCTGTTACAATGGGGGTTCATTTTCAACAACAAAAACTCTCTTCAGGAAAATCTAGTCTCATGTAAAATCAAACCAAGCTACAGAAAGTGGTTCATGACATTCTCTGTCTGCCTGTTGACTATGTGGCAAAAACAAGTTAGTCATTCTCTGTCTCAGGAGCAACATCCTGTCTTGCAGTCCAGACACAGACAACAGAGCTGATGAGAGCATCTCTGAGCTGCTGATCTCTTCAAAGTCACTTCAACCAGAAAAAGAGACAACAGCAACAAAATTCAAAACTGAGGCATAAATAAAAACATTTCTCATCCTGAGTCTTCAGTGAGTTTAGTCAGACAGCTGTTCCTGACAGAAACTTGTCTCTGTGGACATGCACACAACAATCCTGGGCTGTGGATCTGGGGATACAAGCTTCCCTGCTCTTCATCTCAGAGGTGATCCTCCTCAGCCTGAGTTCAAGGCCAGAGCAACCCGTTCTCAGTCTGCTGAGAGGTCTGACCCTCCTCTCAGAGCCGCTCTCTACGGAAACCTCTGGAGGAGGAACGCAGACGTAAGCTGATGCTAAATGTAGAAGAGACAGCGTTGGCTGAAATGACCTGCTGGACGACGGTCTGCGGGAGGACTTTGGGTCTGCTGGAGACGCACAGTTCTTGGAAAGCATGATTGATGCACATCTCCGCTTCACATCGGAGCATTTTAGCCTGTTTGTGGCCGTGCAGCTGCCACACAGCGGCCTGCGAGCGGGCCGATTCAGAAGGCTGCAGCTCTAAACGCAGCTAAATGGCTTCTCTTTATCCTGCCGCCGCTTCCTGACCGAGGTCAGCACCGCAAATTACTCCCTGAAACGCTGGCAGACTGAGCCGTGGACAAAATGCCGTTTGTTTGTTTATGGTTCAGACTGTGCACTGAGTCCCCTATGGTAGCAGGCTATTTATAACTACCTAATCCTTCAATGGATTCATAATGGCTGAGACTGGCCAGATGACAAAAATAAGCATGAAAAGCTCCACGAGCAGACTGGGTTTATGTCTCATCTGTCATTACTCCTGCCCTTTTCATTTACATTATGACAGAAAATTCCTGCATGTTATGAAAAGTGATATATATACATGGCACATACATGCTTGTCAGCCTTGTTATGGAAAAAGAGAGCAGTTCTGGGACAGACACCAGATGATTATGTGTGATGAATCAGAGCTGCAGGGAGGGGGAATTCTGCAACAGTTTCATCATGGAGAGTCTGATCTATGTCTTTTAGAGCTCTTTATAGTGTCCCTAAAAGCCTGCAGACACTCTGAGGGGCTAAGCTTTAGCTTTACGGCTAATCTGCTGAAGTGGGAGGAGACTAACATGACCACACACAGACCGCATGATCTCCCTCTCTCAGGATTTTGTCAGGAACAGGACCCCTCCAGACTTAAGCATAAAGAGCAGGAAGCTGGGACACCGGCTCAGTTTCCTTCATTGTTCTCTGCAGGCTGCTAGCTGCTCCAGAACTGAACACCACAACAACATCCACCATGATGTCTTCAACATCTAAACATGCTCAGAGCTGAACTTTCTCAAGAATACTTCCTGAGCGAGGAAGAGAAAAGAACAAAGTCTGAGTGGGGCAAAACTGCCCTTTATTTCTTTTTAAGGTAAAATATACTTGTAAAAAGTCCATGTGTGTAGCATTTTTCTAAAAAAAAAGTCGGATCATTAATTCAGGCCTGCAGAAAATCCCTCTGTTTCCCTGCATTTCTCAGCGAGCTGTTTCATCTTCTGGAGTGGAATATGCAAATTGATTGGGGTTTACCCCGCCCCTTCAGGAAGTAACCTGCAGGCCAAGCAACCTGCTGCCAGAATATTGGAGTACCAGAATCATTCCCTAAGAGATGAAATCAAAAGATCTCAACCAAGACAGCAAGAACTGTTCACACAAAGAGGAAACATTCCAGTAATTTTACACTGCAAAAAATAAATAATAAAAAAAATGAAAGTGTTTTTGACTTATTTACAGGAAAAAAGTATTTGTAGATTTTTAAAAAAAATCGTATTTCAAGTCATTCAAAGACAAATAAAGTCTGGGTTGCTTGTAACAAGTAAATAAAAAAAAATCTGCCAATGGGGTTAGAAAAGAGTTTCTTGTATTGAGATAATTTAAAAAAAACTTGACAAGTGCATTTTTCTTACCTCATAGGCAATTTTTTTTCAATTTTATTTCATCTATTTATTCATTTATTTTTTACTTGATACAAGCAATTCAGACTGAATATTTTTTATTTTTTAACATCTTGAAATAAGACATCTTGGTTTGTCAGTTGAACGTGGCTCATATCAAGACTAAGACTTTTTTTTTTTTTTCGAAACAAATAAGACAAAAACACTTGCTTGGATTTCAGTTTTTGCAGTGTGTCATGAAATGACATCTACTGGTAAGTTAACAGCGTTCAGCAGGTAAACGTGTCATTACATCGCTCACTGGATTCTTGATCCATCTGAAACATCTTTAAAAATGAACAGTGGTGCCGTAACAACACACTAAAATAGAAACATTAATACGTAAAGGTGATCGGCTGATGAACACTTTAATTGTTTTCAATTAATTGATCACTTGTTTTCTTTTTGTATAACTGAACTTGTGTTAAAATTCTGATGAGGTGTATAAGTCTGTGTGTGTTCCTGCAGAAGCCTCTCAGCTCTCATTCAGACACAACACAGACCTCAAGCTCTCCTCTCTCTCAGTGCAACGCACACACTCAGGTATGAGCATGTTCGTCCAGAAGCTGCTGATTGGCTGCTGTTCCACATGTCAGAGGTGAGTATTGAGCCCCACACAGCTGCTCTGTGTGACCTCTCTCCACTCTGAAGCCCAGCTCATGTCCCAGTTTACCGAGTTCAATATGTTCGAATGTAAAGCCTCACATCGACTCACAGCCTACATGAACTCAATAACTCTGTGACACACACTGCATGTCAGCTAGTTTAACGCTCATTTATCTCAGTGAAATCATGACATGAGTAATCCTCATTGGATTATGGATCCATCACAATCTGGTTTTTGTGTATTAAAATCTCACTTTTCTGTGTTTGAACACCTTCAGCACTGGTCGCGCTGCTTACGGAGGCAAACAGGAAAATCCATCCATCATGTGACCACAGAGGATTTGGACCCAGCTCCGCTGGTTTTGGAGGTTTGGGATGTTTTCGATGTGCTGACTGAAACATTTACACATTTGCCTCCTGGCCTGGTGTTGGTACACTGGTTGGGGTGGACTGACTCACATGATTGCTGCCTTAGTTTAAAATGTTTGATGCATTTTTGCTGTGAGGAGTCAGGAACACTGAACATTGCAAGGTTAAAACTTACTAGAAAAGATGAAAACATTCATTCATTGATTTATTGTTCAGTGGGATAGTTTCTTTTTTAAGTGGTGTTGTGTGAAGTCAACAGGTAGGAGATCCCGCTCAGCTCTTTAGAGACCGGCTGCAGAGCTGGTGAATGTTCACAGCATAAATCTCTCTAGACAGGTCAGCTCCACCGCTTCTGTTAGGCCATTTTAATACAAAACAGGCTGAACTAAAAAAGTTGTGTAAGTGTCTAACTGTGTAGAGAAACTTTTCAGCGTTGGGTTTACGTGCTGTTTTTTTTTTTTTTTAATTTAACCTTTGTGTCTCTAGCTGCAACACACTGATCAGCTGTGTCAGTCTGCAGGATTCAAAAAGACTACTCCATGCCTTTAAAAACAACAAACAGCAGCTTTAAAACTACATACTGTACCTTTAAATACTACACACTGTAGCTTTAAAACTACACACTGTACCTTTATATACCATATACCATAAATTTAAAACTACGCACTTTTCCTTTGGAAACTATACACTGTTCCTTTAAAAACTACACATTGTACCTTAAAATACTACATAATGTACCTTTTAAGATTACACACTGAAACTTTTCAACTAGATGCTATAGTTTTAAATACTACAAATTGTGCCTTAGAATATACAGAATGCACCTCTAAGAACAAAGTTTGCTCTGTGCAGCAGTGTAGATTTGTATCAGTGGAAGCTGTTGGACAACAGTAACTTTTATGTATTACACTAGCCGTCAGTAACAGCATCATGAAATGTTTATAATTGACTCTCTGATCAAAAACAGACATTTGAACTTTAAGGAAGTGACCACATCACAGATGTGACACTTAGTGTGTTTCTGGACAGTATCTCAGATATCTCTGCAGACAAGTTTCAACATGAGCTCAGTTTACCAGTGTGGCTCAGCAGAGCCTCTGGTCCTTCCTCGCATAAACCTGTGAACTTTTCTCACCTCTGCGGCTCGCAGAGCTCATAAAAACACAGCCCAGACTTCACCTGCCGGGGCAACAGCTCCAGTGAGTCACGGTCCATTCGTCAGGCCTGCGCTGACTCAGGGTTACATCAGGGAAGAGCTGACGTCACCAGAGCTGCTGCTGTTTGTCTCCAAGTTTTGACTTTTATTGGCTTTGTGCTCGTCTTTTCTGAGTTCCAGGAACCAACAATCAGCTCCACTGTAAACACCCGCCACAGATTATAAACCCCACAAGCTGTCTTATTCTGAAATGGTTCACATCCCTGTGAATGTCCTAATCTTGTTTCGAACTGTGGCTCGAGGTCGTCACAACAAATTCATTACCGAGGAGGTGAAGGGGTGAGGAGGGGTGAGGGGGAGGAGGGGTGAGGGGCAAAGGAGACTCATAAACAGCTCACAAAGAGCCGGGGTTGCCGCAGGACATGCATCCCCTGCCATTCTTCTACAGACACACACACACACACACAAACACACAGACCGGCTGAGGGGCCTTCGCTCTGTTTCACTTCCACATTCCCACAGATGCAGAACCGAGCAGGCCCACACACACACACACACACACACACACACACACACACACACACACACACACACACACACACACACACACACACACACACACACACACACACACACACACACACACACCAAGTATACCACACTATGATCTTAAACACTTGTTGATTGTGTTTTTATTTTCATGTTGAGGCTGTTATGTTGTGAGGTCTGGTGACAAATAAGACGTGTCCTCTCTTTGTGCACAGTCAGACTGGTTGTATTAGCAAAGGCTCTTGTGTAATTAATGACATTAATAAAAGTAAAAGCACTAATAACATTAATGACATTAATAATGATGGCTGCATACCACGCAGGTCCTCCAGGCTACCTCACAGGTTTACATATCATTAGTGGGAGTATCACACCTGTGCGTTCCTGCTGTGACAAGTCTGCATGTGTGAAGAGAAGAATTATCTTTAACATAACAGGAGAGTGTGTGTGTGTGTGTGTGGGGTGGGGTGGGGGGGTTGCACCTGGAAAATTTAACAAAGCACTAACTTCCCTCAGAGATAAGACATATAGGGCACTCTACAGCACCAAAACTTCACTAAATAAATTCAAACCACCAATGCAACCCATCCTCATTTATAGAAGTGAGGTGTTGGCCCTCAGATTCATTCAACCTATAATTCCATCTGTAGTACCAAGTACTAATGGTGCGTTCGAGGCAACCCGTAACTTGTTTATTTCCCACCTGTAACTCATGAAAATGCCCTGGAACGGCAGTCGAACTCGTAACTTACGACCCGTGAACCCGTACCAGATCGATGTACTCCGAGTTACGACTTGTGACGTCACATCTGTGCCAAAACAATATGGCAGCCTCTATGGATGCGGTGGTGCTGCACATGACAAAGGGTGAGAAATAGACTTCACAACAATGTAAAGTAAATTTGAACGTTGCAATCACAATTTACACACACGATTATGTACTATAATTTTTTATGTATCCGAGACGGTGGACAAATGTGTCGCTAACATGAAATAGTTAATAGAGAGAGAGAGAGAGAGAGAGAGAGAGAGAGAGCTATCATCACTGGGCTTCAAGTGTAAACTTCGAGTCTGATGTTCACACATTGCACATTGGCAGCAACTCTGGCGTTCAGTCCATTAATCAACAAAAAATATACTTTAAAATAACGACATATACTGTGAAATACAAAGTAAATGCCTCATGCGCCGTTTCCCCTCCTCCATTTCCCTTGAATAAAGAACTTGCAGACTCCTTTGGTAATTGAAATGACCAAGAATAAATCTGAGAATTTCTGCCATGCTAGTTTGTTTACATCCCAGAATTCCTTGCGCTCAAACTGAAGTCTTAAATTGCCTTCAGGTCGAAACTTGTAGATTTCAACTGGGAAACATACGAGTTACAGGTTGCCTCGAATGCACCATAATTCATGTAAATTCAAACGATACCATGTTTCAGTACCCAAACACATCCTTGTGACTGTAAGGGAGTGGAAGAGTATCAGATTTTCATGCTGGACATGAACACAGCATTGCAAGGTTCTTCATCGAAGAATAAATGTGTTAAATTGAAAAATTTTGAGATTTTATCAGTAAACAAATTGATATGTATTACCTCATAACACACAAAAGTACCGAAAATTGGTACTGTTGAGTACTGATACCAATTGCCAGGTACCTGGCATCAGTACTGTACTGTTTTAAATGTGAAGGGCACCCATCCCTAGATGCAAAGGGGGGTGGCCCAAAAAAGCTGTATGAAAAGTAACCAATGCCTGTCCTGTCTAACTGATAACGAGGGCCGGCCTTCTACATACAGGATGCAGTGATGGGTTGAGAAACTGTCACCAGTTATGAATCTTAGGACTGATTGGTATACTGAGTGGTTTGAGTGTGGTAACTGTGGCATGCCTGTAGATCACGTCTTCGCATTCTAAAACTGATAAAAGAGTGGCTTCAATAACTTGTTTTCTACAGGCCAGAGAGATATTGGTTCTGTTTCTGTGGAGATATCCTCACCCAGAGACATGGGACACAACACCCACAGAAAATGTCCAAACCGTGGACGCACAGCAGAGCTGGGACACTTCCCCCTGTCTCTACACACGAGGAGGTCTGTTCAGTTCCAGGTTCACTTAGCAGGAGCTGATCCTGATTCCTACCACCACAAAGCCTTTTATTAGTAACAGCCTCTGCCAAGTGACAGCTCCTCTATGAAACATCAGAGAAACCTGCCAACTCAAAATGTAAGAACCAAAATCTCTCCAAAACTCACCTGGCATCTATAACCAAAGAAAACAGAGCTCCTTACCTTGACAAGTGGAAAAATGAAATTAAATCCATCAATAAACTAGAATGCTCAGGCTTACTAAACAGAGAAAATTCCCCAGCACAGTATCTGATCAGTGGGAAAAACCCCAAACAGAGACGCACATTAACAATGTTCAGAGTCTGAGCATCAGCTACAGGTTGAAAAAGGTCGCTATGAGAAAGAATGGATGCCCAGAGAAATGAGAGGATGTCCACACTGTTCTTCAGAGGAAATAGAAACTGAGATCCATTTTCTCCTCTCCTTCTGTAACAAACTATAAGAGCGGCTGTCCAGCGGATTACAGCAGCAGACCCAACCTCTCAGAGAAAAGCATGCACATTTAGCTGCACAGTGTAACACTCTGGGGTGATATTAGAGAAAAACATGAATGTTAATCAAAACTCCCAGGTTTCACATGTATGACTGTTATTAATGTCAGAAGACAATATTGCATCCAGCGCCTAGTACAACCAAATTTAAGTGAATATTGATCCAATATTAATCATAAGTTTTGTTTTGAGAAAACTTGAGGGATGCTACTTTTTCAGATGTTTACTTTTATTATTTGTCAAAATTCAAATTTGCAAAGATTGTTTGGTGTAATTTTACGATTTGATGTCCTTGTGGTCTTGATGTTTGATTTTTAAAATTTAACTGAAAGAGGTTTCATATAATCTTATAATGGACTTCATTTGAATTCTTGCACAAGTTAAACAGACTGATCAGCCTGAGACTGAGTGCAGCAGTGGCTGCTGAAGAAGCTGTTTTTGATGAATAATTTTATGCTAATACGAGCTACTTCTCTATGACAACTTTCCAGTTGACTTTAAAGGTTGCTTGTGTTAAATCTTGAGCTCTGTTTTCCCCTCCTTCACTGAATACTTGCAGCAAATGTTTTGCAAATTGCAATGCTCCTATCCTCCTCTGCAACAGTGAAAAACATCCACACCGGTGACGCTGTTCTTCCTCATCAGTTTGCTTTGGGTGCACGTTTTCCTCTTTGCCGTGCATAACGGCTTCCTACAGAGTCAGAACGTGTAGGCTTGTTATGAAGTAAAAGAAAACTATGATTCTTTTTCAGATAAGATTTGATGACCAGAACATTTATCAATAAAATGGGGTAAATCTCAGTCTGTTTGTGCGTCCGTAATAGAGTTGGTAACATCCCCACAGTGACACTTCTAAATGATCGACTTAAACTTATATCTAGAAAGAAAGGGTGGAAATAAAGACCGCATTTCACACTCTCAGTCTCAGTTTAAGGCTTTCAGTAAATCTCTAGAAGACTCCGAATGAGGTCTCCGATTTAGTAAGGCTGCAGTGACGGGATTCCCTCCTTTCGAAATGCCTCTTTTGGCGATAAACGCCACTTTTAAATTTGCAATCTGATCTCATTATTTCATGAATACAGCACAAACAGCTTGAATCACTCCTGCACACACACACACAGATACACAGAGAGAAGAATGCTGTGCAGTCTGAAACCTTTGTTCACCCCGTGCCTCTGACTCATATTATGAAGGAGGAAGCCAGGAATGAGTCAGAAAATGTTCCACAAGCTGAATAGTACATCTCAGGACTGCATGAATGACTCCCAGTGACTGTCTGCCATCTGACACAAAATATAACTGTGCAGACGAGCCTGAAGCTGCTTTCTGGTCATCTTCTGACAATAAAAAACCACATAACAGAGACACTCAGCGAGAAATGTGGCACTTCGGTTCCCCTGCCTGCGTGACCACCTCTGATGACGACTCATTTGTGCAGAAACTTCAAATGAAAGCATATGAAACATCTGAAAAACATAAACGACCCCCTCTCTGCAGCCGGCCTTTGAAATGCTACTCCACGCCACAAATTAATTGGCTTTGCAGATGAAGGAGACGAGCATTGTTAAGTGCTAAGTGCAGAATTGAGAGGCTTAGCGGAGCAGCGTCACATCAAAGCTCCGCCAATTATACGTCGGGCATCCCCCTCCATCGAGAGCAGTGAGCCTCACCGTGAGGGGGGATGGAAGGCAGAGTGAAGGATCATGGGTAGTTATCAATTCAAGCTTTAAATCAAGTGTTACATAGGGGCCCCTTCTACTAGCTGACGGTGGATCATGCACAATAGAAAATTGATTGTTCAACACCAACTGTGATCCAGTGAAAACAGTTTATGGCATTTCAACTGAACTGAAATAACATGATATAAAACTACACGATCTGTTGTTTAGCTCCTCCTCATTCATGATGCTGACCATTCATGCTGCTAGGAGCATCCCTGTGGGGTCAGTAAGCTCCATCCCTTAGCTCTTGTTCTAACCCTTTGTCATTGGTTTTGCACGTGCACGTCTAGTGAAGTGGTGTCCTGGTTCTCCATAAGGTGGAGGACTACACAGCCTTTGAAACAAAGACAAACCCGAACCTCACTTTATTAGATACGAGAGATAAACCGATATGGATTTTTCAGGGCCGATTCCGATACTGATTATTTGTAGTCAAGGAGGCCGATAACTGATATTTGAAGCTGATATTAATTTGCAGTCAAAGTGAAAATATTGGTGTCAAAATTTTGAACAATACAAACTCCAACACTTAACTTCATTCAAATCCGTCTAAGCATGAGTTTATTAAACAGCTCCCAGGCTCAGCAGCATGTTTTATAAAGTTAAATGAAAATATTAAAAAAAATAGCTAAAGTTTCCTATAGTAAATAAAGTTTTCCAAAGTTTTATTGCAACTGCAATAGCTGTTATAACTGCACTGCTGATTGGCTGATACCCAAGCCATGTCTCTGCTTGTAACCAATCAGATGATACTGTGGGTGGGACAGTGATGGGAATTTAGTACTGACTGCAGACAGCAGAGCGGCTGCATCAGAGCTGCAACAACACGGTTGTAAATTTGTTTATCAGCCGTCGGATAAAAAAAAATAATGCCAAATAACGGTTCCAACAATCGGCCCGGCCGATAATAGAGTCTATCCTTACCAGATACCCAATCCTTTGCTAGTGCACAAAAATATAAGCCATGTTTTGAAGTGTTGGTTGTATTTTGAAATCACTTGTCTGGCTAACGCTGCTATAGCAACAGCTACAGCTAATAATAGCTACACCGCTGTTAGGCCAGAGTGACAAATTCACAGCAAACGGACTTCACTACAGTGAGCTGCATTTCAAAAATGATCAGACAGCTAAGCCACATTAGCAACATAAGCTAACGTTACAGTATTCAGAAGCTACATGATATGGCCTCTGAATACTGTAACGTTTGCTTAATTCATCACTCATGTAATACAGTACATCGTAGTGAAGTTCGTTTGCTGTGAGTTTGTCACCATAATCTGACATCGGTTTATCGTCACTTTGTAAAAGTGTGCTCAGTTTGGAAAAGAAGAAACAGTTGCTCTGCCTTCAACAGCCAGCAAAACAACCAAGGGCCACGACGTAGCAGGAATCGAGTGGTGTCTCGTTTCTAAGTGATGTGTTTTCACCCCTTGGGACAGAGAGAAGGGTAAGACCAAGGTGAAAGAGTGACAGTTGAGACTGGCTCTAAACCTAAAATCTGTTGACATATTCTACTCTGAAAAAAAATGTAGGATCTATGTAGGAGCACAGCTGGCCTCATGGTTTAGGTCGCGCTCCATGAGATTCCCCCTTGTACGGGTTTGAATCCAGTCTGGGGCCTCTTTTCAGCATGTCATCCCCCACCCTCATCCTGTTTCCTAAAAACAGGCAAAAAAGCCCAAAAGATATTGTTTTATAAAAAACGTACGATCTATTGATGGTAGGTTTAGATTTTGATTGATTGATTGATTGATTGATTGATTGATTGATTGATTGATTGGATAAGTCTAGACTTTAGCTTTGAAAGTGCTTTGTGTTCACATCTAATTTCAGTGAGAGAATCAGCCAATAAAGTATCAGCAGGCTTTGACTTGCAGAAAAACAGCCTGTATGGAGATCAAAGAGCAGGAGCTCTGCAAACCCCCTTCCCTCTGATTGGCCAGCCCCCCAGAGGCCTGTCAAGCTATGAGCAGACCTTGGTGTTTGAGGCCCGCCCCTCCAACATGTCATGAACCAGTCAGGAGATCCCTATTTGATGAGTTAACTGTTTCAACAAGTCCGGTGAAGATTGTTGAAAATATTCAGACTACCCCCTCTTTAACACAACATAATCCAAAAACAGGCTGAGTATCGCAGACTCCACCTTCCTGTCCCTCCAAGTTATTGTTTCCAATAAAAGGGCCTTACAGGGTCTTTAGCGTGAGCTGCATAAAGGACTCACTTCATCCACCACCCAGCGTTAGAGCTGGTTTAAACAACAATGTTAGGTCTAACTGTTATCCTGAGCCTATGAGGAGATTACACCTAAAAAACTACCACATCATTTCAGTCCAAACAAAGAAAGAGAGCAGTCCTTTTCTCAACTCAGTGCAGAAAATGTGCTCATTGGTGCAAAACTGAAGCTGTTAGGGAGACACAAGAGGCTTCATCAGCAGATCAGCACATTAAGAGCTTTAATTGCAGCGAGGAGAGTTAAACTGCCTGATCTTTCCCTCCTGAGCTTAAACAGTTCAGAGCAGCAGCTCCGGCCTTCAGCTGCAGGATAAAACAGCATCGAGGCAACAGTGGCCTCGCTTAGTCATGCCTGAGAGAAAGAATGGAGAGGGATATGGATTCCTATCCTTTCTACCTTTTTTTCTGCGCCAGCATGAACTGCAGAGGGAATTACAGCGATTCATCAGGCGGCCCAGCAGCTCCTGGAAGAGCCCGACGTCTGAAGCAGAGCCAACTTGGTCGGGCCATTTACACACAAACCTGCACAGGGAAAAATGACTCCATGGAAAAATAAAAGCAACCTTAGATGTGGATCATATAGTTTCAGGAATCTCATGTCAGTTATTCGAAGAGACAGATTACTGCACGGCATATATTCTCAATCCAACATCAACATCCATGCATAGTTTTAAAACGTATAAAGCCAGATGTTTTCTCCCTCTGAGGTCTGCAGCAGGATATCTCCTCAGATTTTCCTTTTTTTCCACACCTGAGAGCTGCATTTTATTTTGCGCTTTATCAAATTATGTACACTGGAAAAAAATCAGACTTTTGCAACTGAGGTAGACCTTTTTGTTGAGGTGATCTCTCCAGAAACTAGAAGCAGACGCTGAATCATTCAAGTTACTCAGGTTAAAGTGGTTTGACCGTGCAGAGCATGTTTATGTAACAGCATGTACAGGAGTTTTCTCATTCAGGTCCTGTATGACTGTATACATTTCCTGAGATGGTGAAACATGTGCCTGGTCACAACATAAGGGTGTCCCTCAGACTTGAGTCTTTAATTGTGTTGTCTGATCAATGGGTTGTCACTTTCCCTGTTTAACAAGTGTTATAGTAAGTTTCTCAGATGAAGCCAACGACCAGCCGATTTCCCTCACCCTAACTTGGGGATTGGTAACATAAAACAATTCCAGTTAAGAACAGATAATAAATGGTTCAATTCATCAATGTTGGTATCCTTAAAGTGATGCTCCGGGATGGAACAAGTTGGGTCCTATCACAAGGTTTAGGGCAGAAATTACCCCTACAGCAGTGTTTTTGTGCAGAAGCCCAGAGCGCTCGCACCAAACACCCCCTCCCTGCTCCTCTGCCGGTTTCCTCTGCACTCAGACGGGGCCATATTTTACTTGACCAAAAACACAAATAAACGGACTCCCACCGAAAAAATCTGATATTGGTCTGCATTCAAGCTTTATTTAGAGGAATTTTAAGCGCGTTACTTTCACACAAAAGCACTGCTAAATCGGGCTCTAGTTCTCATCGTGTCTCTTCGTCCTGGCAGACTACCTGCGTTTGTTTATATCTGGCACGCCGCGCGAGGACTGATACACTAAGCAGCAAGTGCCTCGTAGCCAGCTGTGGCTCTGCAGCGGAGGTAGCGCCGTTTTACGACACAATGAGATGACACTTGAATGATTATTTCTAATTCTATACATTACGCCAGAGCTGTTGGACCTTATGTTGATGATTCCCCCAGCTAACTTAGCTTTGCTTAGCAGATGGATAACAGTTTCCAAAGAAAACTTTTATTAAGGTTTTTCTTCCTGAAGTTTTACTGAAGAACTAAACACACACATAAATGTACATTACTCTCTCACACCAGATTCAATTTTAATACATTTAACATGTTACACATCCCCTAATGAACCTCAAAGGATATAGAAAAATAGTCCTAGCTTGATGCCAACACATACAAGAAATTGCATTTATATGCTAGTGGTTAGCTTTAGAGCCCAACCGATTTATCGGTAAGGCCAATTAATCGGGCCGATTATGCCTGTCACCGATTGATCAACATCAGCCAAAATGTAGCAGATTATAAAAATTCTTGCTCCAGGGAGATTCTGTTGCTCCTGCTCCTGTTCCTGTGTGTTGGGCTGCACACTGCCCCCTCCATCTACCCTTATGTAATGTAAGACTATAGAACAATGTTTTAACGTTGTGTTAGTTGCTTTTTTGTGAGATAAACAGAGATAAATGCTACTGTTAATTCACAGGTCCACCATTATCTAATGTAAGACTTTAATACAGCGTTTTAACGTCGTGTAAGTTGCTCATTGTTTACATTTTTTATTTTTTTTCTACTTACTGTGTTTACAGTTTGACTTCTTTATTTATTATTGTGTTTACAGCTTGTTTTTATTTACCATTGGTTTACACTACAGTTCATATGTTGACAGTTTTATAATTAAAGTTCCTTGTTTTAATTTATTAGTGTTCTGTCTCTGTCTTGAATCATATGGGTATTATAATGATTTGTGATTATGTACAGTTTATATCCTGTGTATATCAATGAATTTATTCTATATATATCAGCCGATATATCGGATATTGGTCGATATATCGGATATCGGGGTTTTTTTGCCCTCAGTATCTGTATCGGCATTGGCCCCGAAAATCCCATATTGGTCGGGCTCTAGTTAGCATACATCTGTAAAACTTTGGTCTTGAAACAGAATTTCAACTTTCATCAAAGAAAAATCAAAATTACTTTGTGATCAACACTGAAACCTTTAAATGTCAAAACACTAACAGAAAAATGTTTTACAAATGGAACGATAAAAGCAACGATACGTACAGGCTCATGGCTGACTTCAGCATAACTATGGCAAACTCAATGTTCTAAACAACTTAAAGCATTGCTATGACCACTTCCAGACACTAGATGGCCTATTTCACTTAATTACTTCTAACAAAACACTACAAACTCAAGTAATGTGCGATTTTTACATATTTTTATTTATTTACATAGACATCCAGATCCACTGACCAATTTCATATTTATTTACTTTTAAACTCAATATAATGTCAGTGACACAGAAAACCTGTAAAGCTACCTTCTATACAGAGGAATTTTTCTGAAGGAATTGATAAAGAATCAAATCAGAAACCGGAATCCATTCAGGCGCTGGTATCAATAAAATCTTACTATTACCCATCCCTATGCTAACTCAAAGTTAGACTGAGTTCAACGTTATCAGTCACAGAGACTACTTCCTGTAGACTGGGTATTGCAATGGCTAAGTTTGGGTCAAGTGCATCATTTATGGGACTCAATTGCAGCAGTTTTCTATGAAGTAGAAGCTTTAAAGAGAGAGCATTGCAACATCTACTTCTCAAAAGTGGGGCCATCTTTTAGCAAAAGAAGACGACTAAAACTGTCAAACAGATCAAAAAGATGGTCCAAATCAATACGTGACATGGCAGCATCTTGGTCCACGTCTTTTGTACAATCTCTGATCCATCCAGGGAGTCATTATCTCAGGCATGAAATATGAGTTTCAGAATAAGTGTTGGATTGATTTTATAAAAACAGGCTGTGCATCTTTTCTCCTCTGTACCCTCTTGCACGCTCTCTCCGGGAAAATGAGAGCTGCTGTGAAATCATCAGGTGTCAGTGAAACCCTAACCTTCCACTCAATCAGCCACATGAATCGTCCTGAACAGAACCTCAGTGATTTATTTCACCATCCAATAAAAACGCCAGGCAGGAGAGTGGCGGAGTGCTGGAGACCGTCTGTCAATGTCACAAAGCGCCGAGACGCCGTCGTATTTAACCGCCGATCGACCGCGGCTCCTTGTCCTCCTCTGTGGGTGGGCAGGTAGATTCCCCTCGGTGATGAGTGGACTCTGAGTGGCACGGAGGAGGAGGAGGAGAGCCATCAATGACTGCCTTTCTCTCAGGGGAGCCACTGTTTACTCAGCACAGTGCAGCTGGAGAGCAGCACAATGGTGTTTCTGGGCCTCTGCTCCTAATATTGATGTCATACGACTCATCTCCACATTATCCCTGCTATTGATTAGTCTGATCTCAGCCTGCAGCGGCGGAGCAACAACAAACAGAGCGTGTTTTTTCCTCCTCTCATCCCACGACTCCCACATACTCGGAGAGGAACCAGCCCCTGAATCCCTGCACCCTCTCCTCTACATGGTTTATTGATCAGAGCGCCGTCGATACCGCTGCGATTCTTAAGCCCTGAAGTGCACAATCACACAGGATGAGCAGAGGCTTTTCATCCCCCCGCGGCTAGATTGGTTTTGCAGCAAAGCGATCATTAAGAAGACGCAGGTAGCTCTTCATAAAGCTTTCACTTTGCATTGTGATTCAAGCTGTGCTCCTCTTTATTCCTGTGCCGCTGTATGAAAGCAGCAGCATTCACGGTGTCAGATGTGATGATGAGCTGTTACAGACTCTCTCCCGCTCTTTCTTTGAGCAGAGCATCTTTGAAGATGCTAACAGCTAACAAATTACTCACAGAGCACCCTCAGCTGCCAGGAGCTTTACTTTACAGTAAGTGGAAAATGTGAATCACTCACTGTAACGCTGAGAAATCTGTGGAAATGTAGGCTGCGCCCACTACCCCTCATTGTTTCCACACTGGAAAATGTACAGAGGTTTAACATATTCAAAAAAATCAGACTGTATCACATCCCTCAGCGCTGAATATCTGCCTCCCCTGAGGAGGGAGGTGGGCAGGAGGTTTTTTATCTCATGTGTGATGAGTAACGTGGCATTTGAATAAAAACATTTATTATTCCATGCAGATTTATTTCACCACATCCTCTTTTTGTTGCAACAAAACACCAGAAGCAACATGTGAAAAACAGTGTTTACCTGTTTGAAGATGTATCATCCTCAAAACAAACACAACCGTAGGTGAAAGAAAGAGGAAGGTGTTTATTCTGATATTAGAAATGATCAGTGCCTTTTCCAAACCGTCACACTGCTCTGACAGAAATCCTCATGTTGTTTCAGAAAGTAGGAGTTGCTGTTCTACTTGTCAAACTCAGACTTTTTCTCTCAGTCTTCTTTGTTTTTCAGTTTTCTTTTGTAGCTTTGACTCGTTCTTAATGCACTTCCTGCCTCAGTGATTGTTGTCCCCACCCTCATTAGCTCCACTTGTGCTTCATTACCTCGTGAATCGTTTTTCTGTGTCTGTGTTTGTCCTGTTACTTTTCATCTTTGATGTCAGGCGTGTTTCCTGGGGTCAGAGTCTTGAATCTAAGGTATTTCTTCTGTGTCATTACTCCTGAAAGAAGGAGTCCAGCACTTGAATTGCCTTGAGTTGATTCGTGTCGCTACACTTCCTGGATGAGATTCTGTTGTTTCTGTCATGTGGTGGTGCACCAGTATATCCTACACCCCCTTACCATCAGTGCTCGTTCGGTGCTGGCGCTTAGTTGGTTCTAACCACTTGGCCTGTCACGATAATCAAGAAATCGATTAACCGAACGATAAATTAAAACGTCCTCGGTAAGTTTGCCAGCCTCGATAAACTGACACGAACATGCATGTTTGTTTTCCCCCTCTCTTTTGACCAAAGAGGCTGAATGAGAAGATGGCTCACTACGTCTATCGGGGTGCATAGTTTCTATAGTGGATTTATAGCAGAGTGAGCATCTGTTAAAAAAGTGATCTTTGGGGTGAAGACGGGGCTGCTCCCGCGTACACACGGAGAGAGCTGAAGCGAGCGTCCTGAGGGGTAAGAAGGAAACACATGCTTATATGAGTGATGGCACGAAAGATACGATTCTTAAGCCGCCTGCCACAGTCCCAGTGTGGGAATATTTTCTTTTTTATCAGAATGAACAAAGTGTGAGCTCATGAACGCCAACGAGCTGATATGTCACATTTGTTTGAAAATAGTGGCGACGAAGAAGAAGAAGGGGAGGTGCAGTGGAGCCTTGTTCTTTGACAATCCGCTCTTACTGAGGCTTTTGGTCTATAAATAGAAATAAAAGCACCAAATGGTGGGCACTCAAAGACAGCTAAATTGCCAAAGAAATGCAGCCCTTCAATACTGTTGAAAGCCAGAAATGTTAAAAATGTTTGACAGACAGTACGGATTGACTGGGAAAAAGTACATGTTACAAACAATTCAGGAACTGTATAAACTCCCTTTTATTAAGGCTATAGTTTTTATTGTTGTTGTTGGGTTTTTTTTGAGTTTCGTTTTTTCTCTAGAGATAGGGTCTATGTTTTATTGTTTTTGATTAGTATTAATTATTTTCATTGACATGTATTTTTTTCTAAAAGAGAGTCCATTTCATTTTCATTGTATTTTTTTCTCTTTCTGGTTTGTTAAATTAATTATATATTTTTTAATTTATTTTATTTCAAAGATCCTGACCTTTTAATTACAGTTCAATACTCTTAAAAAATTCAAGTTTCTTGCTTTTGATATGGTGTACTCACTTTATTATCCCATTTATCATAATTACATCAATGAAAAAATGAAAAAAAAAAATCTATTGACAATAATATTGTTTATCCGCAATAATATGTTTGAAAATTATCGTCTAGCAAAATTTATTATCGTGACAGGGCTACTAACCACGCTCTTTCTAAGAAACGGTTCAGTTTTCCATCAGTAAAGAGCTACGTTGGAGCTGCATCATTGTTTCACCATAAAACACAGGGCTCTAAAGTTTTGAGTGCAGACTAGTGACCCCCCCCAACTTTTTGCCTCGATCCACTGCTGTTTTAGGATGTGACAGCTCTTAACATATCACAACAATAAATTCTACATAATAATTAAAAGAAACTCAGCTAATCTTCATCATCAACAACATTTTGCCTTAAAAAGACAATTTTTCAGGTTAAAATTTCAGTAGCTTTCTCCTCTCAAAACTTTCACAGTATTTAGTTCATTTATAAAAGGTCATTAAAAAAAACACAGACCATAATCAGGGGCCAGTCAATGAAAATGTGCTAGTTCCAGGTTGAAATTTCAACACCTTTGTCATTTTTTAATTAATTGACACCAAATCATCTCTTGTGTGTCCTGGACATCCTCTCACAACTTTCACAGCTCTTAATTTGCTTATTAAAGGTTGTAAAAAAAAACCTTCTGAGACCATAATAAAGGGCCAGTTGCTATAAATGTGCTTTTTTTTCAACTTGGGATTTCAGTAGCTTTGTCTTTTTTTAATTTATGATCAAGAAATCACCTCTAATGTGTCCTGGACATACTCTCACAACTTTTACAGAAAAAAGGTGAATGTTAAAAATGAAACTGTCTTCACCCCGGTATAAACAATTCGTGATGCAGGATACCTCAGGTTGAACTTATCATTTCAGTGAGTGACTAAAAACAGCAGTTTGGATTTGGAGTTTTCTGTCTGCGTCTTTTCTCTCACCAGCACACAGGGCGCTGCCCCTTTGGATAGAAAAAAAATGATCTGGTGACTTCTAGCGACTTTATGGTGGGCCTATAGTGACTTCCGATGCTGAGGAGTTGGCAACACTGCCAGCAAAGAGTTGGTGCAGGCACTATCCTGGAACCAGAACTAGTAATAGTTTGGTTGAAAAGAGATCTAGTTACATGACGTAAGCCCTTGAGTCAGTCTCCCTGTTTCCTGCTCTATGCACCGTCCTGTCCTCTCTGAATGTGTAGTGTTGCTGATGACGTCCTGGCCCTGAGGTCATGGCGCTGCAGCACAAAGTCCAGGTAACAGCAGCAGACACACCTTTCCCTGCTCCCGGCTCTTCCTGAGCTCCTCTGGCCTCCCGCCTGGACTCTGTCACTGCTCGTGTTGTCTTTCAGCCTCTCCTCTGACACCGCTGTCTAACCACGCCTCAGCCTATCTAGGGTTTCTCCAGCAGCAAGGTGTAGTAGGAGGATAATTTGTTCTGTGATGTCTGGCAGGTCACAGTATCTCCTGGAGCTAAAAATACATCCTGTCAGTGTGTGTGTGTCTTTATATAAGTGCAGGGAAGCCCGGCTGAAGCTTACACCACTTTATTGATGACGGAAAAACAAACTGGAGCTATGTGAGAGCAGCTGGAGGAAACAGCGGACCGTGGAGCTGACAATATCTCTCTGAGAGGATTTCTTGAATGGTTTTTTGTTTCAGGCTCACCACGCTGAGGACTGTTAGGGCTAAATATCAAGATCCAGAAGCAGCTTCTCACACAAAGCTGCGTCTCCTCTTAAACACACACCTGGTTAATTATTTACAGCCCGAGGGTCGGCGCTCTAGCAGAGAAGCTGCCTGTGCACAGGACCTGTATTTCCTGATTTTATCTCTCAAGTTTTCGTTACTCTGGGCAGAGAGTCAACGGCAGGCGCGTCATCACAGTTTTCTGGTTTCTAGGAAGCGAGGGGAGGGAAAGAGGGTCACAGAGCAGTTAAACCGACAAGGTGAGGGAGGCCTCTGCAGGTCTGCGAGGCTCGCTGGAAACAGATGTGAAACAGGAACTTGTGTGTTTAACGTCTCCTCTGCAGCGAGCTTCCTGGAGCTGTGACCCGCCTCAGAGGGAGAGGGGAGGGGAGGGGAGGGGGCCAGTAAACTGCTGCCTCATACTTTACCTCGGTCAGCCTGTGACCTACTTTCTGCCGGGATGTGGAGAGTCAAAACAAAAAGAGAAAAAAACAAAGCGGCACTCGCTGATTGTTGAGTGTCTTCAGGAGAGCGGAGACAGAGTGTGTTTTCTTCCTGATTCTCACCCACAGGCACAAACACAGACCCAGTTTAATGCCCTCGCAGGGCAGGATGGTGAAAGATCTCAAACTGCCAGTGCAGCAGGACGATGGTATTAGATAATGACAGTTTGTAAATAGGGAACAAAGTTTGGAGAGCTTTTGGAGATGAGTGATCAGAGAAGTAGGCCAAAGGTCCCCTCCGTAAACTGCGCTCTCTGTGTACTCACAACTCTCCCAGCAGCCCCTGACCCTCAGGTCCAACTCTAAAACCATGTCCGAACTCGTCTGTGCAGAAATATCAGTGTCACAACAGCTTTTAGTGGACTTGTTTGGACGATGTTTGCCAAATACTCAAACCAGGGGAGGAAATGGATTTCAGAATGTCATAAGACTGGAGGGAAAGCATCATCATGCCTGAAGCTTCACAGGTGCACTGGTGTGTTTGCTCAAGTCGTTTATGGCCGTGACAATCAGACGAGTGAGACACACAGCAGACAGGAAGCAGCAATGAACAAATAAAATCTGACACCCTCTGCACATTGGTACAAAGGTGTGAATGAATTGTTCTGTGCTGTGAAGAGATCAGAACACCATGTCTCAATTCTTTACTTGACAGCCTTGTTTTTTCAGACAGTTTAACTAAAAGTAAAAGATATCAGTGATGGGCACTGGCATCTATTCAGCGACTTTTTTTTCCCAAGTAACATATGGATGCTCTGTTTGTGAATTTTTTTTTTTTTTTTTTTTTTCGTTTAATGATAGTTTTTTTTATAAAAAATCAGCTACTTAGTGTGCTCATACCTCCTTGTTCCATCATCACAGTCTGATGAAATCAAAGCTCATTTTTTCCCTCAGGTGTCTCTGATCCCAGATGATCAGTGGTCAGTTTTCTGCAGTGTTACGTGCTGCAAAAACATCAGCAAACTCTGCTTCTGACCGAGGAACATGTTCTCCATTAGGGGGTGATATAGAGAGCATGTGAGCAGAGGGGCCAAATTTTGTAAGGAGCGCAAACTGGGTTTCTTTTTTTATTATTGGGGTGGCAGAGCGGGGCGCCGTCCTGCTAAACTTTTGCTCATTTCTGCTCTCAACAAAAGTCTGATGCATGCACACATCTGGGCCAAAATCTAAGTACAGTATCTGAGTACAAATAGTTTATTACCTCCAACATATTTGGGGTCTAAGGCTTCAATTAAAGATAAGTAAAGTGTGCAGGCGCATATTTTCGGAGTGAGCGGATAGAGTGGCATGGTGACTTTAAGCAGGGAACGACGTCGGTAGGCACCTCGGGTAGCAAGGAGCAGAAATCCTCACTCCACTTCGCTCACATACTTGGACAATGTGGGTAAAATGTTTCAGGATGTTTTTTTTTAATGTCAGAATCAGGACCTGGATTTGATCAGGATTATTTTTCATGTTCAGGCTATTTTAACCTACGAAAAACATTTTTATTTTCTATGCAGAAATATTTCTGTTCCTGCATGCTGAACACAATAAAATCAAGTTTGGTTTGTGACCTTGATAGAGGATGTAAATGTCCAAATATGTAAGAGCATGTTTACCTTAAGCGCCATAAGTCATACATTGTAATATGAAGGCTGAGGGCTGCATGGAAATGGAACTTGGACCATAAAAAAATATTTAAAAAATGTAACTATCTGATGATATAATTTACAAAATAATGTGTCTTTTTCTTAATGAAGTTTTGCATCGTCCCAGTTTTAAAAATCATGGTACTCATATTATGTTAAATCTTCACCTTTCTCAAGAGAAAATCTATCATTAATATAGGAATAGGGCTGGGCAACACTCAGAATCTGTCAGCAGCATACTGTTACAGATTTTGTTTATTTTAGTTGTAAGTTTGAATGAACCAGTGAGGTAATTAGTGATGGGTACTGAATGAGGTACTTTTAAAGGTACCGACTGAATTCTGTCCAAAGTACTGAGCACCGGTTCACGTAGAATCAAAAGTAGGGATGCACGATATTATCGGCACAATATCGGTATCCGCTGATAAAAGCTTAAAAACACGTTTATCGGTATCAGCAGATATGAAAATTTCTGCCAATAGGCACAGCCGATAAGGTGCTATTCAGTTAGGATTATTATTATTTTCCATCTGAAAAATAAGCTCCTTAAATAAAATGTAGCACTTCATTTATTTGCACTGCAGAGCTCTGTGTCTGCCACCAGGTTGTTACAGTAGCTCTAAAATAATCAAATGCAACTTGGTTATGTTTAAAAATGCATTGTACATTTAAAGTTCATGTGATCTAAAGATATTATTTTTCTGTATTTCAATACTGAATGTCTTGAGTTTGAAAAAATAATACATTTCTTATTTATGGTAAAATCAAATGTTTTTTGTCTTGTTTTGTGTGTGTTTCTTAAACAAATAAGACCGTCACAATAAGAGTAACATATACATGCCAGTACAGGATAGACTTAGCTTTCTTTACAGTGAAAGAAACAAACAAACTTGTGATTATTGGTATCGGTATCAGTATCGGCCAAAAAGGGTTTCGATATATTGGCATATCGGATATCGGCAAAAATCCAAAATCGTGCATCCCTATTCAAAAGGTACCATGTTTTGGTACCTAAATGCATCCTTGTGACTGTGAGGGAGTGGAAGAGTAGGTAATTTTCTATGCTAAACATGAACACAAAATTTCAAGGTTATACACCAAGGAATAAGTATGTAAAATTGAAAAAAAAAAATGCTTTACTATTAAACAAATTGATATTTTTTACCACAAAAACACAAAAAAGTACCGAAAATTGGTACTGTTAAGTACTGGCACCAATTGCCAGTTACAGGGTATCGGTACCGTATTGTTTCAAATGTGAAAGGTAACCATTCCTAGAGGTAATAGTCCTCAAATCTGAAAACACGGAGTAAACTGACTGCTCATGGATGCTGTGACACTCATCACTCTGTGGATTCACACCACTGTTTGACTTAAAAGCATGACTATGACATCTTGAGAGAAAAACTTTAGCAACATCATCCATTGCTGCAAATGCTTTCATTCTGCAATGCATGATGGGATGCCATGCAGCAGGGATCTGACTGGCAGTGTTACGGCGGTAAAGTTCATAAGAAGGTGATAACAAAGAGCAGGAACAGCACCCTGCAAGAAATGAGAGAAGCCTGATCATCTCCATCCATCAGACTTCATTTAGAGTCCACAGTCAGGTCAGCTCTGCTCCACATTTCTCTGTCTCCACAAGATTTCTCACTGAAGTTACTAAAAGATTTATGTAAAAACCAGAGGCAAGTTTCGTCTCTCCTGCATGCAGACTGAGTCAGTCCACTGACAGCTCCCAGTCTGAGTAATCAGCATGCAGAGACTATCAGAGACGGACGGACAGCGCCTGGTTCCCACACACTCATGGATTATTGTCCTCTCATTAGATCAGTGGTCAGAGAGGAGAACTGAGACAGCTGTAAATCATCACACCTCCTTTCATCATGCTCCTCTCTGGCTGAAGGCTCACTATCCTCTGGTTCCTCTGTCTAGTCAGACCTTTAACTACTCCGCCAAAGCACTATATATATATATATATATATATATATATATATATATATATATATATATATATATATATATATATATATATATATATATATATATATATATATATATATATATATATATATATATATATGGCTACATGAGTGTTGATACTAAATACAGAATTTCTCTACAGACTGTTGTGTCACAGATAAAGAAGAAGCTGAAAAGCCACCAGACTCCATTCAAAATATCAATGTTTTACTCCACACAGGAGTTACTGGCCTAATGCTGTCTTCATCTTGTTTCTCTGCGTGTTTCTTTCTCCTGCAGTTTCTGTATGGTTGTTTTTACTCATCTGAAACAGCAGATACACACAATACCATACACACACAAACTGCGTGGTAGCTCAGAAACTCCTGGGCTCTGTGGGTAAAACGACTGTTTTTATGAATGGAGTCTGGTGGCTCTAAAGGAGGGAAAGAGTCTTAGTCCCAAACAGAAAGGTCTGTCTCTGCTGGGATCCTTTCTGTGGTGTTGTCAGACACTTAAAAGCACTAAAAACACTTTTACTTAGCATGAGCCAAATCTGCCTCCGAGGATTACCCAGCAGCCATCACAGCCTGTTCAGTGTTTGCTGGATGAAGAAATCGACTCCAGCGCTTCTAAAACTTTCTATACCTATTGATCATTTAGAGCCACAGCAGTTTAAGAAACAAGAACTTCCCATTTATATCCACATCAAAACGGAACCTTCTCTTTCAGAGGCCCAGCACAAATCGAACCACAAAATCTGGGATAAAGAGCCTGTCTGCACTGCAAACACTGGCATTTTAGCAAGTGCTTGTGTCTTGTGTTTTAGTAAAATTGTCTTATTATGCTTAAAGATCGGGTCTGCAGGTTTATTCCTGAAAAAAAAAAAAAAAATCCTGCTCAATTGTCTCCTATGGGACTCCATACATGCGTGTCAGTGTCTGTATCTGCCTCAAACCCCTCCTCTGCCTGGATGTTGATGTCTTGGTTGTGTTGGGGTGTTTACAGGCAGAGAGTAGGCATAATTACATCAGCCAATCACAGCGTGCCAAGTCTGCGAGTGAATTTGCCTGTAGACGGCAGCTTGTAGAAGAAGCTTATCAGAGCAGCTATGATAGCTGAGCAAGAAAAAAAAACAACCAAAGTGAAACAAAACACCAAACAGATAAAACTTAATCCCTGAATGAGGGTGAAGCTTGGCTCAACTTTCAGGAACTTGGAGAGCAGCACAAGACAAGGAGTAACACAAGTTAGCTTTCTGCTAACCAGGTATGTGTCAAATACCTGTGATTAGCTCGTGCTGACATGCCAAGTCAGGTGCACACATCTTGAGTCTCTCCAGCATAGAAACACGATGGTTTGGGGAATTGCTGGGATAGTGGGTGTATTCATGTAGGTTCGGTCTAAAGCAGTGGGTGTGTGCTGCTGCTGGCACTGAGCCAAGGGGGAGGAGCCCAGTTTGAATGTTGTGTTTACTGAGAAGTAACAAAAATTCCTGCAGATCCTACTTTTAATATGAGCCACATTAGCCTGACAAGTCCAGAGAAATGTTTTATTACAAGATATTAAAACACAAAGATGCCAAACTAAAACTGCACCCATTTAGTGCTGTAGTGAAGCTAAGCCTCTGGTAGCGTAGGCCTTAAGGTATGATCAGTTAACCTGGCTGCAACCAATCCACTGAGACTGGCGCAGTGACAGTCACTGGCAGCCTGCAAGCTGAGTCATAATTCTAACCAATCCAACACTCCAAAGGTTTATTTATCAAATGGCTTCAACATTTTCTCTCAGTGCATGATGTAATGCTGGTAGAATTAAAGTACACCTTCCACACTAAAATCTCCAGTGTGGGCTTTTTCTTGAACACTTGATGAAGCTATACGATGTGGTAACAGGTGTTCTTCTCTTCAGTTGTGTTTAACTGTCTGAGGTTCATGACCTCTTCTCACTTTGAACCCCACTTTGAAATCAAGGTGTCCTGAGTAACCTGCATGATGTGAGCTCAGGGAACAATCTCCAAGACCCACAGGGCGTGTGGCGCTTCCTGTACCCGGCTGTACTGCACACTCTGCCCGGCCTGACTCACATTTCCACTGACATTTGTTTTGCACTCATCATGGGCCCATGACCTCAACGTTTGCAGCTTGAGGGTGAGCAACAGGGTGACAGAGGTCAGGAGGGGGCTGGATTAGGACTCTCTCTGTCCAATAAGGAGCCACAGAGCAAAGTGTCTGTCAATATTAAGATGGGGAGGGAGGGCTGAGCAGACGAAGAGCTGCGGGGTAGGTTAAAGAACAAAACAGAGAGGAAAGTGGGAGGGAGAGGTGGGGCAGACTGGCCGCGGGTGGAAGTGGCTGACTCAGGCAGGGTTCACCGAGTTCAGCTAGTAAATAAGTGACTGACTCCTCCGAGTGCATTCCAAGGCTCCACCTCACCCTCCCGCCCAGCCTTTTCTCGGGGGGATTCCTGGGGTTTCTGGGGCTGCTCCCCGCTCCGTGTGTCAACATTTCCAGACCCCTCTGCCAGCAGTGAACGAGGAGGAGGGGGGGGGCTGCTGCTGCATGGCTCTTTCACTTTACTCCACATGTAGGTCCACATACCGCCCCCCCTACACCCCTCCCTGCTCTCCGTCCCTGAACAAAAACATCCTGAGGGTCCCAGTCAATCGGCTCGCCACGCTAAATGAGCCACCAGAAAAACCCCACACACTGCTGGGAAAGAGTGACTTTCACACTCGTTGAGCGGCACAGAAATATTCCTCTCAGCCAAGCATGGCTGTCAGTTGTGTATGCAGATTAATACACCCCTGAAGCAACGCAGAATCTGGCCGTGGCACCATCTGCCTCGGCTTTTGCTAATCACCTCAGCCAGATGGGTTAGCAGATCTTTAGGAAGCTTGTTTTCCTGCTGAATAGAAATGTGCCATTTTGAGATGAAACACAGAAATCTGCACTGAAAGGAAAAGTGGTGATACAATAATGTTTGCCTTCAGTAATCCAGGATGAATCCAGATCAGAAACATGTCAGACAAATTGGATTTGGCTCCTCAGTGCTAAAGTGCTCCAATTTTTCCGGACAATGAATCTCGTGTTTTGACTTTAACAGGCACATTTTTGAAAACTCAAGTACGACTGACATGAAATCACTTCCAGCTGACTTCTCCCTTATTATTACATCTGTCAAATCAGACTTTTATCCAACAATGAAACACATTTTCTTCAGCAAGTCAGCAACTGCTTGACTCTGAGCCAGTCGTGGACTGAGCTAAAGAAACACTGGTTTTTAACACAGAACTGCAACATTGAGGGTTTTTACAGCTCTGATTAACCAGTGTGTTTGTTTTGGACCTCAGGAGACCCCTTTGGATAATTCTGCTTCCACTAAAAACCTGAGTGATGAACACTAAAGGGTCATTTTGAGATCTGGTTTATGAACTTTACCGCCGACATTGCTTGTTGTACAATTATGCAGCTATAAAATCAAAGTGCATGGCTTCAGCAGAGGAATGTGAGCCTATTGGACTGATGTATTGTGCTGTCAGTTTGTAGTTTGCAGCCCTGAAGAAATCTCCGCTGACGGCCGTGAAACTGCTGAGCGATTCAAGTTTGAGAACTGGTACCGGAGGGAAATGTGTGTGAAGGGCAGAGAGGTAATAACGCTACGATGGAGGAAAATCATCCATTTCATATTCTGAGTGTTTCCCAGGCTGTTCAGCAGGCAGGTCTGTGCTAATGACCACACGCACACATATGCACACACACACACATACACAGCTTGACAATTCAATAAGCGTCTGAATCAGCGTCAGTTTCTCAGTGAAATTTGAGCCTCAGCACATCTGCTGCGTGTGAAGTCTTTGTCTTATTTCAGTTTTCTGCAGCATCAGGAGAAAGAGCGCGCAAATCATTTCACTCCTGGAGCTCTGAGCGCTCACCACTCCTGATGAATATTTCCAATTTGATTTATCCTCCTTTAAAAAAGAGGAGGTGAGGATCCAGAGCGTGAGTGGTGGAGGGTTATTTCACAGGGCTTGTTTTGTGTCTTTAAAGCTCAGCTGACAGCAGCGAGGTTGTTTTTACCTCCAGCTTTAGGTTGAACATTCCAGAAATCCTGAGAACGGGGCCTGGAGTAAAAACTAGCCGGCAGATAATAGCGTGAGGTTGAAGGTGAGAAGAGTGGGGCCTTTGCTGCCTCTAATATATTCCAAGGAGGTTTCTAAAGTACTCCGACGCCAATTGCCCCACATAATGGTTTCCATAGTGATGGGTGCACGGATCCAGGGCCGCGGTACAGAAATGAACCTGCAGAACAATGACCCCCAACTTCCACCGCTCCGTTACGGAACATTTTTCAGCCGGCTCCTTTTTTGCATTCTGTGCCAGAAGGTAAGTAAACTCCGATTTACAGAAAAGAAAATCCGCTTTTGTCCGTGTTCCGTTTCCCTCTCGGCTGTTCCCATGATCCTTGGCTACAGCCCCAAACTTCCTAAAGCCTTTTTTCCCACAGGCATCCTTTCAGCCTACGGTCCTGACAACACAGGAGGAATTTGCATGCATCAATAGTTTGGGAGAAAACAACATCCTTAACAGAATCCACAAGTCTGGAGGAGCACATCCTTTCAGGAGGGTCAGTTCAACTTCAGCAGGAATGAAATATTCAGGAATTCTAATTTATGATACGAAGCAGCGCTCTCCAGCTAGCTCTGTGAAATATTTATGGAGCATTTACTTCAATAATCCTTTCAGCAATTTAGAAATCAACAACGAAAGCAGCCGACAGAGAACAAAGGGACGGAAAGAATCCTCGTCTTTTGAGAAAAGCTAACAACCTGAGGCTGGGGGCTGCTTAGCGAGTGTCTAATATCACACTGAAAGAGGAAAGATGGAACAGGAACAGCCTCAGCACCAACCACATCTACCACGACTCAATGAGCTGGCACTGGTCAGACAGAGCGCTGTTAGCAACGACAGGAGACCAGATCACTTACTGCAGACTAACACAAATGAGTCAGCCCCAAATATCAAGATCAGACATGGATCTCCAGGGAACTTGTTCAAAACAGGTTTGTTTCATTTAATGATTTAAAAACAGCATGAACTGTTTGTTCACTCTCTTCATGACAGATCTGACTCATGTTGGTCAACCTCAGACTGTTGTGTAATGATTTCTTTTTGGCTCCAGATGAGCTTTGACCCCAGATGATGTAAAAACAAAGTCATCAGGGTCACCAAAGCCTGTCCCAAGTCTTTAAATTCAGAGATAGAAGTCTGCGTTAGGAACCACAGGAGAGGAGTCTGAGTAATGCTGACCTTTACGGAGCAGGGAGGGTCGAGAGGGCTGGACACTGATGTGACAGAGTTCATCAGTGTGTCCTTGCAAAATACGCTGGGTGAGGTAATGACTACTTGCAGGGCTATTTGGGGAACTAGTAGCTGAAGAGCGAACCACCAACACTGCATTCACACATACTCATACAAAGTGGTAGGCAGTAATGGCCTCTCATAAATCTGTAGCTCTGTGTGTGTGTGTGTGTGTGTGTGTGTGTGTGTGTAGAGCATGTCATTTCCATACTGAGCTCAGACTGATCTCTTCTTGTTTGAAGAAGTACAGAACAAAACTCAGAATTCTCTTGCACTTTTTTCCAAAGAAAATATAGTTTTGTTGGTTAAGTGTTGTTTAAAATAAAATCCCTTTGATACTTTTTCAAGATATCTTTAACATGGTTTTTTATGTTTTTGAGCACTCTCTTTAAAGAGGGGGTTCCCTGCTCTCCCATATCTAAAACCTGATTCTGAAGTACCATGTTACCACATGTTTAGACTGAGCATGTGCAGATTTTCAAAGCTCTACATGTTGTAGAAATTTATCAAACTGTCTGTAAACTGATCACAACACTCTGTTCTCAAAATAGCACACAATATCCACCAGATCAATACTAGATCTACACCAGCTCTAAACCAGATTGACACTAGATGTACACCAGATCTCCAACACATCTGCACTAAATGTACAGCTCTAAACCAGAAAAACACTAGATCAATACCAGATCTCCAACAGATCTACACCAGATCTACACCAGATCTCCAACAGATCTGCACCAGATCTCCAACAGATCTACACCAGATCTTCAACAGATTTACACCAGATCTACACCCGCTCTAGACAAATTTAATACTGGATGTACACCAGATCTACAACAGATCTATACCAGATCTACACCAGATGTACAACATATATACAACAAATGAACACCAGTTCTCCAACAGATCTATACCAGATCTACACCAGCTATAAAACCTGATCTACACCATATGCACAACATATCTATAACAGTCCTTCACCAGATCTACACTAGATGTACACCAGATCTTCATCAGATCTCCAACAAATGAACACCAGATTTCCAACAGATTTACACCAGATCTACACCAGATCTTAAACAGATTTACACCAGATCATTAATAGATCCACACCAGATCTTCAAAAGATCTTCACCAAATCTACTCTAGCTCTTCTTCAGATCTTTACTAGATGTACACCAGATCTACACCAGGTGTACACCAGATCTCTAACAGATCTACACCAGATCTCCAACAGATGTTCACCAGATCTGAAACATATGTACACCTGATCTACACCAGATCTTCAAAAGATTTACACCAGATCTTCACTAGATCTCCAACACATCTGCACTAAATGTACAGCTCTAAACCAGAAAAACACTAGATCAATACCAGATCTCCAACAGATCTACACCAGATCTCCAACAGATCTGCACCAGATCTCCAACAGATCTACACCAGATCTTCAACAGATTTACACCAGATCTACACCCGCTCTAGACAAATTTAATACTGGATGTACACCAGATCTACAACAGATCTATACCAGATCTACACCAGATGTACAACATATATACAACAAATGAACACCAGTTCTCCAACAGATCTATACCAGATCTACACCAGCTATAAAACCTGATCTACACCATATGCACGACATATCTATAACAGTCCTTCACCAGATCTACACTAGATGTACACCAGATCTTCATCAGATCTCCAACAAATGAACACCAGATTTCCAACAGATTTACACCAGATCTTAAACAGATTTACACCAGATCATTAATAGATCCACACCAGATCTTCAAAAGATCTTCACCAAATCTACTCTAGCTCTTCTTCAGATCTTTACTAGATGTACACCAGATCTACACCAGGTGTACACCAGATCTCTAACAGATCTACACCAGATCTCCAACAGATGTTCACCAGATCTGTAACAGATGTACACCTGATCTACACCAGATCTTCAAAAGATTTACACCAGATCTTCACTAGATCTTCAACAGATCTTCACTAGATCTTCAACAGGTTTACACCAGACCTTCACCAGATACAAAATAGATTTCCACCAGACTTACACCAGCCTTAAACCAGATTTACACTTTATGATCTACCCAAGATCTGCACCAGGTCTCCACCAGATTTTAATCAGACTTTCTGAATGATGAGGAATGATGAGGATATCACATAAGGATATCCTAACTGGTTCACTGCAATTTTGAGGGGCAGACCTTAAACACCAAGGTCTGCTCTTAGCTACCTCCCCTTACAGGCTTCCTGGGGGCTGGCCAATGAGAGTAAAAGGGGGTTTGGAGTGGTGGGAGTCTTAAAGAGACAGCAGCTAAAACAAAGAGTTTAAGACAAGAGACTGAAACAAGAGTTTTCTGAAACACCAGAGAGAGAAAGAGGGGATTTTTCTTTAGCTGTAAATCATGTGAAGTTTTTCGGGGGCATCAAAGGGACAGAATAAAGACTAAAACCACCAGTTCTTGGGCCCACCTCTAGGCTAAGTACCAGTTAAATGCTAAGTGGCTTCAGCAGACAAAGCATTTGTATCATCAACCTCTGTCCCCAAACTGTCTACATCAGAGCTACATTTAACAGTTTGGCCTTTCAGTATGTTCATGCGTAGAGATCACAGGGTCAGGAAGCGGGCACTCTAACAGTACAAACAAAAGCTCCACTGTGCCCTAATAAGACACGATTAATGACATTATGGCTGTGGTTGGATTTTCTTCCTTATAAATGTAGTACTTGTAGATATCCTCCTATAGAGCATCACCCTCCATCCCCCCATGAGCACAGCAGTGTAGACATGCAGAGATGCCACAGTCAAAAGTCACACATGCACAGACGGAGAATATACAGCCTCTTGACAGCTCCAACAGGAGCAGAAAGACAGGCTATAATGGAACCTAAATAACACTTGTGCAGGGCTCATTAAAGCTGCCCTGCGTGCTCGGTCATTAACTCTCCTCTTGTGTAACCTTCACTGCTCAAGGTGGGTTTGAAAAGCCTGTGCTTCTGTGGCGAACAGCCTTTTCCACCACGCCTGACAACACCCCGCAAAGACACACCGCTGATTTATACCCTAAGAGACTGATGCAGGTTTTCATTGGCTGCAAAGATTATTAACCCAGTGATTGTCCTCCAAACCTTAAAACCAGCTGCAGGAGAACAGCCAGAGCCGGCTCCTGTAAAGATAATGCTGCTGATAAAGAAGAAAGTCCATGCAATCCAATCACTGGCAACTGTCACTGGCGACTAGCCATTAAGTCAACCCTGAACCTGATAGTAGCATCCCATGGCCGTCCAACTCCAAAATTAGCTCAGATTCAATTATTGATGCTGGGAAGGCATGCTTTCTCTCTCCGGCTTTGGTTGCACAACAAGAATAAGAGTCTACGGCAGTGTGAGACCTGTTTCCAGGATGTACTCTGACCCATATGTGGTTCCAGGATGATGATTTGATAATGGGTTCATCAAGTTTCCCAAAATCAGGATTGTGAATTACATCAGACATAAAAGAAGGTGTATAATCCCAGTACAATGCCTAAGATGTAAGCCAGTGTTTCTGCCAAGGCTGGTGGTGTATCAACTAAAGAAAACACCCATAATGCACCACAAATCAAAGCTCAGTCATGAATTTGTTGTATCACAAGCCTAGCCCATCATTTTGGCAGCATTGAGAGATAGGAGACTGACACAGTGGTGGGTGTAACACTTGATTTTATGACAGACTAATATTTGTGCATTACCACAAAATGTGGATGTTCATAAGCACAGATCAGTTATAGATCAGGGGAAATGCAAAGCTGAGATAGACTCACTTATTGTGTTAAAGTTTTCACATGATGACAAGGCATGAATGTCCTTGTATCTACATTGTTTCCCTGTGATAAGAAATTCCTTCTGTGATTCTCTGGGTCATTGATATTTAATCTAATCAAGTGTTTGTTTTATTTCAATTTAAAAAAATGTACTATTTGACTTAATGTGAGCCACGTTCATCTGACAAGTCCAGAAAAATGTCTTATTTCAAAAAATCAAAAACAAAAATTACACCTGGATTGGTTAAAAACATCTGCATTTGGTAAGAAAAATGGTTTTCTTTGGTTTCTTGTACAAAGTCATTCGTTCAATTTCGAGAAACATGAAAAAAGTGTTGTTGTTTTTTTTTTTTGTTTTTTTAGCCCATTGGCTGATTTTTTTATTTTAATGACCAAAAAACAGGGCTGACCTTGCCACTGGTTTTGTTCATTACTTCTATGGACAGGTTTTCTAGGCTCAGTCAAGTGACAGAGGAAGTCAGGTTTAGGGTTTTAGGATCCCATTCTTGCTTTTTGCAGATGATGTTGTTCTATTTGCCTAGGGATGGGTACCGAATTAGGTACTTTTTTAGGTACCGACCGAATTATGCCAAAAGTGACGGGTATGGATTAGTGTAGAATCAAAAGGTACCATGTTTAGGTACCTAAATGCATCCTTGTGACTGTGAGGGAGTGGAAGAGTAGGGGTTTTTCCAGGCTGGACATGAACGCAGCATTTCAAGGTTATATATAGAAGAATAAATATGTTAAATTGAAAAAAATATATATTTCATTGTTAAACAAATTAATGTTTTCACCACATAACCACAAAAAGTACCAAAAATTGGTACCGTTGAGTACCGGTACCAAAAATTGGTACCGTTGAGTACCGGTACCAATTGCTAGGTACCGGGCATCGGTACCGTAGTGTTTCAAATGTGTAAGGTACCCATCCCTAGCCTCATTGAACACTGCAGCTCTCACTAGGGTGCCTTGCAGCTGAGTGTGAAACATGAAGATCAGCACCTCTAAGTCTGAGGCCATGGCTCTCAGTAAGGGAAAGGGTGGACTGTCCACTCAGGGTTGGGAGCAGCAGTGCAGTGATGCAGATGCTGAACCAGTCTGTTGTGGTGAAGGGAGAGTTGAGCCAGAAGGCGAGGCTCTCAATTTACCAGTCAATCCACGTTCTAACCCTCATCTATGAACACGAGCTGTGGGTAGTGACCAAAGGGACAAGATCATGAATACAAGCGTGTGAAATGAGCTTTCTCCTCAGGGCGTCTGGGCTCAGCCTTAGAGATTGGGTTCAGAGCTCGGACATTCTGGAGAGGCTCAGAGAAGGGCCGCTTCTCCTCTGCATTGAGAGGAGCCAGATGAGGTGGTTGGGGCATACCCAGCTGAGAGGAGACCCCAGGGTAGACCCAGGACACGATAGAGGAATTATATGTGCTGGCTGAACTGGCACGCTTCAGTATCCCCTCAGAGGAGCCGGTGGAAGCTGCCACTGGTCTTGACTGATGGCATTGCTGGAGCCGTTTAGTGGACGATGGATGGGTGAACAAAATATTTCATGCTTCAGTTGTTTCTTTTAAAATCTTAAAATAAGACATTTTTCTGGACTTGGATTGATAAAAACTTGATTAGAATTCAGCTTTTACTAAGTAACCATCCAGAAACAAACTAACTCTAATTATGAGTTATGCTAACACTGCAGCAAAACATGTTACAACTCTAAATGCTGCATGAATACTTGTAAAAAAAGGACTGAAGAGTTTCTGTTCTTCATCCGCCAAGCTTTTACGTGATTAAATTAGTGATGCAGCCCCTACAGCATCTCATTAGTCAGATTAAATCTCCATTCTCTGAGCATGTGATGCAGAGATGTTTCTTCTCAGGTATGAAGCTCCAGAAGACGCCCACTCTGTGCAGCGTCACCACCTAAAGGCTCCACTCATGCTGTATCACTGTAATGCTAAATACAAGAGAGGCATGCCAAAGCCAGACCTCCCTGCAGGGCGGTTGTCTCAAAACATGCATGTGTGAGAGGAGCCAGCAGAGAGGTTTAAAGAAGTTCAAACAGCATTCAGAGGACGTGAAGATAATCCAGGGTGATCATGCAGATTAAAAACGTCAAACTTGGACTGAAACTTGCCTCTTTTCAGTGTTTTTATTCGCCTGTGGTGGGTTTGTCTAGTAAAAAGTCCTGTCTCGTCGGGTGTGTGACAGTGGTCCTGAGACGAGCTGGCAGGCTCCACATCCCTCCCCCCTCTGGCAGGACCTGCCATGTATTAAAATAAACTGTGCACACGTCCCACCCCAGCATGCTCACTAGACATTACCTTATACAAGGCTGGCAGCAGCACGTTCTGCCGTCTGACGGCCTTGGAGCAGATTTTAGCTCCCACCCACCCACCTCATTTACCCTGCAGGCCCCCTCCACCTTCAGCCCCACCTCTCCTGTGTTTCTGTGTACATGATCTCACATGACTCAACAAAACCCGGAGCCTGCAGCGCGGCTATCCACAGCTCAGTTTTTTTACCCAACAGAGGAGGAGAAGATTGACTTTGTGGGGGGAACCTGGAGCGCTGCCCTCGCCTGGGCTCAAATTGCCCCGCTTGTCAGACCTGATGGATTCTGGCTAAAAATAAAAGCAAAAAGGAGGCCCATGACAGGCGCATGAATGAACTCAGCGGTGCTCCTCTGGCTAACAGAGTTACCACATCACGCAGTGCTCCGAGTCCCTCCGGTGCCTGAAAAACAATCCGTACAGCCTCAGAGCGCTGTTTCACAAACAAAACATCCCCTTCTCCATGTGCGGCGGGGGAGATTCAGCGAAAGGGTTGAGCAGATGCAAGATGAGCCAAGTGAGTGGGAATTCCTGCCCCCCCCCTCCCCGCCCCTCATTTACCCCGCCCCGTGCACATTCCCCCGCCACATTCATAGCAGCAAAAATCAGAGCAAAACAGAGCAGCAGCAGCAGCAGACTGGAAAGGAGGATCACAGCCCAACCCAAACAAACAGCAGCAGACGAGCCTGTGGGCTCAGTCCTCCAGCAGATTAACGCTCACACACATGATTCAACACCACTCAAGAGAAAAGAAATCCACTGAACTAATGCTTCTAATTATTATTGTACTCCTTTATTATTATTTTTCCTTTTGAAAAACTCAAAGAACAGCCCTGTGTGATCACCATTCATTTTTTATTTATAGCATATGTTCCAGGAAAGTGCTCTAAATGTTTTAAAC
The DNA here is from genome assembly GCF_033239565.1 of Halichoeres trimaculatus. NCBI lineage: Eukaryota > Metazoa > Chordata > Actinopteri > Labriformes > Labridae > Halichoeres > Halichoeres trimaculatus. The sequence continues at coordinate 4,904,628 of NW_027437191.1, read as the reverse complement.
TACTCTTTGTGAAATCAAGCAGTTAATATTTCATTCTCTCTCCTCTCTAACCCTAAACTACCTTCACCAGGGTTATTGAAAGTTCAGTCTGCCCCTGTAAAGATCATTTAATCTGCACATCGGTTTACTGTGTTACCACAGATGTGCAGATAACCAGCCCCTGGACTTTAAAAACGCATCTTTGATAACCATGAAGCAGAATCTGGTGACATACTCGGTGACTCAAAGTTTCAAGAACCTGGTGGTTATTTTGCATCTGTGCTTTTTGGGGACGGAAAGGACAAACAACATTTAGCCACGACTCTGTAAATCAGTGTTATTTTTTATAAACTTAAAATTAGTCCTGGTACTTCTACGAAAGACATATTGTGAGTTGTATTATGTTGCAGTTCACAGCGCACTCAGCGGAATATAGTCCAGCTTTTGATGCACCAACATGCCAGTTAAATTCTCTGTGGGGACTACCAATGCTCATCTATCAGCAGCAACCTCACCAAGCAGATCTAATGTATCATGGTTCTTCATTTCATTGATAGACTCTTGTTATCTTGAAGCAAAAGGACAGATTTAGCTACTCACTGCTAAATCTTTGTGAGTTAGCGTATGTCATCAAAGGGACTTCTAAGCCTCGTTTCCACCACATGGTTTGGATCTGTTAACCCTGTACAAATTACCAACTCATACTGTCCCACTTTTTGGTACCCTTTCTATAGAAGTGCCAGTGAGCCACATGCCAATAACCAAAAAGATTAATTGCTGGATGTCTTCAATCATTGCTCTTTGTTTACTGTGTTGCTTTTTTCTTCTTCATTGGATTTATTAGCGGGGTACACTGTGTCGCTGCTATGGCATCAAGCTATTATGTATCTGGATCTGGCTAACATGCCGCCTACCAAGAAGGGCATGGTTAGGCCTGTCACGATAATCAATAAATCAATTAACCGAACGATAAATAAAAACGTCCTCGGTAAGTTTGCCAGCCTCGATAAACTGACACGAACATGCATGTTTGTTTTCCCCCTCTCTTTTGACCAAAGAGGCTGAATGAGAAGATGGCTCACTACGTCTATCTTTCCTAACATTGGGGAGCATAGGTTCTATAGCGGATTTAGCGGATTTATAGTGGAGTGAGCATCTATCAAAAATGCGATCTTTGGGGTGAAGACGGGGCTGCTCGCCCGTACACACGGAGAGAGCTGAAGCGAGCGTCCTGAGGGGTAAGGAGGAAACACACGCTAATATGAGTGATGGCACGAAAGATACGGTTCTTAAGCCGCCTGCCACAGTCCCAGTGTGGGAATATTTTGTTTTTTATCAGAATGAACAAAGTGTGAGCTCATAAACACCAACGAGCTGATATGTCGCATTTGTTTGAAAATAGTGGCGACGAAGAAGAAGAAGAAGAAGGGGAGGTGCAGCGGAGCCTTGTTCTTTGACAATCCGCTCTTACTGAGGCTTTTGGTCTGCAAAGTAAATAGAAATAAAAGCACCAAATGGTGGGTGCTCAAAGACAGATACATTGCCAAAGAAATGCAGCCCTTCAATACGGTTGAAAGCCAGAAATGTTAGAAATGTTTGACAGACAATATGGATTGACTGGGAAAAAGTACATGTTACAAACAATTCAGGAACTGTATAAACTCCCTTTTATTTAGGCTACAGTTTTTATTCTTGGTTTTTTTTTTTTTTTTTTTTTTTTTGGAGTTTTGTTTTTTCTTCAGAGACAGGGTCTATGTTTTATTGTTTTTGATTAGTATTAATTATTTTCATTGACATGTTTTTTTTCTAAAAGAGAGTCCATTTCATTTTTATTGTGTTTTTTTCTCTTTCTTGTTTGTTAAAATTATTATATTTTTGGTTTAATTTATTTTTATTTAAAAGATCCTGACCTTTTAACTACAGTTAAATACTCTAAAGAAATTAAAGTTTCTTGCTTTTGATATGGTGTACTCACTTTATTATCCCATTTATCATAATTACATCAATGAAAAAATAAAAAAAAAATCTAAATAATATTGACAATAATATTGTTTATCAGCAACAATATTTTGGAAAATTATCATCTAGCAAAAATTGTTATTGTGACAGGCCTGGACATGGTTAGCTGTGAAAATGCAAACAGGATCAGGCTTAACCAATCCAACCCGTACCAAACTGTACTGATCCAAGCTGGATGGCTTGGTGGAAACAGGACTTATAGTCTGTGTGTCGTACATGGATTTGAGTTCTTCTGGGAAAATCAGCTCCAGCCACATATACTGAGAAATAAGAAATAAATGATTTTGATAAGTCTTCACATGACCTTTGATGACAATACTCCATCATTGAGCAGTCAGAATCAAGGAGGGTCAGGGCTTCTGATCTGAACTCTTTCTACAACAATGGTAGAGATCTACACGGAGACCTTATATCCACACCATGCTAATGCTACAGCGTCATTTCAGCCAGTTATTATCATATTTTTTTTATGTTTTTTTTTTTTTTTTTTTAACATATTTTTGTTGTAAAACGCTGTTAAAGGAAAACAATATTCATAAACATGTGGAGCAGTTTCAAGCTGTCCTGATGGTCACTACCAGGGGGAAACTTTTACGACCAAGTAACAGTTATAACCAGAGAGAAATACCCTGAACTTAAGGTTGTGGGAAATGCAAGCAAAAACATAACTGCAAAAACAGTGTAATGATTTGTCCAATAGTAAGTGCTTTCAAATAAGACAGCTCAGTCACCTCCATTTAAAAACTGTACAAAAAGCTGTGTCTGTCTTTATCTTTAGATGCTGGTTTAGGACCTCTATGAGCCTGAATTGCAGATTTTATCTTTCCTTTCTAAAGAACAGGACATCATGTGTCTGCAGAGTGACCCGGGCAGCAGAGCTCCTTTAAATATTCCTTTACTGCTCGCCATATGTGAAGCTCGTACCAGGTCTGCACGGGTGTTCCAGACTGCCATCTGGATCCGATCAGAGACCACAAATACAGATGTAGTGAAAGCGCTTTGGTAGCAGCGCGGGCCGCCCAGCCTAATGAATGGGGAGAGCACATTTTGAACCCCTGCAACAGGTCAGCAGCAGGCGTGGGCTTCACCTCACCTCACACACACATCAAACAGAGGAAAGATCAACTGTCGGGGTGAGGCGGAACCTCTCCTGCCTCCCACGCTACCCGAGAGTGTCCCAAAATATCCCTCCTCGCTGAACAAAAGGACAGAATGTGAAGAGGTGATACATGATACAGCAGGTTAAAAATAGACCGTGCTGACGGATGAGGCAGGCTTCATGACCTCTGTGCACAGTGCTATTGGTTTACACCTGGAGTAGCTGTGACTCCTACAAGCAGTCTGAGCAAAACAAGGACTTTTCTTACACCACTTAAAGACGCAGAAACCGGATCTGGAACCCCCTGAGTCGTATGTAGCACTAGAACTTGAGAACAGGGGGAATCAAACGTTCTCACGCATGTCAAAGGAGAGAAATGTCCTGTTTTAAGGGGATTCAAAGGGTCTCCCATCATGTGGAGCATAAATGATGTGGCCGACAAGTCCACCTTTTCAGGGGGAGGATATTTCTTTTGTTTTGATGTCATTGCACATGTGCACACAACACAGAGGCTCATCGAAACATTACGTCATGCAGGAAGAATCCACAAGAGGAGCTGCAAGCTTCCCACTGTGGCTTCCTTAACATCAATCAGAGCTCAGTGAGAAAAGAAAGAAAGAAAGAAAGAAAGAAAGAAAGAAAGAAAGAAAGAAAGAAAGAAAGAAAGAAGGATTAATGGGAGAGAAGTCCTGAAAGCCTCTTGTTTCCTTGGAAAGTGAACAGATTCAAAGGATCGGACAGCTGAATCAGACGAAGTAGGTGGTTTTTGCTCAGGGTTACGATGAAAATAAAAACAAGCACAAAAAGCTTGAAAGAGGCTGTTTCTCCTGATGTGAAACCTTTAAATAATCTTTCTTTAAAGCTAGAGTTTGCAGGATTTTCCTAAATTCTGAAACTTCAACTTTTACAGGAATTATTCTGCTCAGTCTCTTATGGGTCTCTACACACGTGTGTCAGTGTCTGTGTCTGCCTCATCCCCCTTCTCTGTCCGTAAATTGATGTTTTGGTTGTGTTGAGATGTTTCTGGGTGGAGAGTAGGCGTGGTTACATCAGCCAATCACAGCCCGCCCAGTGAGTGAGTGACTTTGAGTGTAGATGGGGAGTGGAAGAAGCTATCCTGAGCAGCTGGGTGAAGGGTGAAGCTTGGCTCAATTTTCACTTGCCTTTAGGAACTAGGAGAGCAGCACAGGACAAAAAGCGCATTCGTTGGCTTTCTGTTAACCAGGTAGGCGCCAAATACCCGAGATTAGCTTGTACTAACATGCTAAGTCAGGTGTTCTCATAGCCCTGGTTGGAGGCAGTCGGTGTGTGCTGCTGCTGGCACTGACCCGAGGAGGAGGATCCCAGTTTAAATGTTGTGTTTACTGGAAGGTAACAAAAAAATCCTGCAGACCCTACCTTAAAAGGCTCAGCTCTGCACTTCTAAACCTGAGTGCTTCTGACATGTCTGGTAATGTAAAGGATGAATACATTGGGGGAAAAAATAATAATTAAATAAAAAAGGCAATCAGAATCACAGTCGTGGAAACACACTCAATTCCTTTGAAAAGAAACAAGTCAGGCAGATGACACTCTGCACGTGCTCAGTTGGATTTTCTGATCTGCGTTAAAGAAGAAGGAGCAGCATCAACTTTGCCACAGTATCAGTTTGAAACAGGATGTCATTTGAGGAATTACAGACATGTTTTGGTCATAAATTCATTATTTTTTGCAAAAGTTGGGGAAACTGAATTTGAACATAAATCAATTTTATCTCAGGGCTTCTGGTAAAAGGGTATTTATAAGAATTTATCATGCCTATGCAGGGGAACTTGGACAATTACATGCTTTTAAGAAATTAGAAAATTGTTATATTTAATACAGGGAGCTGTCAAACAGAAAAAAATAAAATAATAAAAATTTAATTGAGCTACTTATCTCATTTGGTTAAAATTAAGTAATAAAATAATGAGTTAATCACTCAAAGACCTCTGGCAACACTTCATTTGAGGGGTTATGCATAAGACTGACATGACCCTGTCATAATAATGACATGACACGTGTCATTAAAGGGGACATATCATGCTGATCCGTGATTTATTACTCACATATAATATAATAAATTTGAAAACAAGACCTTTCACCCCCTGAACTTTCAAAAAATGAGATATTGTATTTTTTCTGATATCCTAGAATGAGATTTGATGCCTCTGAAAATAGGTCATTGCCAGTTGGCCGCGAGATTTCGATCTTCATGACGACACGAGGATCCTTTCTTTTTATTGGAGTAATCTGATAAAGCAGCTCCTCCTCTGTGATGTCAGTTAGTCACAGAACCACCATCGAGGGATACACCCACCAAGAGCCGAGTATAAACGTATAAACTATACATGTTACAGTACCGGTTTGACTCACCACACTGAAGCGTCCTGAGATGATCTGTGTCCAGGTGGATTTTCTTCCTCCTGAGCTGCTGAACCATCCGGGTCTGACTCGGGGTCCAATACAAAAGGACGTATCCTACACTCTGCCATTTTATTAGTGCTATCAATGCCTTTCGGTGAAGTTTTGGCAAACAGCAAATTCGCTCGGTCTGCCCCATTCAATATGTTGATTTTGTAAATACTGCCATTCTGCAAAAACCGCCCCCTGGCTCTACCCCCTCCGCCCCTCTGATAGAACTGACCAATCAGAGCACAAAGGGCTGATTTCTGTTGGCTTTAAAGGATTTCTGCAACAGCTTTTTCTCATACAAATATCTTGTAATCTAATCTGGACTGGGATCTTTTCAGGCACTTAAATCAACATCTTTAGCCAGTAGCTGAACTTTGGGATGACGTACTTTCATCGACCTGTTACCTTTTGTGGCATGACTGCTGGTTCTCCCGAAGGAATTCCTGAACTTTCTGTGTTTTGTTTCTGCCAAAATCGACAAAAAATCAGGTTGAGAATTGACTGAAAGCCCCTTTAAACTACTTTTGAACTCTACTTGATTTATGTCTCTATCAAACATGTAAACAGGCCGTGTTTGTGACTGCTGGACTTTGTAAATGTAGGTCTACCGCAGAGCCGCGTCCCCTCATACAGAGTTGATTGATTCAAAGACATTCCAGCAGTATAATGGGAATAATTTTTCCCACTCTGTGTCATAAGTGCATGCAACATGCCTCAGAGTGACACGAACAATGGCCTCTTTCACTGCCCTCGCCAGCCTGGAGATGGGGAGGTGCATTATGGGAAGCAGACAGGCAGACAGGCTCGTACAGTTCAGCACGGATACTTCAGGGAGGCCTCACACAAACCCGGGCAACAAGCAATGGCACTTAAACTTCAGATATGGGCCATGTGTGAGTTATGTGCTGGGATTACTCCTGCTGTGTAAAACACACACACACAGACGAAACACTCCGTCTGGATTAGAGGTCAGCCGGTTCACAGACCTCAAACAACTCCTGATTTTATGTAGGAAGCAGTCAAAGGGGACGAGTGTGATTCAGGGTTTTCACTTGTTCCTGTCAGCTCTGCTAAGCCCTGTTTCCTCCAAGTGGTCCGGTTTGGATCAGTGTGTAACCTGGATGCCGATAGCTGCGTCAGTTACGTAATAGTATGACACTATAGCAGGGCAACACCCAACGAAGAAGAAAAACAAGACACACTTTTGAGAAGACAGCAGTTTCATACTTTTTCCTGACGCCATTTTCCAAACAAAAAGAAAGTTATTTTCACAAAGTCATCTGGATTTAAACATGGCCGGATCATGTGTGGTTTGTTATTATCACTGTCGCACAGGAAGTGACGATTCCTTCCACCAATCAACGGACTGCAGTGTCTCTAGCTCCACCCTCTGGGGTTGTATCGGTGTGTCTGGCACCCCAACAGAAGGGTACCAAAAAGTGGGACAGCACAGGTTGGTGAAATGCTACAAAAGGTGTGCCGTACCATGACAAACCAAACTGAACCTCTTGGTAGAAACGGGCTCAAGTAGACTCAAACAGACCCACATCAGGCCCATCCTATCTGATAGATTTCATCATGGCTCCCAGCAACACATTTTACCGTGTCGGCAAACAAACGACCAGTTCTCTTTCTTTTGCTCGTTGCTTTCTCAAAGAGTGGGGCTCGATAGAAGGACCTTTAAAAGTTGGTGTTTAAATCTAAACTTTGTGTTCAAAGTTTCAATATTGGACGCCTTAACAGGATCTCTGAATGACTTCCTTTTCCTCAGGTCATTAAATCTTGTGTTTTCAAACAGTGTTTGGCAAAAACTCAAGACAGAAGGCAAACCAGACAAAGGAGAAGGGAAATCCAACTGCTTAAAGAAAACAATGGCTCATATTTTATTGGGAAATGACACATTTGATAACCCAAGAGCCACTGTGAGTCAGCAAAGAGTCCCTCTCTGAAGCACCTTTTTACTAGTTGTAAAAAGTCATCACAGTAATCCATGTGGGGTTGCATATAAAGCAGTCCAAGCAAGTCTACAGACAGACATCCCTCTCCCAGCGTTTCCCAGCTCCTCCTGGGGGATTCAGAGATATTCCCAGGCTAGAATTCCTCCAGGAAACTCCGGGTCTGTCCTGGGGCCCTGTTCCCAGCCGGACAAACCCAAACACCTCTTAAGGGTGCATCCTTATCAAATCCCTGCACCATGTCAGCTGACTCCTTCTGATGGGAAGGAGCAGCTCCATCCTCAGGAGAAGACTTACATCATTGTACCATCCAAAAAGTCAAGCATTTTCAGATCTGTTCTCTAGAAGAGAGGAAGACTAGTTTCACAGCGTTGGTTTGTTGTATCAATCATTCTGGATCAATTCTACAAAGTCTAAACTCACTTTTGGTATACAGCATCAGGCAGATTGGTGTCTAAGTGTCTCAGGGTTAGGGAGCCACTTTTTTACAGTTTCAATTGAAATCTTTCTGTTTGAATACATGATCTATTCTGGTCGTAACAGCATAACGAGAGTTAAGGTAATGTTAATGTCAGTTACCACTGATTTTTGTTTCTATTTTATTTTAATACAATTTTTAAAGATATTTTTTGGCCTTTTTCTTGCCTTTAATGCGTAGTAGAGGACAGTGTATAGAGCAGGAAAGGGGGCAAGAATGGGGAGCCCCATGTGGGAAAGAGGCCACAGGCTTGAACCGAACCCGGGCCACCTGGGCAAAGGCGAACCTCCTGGAGCGTGACCCAAACCACCAGACCATCTGCACTCTGTTTCTATTATAATAAAGCAGTGTGAAAATATGGCACTGTTCCCGATAGGAGAAGACAAGACGGTGACAGCTTTGTTCAGGTTTCTTTATTCTTGCTTTAGGCAGTAAAATGAGTAGTAGCCATCTCTGTGACATCACTCATTTTTTTCTGATACTGAGTTTTGAAGCTCATGGTCAGCAGCAACATGTTGGAAGTGCTCACTTAGCTTAACTTTGGATGAGATCAAGAGGCAAAGTGGAGGCGGGCCTTGAGACTCTTTGCTAACAGCTAGCATACCCTCCTGGTGATCAAGTCAGCTGTGCCTTTATTGTTATATTTACATTATTATTATTTATTGTTGTGTAAATTTCAAAACTAAGAAAACCAAGCCAATGTCAGTCTTTTTTTTTTTTTTTTTCCAAGCCTAATAATGATATTTTGCCTTTTTTTAAAAGTCCATGAAGACCATTACTTCATTCTCTGACCAGTTTCTTTTGCTGACATTTGGCTTCAAAGTCAAAAGTAATGAAACTTTTAAATCAAAACTAAAGGAAAATTCTATGCCTTAATTGGAACTGAATTTATACTTGAATTAATCTATATAATTGAATTTATCTGATCAAGGTGTTTTTATGAGTCATTTTATTCTGTTGAGGGAATTATTACACTGCCTTGAACTGCCTTATCTTTTAGACTTTTTTTTTGTCCATCCTTTTTCCTATTATTAGTTTTACTTTTTTTCTGTGACACTTCTAATGTTTTTGTTGTTGGCATTCAATGTGGACAACAAAGACAGAATTTCATTGAACAGGGAAACATGTTTCTATACTGTGTAGTTGGCAATAAACTCTTTGAATCTTGAATCTTTTCCATTTCTAATCTGATCTGAAGTGATCATGTAACCACACCTCATGTAAATGATCCAGAACAGACTGTTAGCTGCTCTTGTATACAGATATCTGTCTATAAAGAGAAGAAGTCAATGTCAGATCACTGATGATGGGAGCTGGGAGTGGATTATGTTGCTTTTTCTTCTGCTGTCTATACAAACTGTTTTCCTGCCTTTACTAAGTCCTGCTGATGCCTGATTGGTCAGCACTTAGTCTAAGATTTTTTTTTGTTTTCTCAAATTAACATTGTCGAGCAGAGGCTTACAGCAGTGAAAACAGGATATGCAGCGTATGAATCCGTCGGTGAGGGTGCTTTCTGATTTTAGATGTCTGTATTTTGACAGTGGGAGGTCTGTGAGCAGCATGCGACAGCCACCACAGAGCCAGTCGCCCAGGAGTCGACTCTCCACGTGGTCCGGACTAAGCACTGTGACAACTTCAACTCCTCCTACAGCCGCTTTAACTCCTGGATCTGCGCTAAGCCACAAACTCTGGCTATGAGACTAACAGCTCCAGGACAAAGAGCGCCTTTGTGTTTGAGGATAGATTAGAAAGAGAAGTAGGGATAAGAGTTCTGACTTTATTTACACGTGAGCGGTGCCATGAAGAGATTTATGAGCAGCGTGTCATTACAGAGTCCCCTTAAATAAGCCGTTATTCAGTGGGATTTTAGCCTGAAGAGAAAGGGTTAAATGTGTAGTGTAACATAAAGTTTGAAGATGTTGTCAAAAGGCCTTAAAGAGGAGAGAAAAAACAGCTTTCACCCTATTATCTCTGGATATAAAGTCTACAACAGCCGCATTTCTGACACCTGCAAAGGAAGTCAGAGAGGGAAGCTTAATTTCCTTTGCAGCATAAAGTTATAAATGGAAAGTTGAACTTTGACGAGTATTTACCAGTTTTCAGCAGTTTCTCTAGTTTTGAAAATATTATCACTCTGATATGTCTGCTTTTCACAGATATATCTGTCACGAGACTACAACAACATAAAAACAGATGAAGGTAAATGCAGGTAAATAACAGAATTTCTTTTAAAAAAATGTGATTTTATCTGGGGTTGAAAACTGTTAGTAAAACACAGCTCATAAAGTGAAATAAGAGGCTCCATCTTCAGTCTGATTTGTTGTTTGTGTGTATCAGTGTGACAAATGTTTGCCTTCGCCTTCACACAGTCTAACCACAACAGGAAAAAATAAAACACAGCCTTCCTGCCAGCAGAAAGTCGTGTTTTCACCATTAAAAACATTAAACCGGAGAGTGAGCAGAGCTACTTACAAAGCCGTCCTTCATGTCCTGACGCTGATCACTGATCACTTATCCACGAGCTGCGTTACTATCACACTGACAACATCACTGTCAGTCAGAGGCAGTCAGAGTCATGATTGACAGGTAGCTTTATGACTGTGAGTGTGTGTTTGTGTGTGTGTGAGTGTGTCTGTGGGGGGGACTGAATCAGACCCTCCCATCATCCATAAATACTCACACAAACTGAACACACACTGTAAAACAGGCTGATGTGTATCACTGTAAAGAAACACTCACACACCTGAGGATTGAATTTGTTCCATTGATAAACTTTCAAATTCAGTTTTTTTATGATTGTTTTTTTTTTTTTTTTTTTTTTTTTTTTTTTAATGAAAGACTCAGATCTTTTTACATCACAGGGTTCAGGATGTTCCTTAGTACGATGAAGCATGTTTGCCATGATTACATATCATCCAGCCTCTTCAATGATCTGAGTTTTTAATGATTCAACGATTAGCACGTTTATGTTATTTGATGGAAAGTGATAAATGCTTTAAAGAGAGCTGCTTTAGGTACCAGCATGATTTACTTTGATTATCCTTCCGGTCACTCTACAGACCTAAGCTTTAACACATCATTGGTTAATCTATTAACCGCCTGAAATGATTTTTGTTAACATGTTTTTAGATAAATATATGAATATAAAACAAAGTAAAACTGGGATTCTTAAAAATCCACTTCAATAAAGAAATGAAAAAATAAATAAATAATAGATTTTTGGATTTTTAAAGCTACATCACTGGTCACCATTATTTTAAAAAAAAAAGATTGTTTTCACACATTTTAAGTCCAACAATCCAAATTTTGGATTAAAGTTGGATTTTTGGTGAATGTCAAAATTTCTCTGAGGATAGAGTTTAACAGTACCATTTTAATTTCTTTTTTATTGTTTATTTCATTTCATTTGTTCATTTTTTTACAGGATAACATTTTTTTCACATTTTCAAGTGAGTTATTTAAAGAAACACATTTGGAATTGTTATGAAGTTTTTCTTTCAACCAGCAGTGTGCTGCTGGAAAAAAAAATCCTTGTTGAAAATTCATCAGTTTAATTTTGTATTTTTTTATTTATTAATTAATTCATTAATTTATTTATTTGATTATTTATTAATTTATTTATTTATTTTCTAATTCAATGTTACTTCACTGGAAAAGGTGTTTATGTCTTATTTTTGTTAAAAAAAAAAAAAAAATAATAATAATAATAATATATTTTCTGAAGTCTTTAAGCCGTAATATGAGCAAGATTCACCTGACCAGTCTAGGAATAATGTCTTATTTTAGAGACAAAAATGAGGTCTGAATTGCTTGTAACAAGTAAAAAAAAAGAAAAATCTCTCATTTGGGTGAGAAAAAAAATTCTTGTAGTAAGACATTATTGTAATATCAAGAAACTTGACGAGTGCATTTTTTTTCTTTATTTGATTGGCAGATTTTTTGTTTACTTGTTAAAAGCAATTTAGACCTCATTTTTCCTTCAACATCTTAATACAAGGTGCGTGTCTTGATTTGTCAGTTGAATGTGGCTCATATCAAGCTTAATAAGACAATTCTTCCTTTAAATAAGACAAAAACACTTGCTCAGATTTCAGTTTTCACTGTGTGTATTCTAAGGTTGAATGTATGTGTAAATGAGTTAAATCTAATACATTATGCCAAAAAGCGCTTCTGTTAGTTTGATAAAGGGGGTTGGATATTCAGGTTTTATTTTGCATGTAAAAGTTGATTTTTTTGCCATCAATCAATAATCTCAAACAGACTATGATTATGAAATTACATATATATATGTTAACTGTGCACATAGTAGCACATAATGTTAAGCCTATTGATGTTTTCTTTAACTCTTTGTTTTACAGTCTCTGTCTCATTTCATCAGTTTCCACTGAAATTAAGTTCACTCCTGTAAACACATTTGATATCAGACTGGATTATCTGGAGGTTTCTTTGCTTTGCAGGGAGCTGGAGTCAGTCACAGCGATCATGGAGCAGTTTTAACAGTCTGAGGGGATTTAGAATCATTGATGTAGCGACAGCAAACAGCACTGAGTGTCTTTCTGCTGCAGAAATCTTTCACTTTCAGAATTAAATCAGCTGCGACATCTTTTTTCTCTTTCTTCTTCTTTTGTCACTGACGTCGATTTATTACAATCACACAGCTCGACCCGAGCGTGCTCTTACTGATGGTGACAGATTTCATGATGGTTAACACGCCCTGATGATGAAGCACATGTTAAAAAACGCTGCAGAGACAATGGATCAGCCTGTTTTCAGCCTGTTTTCAGTCTGTCACTGCCGCTCAGCTCCTCTCCTCTTGAACATCATGTTGAAGGCGTTCACTGTACATCAGAGCACTCAAACAGACTCTGCTATCACTACACAGCACCATGAAGGCCAATTTACTTCAGAGTCAGTACTTAACAGACATGAAAAGAGAGCTGGGCTTCAGTAATTCATCCAAATGGCTCCTACAGACACCACCAAGACACCTACATTGATCTCCTCTCTGTTTGTCTCAGATTTCTTCTTCTCTGCCTTTAACAGGACAAACACAGAGCACCCTCCTGTATCTTTACCATAAAATCTTGGGAGTAACTGTGTACTGTATATATCACACCAAATGTGGATCTGGTTTACTGCTGAGTGATGAGAGCTAAGGTGATTGAAATTTCACCCTAACATTTTTAAACAAACAGTTTGAGAATGAACTCGTCACCCTGACTTTTTATCAACTTCAGTTTTAGTTCCCATGCATGGATCTAAACTGCTTTTTTATAGAGTAGTGCATGGGTAGTTGCACCATACACACCAGTGTCATAGAATCTGATGCTTAGGGTAAAGCACAATGCCAATATATGATACATTATCTGAATTTATTTTATGTAAACGTGCAGATTTTTGCATTAAAGCTCCTATAAGGAGTTTTCTGTCACATGCTCAAATCATAGTTAATGTCTGTTGGGAATAAACAAAACTAAAAAAAACTTTTTTTTTTTCTTTTTTTTTGTCATCTTCACGTTTGGAGGCTGTCTTTACTTTTCATGTCTCATTCATTGGCTTTTTTGTGTGTCCAGAGCTCCTATGTATAACCATGATTTACATTTACATTATTTACTCACAAGATTTCACCTGTTAGCATTCTGCAGCATATGCTAACCGGTGCTAGGACTGGTGTTCTCTGCGAGCTGAGGAGAAGGAGGTGATGACGACGTGCTTGTGCTGCTGTGTGAGCTAAAGAGAGCTGACATCAACCTGTCCTCCCATCCATCGTTACTGGGTACGTAAGATCTATATCCAATAAGATGGACGAGCTAGCTGTGCTAACCCAGCGCCAAAGGAAATGCCAGAAGGCTGGGTAGCATCATGTTATTCACAGACATGGCTAACAAAGCTAACACCAGACATAAACACCACATTAAAGGCTTTTACCTTTACACTATATCCCGATCAAAGCAGGACGGATGACATCTCGACACATGGACAACATATATGCTTCTTCTTACTGTGTCCATAGTAGAGCTGAAACGATTCCTCAAATGATTCGAGGTACTCAATTGCAAAAATTACTCGAGTAATTTTCTCCACCTTTTTAAAAAAGGTCAAAGAGTGGTATTTCAAATAGAGCTGAGGCCATATTAGAGTTTTCAGACCCCTCAAGCTACTTCTTATACAAAATAGCAACTAGCAACAAATCTAGCTTTTTTTCTGGAGTTGGGAGACTAATGGGTCATTCTACGAAACAGGTGCCATTTGGGTCCGCAACATTTGATGAGATGTACAAGGCACAAAAAATGTGTCAAAGTGTACAAATTTTGGAGCTACCAAAGCAAGTGCTCTTATTGACATGCTGTATCAGAAAATTCTATTTCTTAAAGAGAAAAATTTTCATTTGAAAATAACTAAACAAAAATGTATTTTATCCGATTACTCAATTATTCGATGGGATTTTCAGTAGAATACTCGAATACCAAAATATTTGATAGCAGTCCAAAGCAACAGCAGCAGCATGGTGGACTTCCTGTACTCTAAAGATCAAGATTCCTTGTGAACAGGACATGCACAGAACACAAATTATTGCTCCTTTGGATGGAGATATCCTGTACATGACCAAATATTCAGGTTAGAAAAGGAGGAACCCAGGGGCGGTTTCAGATTTTTAAAAACTAGTAAATGGGCAAATTTTGTTTTTTAAAAAGGGTTATTGGTATTTACATGGCCAGTTATTGGTGTTTACAAAGGATTAATGACTGCATGTAAACATAGCCAATGATTCAGGATTTGCTGACAAAGAATGAGAAGCAAGCTAAAAGCAACAAAAGCTTTTAACCAATAATAGCATCGATACCATGATGGTAAGGCCATGACAGTACAAACACTGAATCAGATGCTGATGTTAATTGATGTTAATTAGCGCAAAGAGCTTAATTAAAAAAGATAGAGACAGCTTCTGAACCAGGGTAACAAAGCAACCATAATTTCACATCAGAAAGATGTTCTTCTTATTAAAAGTTTAACCAGATAACCAATCATAGAAACAAAGAGGTGTCTGTAGTAAAAGTTCAGGACCAGGCAGTCCAGACCCTCTTCTGCGGTCTAACATGCTTCACTGACGCACATCTTGTGACTCAGAATCAACAGCAGAGTCCACAGCTCCGCCGTGTTGACCTTTCCCCATCTGTCCGACCAGCAGCCTGCACGGAGCACCATGTGACGCTGCAGGTACACAACCGGTCTGCTGACTCACTGCAGACCAGAGACTCACACACAGACCGTGGACCCACCATGAACCCTGGTCACACTCCCTGTTTGTTCAGGTCATTCAGGTTCACACGTCCTGAAGCTACGATGAGCATTTTCTCTCCATCAAACACGTTTTATCACTTCAGACTGTGAGACTTCAGAGTCACTGCCAGGTACCAGACGTCAACATCTGTCCTCTAACAGCCGTCAAACTGTGCTCTCTCAGGTCATTTCCTCCTCTGGTCGTTTTGTGCACAGTCTGGATGATGGGACTCACACTTTGCACGTGAAGAAGAAGCTCAGCTGGAAAGAAGTTTCAGCTCTTTGATAATGCTTTGTTAGGTCTGAGGTATTTTCTTTGATAACTGTTCAGTGATCTGTTTTCCATCCTGAGCTCCTCTCCTGAGATACACAGAGCTTTGATGACACATTATCCACACTCACTGATATGTGTTAGCAAAAACGTGCTGTTACTGCTCAGTGAATTTTGGCTTCTTTATATATTTTTTGTTGTGATGTTGATTATTCTAATTACCAATAAATTTTGTTTAGTTAGACCTTGTGAGTCAGTGGTTGGTGTAACCTTTGAGTAACTTTATCTTTAATTTTGTACAGATTTTACTTTGATCTTTTGTAAACCTTTAACTCTGTTTAGAGGTTTTCTTGGTCATAAATTTAAATGTTAAAAATGTTAAGTTGTTAGTTTTTATTGATGCAGGTTATATATGAATATATAATGGCTTCATTTCAGGTGAGCAACCATTGGGGGTAGGTGTTATTTTATATGTAATATCCCCACTTACACAGTGCTCATCTGTCTGAAGAAGCCAAACATGTCAAGAGAAAAAAAAAAAAAAAAAAAAAAAAAAAAACTTAAAGAGGGGGTAGAATAGAATATAATGTACTCTATCAATCCCCAAAGAGAAATTCAGGAATTGGGATTTATTGAAGCTTTAAACTGTTTAGGCTTTAATGAATGATATGTTTTGTTTTAGCTGCTGTCTCTTTAAGGCTCCCCTCTCCGCAAACCCCCTTCACTCTTATTGGCCAGCCTTCTGGAGGCCTGTCAGTTGGGTTAACCTTATGCAATGACCTCATCATTTCAGCGTTTGTGGAGATCAGGACCCATACGCACGTCCAGTCATTACACAAACAGGACTATTAGTCTTAATGTATTGTTATGGAATGGCCTGTTTGGCTATAGCGTTAGCCGCATGGACAACTGTAACTAATTTGCACGTTAACTAATCACACCATGAGAGCGAGGCGAAAGCAGAACATGTCATAATCACAGGGAACCTCCTAGAAAACTCCATCTAACAAATACAAATTGTGAATGCCTACTATGTAGGGGTGTAACGAAATTTTGTGCCACGAAATTTCGAGAGATAAAAAATGACTAAATAAAATTCAAAGACATACGAAATAAAAGTATGAAATAAAAACCGCAAAGGCACAACTGAGACTAATGATTTTTTTACCCTCCTCGCCTACCGTAGCCTGACACTCGCTTCAAAATGGAGGAAGATGTGGAGGAATGAGCTGACGCTCCTTCATCAAATAAATTGGTTGTGTGGACCTATTTTGGCTTCCCATGTAAAAGACGGGAGAACGGTGAAAAGATTGTGGACAAAACAACAACTGTGTGCAGAATATACCGCTACAGTTCGCCGTATACTACGTCGAGTACAACAACCATGATGTACCACTTACAACGACGTCACAAAGAGAAGCTACTGGAAGCTACACCGAAAAAACATCAAGCAAAAGACCAAACGACTCTACAGAAAGCATTCGCTGCACCACTGCTAGCTGCTAGTAAGCGAGCAAAAGACACAACACAGAGTATAGACTTTTTTATAGCCAATGATATGCAGCACTTTTCTGTTGTCGATGATGCTGGATTTCGACAGTTGATCCGCACACTTGAGCCGAAAAACTGCAGCTCTGAGGACTGCTATTTGTTTTCCTTTTCATTCAAGAAGGTTCTTATCCTGATTGTTACAACAACAAAACACTTTTTATTGAGATTTTAATTTAGTATTTGCACTGAAGTGTAATTCAGGGAAAAAAAAACTAAAATTTTGTTTTTTTCAAAAAGCATTTATTTACTGATAAAGCAATATTTATTGTTTATTTGGAAAAAAAAATAAAGAAAATAAGATTTTGGTACAATTTCCCTCTGTTTGGGATTTTCTATAATCTTTATTTTGTATCATGAGTATTTCGTATCGTGAGCTCTATTTCGTATTTCGTATCATTTCGTGAATTGACCATTTCGTTATACCCCTACTCCTATGCATAAACAACAATACATGATGAGTGATAACGTGACTGAGAGAAGCTCAAGAAAAACATTTTTCAATGGAAGAAATTGCAAACCACTGTTATCAGCAAATCAATCAGATAAACAAAGAGAAAAAAACGTTTGGATAAAGCTCCTAAACAGAGTAAGTGTGTGTGGTGCTTCCAAGCGCACAGTTGAAGACCCCAGAAATAAAACAAGATTTATGAAAGCTGCCTTAGTAACTTGATAAATAACTCTTAAAGCAGTTGTTTGATGAACTTGAACAAACAGGCGCTGTAATCCTGTTGTTAGCTTCTGTAATGGCGGGGGCTACCTCCATTTAAGTCAATGATCTGTTGGGGTGTTATCCTGGTGCATGCATACCACTAATAGATTTTTTGTTTCACCATTAATACAAACTGTTATCATTGCTGGACATGCATAGGGTTCTATTTTTAGAATGAAGTGTTTTGATCAGTTTATGGACGGATTCAGGGACCGATATGAGATATTGGGGGCCGATGTCAATACTGATACTAGGGGCAAAAAGAAGCCGATATCCGATATATCAACTGATATTCAATACATGGGCTGATATATGTAATAAATTCATTGATATACACAGGATAAATACTGTATATTTACACAAACTATGGTTAGCTATTAAAAAGTTCCATCTTCCATTTCATGCATGGGACTAAACTAGATTTTAAGTAACAATGTCGCTGCTTTCAAAGCATGCAATAAATACAATTATAACAAAATACATAGAAACATTTTCAAAATTTATTTCAACCAAAACAATAACTAATGAATTTATAAGCCCAGATTAATCCTGCATGGCATTATTAAGTGAGACGCTGTGTCGTAGCCTTATATTTATTAACACACAGGGGCAGGAGTGACAGAAACTCTGTGGAGAATTTTTTTTTTTATGATCGGCTACATTTTGGCCGATGTTGATTAATTGGTGACAGGCTATAATCGTCTAATTTCTACAATATAGCAATATGCAGAGGTTTGACAATCTGCACACACTCAGTCTGAACATCCAACGGTTACTGTATATCCATTTTTAAGATATGAAAAGGCACTTTCCCCTGAAAAAAAAACTGAGGACTTTCATGGCCCTGGTTTTTCACAAATGTCATAAAGCAGACCTTTCTATAGAGGCTATCACCTTTAAAGAAGGCGACCAAGGTTCCTGCAGCCCTTCACCACAGGTGTGTCCGTTCTTTCGTTCCCTGGTTTCTAATCTTTTCACTGCCTTGTCTAAAAAAAGGGCTTCAAACCTGGTGAGGCCATTTTCACTTTCTTGTCCGTTTGCTGCAGCTGCACTTCTTCTCCTCCTCTGTGTGTGATGGTGGATCACAAACCAGTTAGTAAGAATATTAAAGAAAAACTTTTAACTGTTTTCATATCAGATAAAACTGAACCAGAGCTGGTTGGACTGACGTATTAGGGTCCGTTTAATCTGGAGCTGCAGATCATGGGTTTTAAAGATCGAAGCTTTCCAAAGGTCTGCTGTCATTCTGCAGGAACAGATTCCCCGTCTCATTTATTAGTCTTCTGTTGCACCTCAGGACCAGAATGAGTTTGACCTGCTCCTACATGCATGATGTAAACATGTCCTGGGAGGATGTGTGCCTGCTGTATGTTTTATAGGCTGTTTTACCAAATTACAGGATGAAATCAGCTCAAACCAGCGAGTATCGGCGTACACATGACTCCCCCACAGGAAGGGCTGTATACATGGATCCAACCCAACACTTAGTCTTTCATGTTTTCCATCCACATCTGTGAGCAACAAATGGAAAACCCATCGAGAACGTCATGCCCTCAGATTTTATACGTCCAATGCATGCCGTAGGTTTAATGTGCCTTCTCTGTGGCATGATCAGAAATAAAGCACATGATGATGAGGAGGCGAACGAGGCGCAGTGGGCCACTTCGCGCACAGACAGGATCTCCACCTATGGCCGCCTGCTGTGAGATGGCAGCACGCCACCACCGGCAAATCCTGCTGATCTCGTTGTAGGCTTACTGCCTTACAGAGCAGCACGGGGGCTCGGTGCAGGAAGTGGGCACATTACTGCTCCTCCACGCCCACAGCCTCCCCTCCACATCACCCACACCCCTCCTAACCACCTGTGCTGGTCTCACAGGATGCCCCCCCCCCCCCCCCCCCCCCCCCACCTCCACTAACCCCCCCGCCCCCCTCCCCTCCTTCACACAGTCTCCTTTACAGCTGCACGTCTTCACCAAACCGCACTCTGAGCACACTTTGTTGTTTTACACTCCACTGCTTCGACGTCAGAGAGCGTTCGATTTACTGTAAACTGACTCAGATCGCTCAGAGTCGAGCGCCCAAATTTACCTTCATCTGATGCAGATGGTTCTGGTTTTATGAAGCTGGGATCACAGAGACCAGTCTACAGTCAAATCAAAAGGTATCACACAGACACCTCACAGGTCCATGTCAGATCAGACTCTAAAATCTTTAGAAAAACTTTAAATTCTCCTTGTCTCTTTTATTTTAACAGCCTTGGCTGAAAGCTCTACATTAAATACCAAACCCAATTTTATGACAATGCTTATTTCTTAGCAAAAAAAAAAAGAAAAGAAAAGAAAAAAAGGAAAGAAAAAGAAGGAAAGAAAAGACAAAGAAAAAATCAAAAAGGGGAGATTAGATCATTTTTCAATCATTTTTTTGTAACCATTTGAAAATTAACAGATAGATACATTATTTATGAACTAAAGGACAGAAGAAGAGGAACTATATTTTTTAAAGCTGAAAACTTTTTTATTTCATAATGCATGGGGGGAAAAAAACTCTGGGATTGAAAGCAGTGAAAAACTAAGATCTAAATTCTGCTTCTTTCTCAGATTTTTTTCATTACTCACAGGATCTAATGTTGATCCCAGCACTAAGATATTTTCTGATAAACATACAGGTGAACAGACAAGGATCATTTTTTGTGACACATTTGTAAAGAAAAGACAGAATTATAACTCCTTCTCAACAAATTCAGGATTATGGCCTTATATAAAATTTCTGAATTTGATCTGAAAATTTGAACATTTCCTCAGAATTCTCAAATTAATCCCAAAATTTGTTTTTTTTTTCCTTACAATCTCTATAAACATTGCACTTGAACACTAGAAAATTCAAGACTAAAACTGTTTTCAGATTTTACGGACGTTTTAAATAAAAATAATAAAACATATAATAATAATAATAATAATAATAATAATAATAATAATAATAATAATAATAATAATAATGATAATAATATTTTTATTTAAATGTGCCTTTCTATCACTCAGGATTACTTTGTAGTTGAATAAAATACAGTAAAAAAAGTAAAACAATAAAATAAATAAATACTAATTATTTAAAAAACCCTGAGGATTACGATGTTTTTTTATATTTCTAAATTTTTTCTCAGACTTCTAGCAAATTTCACAGAATTCAATTTAAGAATTCAGCCCAGAACCCCAGAGCTCTGACTTTGAGCTTAAATGTTTCTCAAATCTTATATTTTTTTAAAATAGGATTTTCCTAAGATGTAAATTCAGTTTCTAAGATGTCTGAATTCATTTAAAAAATTTAAAAATTTATTTTCTTAAATCCAGTTTTCATTTCTCAACTTGTTAAATTTGTTTTATCATTACATTACTTTTTGAAATAATCCTGGGGGGGGGGGATTTTGAAGTAGACTTAAATGCATTCATCTTCTGCAAAAAAATAAAATAAAATAAAATAAAAAAAAGCTGCAGAGAAAACTAACAAAATGAGTTCTTTAAACTTCTTCTCAAAGCTCAAACTTCCATCTCAAAGTTTGCACTTCTTTCTGAGCATTCCAACTTTTGTTTCAGATTTTAACCTGTCCTAGATTTCCCAACTGTTTCCTGTCTCTGGACTCAGACTTGTGACTTGACAACAATGCTGATTTAAACTCACACACGATTCAAGTTTCCTTATTTCAAAGAGGATTTTTTTATTGATAGTTTGAGTATCTTCTTCAGGTCTCTACCCAGTAGTCTCTGCCCTATCCTGACACCAAGTCTATACCTTCTTCAAGACAGAAATGTCTCACATGGATATCATGAAAGCAGAAAAGAGTTCAAACTGCAGCTCAAACACTTCAAAGGCAGAATGTGAATCTGTGTTTTACTTCTTTGAGTGAAGTGTCACTTTAAGGTGATGTTATGAAGTTGGGTTCATGATGGTACTGATAGCTCCAGTGATGAGCAGGAGGTGAGAGCATCTCTCCTGTCATCATTCCTAACAGTGAGCTGTGAGCTTAAAACAAACCAGAGATCAAACTGTTGTTTACTGAAGGATCAGCCGCTCCTCTCAGACGTGTTGCTTACCTCGACCTACGAGAAACAGCTCTTTATTTTCTATTTACATCTTACACTCACACACACACACTCACACACACACTGTGGAAGTGTTTGTTTTGTCAGCTGAGTCTGGAGTACAAAGACGAGCGGATGAATGCATCTGTGGAGGAATTGTGACCTCTGTGAGAGCCGCTGTCACCTCCAAGTTCACAGCATCCTCCACTCAAACAATATGCTCACCCTCCAAACTCCTCTGTTTGTTTGAAATACCTTCCACTACGCTCGGCCCAGCGCCATTTTTTCTCCCATCAACCCGAGGGCAGACGGAGCGGTGAGGGGAAACAACATGACCCCGTCAGGAAGCACAGAGACCTCCAGTGAGATGGAAACCAGCTCATTTACCTCCACACGGCCACTGACTGGGTCAGTGTCTGTGAACGTAACACACTGAGGAGGACGTTTCTCCAGTAGGGAATCTGATGCAGTGATCTCCACTACAGAGTCACGTCTGTTTCTATTAATGCAGAGACCTCCACTCAGATAAAATGTGC
This sequence comes from Halichoeres trimaculatus, assembly GCF_033239565.1. Classification (NCBI taxonomy): domain Eukaryota; kingdom Metazoa; phylum Chordata; class Actinopteri; order Labriformes; family Labridae; genus Halichoeres; species Halichoeres trimaculatus. Next base: position 4,882,238 of record NW_027437191.1, on the reverse strand, counting down.
CACTTTTGTGTTTTTGAAAATAAAATAAATGCAGAATGATTTTAATGAGTTCATGGTGATAATAATTCAGCCACTGGCAAAAGACTGAGCTGATTTCAGGATCACTGGCAAACTTTAACTGTTGCAGTCAGCGGTGTAATGTCAGAAACTCAGAGAACAAAAGACTGTCACACACACACACACACACACACACACACACACACACACACACACACACACACACACACACACACGCACAAGGATGTGACCTCAAACTTCAGAGGAAGAAGCACACAGCAGCTTTTGTTCTGCAGGAGGGCGGAGACGTGTTGAAAAACTGTCACTGTGTTTCTAATCTGACATTAGGATGAACAAACACAGAGATCAATATTTCAACATGTCTTCAGGTGGAATTTAAAAAACTAAAATAGAAGTGTGTGCACTCTACACTTGTCTTATTAGACTTCTTTTCAGCCAAATTCACCAAAAGTGTCTTATTTAAAGATATTCAAAGACAAAAATGATGCCAGATTTACTTGTAAAGATTTTAAAAAGTACACAAAAAGTACAGGGTGAGATCAATTTTCCAGTCAAGTTTCTTGAAATGAAAATAATGTCTTGATACACAACGCTTCAGTATAATTCTTCCATGCTGACATATTTTGTTTTACGAGTGGATTTTGCATCATTTTTGTATTTTAACTAGAGATCCCGTTTTTTATGCTCCTGATCCGATTTTTTTATTTCGAGTATCTGCCGATCCTGATATTTCCAAATCCCATCTTTCAGCAATGTATTAAGAAAAAAGAAAAGAAAACTCCTACAAGTTGTCCTTTGAGTTTTTCTTGTTTTATTTAAATGAAGGTATCATTCTAGCCAACATGTATATAGCTTTTTTTCTCTACTTAGTGCAGCATTGGATCAACTAGACTACCTTGTATGTGTGTGACAATAAGGTTGCAATTTCGTTGTTTGCAATTTTGTTGTGCTTGTTATAATGACAAATAAAGTTCTATTCTAAAATGAATGATGACGTGCTATTATACACATTTTAATTAAAAACAAGAACTAAGGCCACAGGCTTTTTCCGATTCCCCCTCCCACGATTGATAAAAAAATGACGTGATCAGGCCCGATTCCGAAAATGTGATCGGATCGGGATGTCCCTACTTTTAACTATTGTTTTACTTAACCTGTGACTTAAAAATGTGTACATTTCTGTCAGAGTAAAAAGTGGGAGGAAAAAACAAAACCCAGAATCCTGTTTTGTTTTTCTTGAAGATTTCACTGCACAACAAACATTTTCTCCCATGTAATTAGCTCTACATTAAGGTCTGACTTTGTAATGTTTTATTTCAAGTTATTTCAAGTTATTTCAAGACAAAAAATGAGGTCTGAAATGCTTTTCACAAGTAAAAAAAAAATCTATGGGGTAAGAAAAGTTTCTCGTATCACAACATTATTTCTAATTTCCCCACAAGCACATTTTCCTTATCCCACTGACTGATATTTTTATATTCAGATCTCATTTTTGTCTTTAAATATCTCTGAATAAGACATGTTTTTGAGCCTGGCAGTCAAATGTGGCTTATATCAAGTATAAGAGACAGTTTTTTTTACTTAAACTCAGAAAAAACACTTGCTTCGATTTCAGTTTTTGCTGTGTAAAGCTTGAGGCTGCAGAAGAAGCTGCCATCACAAACAGTCTTTAACAAACAAAGAAGCTCAGACTGACATTAAAGCCTGTAGATGTGATGAAGCTGAACGTGGACAGGCTGCAGCGGCTGTTCTCAGGTCAGTTTGAGTCTCTGTGTTATTTCTGACTCAGCAGCTGAGAAGAAAAACCTGCTGACAGACTTCTTCTCAGACTTTTTACGACTCCTGAGAGCCTCAGCACCAGAGGAAGCCTCACCCCAGAGACACTCTCTGTTTACTCCGCCGTACTCACAGCAAACGGCTCTAATGTGATATGGTATGCATATCATTTCTATGGCGGCAGCAGAGAGGTGGGGGGGTGGGGCTCAGGGGAGCACACAGACAACAGTGTTTACTTTGAATAACCTCTGCAACCCTCAGAAAATGCAGCGTGAATGTGAGGAGAAGCTGGCTGGGCTTCATGCCACGATAACGCTCCGTTTCTGTTTCCAAGGTGAGTATCTAGACTCACTGAAAGCACTTCCTGTGGCTCTGAGGCCGCCATTTTCCTCAGAGGGCTCATGCAGCACACATGTCACTCACTTTCTGTGACGCCTGGAATAATAAAAAAAAAAAAAACGACCACACACAAGTAAGGGGAATAAAAAAACATGCAAGAGCGGCATCAAAGCATGCGTGGGATTCATGCATCGCTCTGCATGTGCTCTGCAAACCTGCACCAGCTCACTTTACTCATAAAATCTGGTAAACAAAACTGTTTTTCAATTTGTCAACATCAAAAAAAAGCTGATAATAAAACAAAAAAAAAATGTTATTCTGATCCTTTCATTCTCCTCCTTACAGCACAGAGAAACTGTGAAATTTAAAGGACTTCCAGCATTTTAATCCTCATAAGTGTAGAGGACACATCTCCATCACGTTTACTATTCATCACTTTAACACTGATACAAAACAGTCTTAAACAAAGGTTCAGTGTCTGAATTAAAAGGAAATAATCTGAAAATCAAACCAACTCTGTTATTTTTCACAATGAAGCCTGTAACATTTCTCAGCTTCTTTTTTTTTTCTCAGTTGAGAAAATTTTCTAACTATGTTAAAAAAAAATTACGACGTGTTTCATTTTCACATGCTGAGATCTGAGTGAAACCTGTTTAAGAGTCAAACTCAAAAGGAAATGGCATGAATAATGCTAACCTATCCTGAAAATGCATTGTGTACTGATATTATTAAAAGTTTTGACAAGTAGTAAGATATAAAATGAGTAAAATTATATCTGAACTTGTTGAGTTTCCTATCTCTCACAGCATGTGCAGTTATAACTGGTTCTTTGGCTTAAAATAACTTAAAATAAGTTGTTTTTGTCTCGTTTTTAATCAACATGTCTCATTAGTCTCAGTAAAAGCCATTTCCACCTGATGAGTCCTGATTATTGCCTTAGACAAACAACCTGAATAAAAAAGTCTTTAAGTTCTGGAGAGTGAATTCATCTTGATGTGATTAGGGAGAATTTACTCGCTTTATTTTTTTAATTAGAAAAAGAAAATCACATTTAGAGAAACTTGAAGCGTCTTTTTTCTCACCCCACTGACAGATTAATTACCACACTGCAAAAACTCTAATCTAATCAAGCGTCAATGCATTTTTTTTTCTCATTTGAGTCAATTAAAGTCACATTCACCTGAGAAGTCAAGAAAAAGTGTCTCCCGTCAAAATATTAGAGGACCAAAAATATATGTATATTTTTTTTCAAGAAATAAACAAGTACATTTTTTTTTCATTTATTTCTTTTTTTGGTACTTAAGTGGTTATTTTTGTCTCAGAACCTCAAAGGTACTGTCTGCAGAACTTTTCATTACTTGTTAGTACGTTTCTGAGTGGGAGAGACTCGCGAGCTGTGCACCTGGCTTCAGGGGCGTAGCTACAATTAGGCAAACACAGGCAGTTGCCTGGGGCCCCAAGATTCCCAGGGGCCCCCAAAGCATCTCTTAAAAACTGATTTTTGAAGTTCTCTTCAATTGAAAGCATTTCTTTTTTTCTAAATCTTACTTCACATACTTCAAAATACATCAAAAGGCTTAATCTTTAATGATCGTTTTGGGTACTCCCCCTCCCTTCTTATTCAATGGGCTATTCCATGTTACAACACATCTGAAAATTTGATTCAGGAAGAAAGTGGTTAAAAACTTTTTTTGATTTTTTTTTTTTCAACCAAGTCAGAAATAAAAACAATGTTGCTCTGAGATCTAAGATAAACATATGGGACTTTTAGGATTTTAAGGATTTTATCTAGCCCATAAAGTTGGTGATAAACATTATTGCACAAAAACATTATTGTACAAAATCTCTTTTTTGGATACATAACTCACTGGGCAGGGGTCAAATAAAAATACAAAATTTACAATACAAAATTAAAATAATAGTACCAAAAAGTATGCTAACTGTAAATATCACCTCTTTCAGTAGATTTTTTCCAGTTTTATGTTGTGCTTGATATTTACATATTTCTTCTTTACGAAATTATTTTTTTCAAAATTAATCATTGTAATGTTTTTCACCTCATACTTTCTTGTTTGTTACTGTTACTCTGTAAATTCCCCACTGTGGGACAAATAAGCTGTCAATTAACCATAACAGATTTCAAATCCAGGACAAAGTGGACTGAATCATGTTTTCACTTTTTTAAAAATCAAACTAAAGTACAGAACTTGAGGAAATGCATTTAGTTGCGTTGTAAAAGATTAGCACTGTCTCATGCCTTGATTCTGGGAAAGAGACAGTGGACCCAGGGAAGGCCAGTCTAGCTCTGAGGAAGATGAGTTACAAGGACATGGAGGGCCCCATTGACTGGGTTTGCCTTTGGCCCCCAAACGACTCAATACGCCCCTGCCTGGCTTGACATGTTAGCATGAGCTGTTTACAGGTATTTGACACATACCTGGTTAGCAGAAAGACAACTCATGTCCCTCTTCGTCCAGTTCTGCTCTCCAAAGTGAGTGAAAGTCGAGCCAAGCTTCACCCTCATTTAAGAAAAAGTTTTATCTTTTTGGAGTTTTGTTTCACTATGGTTGCATTTTCCTGCCTTCGTGCTACTTCCACTATCGTAGCAGCTCTGATTAGCTTCTTCCACCCACTAACATCAGCACGTAAAGTCACTGAACGCACTGCAGATGTCCAATGTAACCGTGCTCTCTGCCCAGAAACGTACCAATACAACCAAAACATCAACAGAGACAGAGGAGGGGGCTGAGGCAGACACAGACACTGACACACGTGTATAGAAGCCATAGGAGATGATTGGGCAGGATTATTCCTGTATAAGTTAACATGTTGTGATTTTTTAAGAAAAATTATGTAGACTTTACCTTTAAAATGAGACATTTTCCTGGACTTGTCAGGTGAAAGCGGCTTAGACGTAAACATTTGCTTAGATTTGTCTCTAGATGTCTCGACATTTGATTTGAAGTCTTTGAAGCGTAATCACACTCAGGTTATACTTTACAGCTAAATTTACCTCATGCTTCATGAGGCTGTTCAGACTTGGACACTTGAGCAGCTTTTATACATTATACTCACAAACAAACAAACAAAGCTCAAGTAGGAATGAATAATCAGAGATTTAGTAACATGTGGAGAGTTTGTAAATATGTACTGACATGGGCTCTTATGGCACATTTATCATAGAGTAACTTTTTTAACTGCAGATGTCACATCATCACTGACAGATGATCTTTATGTCAACGATGAAACAGTTGAGATGCTGATGATAACAAAGCTGCAATTGTTACACCTCATCAGTTGGAAAACTAACTGTGTCCAAACAGGAGCGCTGCAGGTTCCTCTCTCTGCAGCTCCTCCACACTGAGCCCTGAAGTTTAAACACACACACACACACACACACACTCTCTCTCTCTCTCCTGCTGCCAGTAGTAGTAGTAGTAGTAGTGCTGCACTAATCCAATACAAACAGGTCATTACACTGTGCTAAATGTTTTCTCTTCATTCACTGAGCACAGCTCTGCACGCAGCTCATTCTCCTCCACTGTTTCAGACCTCCTGCCCCCTCCCTCACTCTCCCTCCCTCTAAGTGTTTTAATTCCACAGCTATTAGGACCATATGTGCATCATTTCATTAGCTCAATATGTTCTGCATCCTTATGGATGACCACAGGACGGGTTACTAAAGAGCATTAAAGCAGAGGTGAAGAGGTGAAGCTCTGCGCCTGAGGCAGCCCGCCCTGAGATCACTGCAAATGTTTGACGCAACGATCAGGATGATTTACGTGTCCTGATAATTTCTAACAGGCAACACGAGGGGGAAAAAAGAAAACAAACCCAAACAGAACAATCAGAAAAGTGCCTGTGGTGCTCTGGGTTTGATGGCTTCTTGGCTCAGGAGCAGCAAACACACAGACAGGCTCTGACTCTGCAACCGCAGACTGATGGGAGCTGGCAGGATAACGCAATCTGATTTCACATGCCAGGCCATAATGCCAGTGCACATCGCTGCCCTGAACGGCCAGAGGAGAGGGACAAGCAGCCATGATATGACAGAGCCGGGGAGGAGGGAGCGAGGGGGGAACAATGAGCGTAGAGTGCAGGATCTTAGATTTCTCCCAGCAGTGCTGCTCCATCTACGCCTCACCCTGGCAGCGGCCCAGTCAAACATGCCTTTGTGCTGACGTGGGAGAGCTATGGGAACATGTTTTCTTCTTTTTTCCTGGCCGAGGCTGAGGCTGGGGATGTTGGGCTGAGCCGGTGGGGGTTACTTAAACATCCTCAGTGATGCAAACGATCCTTTAATGATGCACAGAAGAAAAAAAATCTCATGGATTTGCAGTTTTTCCTGTGTTTCTTTAAAGGGGCTCTGCTTTCAAAGCAGACTTTGTAATATCTGGAGCCAAACTGCTGCAGCTTTAGGGACAATCACACAAAGAGATCGCTCCATCACATCCTCCTCCAAGTGCAATTTCATGAATCATTAACCCATAAGTGCCCGGTTACTATCTGAGCAGCTTCTTCTATCATCAGCGTTTTAATGAGCTTGATAGCAGCTTCAGCAGCAGAGAACCTGATGACTGCACGCGCTCAGAGGACACCTGGAGGAGCGGTTTACGGGTCTGGGACGGCGCAGTTCAGAATGGAAAGATGGCATGAATGGTGGGACCGGCGGGGTCACATGAAGGGATTCTGCTGCCGTGTGGGATTTCAGCTGTGGCCGGGGAACCCTGAGGGACTCATTACACTGAGATCCCCCAAACAGAACTGCTGAGACTGTGAGACGTTCCCAAGACCGCTCCACTCCACAGATGTTATATAATAACAGTTATTCTGTAAAAACAATGTGGGTTATCCTTTTAAAGGACCAGTCCCACTCAGACTCCCCTGCAGCTGCGCAAATCAACAGAAATACTTCACAGAGATGCAAACTATCCCATTGATATCAGAGATCTTTTTTCCAACAGTGAACCAAGCACAAACAAGCAGCTTTCCAGCTTCAAGAAAAACATGAAGCCAAGGTCACAAACTTTAGAGATCATCAGCTCAGACATGTCTCACAGAAAGCTCGGGGTCAGGAGTTTAGCAAACACTCAGACTGACAGGGTTTTTCATTTTTAAACCAGATTTTTCCAAGCAAGAGGTGCAGATACCATAACTTTGCACCAAGTCGGACATGTCCTATGTTTAATTTTTAATCTGACTTCAGAGAGCTTTACAGGCATGTAACCCCACTTTCAGACTAAAAATATGCTCACACTTTATCCATTTATAACAGCGGCTATTTATAACACCTTTAAATTTTGGGGTGTGAGAAACACAACTTCATATCACTAGGATATAAAGTTGTGTGATGCTGTATTAGTTCTCTGCATATTAAAGCTTTGTGTTTTCCTGTTCTGTGTCCTGATTTCTTTCTCTCGGCCGATTGCTCCTCAGATTCACCTCCTCCAATAAGCTACAGGTCCAGAGCTGCTCTCTTTCACATTTCCGTGAAAACAGACCAAGTTAAAAATAAAAAAAAATTAAAAAAAGGAAAGTTTTCCTTCATATTCATATGACAATGTTTCAGAAATTATGCGTTCACAAGGATCTAAAAGTATGACTGAAAATGCTGCAGTATGCATGCCAGGACAGAAGATGGCGCTGTAAGAAAAACTCATGGACTGTATGTAAATATATTGACGTGGTCTCTGTGACATTACCCATCTGATTCTGACTGACAGTTTTCAGCCCGTCATGAAGAGAGGCCATCTAAAAAAGCTGAAGTCAACCTAGCTTTTGTTCTCCAGGCAGCACAATCTGTTTTTTTTTTTCTTTCTCTTTTCTTTTTTTTTTTAATAAAGCAAGAGATTAAGATATTCTGTCAGTTTACGATCAGAATATGATGTTTGGATACACAAAACTAGACAAAAATGTGGATAATCTAGTTTAAGTACACTTTCTGACTACTAGCGAGGTGACAGGCACAAAACTTTAAATCAGTTTTAATTACACCGATTGAATATAAGTTAGTAAAAACATTTTTATAAAGTGATGTGGATTTTTTTCCCAATGCTGTTAAACTTTAATGCAACAGTTTTCTCTATCTTAGACTTTTACACCTCAAAATAAGGATATATGATGTTTCTAATGAATGTTAAAAATCATCTCTGATTCACCTGATACTAAAAAAAAACAATTTTGTGTCCCACTGGTTTCAGATATTTTCTTCTCAGGTTTTCAATTGTAAATGCTGCATGTTTGAATGAAAGGTTTTAAATAACAGTATTAAAAATGTTGTTTCATTATGCTTGGAGCACGTTGGAAAGGTCTTTCCTGGATGCAGGAATTAGATGATGCTGAATGCAAAATATCCAAATTCATTCAAAGTCAAAGAACCTGAGACACTTTGAAACTATGTCCTGATTCACTCTGAACACACACATTTAAATCCCAGTCCACATGTGAAGAAGTAATGCCCTGAAATAGACACAGCTAAGCCAGTGTGTGTTGTCACATTTTGTTCATTTTTATTATTTCTAAATTTTAGTGTTAGACAAACACAAACACACTAATGTTTGATTGTCAGAGGGAGTGCACAGTACCTTTTGTAAAGTTTTATTATTATAAATGTTTAGACATGAGTGTAGTTCATCCCTCTAAAGCCTGAACCATCAAAAAATAGCCATCGAACTTTTTTTCCCTAGAACTGAGATTTTTTGTTATCCCTTTAACAAAATCTGCATAATAATAATTATTATTGTTTATCTATTTACTGCTATATTTTGTTTATAGTATATTTAAAGCCCTGAAGTTTAAACACACACACTCTCTCTCTCTCTCTCTCTTTCTCTCTCTCCTGCTGCCAGCAGTAGTAGTAGTGCTGCACTAATCCAATACAAACAGGTCATTACACTGTGCTAAATGTTTTCTCTTCATTCACTGAGCACAGCTCAGTTTATAGTATATTTAAAGCTAAATTTGATAAATCTGGCTAATTTGGCTAAATACACGTTTCTTTTAATGCACAAAATACTGTATTAGAGCTGAAACGATTCCTCGAATGATTCGAGGTACTCGATTTCAAAAATTACTCGAGTAATTTTCTCGCCTCGAGGAATCGTTTAATTTTAAAAAAGATCAAAGAGTGGTATTTCAAACAAAGCTGAGGCCATATTAAGAGAGTTTTCAGACCCCTCAAGCTACCTCTTATACAAAATAGCAACTAGCAACAAATCTAGCTTCTTTTCTGGAGTTTGGAGACTAATGGGTCATTCTATGAAACTGGTGCCATTTGGGTCCACAGCATTTGTTGAGATGTACAAGGCACGAAAAATGTGTCAAAGTGTGTTAACAAATTTTGGAGCTACCAAAGCAAGTGCTCTTACTGACGTGCTGTATCAGAAAATTCTATTTCTTGAAGAGAAAAAATTTCATTTGAAAAATAACTGCTCTTTAACTAAACAAAAATGTATTTTATCCGATTACTCGATTAATCGATGGGATTTTCAGTAGAATACTCGAATACTAAAATATTCGATAGCTGCAGCCTAAAACTGTATGCAACATTTTACATTTTAAATTGTTTTTTTTCAGGAAACTATCATGTTGATGAGTTAGAGGTTTTGAAATCTGTGTATCAAATGACACATTAGGCGTTATAGGGTTAAATCCTGTACTTTGGAGAACCACAGCAATTTTGGTAAAAAGAAAAACACGGACCTGGACTTCAGGGGTGATTTGTAACATTTCACTCCTTGTATTTAAATGAAGCCATGTATTTTCTGTTTGTGTTGCAAAGGCATTAGCAGGCACTTGAAGCTACTATGTGCAGCAGTTTGGAGACACTGGGTTAAAATATCAATCAAACAATCAAAATGTATTTATATAGCACTTTTCATACTAATAAAATGTAGCACAAAGTGCTTTACAAACAGACACGTGAGTTAAATAAAAGAATTATACCCCAAAGCCGCTCCACCCACACAGCAATCCATTCACAATGTTAATAAAAAGCAACATAGATAAAAGATAATAATAAAGCACACTGCTGTGCCCAGTACGTACTGAGGAAACGCCGTCTTAAATTTTTAAAAATGAGAAAACACTGGAGGTTAGGTAAAAAGTATAAAATTATATATATCATAATATGAAATAAGAAAATGATTTTTAAGAATTAAGACTAAAAGATACTCGAAGTCAAGTTAAAATATACATATATATAAAATGATAAATAAATGAAGAATAAAACAGGAAAACTAAAGACTAAAATATAGAAAATATTAAAGATTTCAAAAAGAAAAGAGAAAATAAATAAATAAAACAAGATAAAATAATAAAAAGTGGTCTGTACTTAAAATAAATAAAACACTAAAAGGTAATTCAGGTAAAAGCTCGACTAAATAGGCAGGTTTTGAGTTTGTTTTTAAAGACATTAACATTAGCAGCCCTCAGGTCTTCAGGTAGGCTGTTCCATAAGTGGGGGCCATAGTGGTAAAAAGATGCCTCACTGTAAGTTTTTGTTTTAACTTTGGGAACTGTTCACAGAGAGCTTCCTGAGGGGGCTCATACGGTAAAACCAAATCTGATAAATATAAAGGACTAAGACCATTAAGAGCTTTAAAAACCAGTAAGAGAATCTTAAAATCTATCCTAAAAGAAACGGGCAGCCAATGCAGAGACATTGAATCCGCTGTAATATGGGCTCTCTTTCTGGGCTGGTTCTGCTCAAAGATAGAGAAAAAAATGTCCAAAATGTTACAACTGTCCCCAGTCTCCCCTACTGTGTGCAAAATAAGCGCTATCAAAGTAAGGATTTCCATGTGTTACTTCCTCCTCCTCTTACACTGATGGACAAAGAAACAAAGAGTCCTGCTGCAGAGACACAAACATGCTCGATATTTGAGCTGACACAGTGATAGCAGCCGCAGAGACAAAGCCTGGCAGATTGGATGAAGTGGCATTTAAGCCTGACTGAGTCACTGTGGGGTTTACAGTTTTGGACACCCCTCCTCCTCCTCCTCCCCCCTCCTCGCAATAAGCAGAGGATTGCCATGCATGGGAAAAGCAGGCAGCGGAGCTATACTGTACAGAACAAAAGGCTGTGTGCGTAAAACTACGCATGAGTGCTGCCGCCATGCACGTGTTTGAGCGAGCGGAGCGATGTCACTGAACGACTGTTTTCATTTACACTGACAATGACGGCACGAATAAAGCCTCTCCTCTCCTCTCCGCTCACACTCATCTGCAGCGCGCTTTCATGAAATGCAATCCGTTAATTTTCCAGAAGCAGAGCAGCGTTCCATCCTGTGTGTATGTGTGTGTGTGAGAGAGAGGGATGGTCGCGGGTGGAGGCTCGATGATGCGATCCCCCCAGTGCCATCATCGCGTTGCATCAGCACAAACAGACAAAGAGGCTGGATGTCACCGCTCCTCAAAATGCTGTATCACCGCATTAATGGCAGCAGCAGCGGCGGCAGCATCACTCTGCTCCCCCATGATTAAACACACACACACACTCACACACAAACGAGATCAAACAATAGTATCTAAAAATAAAAGACATTTCTTCTGCGTAAACATCATTCTCCCACTGCGTGAGCGCTGTGGCCACACCGCTTTTATTCCAAGAACCCAGCAGAAACAATTCAATGAGGCTTAATTTATTCTTATTCAACACCTGAGGCACCTCACTTCTAAAAAAAACATCTTTGATGGAATATAAAGAAAGAAAAAAAAACACCAAACAGCAGAATCTGAACGAACACACGTATCAAACAGGGTTAAAAAAAAATCACATCGATGCGTAAGGAAGCACATTTCACCACTACACCCCTCACTGACTGCTACACAATAACAAGACTGACAGGGACTGACTAAGCCACTACACTGCAGCACCCTTTCACATGACAATGCAGGACCGCTCCGCGCGTAAAGACGCAGCTGTTTTTCTAACATCAACCACACGATTTCGAAGAAATGTGTGCCCCTACGTGAGCTTGCAGATGCAAGGAGTGCGGGTTTTATTTATAAGAGGGTTTAATTGGAATAAAAGTGGGGGGTTTTGTTCGGTAAGCCCGCCAACGAGCGCTACGATGAGGTGATTCCTTTGGCTGCCGGAGCAAAACAAAGCTCGTCCTTACACAGCAAATATTTCACCATTCGATTCCAAAATTTATTTGATTCAAGAGCAGATTATTCCACATTAGTGGGAGTGACTGGAAGCACAGTGCCACCACCACAACACAGCCGTATTCATAACAATAACAGCACGCTTTGTGTTCAGATTAATCTGATGTGCGTACAGTTGAATGAAGGTGTGTAGTGACGCTGCAGGTGACAGCTTCTCTTTCCTCAGCATGCCTCACACTCCACTGGGATCACCGCCGCATCTCCTCTCCGTGCACAACCCGAGAAACGGGGAGCGCACACGGACGGAGTGTTGACTCAGAGCATAACAGGATGTGGTACAAGAGTAGAGTTTCACTCCTGAACCCGCGTTCACACCCAAACACATTTACACCCTTCAGTGTATTTACACCACCGCCGAGCTTTCAGGATCAGTACATGTGGTTTTTATCAGCGTTTTCTAGAGCAGCTTTTCTCCACATATAGTACAGAAGACTCCCTGGCTGCTTGCTCTGCTGCCTGGAGAAGCACAACACCGCTGCGACACTTATGCAAGTTTGCAACTCGGTTATGAGGATATCAACATCCAGCGAGATTCACAAAGAGGGGAGAGGGAGAGGAAACACAGCGAGGCTCTGCTGTTGAAGGTGGGAAAACGCTGAAAGAGAAGGTGCATGCCCGCTCACCTTTGACTTTCTATTCTGCTCGTATTCCAGCCCGTGCGTCCGTTTCCCACATAAGTTCTTTCACATGATGACTCGCTTTGTCGTTTCCTCAAAGCCTCCTTTCTGCACATACATCGCTTCTTCTTTTCTTCTCCGCTCGGTCACTTCTATCTGATTTTTTTTAGAGAAAGAAAGAACGGAAACACCGTGTGTAATTCTACGGTCCGTGCGCGCGCGTGTTTGTGTGAGTAATGCGTGCGTGGTGATCCCGCGCGGCGTGCCGCTCCGTCTCCGCTGTTTGTTACACTCGACTGGAACGCCTACTCTCTCAGTCGCTACATTGTTGACATTCGGCCGCTGACGTCACTCTATCCCCCTCATTCACAACATCGTCAGGCCCGTGCGGGATTGGCGTTACGGAGGGCGTGAAGCGCCGGCGCACTCGGTAGAATGTTCGCAGTGAAGCTTCCAGAATCGCACCGCTGCCCGCGCGCTGAAACCCCTCCCCCTCGCGCTCGCTGGCTCGCGCCCCCCTCTCTCTGTACACACACAGCGGGAATGTGACGGTGAAAGATGACACAAGGTGTTTCTCTCTGGCTGCGGACAAAAAGTGAAAACACATTTATTACTGTGAGGGCTCCAGTTCCTGTCAGACCGCCTCAAAACCAGCCCGGTTAGAGTCTGAAAGACGGGGACCCATGAAAACACCGCCACTGATTTGTTTACCAGTTTGTTTATTTATTAAATAAAACAAAAACGCTGCAGAAGACCAGACGCAGAGCTGTTAAAGCGATTTGGGGGGTACACGATGGAGCAGTAATTTTCTCAAGCAGGGGCGAGCGGGGATGGTAGGAACACCTTTTGTCTCAGGGCCTTTAACTCTTTATTTATTTACTTATCTATTTATTTATAATTTGCTTGTGCTACAGCTCAACTTTTTACATGTCAACACTAAATAAACAGCTTGTCATGCCTCTTACATTGCAGTTGTGTAAATTGTATGATCAGTGATCAGACACATTTGGATTCATTGTATAGAAAAACATGAAAATAAATAAATACATAAATACATTCATAAAAATAGACAATATAGACAATATTTTTAGTATTTATTTTGTCAATGAGAGAAAGGCAGCTCACTGCTTTAACTGAAATCCCAACAAGAGCTTATGGGTCATGGAAGTAGGAGGAGGAAACATAAGAGGTGGACCCAAGCACAGATTACTCAGAAAAAGATTTATTGAACAAAACTCACATCACCTCCACTGAAGACAAGGAACGGACACATGGCAGCAACAGGCGACCTCGAACTGACACAGAGCTCAAGAAGACTATGGCGACAGAGGGGCAATCACCACAGGTGTGAAATAAGACACAGGTGAAACACATGAGGAGCAATCAAAAAGGAGGGAAACACATGGCCAGGAGGCCTTGCATAATCTTGTAATCTTGAAAACACCAGCTGTGGGGTAAAGATGTTTGACTGCTGTTACCTAAAGAGGAGGAATTGTGCTTTAAACAGTCATTATTGTGTCCTTCTGGTGCCCCCGTAGTATCTTTACATGATTTACAGCTTTAAAAAATCTCTAGATTTCTGTCTCTGGTGTTTTAGGAAAGCCTTATGTCAGCCTTTGTCTGAAACTCTTTGTTTGAGCTGCTGTCTCTTTAAGGCTCCGCGCCCCATAAACCCCCTTCCCTCTGATTGGCCAGCCCTCTGGAGGTCTGTCAGAGGAAGAGTTTTAGGCACACCCTCATCATTTCTGCAAGTCTGGTGAAGGTCTGGTGAAGATGCGGCGAACATCCAGCAAAGATATGGTCAGGTTTTAGTGGTTTTTTCAAAATAATAGTTTAACTTTTGATCAGTTTACAGACAGATTAAGAGATTTCTACAACATAGAATATATAGAAGTTTTGAAATCTGCACACACTTAGTCTGAACATCCAGCGTTTCTTTTTATATGCACTCTGAAGCACAACAATTTAATGGGGACATTGGCTAAACCATTCACTCTTCCACCCTTGGGTCAAGTTTTGGGTAAGTATGCGCTTATTATAAATCTGAGTGTTTGGGTCTAAAAGTGGAATTCCATAAAAAGTATCATAATAATTTTAAGATAGAAGGCAGAAATAAGGGATGAGATTGAATAAGTAAAAACAAATCAAACAGAAATGCAGATGATGGAGTGAAATGAGCGGAGCGAGGTGGTGGGAGGGAGGTAAGCTGGCGAACGCTGCTCGGCTTAAACGCCAGCGATGTGAGGGAGGCAGCGTTTTGTTCTGGAAGGAGCTCACAACCTATTTGGACAAGCGAACACTCGGTGGAGATGTTTTAATTCCTAATGTAAAAACTACCCCCGGGGAGTTTGCATGTAATTATGAATTATCACAGTACAGCAGACAGCCCCCTCATTCAGAGCAGCCGTCACTTTCCACTGAGCCACATTCAAAGAGCAGCTCTCTCTGCTGCTGCACGCTCTAACCCTCAATTTGAGACGGTGCCTCGACATCAAAACAACAACACCAACAGCCGATTGGTGCTGGCGAGGAGACAGCGTCATTACATGACCAAAATCAAAAACAGTTAAAGAAATGTGCTGTTTCCAAAGGGGAAGTCGTGACAGCAGGGGAACTTTAACACCTGATCAGTTAGTCCTCAAAAAGTCTTAAAAACTCCCAAAATTAAGTCCTTTCAAATGACTTAAATTCATTCAAAAAGTTATATGCTGGTTTAGAATACATTATTCAAAGGTCTTAAAATTTGTAGGGTAGGACTAGTTAATGCAATTTTTTTTTCATTTTCTCACGGGACATTTCAAGAAGGAGATGTAGAATGGTTACTTTCTTGCTAGCAGCTGGTATCGGGGATTTAAGTTGTACGATCAGTTTCATCAGTTTCAGAATTGTGGTATTTTTCGTCACTGTAAAACAGACAACAGACTGCCCCCCCAACATGAAAGCGCTTTAAAGTGGACCATTTGACAACACAATACTTACATGACATATTAGATCACAAGTTAGCTTTTTTTTTTCTTTTTTTTTTTTTTTTACTATTAATGACTTTGGGGTCAATACGACATAAGTGATGTCAAAATGTAAAAAAAAGCCCTCTTATGGTGCAGCCACACCAAAAGCGAACTCGCAAAATTTATTCGCGCAAACCGCCTGTAACACGCCGTGTGAACACCCGAGTCTCGCTGCTGGACTATTTTAAAAAGCTGAGGGGCGAACGGGCGTTAGCGCGGCACTGCGCATGCGGAGTAGAGAGCCCGTTCATTTAAAGACCGAAAGCCCAAAAGAGCAGCTGAAAAACAATGAGCTGTGGTTTCAAAAGTATGACAGGAGAGTGTGTAAAAGCTTTGGAGATCACAATCAATGCCTGCTGCCTCTCCCTGGTAATCCACCAGCCCTGCTTGGCTGTTCCCTGCAACCTCATCCTCGACCCCCCGACCCATGTTCCCGGAGGTCTCCCTGGGGATAATGAAGGGGTCGAGGAAAGAGAGGACCACAGAGAACTTCCATCTTTTCCCTGGCTCTGCCACTGCCCCGCTCTTTCCTCCTCTCTATCAGGCTCAAAACTCAGCTGAGGAAAACACAGTCGGACTCAGTGATGACCTGTGCAGGCAAATCCAGCTGGAAGCAAATGTTTACAGAACTTACCTTCAGAACTCTCCTCAGCAACTTTCACCCAAGCCTGATCCTTTTTTTCTGGTCTCTGTAGAGTACACATGTTGTATCGTATAACTCTGGATGATGACACACCACACAGATTGTTTTCTCCTCCATCTTCTGGCGGAGTTGGAGCCGGAGCAGGTGGTGGTTCCCCCCAAAAAGTCATCAAATCAATGACGCCGCGGCAAGCCTTCACACAAATTTGTGTCAAAAGTTCAATATTTTCAACTTGAGCGAATTTGCGTCTGCCGCCCAAACGCGCGAACGCCCCAAACGCGCCGTGCCAAACGCCCCAAACGCCCCACCAAACATCCAGCTACAGTTCAGTAAAAAGGATTCGCTCCAAATATAGCAATAACTAGGGATGGTATCGGTATCGGGACACCAGCCTTTTTTCAAGGTATCGGTACTCATGAAGGTACTCAAGGCAAAAAAAAAAACCTATGTCAAGTAAGTCCTTCTCACCAGTAAGTACTGCTACTCGCTTTGGTTTGACACCATGGCAAATATGCCTCAGGTTCTGTTCAGACATAATGAATGAACCAGGGAGAGTTTAACTGTTTTATTTTGCACTTAATTTAATTTAAAAAAATACTAAATTCTGAAAGTTGTGACTAATTTTATTTTGCACTTTTTGTAAAAAAAAAAAAATATATATATATATATATATATATATATATATATATATATATATATATATATATATATATATATATATATATATATATATATATATATATATATATATATATATATATATATATATATATATATATAAATAAAAGGTAAACTCAGAGAGAATTGTTTGTGGGTCTTTTTGGACTTAATGGCAGAGTGATTGTGCTGTCTTCGTTAAATAATTTGTCAGTGTAATTGTGTATCAAAAGTACTGGTAGTATCGGTTCTCTGTAGCAGTGAGTATTCAAGAGGGAGTACTCAGACTGGTATTGGTCCCTAGCAACAACAATAAAATCAGGAACACATTCATGCATTTTAAATATTGATACAATTAATAATCTAAGAACAGTTTTGTTTTTCATTTGTTCCTCCAGACTAAAGTCTGACGTGTTTTTACTCCAACTTTAGGAACTTGTTTGAGGGTCTGTACGACTTGTTTCTACTTCAGGCTGCTCCAGGTCAAGAACATAGGAGGCTTCTTATTCCTCTGTCCTAACCTGCATAAAAACCAGGTCCTCATTAATCATAACCCAATCTTAAAATGCTCCAAAACACTTCTGTTTAATGTTAGAATAGTTCGATTTTTTCTATCTGGGGGATATTTCCCCAGACTTTAATAACTTCTTGATACTTTAATCAATTCAAGGTTTTATTTGAAACACCTGTTGCTTCTGTTACTCCACATAGGTATAAAATTCAATTGACTGTTGGTCAGATTTGTTAAAAAGAGGTCAGCTCATCTCTGTCAGCCCAGATCTTTAGCTTCAACAAAGAGAAACGTGTCAGTTTTACTCCTGAAACATAAGGCACCTGTAGTTTTATACTTTGACAATTTTCTGTCAGATTTGTTTTTGTTTTAATCCATCTGATATAAATTGTTACTGCATGCTAGCTAGCCAGTCTGTGACTATGGGTAAGTACTAATTTATTGAGGGTTGGCTGGATGACGTCTGTTTGGATTGTAAAACAGCAGGATGCCCCAACCATCACTTTTATTTTTAGTGACTTCGATCTTAAATTTTAATCAAGGTGGCTTTAAAAAGTCTTAAAAAGTCCTTCATTTGACTTGCTGTAACATGCAGATACGTGTTTGTATGAAGCTGCTTGTGCTGTCGAGTTGCTCAGGTATGATGATGTTTTTTTTTATTTTTTCATTTATTTTAGTTTATTCAGACAAACTTGTTAACTGAGCGACAAATAGCAACAAAACAACATGGTAGTCTGAAAAGGAGCAGGCTGAAGCTGAAGCTTATTTTACCTGCCCCCAACACAAGTTACACTGTTTTTAAAACATATAGAAGGCTACCAGTCCATACATCACAGCTTTAACAGAAACTGCCAATTCTTTTTTTAAGCCGATATGCATCACAATGCTTTAATACAAGACACAAGACAAAATATACTGGATGCAAAGACTTTTCAACATTTTTTTTTAAACAGTCATTGGTCACTCTCAACATAGGAATTTAAAATGTTTTTCTTGGTTGTCTTTTTGAATTGAAATAATGATAAACAGTCTTTTTGCTCTGGGTCCAACTTGTTCCAAATATTATCCCCAGCAACAGAAATACAGTACTGCTTTGTGTTTGTTCTTACAATCTGTTTTTTAAATATTTCACCCCCTCGGAAATTAAAAAACACATCTCTCTTTTGAAACAATCCCTGAATGTGAACAGGTAACTTGTTCTTTATGTTATACATAAACTGGGCTGTTTTAAAGATAACCAAGTCCCTAAATTTTAAAGCCTTCAGTTTGATAAAAAGTTAGTTTGTGTGTTCCCTGTAGGTCACTTTATTTACAAATCTAATTGCTCTTTTTTGGATCACACAAATTGGATCAAGATTAGTTTTATACGTATTCCCCCACACCTCTATGCCATAATTTGAAAATTTTGAAATTTTGTTTTATGTAGATTTAAAGTTAATTTATGTGAATCAACCCATTTCTTTAACATACTTAGTTCTTTTCCAAATGTTTCTATCAATGTATCTAAATTTGGCCCACTACAGAGTATGTTAGTGTCAATAAAGGTATGATGATGTCAGCTGTAAAGGATGTCTCCTGAATCAAAAAATCAAAAGCAAACTGAGAACATAGAAACCAGAATGCTTCAGCTCAGCTTGCAGCACCCTCTGGAACCGAGTGACGGCTGCTAAAGATGGAGAAATGCTGCTTTCTCCATCTGTTTTCACCTGTTTTCAAGGAATCTCTGAGAATCTCTCTTATGAAAATAATAAATAATTAAGATTTTTGTGAACGATAAAGACTGAACTGAAAAAAGAGAATCAAGTGCAGTTAGAATTTAAACATCCTCTTTGACAGACAGTGTGTTTGAAAACAGACGGATGAGTTTTTGCCTAATCCAAAATCTGCAACTGTGCAAACTCAGCTCACTTCTAAGAGCCCAGATGACAGGTACAGGTTTTCTTTGCTGCCTGTGCACGCTGTAGCCTGAAATTAATATGCATTACTCATGATTTAAAAGTCAAATGTGACAGAGGAATATCTGAGGGTTCCTGGAGTAAGAAGCTAAATGCCAAGAAAAAAACAAGACAGCACTGAAGGAATTTGAGGGGTAATTTTTGGGGGGTCCAGAGACGCATTTTGACAATCCAGCAGCTAATCCCCCAGATTAGTGAAGGTATTCATATTCATCCATGCAGAAACCTTCAGGACATCTGAGGGTTTTTATTTCTGGAAGTGTTGGAGCTCTAAAGCGGGGGCCGGGGGCCTCGTGCAGGCGGGAGCGGCCCCGTGTCTAAAGAGGCTGTGAGACGAGACTCCAGCTCTTTGTCTCAGAGCGCTGCATTCACTGTCAACATCTCCCTCATGGTCCCAATGCACTAAATGCATGAGGAGAATTTAATTACAGAGTATAGACTGAGTGCGTGCACACACACACACACACACACACACACACACACACACACACACACACACACACACACACACACACACACACACACACACACACACACACATAGTGAGCAGTGGCATTCCTGCACTCAGTGACCTCTCCTTCAGGCTTTTCAAGAAAGGCGGCTGACTGAAGTTGGGTGGCGGAAGAAGAGGGGGGAGATGTGGGGGAAGAGGGGGGAGGTGTGGGGGTGGGGTGGAGGGTGTGGGTTGAGGGAGTCCATCGAGCGATGGCCTTCCCTCCCAGCCTAGCCCTCACACTGCGGACAAACAGTGTGTTCTCAAGTCAGGAAGCTTAATTATGGTTAATAAAAGCAGCATGTGAGACGTCCGCTGTGACACAGAGAGGAAGCTCCACACACACACACACATGCGCGCACAGGAGGACCGGTGTGTGTGTGCAGACTCTGAAATCCTCTCTGAGATTGTGCAACATGTGAAGAATGTCCTCCTTTGTTTTAAAGGTGTCATAAGAAAATGCGTCCTGTCATTCATGCATTAGCACAGATAAGCGCAGCGTTCATCTCAGGTGTTGTTGTGAGGCTCTCAGATGCGTTGCGTCCTTCATAGTTAACATATTTCTTCACATCTACAGTTAATCCACATCATAACATCAGGGTTTATCATCTAATCTCTGTATTTACCTGCAGTGAGAGTTATTTAGTTAAAGCACGCTGTGAGCGTTTGTGAATCAGCAGACTCTTTTTTCAGAAAAAATGAGACAGTGAAACGTCTCATTTTCAGCTGAGAGAAGACGGTTCAGGGTCTCCTTTGTCATATTTTTCACTTCATGATGCTCCAACTCCTCTCCTTCAGAGCCATGCTGTTTTAATCCTGCAGAATGTGGTTTGTCCTGGTCTCTCTGAAACCTGTCAGCTGTGAGCAATAACCTGGTTGTGCACGACCATGTAAACACCAGTAACCCTTTTTAAAAGAAAAAAAAAAAAAAAACAGAATATGCTCATATTCCATTTTTTAAAAACCTGAAAATTCCCCCGGGGTTCCTCATTTTCTGATCTGATTATTTGTTCATGTAAACGCCTATCAGGATATCCCCATCCAAAGGAACTTTTATTTGTGTTCTGCACATGT
The DNA here is from genome assembly GCF_033239565.1 of Halichoeres trimaculatus. Lineage (NCBI taxonomy): Eukaryota > Metazoa > Chordata > Actinopteri > Labriformes > Labridae > Halichoeres > Halichoeres trimaculatus. Next base: position 4,860,977 of record NW_027437191.1, on the reverse strand, counting down.
TCTGTTTGCAAGGAGTCTTGGTCTTTTGATTACAGGGAGTCTGTTATGCTGCTGCTGCTGCTGTTGTTGTTGTTGTTGCTGTTGCTATGGATAAAGGAAGACCCAACAGAAATGATGCCGATTGCGTCATGGTGTTTTCTATGCGTCAAGATGTTGTCAGTGCTTGGTGTTGTCGCTGTTTTGATTGGGATACCATTGCTCACACATGTAAACATGCTATTTCAAATGTTTCAGAAACCAGATTATTGACCTTCTCGTGAATTTCGACTGCATGTAGACGGAGCCATCAGCTGGATGGCAGAACGTGCTTCTCTTAAACCTGTAAATATTGTTCAGCATTATTAATGGCGTCTTCACAAATGTATAAGCCCACACTCCATAGACTCTCCTGATTCAGGACCATTAGGGACACTAGCTTTGAACTGTGAGCTGAGAACAAGCTGAGTGCAGTGATCTCCACTGCACAGTCATGTTTGTTTTTGTTAAAGGATAAGTTCGGTTTATACAGCTCTTACATTGTTTTTAGAATGAAGTAGAACAAAATACTCACCCAGAAGGCTTTCCTGATCCAAGCAGTGCTTCGGGAGATATTTAGATCCAAAATTGTACAGCGGACGTCTGTATAATGGGATCCATCGGGGCATAGAGAGCGCCACTCCATCATCATGGTCTGCTCAGGGTTAGTCCTCTGCTGCAGTCTGTGTCACTCCAGACAGCGCTGTGTGGCTGTACTGACCTCTGAACTGACGAAGACTTTGTTTACGTTTGCCCCTTAAAGAAAGGAGGAAGTGGAGTCAGCTCTCCAGAGAGTACTGCGCATGCGCGGAGGGGCAAACGTAAACAAAGTCTTCATCAGTTCAGAGGTCATTACAGCCACACAGCACTGTCTGGAGTGACACAGACTGCAGCAGAGGACTAACCCGGAGCGGACCATGATGGAATATTGGTGAAAAACATGAGTTTTTGGACGATTAATGCAGTTTTAGGAGCGGCGCTGTCGATGCCCTGATGGATCCAATTATACGGACGTCTGCAGCACGATTTTGGATCTAAATATCTCCTGAAGCACTGCTTGGATCAGGAAAGCCTTCTGGGTGAGTATTTTGTTCTACTTCATTTTATAAACAATGTAAAAGCTGTATAAACTGAACTTATCCTTTAAATCATTATGGTTTGGTACTTGGTTAAGCCTGGTCCTGTTTGCATTTCCACAACCAACTGTGCCCCCTTGTGGTAGGCGGCGTGTGAGCCGGATGCTGATAGCTGAAAACGTGAGAATCAATACTGTTGATTTCTGTCACCTTGTCCACCATCATGTTAAAAAAAAATATTACCCTGGAGCTTTGTACTGTTGGGTTTTGATATCACATCCTGCTCCCTGACATTTATTTCTCCCCTGATCCATCAGGAAAGACATCACGTTGTGCAAATTTGCAACTCCTGAAAATTTCTTGGACAGAGCCCTCAAAAACTTCCACAGAAAACAAGACATAAACATAAATAAGATGTAAATGCCATGCAGAAAAGTCAATTACCCCGTTTACATGGGTAATTCAATCTGTTTGGAATCGATCAGATTAGGTAAATCTGATTTGATCTGTACACATGAAGTTTAAGTAAAGAGAGCCACGTTCAATCCGCTTGTACATGGTCCTAGCTGAATCCGAATGTATTGGGGTTTTTTTTTGACCTGTGCATTATGTCACTCTGCCAATACTTGTAAATGTGTAAGAGAAGGGGAGGTGTACTTCCTGTTCCTGTTAACCTTTGGAAAGATGGATTCACATTGTGTTTTGTTGGGTACGCTTATTGTGTCCAGTTTTTCTGTTTGTTTGCTATGTTTGTTTTTTGTTTGACCGCATTTTGCTCTGCGTACTTCACTTACATGCCTTTTACGTTTTAGGGAGCGCATGCCCAGACAATCTGACCTGAAATACAATCAGATTTGGGTGAATCAGATTGGCTAAGGTGTTTACACGAGACATTGTAAGTCTGATTGACCTTTCAATCTGATTCTAAATAGGATTTCTGGACCCATGTAAACTGGGCTATTGTGAGATCAAACTCACACTGAATAGAGACTTCTGTGGGAGGTAACGTGGACATTTTTGTAGCCTACTCCCCCTTCTCTCATCCAGACCTAAAACTCTTCCTTCTTGGTTTAAACTTTGGTGATAAAGTCAGGTTAGGAGACCCATCCTTGAGTTTAGTGGGAATCAGGTGAAAATGAACCCAGCTGCATCAGTTGATGTGAACCATGTGTAGAGAAACACAGACAACCTGCAGCTGTGTCAGCGCAGAGCGAGATTCATTAACAGAGAGCCCATGAGAGCTGTTTGCATACCGTGGAACAACAATGCATTACAAGCTTAAATAAGTGTTTCTCTTTATTCCACAAGTTTTGGGCTTTCATGGAGCTCAGTCTGTGGTTTGAATCCAGACCTCCTCAGTAAATCTGCACCGTGAGCAAACAGGCACATGTATAATCCTGCATCTGCTCACAGCGATGACTCATAGGAAAAGTGTTCAAAGCAGATCCAAAGCATGAAAAAAACAGCCCTGCTCAGAGCGAGAGATACTTCGGTCAAAGAGTCATCACTTCGAGAGCGCGGATGACTCATCTCCAAATGATTCATCGGGGTTTGCGGTCACCCAAACAGGACCGCCAGCCAACAAGAACTTCCACGAATTTGCTGGCTAAGGAGACAGGCAAGTCCAGGCAGGGGCACAAAGACGTAAATGCAGCGCTGTTTTCAGTCAGTGAGCCGGCATGTGACCCAGAGCCAAATGCCTTTGATTACATCAATTACAGCGAGTCTGACGGGGCCTCGGGGAGCGATCTAACCGCCATTCATAACAACGACCGCCTCTGAGCGAGCGATCATGCTCGGGTTACCTGCAGGACGACTTCTGGCTCCTGTGAGAAAACATGCAGCAACACAATAAAACACCTGAAAGAAAACACTGGATGCATATTTCATCAGTGTTATTTCTGTCTCCACAAACACACACGTACATACACACACAGCTCAGACTGAGGCACTGTGTGCACGTTACTCCTTCAACGAGAACCTGAATTTTAAAGAAATACAGATTCTGAGCCGTGGATTGGTCATTATCGTTTGCAGTATATGTGCCTTCTTCTATTCTGGAGTCAGTTTATCTTCACAGATAGACTCAGGTTGTTATTTATCATGTCTGGCAGTAATGAAAGGATCTCTACAAAGGTAACAGATTTTTTTAGTCAAAAAATGAACATCCTTGGTGTGGACTTTGTCATTTACAGGTTTTATCAGTTGCATTGGTTCATTTCTCAGATCAGAATTGAAATTCTCAAAACTACTTGTTAAATCTTCACATCATCATGTCTGTTGTGCTCATCAAAAAAGCTGTTTCTCATTTCTTTGAACAAAACGCAGATAATTTGGGACATCCATGCAAATGATTGCGTACAGTTCTCTGCTGTTTCCTACATTGTCAATTACTTCTGTTGATCAAAATGGATTATCATGGTCACTGTTAAAGGTCCCATATTATGCAACTTTTCAACAAGTTCAAACGGGTCTCAGAAGTCCCAGGACAGTCGATATAAAGTTTTTTTCCTCAAAATCCAGTTATTTTCTGGACTTTAGCCACTCTGTAAAATCCCTCTACTGAGCGCTCCTGAGAACAAGTGGTTTCTGTGGGCGTAGCTCTAAATGATAATGAGCTGCCCTGTCCACGCCTCCTTCACAACTTCTTTGGACGAGGGTGTGGTTTTCGCTCCGGTACCATGCTGCAGTGTTTACATAGAATGCGTAGATATGGCTCATAGAAGCGCCGTGGTTCAGTGGTACCAGTTTGATCCAGAGTCTGACCCAGAAGGAGAGGCGCCTGAAGAAATCCAAACTCTACGGCTGCAGCAGGACGTTTCTGAGTGGTTAGTAACAAATATTGTGTGTCTTGATATGCTGCTGCAGTTACCATCAGGTAAATAAAGCTAACATTAGAAGCTTGGTGCTAATCAGAGTTACATAACCATACTGAGCAGAAAGAACTGTGTGTAGACAGTACCATGAGGGACATCTATCAAAAAAACTAAACTGCTGCAGTAACACACACATTAGTGGTGACTGTGGTCTTAGCGTCTTTAATAACAGCTGAGAGTGCGTTGGCTACCCTATTGCACAACATTAGCTCCGCCGAGGGCTACCGCGACAAGCAGTCACATCTGTCCAAACAAAAGATAACATTGTGTATATAAAGCTGGCTTCACGTGAAATATATGTCCATATATCTTCTCTTTAATGTCCCCTAATATTATTTACTCCTGTGTGTTAATGTAGCGTGAGGAAACTAAGTTACAAACCGTAACTTACGTTAGCTGCCATGCTAAAACCACATTCATCAAGCTATCGAGCTAGGTAGCGCATATAGCAAAGCGACATAAATTAGTAAAACTTACAGCTCCCACACGCAGGGCCACAGACAGTTGGTACAGATCCATGCTTCAGCTTCAGGTTCTTGGTGAATCCTGCTTTGTACTGGCCCTCATTGGGAAAGCAGTCCAAAGTGAAATGGTGAGCATTTACAACATTTTAGGAGTTGAATTAATTGCACAAGTTACTGCGTGCAAAAAGGCTGAACAGGTTATCATAATCTGTCAAACATCTTTCCACATGATTCCATTAGACTTTTTTTTCTACATCTGTCTGAGTTGGAAAATTTCTCTCTGGTCAATTGTGACTTTCTTTAACAAATGGAAACGTGTGAAGCATCAGATCAACCACTGATCAACCAGTTTTCTGAAACAGCTCAAAGATTCATCTCATGAACCATCAACTGGTAAGTATGTCTGTGTACTTTCCCCTGTACAGACAGTGGCAACAAGGGATGGGTACCGAATCAGGTACTTTTATAGGAACCGACCGAATTCTGTCAAAAGTAGTGGGTGCCAATTCACATTAAAGGGACAGTTCAGTTTTTTTGAAGTGGGGTTGTATGAGCTCTATGTGACCACTAAGGACATTAGATACAGTAGAAAGTCGTCCGTGGATGTTTCCTCTGTATTCTTTTCAGTCACCATCTGTAGCAGCTCTTCTTCTGTGTACTCCGGTTCATACAGGTATCCTTTTGGTTCCAAAGTGAATGGAACTTCTTCGTCCCTGTCATAGTCACTCATTTTGAATTTCCTACGCTGCCTCACAATCCTTAGAGTACAAACAAAAGAATTACGATACTTGATCAAACTTACACGAGGCTACAACCTGTGCACAAAGCATAGCTTGTTTACATTCCCTACAGCTGAAAGGAGGAGGGGGGACGGAGTGCACTAGCGCTGCGCAGAAGGATACATGACCAGTTAGTTAGGTCCGGATAAATGTTTATATTTCCGAAGACTTAATGCACTTAAAAAATGTTTTATGTATCGTACTCTTAAACTGTGGTATTACTTTTTGATTTTAGTTCTTGTAGGCAGAGAAAATAGCCTTTGAATTTGGTACGGTCTCTCCCTGTTAGCGTCTATTTCCTCGTCACCATCGATTACAGTTTGTGGCTTACTGAGGGAGAGGAGACAACTTTCTACTGTATCTAATGTCCTTAGTGGTCACATAGAGCTCATACAACCCCACTTGAAAAAAAAATTGAACCGTCCCTTTAAATCAAAAGGTACCATGTTTACAGTTAGGTACCTGAATGTATCCTTGTGACTGTGAGGGAGTGAAAGAGTAGGCAATTTTCCATGCTGGACATGAACGCAGCATTGCAAGGTTAAATATTGAAGAATTAATATATATGTATATATATATATATATATATATATATATATATATATATATATATATGTGTGTGTGTGTGTGGCCCAGCATCCAGGAACATGAGGAGGTGTAGAAAGACTGCACTGACCTGTATTCTCACAGCACTGCATGAACAGTTTTCCCTAAAGAGACTGTTAGATGTTCACATCTATTTTTTTATTTATTTTTTTGCATACAGTGCCTTTTCCTTTCTGCGAAAAAAATTATGTAAATTTTGTCCAGTCTCTTGTAATCAGTCTTCCACACACACTAAGATGTAACTTACAATTTACAGTAACTGTCATCAAAACTTGAATCATAGTTTACATCAGAACATCCTGTTATACTGACAACATGACTCAGCACTTTGACTGTCCTATCCATACACACTGACACCAGGACTCATCATTCTGATGCACTGACACGTTCACTAGCCACGTAAACATGGACCCAAATATTCCGCTTGCATTCGGTTTATTTGCTCAAACGGAAAGAATTTAACCTTTGTATAAACCTCAGTCCGAAAGAAAAGTGCCAATCCCAATGGACATTTAATCGGTTCCACAGGGGTGGATTATTCCTTTCTCCAAACCGATTGAAGTATCTTGCATTCACTCAAACAGAAAGTTGTCAGGGTGCGTTCTTTCAGCACATGCTCAGATATGACGTAAGACGCAACTAGAGACGTTTCTCAACTTTAAAAATGGCGGCGAGCCGTCAGCACTGGACTGCTGCGGAAAGTTTGTTTTTGATCCAAACTTTGAAAGAAATGAACATAATTTCTAGACTGGACGGACGACAAACTCGCAATACGGAGTATTGAAACACTGTGATAAACAAACTGTTGTCCTCCAGCTTTGATAAATCTTGTGATGCTTACGTTTTTTCTGCACATGCCCCATTGACTGTTCTGTTTCATTATAGTGGCGCATGTAGACCAGAGATTGGAATATTCCTTTCCATGTATACTATTGTTTTCGGAAAAGTCATTCAGAAAGATTCCATTCGGAAAGATGAAAAAGTCCTCATGTAACCGTGGCTATTGATGCTGAGAGATAAACTAAGAATTTGGGTAAGAGACTGTCTTTTGCAGGTAATCCACAGTGTTTTGCTTTTTGTAAAAACTGTTTTGAAAATGCAGAGGATGATTCGAGAAATGTACCAAAGTGACTGAGAAAATCTGTAACTTTAGCAAAAGTATTACTGTTTTGGCTTAATAGATTCACTTTTCACAGGTTCTTTCCAACCTGACTGTGTTCAAACTTTACAGGAAGCAGAGAAAGTGATAATGTGATGGCCTGATACAGGTTTGGTTTTCTTATCTCCACAGCTTCACAGCCTCAGGTTCAAGTCACTTATCAGCTTTTACTAACATCAAATATTTGCCCAGAGGTGCAAAATATGTTGCATCATACAAGGTGCAGCTGAAATTATCTAGAGATTTCTGAACAGTTTGAAACTTAGAAAAAGTCCTGCAAGATTTTGATGAAGACATGAACGCCTGACTCTTTCGTGAGTGTCAGACATGAATCTGTTTGAGTCCTTTTTTAGTCTTTTGCCAATCAGAGGAATCGCTGAATAAAACATTACTTCCTGTTTTTACTTCTCAAAGCTTCACCACTTATTTTTCCTCTATGAAGCAGCTTTCTTCTCAAACTTCAGAGCAGCAGACGTTCAGGACGTTTTTTCTCCTGAACTCGTGTCTTGAGTTAGCAGGTTCACAGAGGTTAACGCTCAGAAACTATCTGAGCGCTGCAGATGAACTCAGCTGCATGAACCCGCCTCATACTGTGTGTGTTTTCTAACCAACGTGTGTGTGTGTGTGTTTGTGTGTGTGTCTGAGTGTGAAGGAACTGCAGGGGTCAATCCCTGCCTCCAGCTTACCCAGCATGCTTCTGACACACTTAGCTCATTTTCAGCTCTCCATACCTCAGAGATTAGACGGTAAAAGCCTCCAACTCCACAGATGACAGATGTCATTGTGGGCTTGTCAGGTGAGTGTTTGTGTGTGTTTGTGTGTAGAAGGGGAGAGAAAGTTAGCTGCTTGCAGAAAACACCATCTTTCTGAGAACACAGCGCTCAGTTTACTCTGTGTGTTGGAGAAACACCCTGTGAATCTGAGATCATCCACACACACTGATAAATAATCTCAGTTAGAAATTATGTCATGATATTGACGGTTTACATCTTTCTCAGGGCAGATGTTAATCTGATGTTGTTGTTGACAGATACTTTCGGTGTTCTCACCACGCCTCTTAAACACGGCTCCTTCATATCCTGCAAATACCACAAAGTTCAGTTCTGTGTCATCAGCTCGGCTCAGTTTTTAAAGCACATCGTGCCTCTGATTAAAACAGGTGGTGAGGTTTATGCTTTCTAAAGCTGCAGTAACCAGAGCATTTAAATAAATGACATGTCATTGCTGTCCCCCTCAGATCTGGTCTCTTTTTTCAGAAAAGAAGCCTTTTGTTTCCAACCTTTAAGAGCTGATGTTTAATTTAGCTCAGTTTTTGGTGCAATGAACACTCAATGTTCTGTTTCCATTTTATGAGTTGAGGAATCAGGAGATGATTTAGCAGCAGAATAAGTCAGGCTGTGAAAAAAAGGGGGGCAGCAAAATACACTCATATTTGTTTTCCGTCACATGCTGACATTAAACTGTTTGAAAATGTCCTCATTTTACCCATCATCCTCCAGTAATCACCACCATCGCTCCTGCAGATGATGCTGACTCATTCAGCTGGCAGCAAGCGAAATACTCCAGTGACAGAGTTCAAACTTCAAGAGAATGGTGCCTGTGGATATTAATCAGCAAACTAAAACAGGATGTTGTTTTCTGATTAGTTCAAAGCAGTCGTACTCTGAAGAGCTTCAGCATTTCAATACAGAAAACATGGATGAGTCATTTAATCTCATTAGGAGACACAAGTCGGCTTGTAAATTGGTGCTGTGTAAAAACAGAATGTGATAGTTTGCAAATGATAACAGTCAAAACCAGAAATCAAAAAATGATTAAAAAGTAAAAAAAAAAAATCAAATATTGAAAACTGTTTTTTCATAAGAAAATAGATGTGCCCCTTTAAAATTTAATGCCAGCATTAAAAAAAGTTAAGAACATTACATCTTCCACTTTACTTAGATAATGATCAGCAGGTTAGTAAGAAGACAGAAATACAGGAAGAGGTTCATCACTCTGTGAGAGACTGTGTGAGCAAATAGTTCAACAGGTAGAGAATAATGTTCCTCAGAGTGAAATGAGAAATACCGAGTGGATTTCATCATCAAAAGAACAAAATATCTTTAAAAGATTCAGAGAATCTGGAGAAACCTCTGAACAATAGGGACAAGGAGCAAAACCAGGACAAGGTGGACCAAATCTTCAGGTCCTTGTTCAGAAACAGACATGACTCTGAGGTGGAGATCATTGCATTAATAAAAGCATGAATCTCTTTGTAAATCAACTCTGCATGTATTTATTTAGTCAGGTTTAAACTGTACCATGCTAAGAGGAAACCAGATACAAACCTGATCCAGAATCAGAGGAGGCTTCTCTGAACCTGAACCCATTTAAAGTGGACTGTGGGGAAGTGAAAAACTGTCCTGTGTTCTGGTGAATCCAAATCTGACATTCTTTTTGGAAACCATGGACACTGTGTCCTCGGCTCTGAGGAGGAAAAAAAAGCACCCGGCTTGTTCCCAGCTCAAAATCCAAAACCAGCATCGGTGATGGTCTGGGGATCAGAGTCCATGGCATGGGGGGGGGGGGGGGGGGGGGGGGGGCTTACACATCTGCGAAGACTCCATGAATGCTGAACAATATCTACAGGTTTAAGAGCAATACATGCTGCCATCCACACTGAGCTTTCAGAGACTACAACAGCATGGCTCTGTAGAAGAGTCCAGTTCCTAAATTGTCCTGACTAAAGTCCTGACTCTTTTAAAAAAAAAAAAAACATTGTGCACATATCAGGGATGTCCTGATCTGATAGACTGATTGGTATCTGAGCCCAATATGGATATTTGTGGAGGATTGGATAGCATCAGATTTCCTTACGTGATCAGGACCACGGATCCAGTTTTCACATGTTTTCAGCACTGTCACACTTTACGGCTGCTGTAAATCCAACCACGTTGCAAAACTGTCCGCTGTGTGGGACTACTTCTTTTTGGAAAGCAACGATAGTAAAACACCAGTGGCCGGTGGGTGTCAGACTTTTTGCAAAACCTAAAACACAAATGCAAGAGCAAAAATGTGTATGCAAAAGCCACAACACAACACAACACAACACAACACAAGTTAAAAGATTTATCTTATACAAACAGACACAGTAAAGTTGTAAAAGTAAGTAAAAGATTAACTTAATTCATGATAAATGAAGCTTCATAGGGGTGTCACCTTGTGATATCCTTCATAGTACTTATATTTCTCTATTTACATTAGCATTAGAGCTACATTTATTATAGCTTAAGTTATGAAAGAAAACAATTATTACTTTCACAACTTTTCTGTGTCCGTTAGAAAAACTGTCCTCTATAAACTTCTGTTGCAGCTGTACTTCCATTGTGTTGTGGCTTTTGCATTCCTGTTGTGGTGTTTGCATTCATGCTGTTGCTTTTGCAAATTGTCTGACACCTATCGGTCACCTTATGAAACTACGTCTTGCAACATTTGTAAAGTGAGTGTTCCTTAAAGACATACCAACAAGGCTCACTTTAAAACAACAAACAAGATTCGTTGTTTACAAAGGAATCACCAAAGGACTAGCTAGCTAGCTCAAGAAAAATTGGATCAGAAGTCAAAAAACTGTAATGGGACATCCTAGATCATATTCTAAAATCTGGACTGATAAAACAAATCCTTGAAGCCTTTTTTTTTTTGTCACAGAGGGGAAACAATCATAATGCAACCTTTCACCAAAAGGAAATAATATACACATCTTTTGCTTTGCTGTGAAAACAATTCCTTTAAAACACCTTGAATAAAATGATCCAAATGAAAACAGGTTGGAATAGAAAGTGGAGAGGTGACAGTAACCTGCCGAGCTGCTGAGGGCAGACGGTGTATTCAGCTGTCTACCTTCCCTCTCAGTCCATTATAGAGGCTCACAGTCTGCACACTCTCAGGCTGTTTACATGAGCTGGACCTGGGCTCACTAAGCTGCTTGTGCTGGAGTCTAAACAGGTGAAATCCTTTAAGACGGTCCATCACTGGGTGACAGTTCCCTGTCTGTCACCTCAGCGGCTCAGGCTGCAGCCCAGCAGGGTAAACACACAGGAGTGAATGAGAGATGAGTCATCAGTTTCTCCCTCTGTGTGTATCTGTGTGTGTGTGTGTGTGTGTGTGTGTGTGCCTCAGTCTGCTAAACATCCGCTCCCTGAAGCTCCTCAGCACCACAGGCAGACTCCAGCCATTACCTCCTCGCCCACACGCTGTCACTCACACGAGCTGAAATAACAGGCTGTCACACACACTGTCCCACTGCATACTCACTGCCAGCACCCTGCACCTCACACACACACGTAAACACACACAGAAAGAGACAGTGAGAGTGACAGTGTCTCCTGTGTACACCCTGGATCTGCTCAGTGTGTTGTTTGACAGATCTTAATCAGACCATGTTTGAATGAGTGGCTAAATAACAAAAATAATTCATTTAATAACAGAAAAGTTATTCAAAGTTGTATTGCATGTATAAAATCATTGCATTATACACAGTTTGTTAGGAGCCACTTTACTTTGCAGATTAAGATTTGTAGCTGCTAAAAAAGCACTTAATGAACGAAAACCTCCGCTAAATGTTTTCACTGTGATGTCAGAGCAGACTCAGAGCAAATGTTTTGACCAGCCCAGTTTTTCTAAGTATTTCTTCATTCTTGTCAACAAGTCTGTCTGTGTTTGGACGACTCTGTGGAGGAGAAATTAAATCAGTCTGGGATCAGGAAAGGCTCAGAGCTTCCTGTGCAGCTTGTGGAAGGTAAACCCTGAACACCTCAGTGACTGCTGAAGGCAAGAACACACTGAAGAAGACCCTGACTGAAAATCACCACTCAGGAAAGATATTCTGCCTTACAGGGAAGTCAATTCTAAAAACAGCAGCTTCTGTCTGAAGTGCTGCGGGATGCACAAAAACAATGCTTAAGAAGCAAACAGACAGGAAACAAGTCGTTTACAGAGGACAGGTGATTGAAACGCTGCCAAACAGAAACATTTAAAGTAAAATATCCAAATTCAAATAAAATGCAAATACATCAAATTAAATTTTCATGAAGAGTTCGACAGAAAAATACTGTTATTTAACAGCAAAGTCATTTTTGTCCTGATGATGTTTTATAACCATGAGTGAACATTACAGTGCTGTGCACTACTGCCTGGACTGGCTGTGTAATCTTTTTATGGAGCTTCATTTTAGAATTGGCCAACACAGAATAGACCATCAACACATCTTGTTTTTAACATAGTAGTAAAAACATGCCAAAAATGTTGGATTTTTCTACAGGACCAATAGCAATGTGTAAGGGTACCCACATCTGTTTTACACTTGGGGCATAGCGGAGAAAGGTCTGAACTAAACTTATGACGTTGAGAGGGATAAATTTGCACACGGTGTAAGATTTTAAGATGCATAGCTTTTACCCGGTTACAAACACTTAATGAATTTGCATTCTTCCATGTTGTAAAATGTGAAATAGATAAGATACTGTCTGTCTTTGTTACTACTGAATGTAATCCACTGAACATGTTGCTTGGAATGACAGATTTCACAATAATCGGAAAATATAAAAGACAACTCTATAAGATGCTCACATTTTGTGCCAGGAAATGTATCCTTCTGAATTGGATCTCGGACAAAGCACCAACTAAAACTCTATGGCATCGGACAGTGCTTGAATATATATCCCTGGACTATCTAACCAACTTGTTACATAGCAAAGATGAAGTGTTCCATAGCATTTGGGACCCCTTTATGTCATACATTGGTCTGGACATTTCAGCCTTTTTCTATAGAGGCATAATGTAAACTCTTGATGCTGCCATAGTTTTATTATTTCATTATATTATTATATATATATTATCATTATTTTTTATTTATTTATTTTTCAATATATATATATATATATATATATATATATATATATATATATATATATATATATATATATATATATATATATATATATTGACGGACTGAGCTTTTTACCTCCATCTGACTTGTGCCAGAATGTTCTGTTCTGTTTTGTTGATTTTTTTTCTGTAAACAAAAACAATAAATATACTTGGCAAAAAAAAAACAAAACAAAAACATAGTAGTAAAAACATCGCCGAAGCCACAAAAAGTTTAGTGTCCGTGACCGACAATGAACCATACAAAGTAATGATCCACTCCAAATACAAAGATGACGAAAAAGAGACGAAAAAAATTACAAGAAACGGACAAAGAAGAGAGAGCTGCTGCAACAGGCAGCTACTTGGGCAGCGCCTCATAACAACATAACATAATAACATGAAACACACTAAAGAAAATCACTGGGTACATTGTCCGTGCCATGGAGCACAGACATGCTGTGCTGTGCACGGTCTCATATCCATTGTGTTCCCTCCTCACTCACGGTTACAAAACGCAACAACAAATATTACTTTTCTGTAAAATATGGGAAAATTGGAAATACAGACACAAAGTGATGGAGGACAAAGTGACCGGAGAGGAGCAGTGTGTTCCATTTGAAGGTTTTTGGTTTTATAAATCGGATATAGATTGAAGAACAGTTTATTGTTTAAGCGTAACCATTATTGTAAAGTGAGGAGGGAACAGGGTGCTGCAGCATAGGCTTCATGAGACTAATAAGATTTACCTGCAGATTCCAGTTATAAACATTAGACTGCTGCTGGATATTAACGTTTTTATAAAACAAGCTACATGTCAAGTTACAGTTTATTGTCACTTTACATCAATTTGGCTGTAATTTCAGAAAGCAGAAAAGATAAAACAATATTTTTCCATTAATAAAAAAGAAAGATTCTTAGTATGTCATTATTGGCATAATCCTTAAAAAAATAATAAATCACACAAAAAAAACAACAACAAAAAAAACATCCAGGTTTTTCATTTACAGATAATTTCTTTAAATTCTACAGTTTTGTATCAGAGGGGAAAGGCACTGTCTCATTCCTACAGACTTAGAGCTGAAGTTACAGGCTTTCTTGCCCAGAACAGTTTGTCTCTTGCACAGCTGCTCAGCAGCAGTGTGCGGCTCAGACACGTTCCCTGCCTTTCTGATGTGTTTGAACAATCAAACAAATTAAATGTGTCAATTTTGGGGAAAGGAGCGCAACATTTTTGAACAATATGACAAAATTAATGCTATTAAAAAAGATCTCTGTGTGAGTGAGTCGTGTTTCTAAAATCTGACTCGCCTTTTGAATCCCTGTCATGGGAGGCAGCAGCTGGAAACAGCAGGAAAAAGTGAACTCAAGGAAATAATCTTGGCACATCTGAATAAACTCACTGGCTCCGTGTACAAGATGTTTTATTCAGAAATGCTAAAAATGCAGTGAAAACAATCTGTTTACACCAAAACACTGAGGGACTAAAAATGTAGTAGTAAGCATGCCAGGCCTGTAGTTGGCGCTATAACTGTCTTTTCCAGAAGCAGCTTAAAGTAGATCTCCACTGAAGTAGAGTTGAGACGATCATCTGGGGTACATCCGAATAGTCCTTTTTTGACAAGGAACCTTCCTAACTGAAGAAATGACCCGGAAGCATTTAAGCGTCGGCCATGATAAATGCTGTTCGAATTCTCTAAAAGTTAAGGAAAAGAGGGTCGTTGCTTCCTTTAATATCTCCTTTAGCTTAGGAAACACCGGACCATCCTTTTCAAAAGGAAAGGAGAAGAAAACGCCCCATAATGCCTTGCTGCACGTGACGTGTAAAAACACGGCTACTGCCGAAAGTTTACGGAAACTTACAGTGGAGAAAGGGCGGAAATTATGTGAGAGACTTGCTTTTCTAACATTTACCATCATGTGTCTGCCTGAATGTGTTTATTGTGTTCACGATGTATGAATGTCAAAAAGATTCATAACCCCAAACGTTTGGTTGCAATTCCGAACTGAAACAATGAGTCACTAGTGATAGAAGTAATAACGTTTATTAAAATCAATAAAAGAAAGACAAATGAGGACTTTTACAATACTACAAATATAATTAATTCAAATAATGTTCATAATGAATGATGAAAATGAAACAGGGGGTGTAGTGTTTCTGACAGTCTGCTGTATTATCCACAGTCCTCTTGTGTTATCAGGCTTCAGACTGTCAACATTTATAGATGCTCTCACCAAGCTCACAACTGTGAGCAGGAAACACACACTGCATGACCAAAGACAAAACACCATCACAGGTAAATCCTCTGATCATGGATTGTTAATGTTAACCGTGCAGACACAAAGCGACCCTGTGAGATAAGGCAGAGGACAAATGTGCTTCTTGTAGTTCATTTTCAAAACATTGTAGTTCGTCGTGGCTTACCTACGTCACAAGTAATTGTTGTCACATAAATGTGACATCAAAGTGAAAGTGCAGTCGAATTCCTCTTTGGCCGCAGTTCTCCTTTCCTCTCATCTTTTCCCCTCCTTCCCTTGACCCTGTGACGTTTTTTATTGGGGTTAAGGTAAAGTGGATAGGAAAGGACTTAGGAAGGACTATTCGGATCCACCCCTGGTGTTTTGGTGAATGCTAGGAGAAGAAGTGGAGCAACAGATGCTCATTTTGTTAAAGACAGTCAGCAGATTCAGCAGATTGAGCAGCACAAGCACAACATGGTAGACCACAACGATTGTAACAACGGGACTGTTGTCCTGTTGTACTGTTGTAAGCACTTGAGCAAAGCAGAGCGAGACATCAGCATTTCCACTGAAAACGCCGGCTTACTGTTTACACGGCAACAGCGTCGGCAGCGTTTCAGGTCGGCTAAAACAGCGTCTCAGGGTAAACAAGAGGCAACCAAGATCTTAAAACCGTTGTTGTGAAAAAGACCCCTCAATGACTACCCTCCTGAGGAACAGATGGATGACGACTGGACTCACGACTCATCTAGAGTCAACATGGAAAGCGTCACGTTGCCTTGCACCAGGGAGAGTCAGCTGGTGGAGCGGTCATGTGACTTCCTGTGGGAAAAGAGAAATTTCCAGACATTTTTCTGGACTGGTCAGGTGAATGTGGCTCATATGAAGTCTAAGACATTTCTTAATGAAAATAAGACAAGAACACTTTATAAGATTTAAATTTTTTGCACCCTGGTTGACCTGATTTCATGCTGTACACGTGAACATGTCTTTCCTGCTCAGTCAGAATCTCTCTGTGGATGTGTGCATCTAACTTCATGTAGTTGCTTTTGACCAGTTTATCTCCAGATTCAATGAAAGTCATGAAACTGAACAAGCTGCAGCCCTCAGAGCCTGAGCAGTGGGTGAAGACAGCCCTGGTGACATTTGACTGTTTGTTTGTGCTTCTCTTGGACCGTTGCTTGTGGAAAAGTGTGCGGGTTGCAGCAGGTTTTGTGTTGCTTGTTGTAGGTTTGAACTCTGCTCTTTCCTCCCACAGTTGGTCTCATCTGCTGCTGGTTTGAAGATAACTGAAGACTGCACTCATCAGTCAAGTTATGTCATAGCATCAGTGCATCTTCACAAACTGGATTTTAAGTTTGTTAAATTTTGTGTGGATGTTTTTTTTTCTTGCACTGCACAGAAAAAGAAAGGTTGATGAGGAACTTTAAGTTTGCTGCTCCTCTTACCTCTGACTTTCTGTCTTTTAGCAGAGGGAGTCTGGGAAAAAGTTCACCTCGCTGTAACACACAGAAAGCTCACCCTGTGTGAGCAGCATGAGGCAGCAGCAGCTCGATGTCTGCTGCAGTGAAATGTTCAGCAGATGTTTACAGAATTACTAACTCATCTGGAGGAGATCAGCGATAATAAGAGAGCAGAACCAGAATGCAGGGCGCTGCTCACATTTCTACGTCCCTGCACTGTTTCTGCTTTAAACCTGTACTCTGTTTTTACAGATTCAGGCTCTGAATGTCCTGGTAGGTGTGTGATTAGCTCTTGTTTGTCTGCAGTACCGTGACACAAAGTGGAAACACACCTTGGCTTTGGTTAGCTGGAGCATATAGTCACTCTGTGGTCTTTATAGCCTTTTCTCCGTTCAAATACCAACAAAACAATAACTGAAAATGCTACAGTGTGCTTCCAGACCAGCAGAGGGTGGTATAACTTAAAAGTGGACACCACCAAAGAAAGACCACCTTCTTAAAGGATAAGTTTGGTTAATCCAGCTTTTACATTGTTTATAGAATGAAGTAGAACAAAAGACTCACCCAGAAGGCTTATCAGATCCAAGCAGTGCATCAGGAGATATTTAGATCCAAAATCGTGCAGCAGACGTCTGTATAATGGGATCCATCGGGGCATAGACAGCGCCGCTCCTAAAACTGCATTTATCGAGAGCTGACTCCACTTCCTCCTTTCTTTGAGGCAAACGTAAACAAAGTCTTCGTCAGTTCAGAGGTCAGTACAGCCACACAGTGCTGTCTGGAGTGACACAGACTGCAGCAGAGGACTAACCCGGAGCGGACCATGATGGAATATTGGTGAGAAACATGAGTTTTTGGACGATTAATGCTGGGTCAGAGTCTCCTCTTAAGCTGCGTTTCCACCAAGCAGACCTGTTCAGTTCATCTCAGTATGACATTTTGTGGTGTTTCCACTGAATTATCCTGGGACAGATCCCCAAATAACCAAGAAAAAAGTTCCAGACTGAACCGATCTACTCTGGGAAGGTGGAGCAACACACTGCAGACCGCTGATTGGTCAAAAGAATCGTCACTGATCCCAACAGCGGCTACATTTCTCCTGGCAGCACACACTCTTCTCTGAAACAAGACTTGATTGTTCTTTGTATCAAAGAGCTACATGCCAATCACAGAGAGGACGAAATGCTGCATGTCTTCCATCTGTTCTCTTTGTTTACTGTGTCGCATTTTTCTTCTTCGTTGCATATTTGTGCTACTACGGCGTCACGCTATTGTTTAACAGCTGCAGCTTTCGGCATCTGGCTTACAAGCCGCTTACCACGAGAGGGCATAGTTTGCTGTAGAAATGCAAGCGGGATCAGGCTTAACTGTACCAAACCGTGCCAAACCGCACTGAATTGAACCAGACTGCTTGGTGGAAACGTGGCTTTTGATGGGCATGCCCTCAACACCTCTAGATAAAAGTGTCCAGGAGGCATCATCACCAGATGCCCGCACCACCTCATCTGGCTCCTCTCGATGCAGAGGAGCAGCGGCCCTCCTCCCAGCATCTCCTGGATGTCCGTGATCCTGTCCTTTCAGTCACTACCCACAGCTCGTGGCCATAGGTGAGGGTCAGAGCATAGACTGACCCTTAAATTGAGAGCCTTGCCCTCTAGCTCAACCCCTTCTTCACCACAATGGACTGGTATAGCGTTCGCATCACTGTCAATGCCACCTCGATCCATCTGTCAATCTCTCACTCCTTTTTTCTCTTACCTTTGAACAAGACCCAGGGATACTTAAGCTCCTCCACTTGAGGCAAAGACTCCCCTCCAACCCGTAGTGGTCAGTCCACCTTTTCCAGCCAAGAACCATGGCCTCGGGCTTAAGCCCCGTTTCCACCAAGCGGTTCAGTTTGGTTCATCTCAGGATCGCACAGATTTTATGTAGTTTCCACTAATTAATCATGGGTCAGATCTCCAAACACTGACACGAGCCTTTCCACTTTTTGGCACCCTTCTGCAGGGGTGCAAAACGAAACCGATCCAATCCCAGAAGGTGGAGCTACAACATTGCAGTCAGAATTGTCACTTATCGTTTCTCCTGGTGGCACACAGCCTTCCCTGAAACAAAACTTGATTGTTCTTTGTATCAAAGAGCTACATGCCAATCACTAATAAGACGAACTGCTGGATGCCTTCCATCGTTACTCTTTGTTTACCACGTTGTGTTTTTTTTCTTTGTTGGATTTATGAGCAGGGTACACTAATAAACAGATGTGGCTGTTGGCATTTAACCTACACGCTGCCTACCGGGGGGGTCACAGTTGGCTTGTGGAAACGCGAACAGGATCAGGCTTAACCCAGTCAGCCCGTACCAAACTGTACTGATCTAAACCAGACTGCTTGGTGGAAATGGGGCTTTTGAGGTGCTGGGTTTTATCCTGGCTTCTCCAAAATTGAATCGTCTATTTTTTCAGTTTTTCAGCTGTACGACACCACGCAGGAACTCGGGCGCCCCTTAGAGCCAATAATACCAGATCTCAATGAAACACAAATGAAACTTCGACGTAGCCAGATTTTGTAGACATTATGCTGTTGACATGTATTATGCACGTTTCAAATGAAACAGTAATTCATGTAAGAAACAAAACAGAAAACAAAAATTTAAACCAGAAATACAACAAAAAATGGTTAAGAAACACAACCAGGGTATAGCGCCAGTCTGAATTCTGTTAACCATAAACAGGAAAATAAAAACATATTTTGTTATGGAGCCCCGAATAAAATCTTGAATATGTCCAACTTTCAGTTTAATGAGAGCACCGTAACGCCAAAAAAGTAAAAAAAAAGAACACGAATAACATTTTAACTTTTCTTTTTCTTGTGTTGTTATGTGTATATTTTTGTGCATCTTTGTTGGATGGTTGCTGTATCTTAGCCCCTGGCTGCAACTATGTGTATATTGTTAATTGTACTTCAGTAGTACCAAAAACAGAAAAAAAGGACTCCAAAAACAAAAGAATCTCCAGTACTGTAATAACTTTAATTGCACATTCTTACATAAAAAAAAATAAAATAAATAAATACACGAAGAAGACCAACTTCTGGTTTGCCTTTTCCGCTATGTGTTGATGATATGGCGATGCTCAGTCCCTGCAGATGCTCTTGCTAAAATCAGGGACGTGAATCATCAGGTGGACTTGGATTTAACAGCTGAGTATGAAGAGCAGTTAAAGAAGCAGACAAGCTGTCAGTTAGCTTCCTGTCTTCAGAATCGACTATTTCACAAATAATTCAGAATCCTGAGAACTGACACTGTGGATCTGAGGAAAGAAAAGTGTTTATTCTCAGAAAAAATCTAGTAAATCACAGAATAACAATCAAAGATCCCTGTTATCTTCAGACGGTTGTGTGCTGACTTAAATCTACATCTTTTTTAATCTAACTCTTACAATCTGTCAGTTTTTCCGAGCAGCGATTCTTGAGTGTGTGGTCACCGTCCCTGAAACGTGTGGGGGTTTATCTTCCACATGCTCTTCTATCTGCAAACAGACTGGTTTCATTTCTCCTCCATGACTCATGACGTCATCTGAGCAGGGAGAAACTGGTTGACCAAAAGTGATGAAATTCTTAGAAATATATTTATTGAAACGTTTGATTTGAGTCTGACATCAGAGACGGAGCAGCTGCTCCCTCTTCCTCCCTTTCTTCCTCCCCTCCTCCCCGTCCCTCGTCAGCGCTCGTCCAAACAGACCGGCGGTGAAATTATGAATGAGAGCTGCTCTAAATAACAAATTAATTCATGATCCCAATTAGCGCGCTCAGGCTGCTCCTGTGGCTGAAAAGCAGTGTGTAATTACATCATGCATGAGGCAGAGTAAACAGAGACTTTGGTGCTTGAACGTGCGCCTCTGTGCTCCTCCAACATCTTTGACTCTGCAGAGGAGAGCGCTCGTCGAGCCCTCAGATTATCTCCTGCAGACACTCCCAGGAGCGACCAGGGATTCATGCAGATTAATGGAATCCTAAGTGGCACACGGTGCAATTTATAGACCAACAGGCGAGATATTATGACCCAAATTCTGTCCATTATTAAAAACTGCAACATCCCTCTCTGCCACCGCTAGCCTATTTATGTCACCCAGTTGCCATGGCTACCATGCCATAGATAAAATCTAAAGCACACACAGGTTTCTGAAGTGCAACACCAACTTTCCCCTGCAGAGAGGCCTCACATTCATGAAAGCATCATAGAGGCAGACACGGAGGAGGTTAACGTTTGTTCTCTCAGATAACCTGCATGAATATTTAAAACACTGAAGGAAGGAAACGCTGGAGGTTTAAAGAGAGGGAAGCAGAGCCAAACATGCACTTTGATAGAAACCCTGGCTGAGCGTGAACAGCTTCATTCAGTGCTGATGCTGAGGTGCCTGTGAGTAACGCAGGACTCAGAATCAGAGGAAACCTTACCTAGCATGGGCTCACACATTCAGACCTGGCCATGGAGGACAACGCTGTGTGGTATTGTGAGCAGGCGTCACTAAAACACAACTACAGCAAAGTGGATGAACTGAGCGTTTACTGTCACATTTTCAATGAAGGCTGATGTAGAATGATTGTTTCCTCCCAGCCAATCACAGCTCTTTCTGACGTTAAGGTGGTGTAGTTAAACACGTCTTTACTCTCTATGATCCCTGCTACACCTATTCTACACCAACGCTACTCACACTCTCCTGCTGCTGCTGGTTAAACTCCCCCTCCCGTTGAGTCTGTATGTGTGTATTTCACCACGTGGGGGATTTTCTAAGGCACTTCCTGAAAAAACAAAGCAGGCTGCTTGGCTAACCCAGGGGATAGTATGAGCAAAAGAGCCTAAAACACCAAACCCACTACACAAAAATAAAAATAAAACACTTTTTCTATTCCTCAAATTTTCCACGAGCTGAACTCTAGATTTCAGATTTTTTTCTACGCACACTAAGGCTGTATTCAGACCAGAAAAGTCCTTTGGTCCACTTGTTTGGTCCAGACCAAAAGCGGACTTTATTTTTTTTGTTTGGTGCGGTTCGTATTCAGATTGTACTTTTTGCAAGTGGACTATATTCTGTAAACACATCCACGTGTGTGACGATCAGTGCTCTCATTGGACAGCACTGACAAAGGGCGGCACACAGAATACAGACCCAGAAATGGAGGTAAACATGTGTGTTTGTGCTCTTATTAGAGCTGCTAAATCATTTTCAGTTTCAAGAGCAGCTCCTTCAAAGAGGGCTTAACAACACCGTTTACAATTTTGGAACAACAAAGACGAATGTGCGCAGCAAGGAGACGCTATGCTCTGCCTGTCCTGACCCACAACATGCTAGCAACAGCATGGCTAAACAGAAGACAGAGGATCAGGTATGAACCAAAGACGGTTAGGTTACAGTGGCTTTATAGGCCCAAAAGGCGCATGTATCCTGTAGTTAGTTCAGATGGACCTTGGTTTGTATTCAGACCTGCACCAGAGAACCACAAACCGCACCAGAGTTCCTCTGGAAGCGGACCGAGACCACCTCAAAAAGTGGGTCTCGGTCCGGTTGTTTGGTCCGCACCAGGGTTCTTTGTGTCTATTCACACCTGCATGAAAAGTCCGCACCAGTGTGGGAAACGAACCCTGGTCCGTTTGAAGTGGACCAAACAGTCCAGGTCTGAATACGCCCTAAAGGACTATTTCTCTCAAACATTGCTCACTAATGTGTCTATGTGTATGCCTTCATGTAGCTGAGTATCTGGAAAACTGCATATATTTTTTTAATACATTTACATATACGCCTGTCATCCACGCAAAACTGCAGTCTCATGTCACTTTGAACATTTTTTTCTGAAAACTCTGGCCAAAGTTAAGATTTTGGAAATTCTAGTTTTGTGGTTTTGTGTGGACAGAAACAGTTTTTGGCTCTTAAACCTCAGAGCTGAATAATTAGGGTTCATTCTGATTGGCTGGAACAGGTTTTTTTATATGGGTTTGGAATGCTTCAAGGCACACCTATTTGCTGATTTTCCCAGTGTGTGTGGTAAGAAGTATTTTTAAAAACCAATGACTATGTGTGTACAAGGCCTAAATCTGTGTCAGTGTGCACTTCCCTTTTACTGAGGCCATGTCCACATGTAGCTGGGTATTTTCAAAAATGAGTATCCCCCCTTGTTCATTTAAAAAAATACTTCCATCCACACGCAGTGGGTAAATCAGCCGGTGAGTGCGGCTCCAAGTAGGCCAAACCCATAATGGGCAGTGTTTTTTCCAGATGTAAAACCCATGCCAGCCAATCAGAATGAGCCCCTGTCATTCAGCTGTGACGTTGGAGAACCGAAAACTCTATTTACCGGTGTCCACACGAAACCATGAAACTGGAGTTTTCCAAAATGTTCACTTTGGCTGGAGTTTGCAGAAAACATAGTTTCTGGAGACGTAACACTGCGGTTTCGTGTGGACGACAGGCGTAAACGTATAAAAATATATGCGGTTTCCCAAATACCCGGCTACTGTACATGTGGACATGGCCCGAGATAATCCATCCATCTCACAGGTGTGGCTTATCAAGATGCTGATTGGACAGCATAATGATTGCACAGGTGTGCCTGAGGCTGGACACAGGGGCTGTTTCCCAAAGCCCAGGTACCTTGCCTTGCCTTGGAAGGCAGTGCCTCCGAAGCCACTTCCTTCCAATCCAAGGCAAGTGTTCTGCCTCTGCTCAAAAGAAGATGCTAATGGAACAGCCTACAAAGGCATATTTTTTACCATCAGATTCCTGTCACAAATGTTTGTGTAATTGGAGTTACATTGTCTCACATAACATGTGTTGCACTGTGGACAGTGCTTGGAAAATTTATACAAACGTGGGAGTAGACTGTATGCTTAAGCGGCTACAAATATTGTCATGGCTTGCCACTTTTGTACGCTTCATGCGGTTTTATTGTCACATCGTTGACACTCTGCAGGTGCAGCTTCTCAGTAATTATAGTTACGTGAGTGACACACAAAAGAGTTCGGTGTTGGACATGGTATAAGTTGTTATTTTCAGAGGTGTATTTTGTTACTTACGTTTGATTTGGAATTTACTGAGCGCCTCCACTGGAGTGTCTCTCTCTGGTGCGTCTTTTCCTTCCATTCTTTTCCTTTTTTTGTAGATTCGCGCATTGCGTGTTGGGTAGCCATGGCAAGGCAGCGAAGGATACACCCGTGTATCCTTGGTCATTTAGCCACATGCTAACCAAACGGAGGACATATGCCTCCAGAGGACATGAACATTGGAACAGCACTTGGGCAGCGACTGATGATGTGGATGCCTGCCCACGCCCACATCAGACCAAGGCAAGGCAAGGTACCTGGGCTTTGGGAAACAGCCAATAAAAGGACATGCCAAGGGAACAGTCACACAGGCCATTGGAACCATGCTGTACTCAAACATGTTTGTGACATGACAGTGCTGACGCAGTGATCATACGTCATGGATCATACCTGATGATGGCATGAAGTGAAACGTGCCAAAGCCCACCTCTTCAAAGCACGCCAAAGCAGCACAGCACAGCACAGTTGTGTTTACACTTAACAAACAAACTGGATTTTTTGGGGGTCTGAAAACCAGTCAGTATCTGGAGTGACCACCATTTGCCTCAGGCAATGGGACACATCTGTTAGGCATAGTGTTGATCAGGTTGTCTCTTGTGGCTGTACCTGGATATCAGCAGGAACTGACCCAGAGAATCCCAAACATACTCAGTAAGTGTGTGCTGGCCATGCAAGAACTGGGATGTTTTTAACTTTCAAGGATTGTGTACAGATCATAGTGGCATTAGGTTGTTTGCTATCACTCTGCAATATGAGCTGATGGTCGTGGATGAATGGCACCACATCAGGCCTCAGGATCTCATCACATTCAAAATGCCATCAGTAAAATCCACCAGTTCTTTGTCCATCCCCACCATGGGCCACCTCATTCACAACAGTGACATCAGCAAACTACTCACCCACACAACACCACACCACAGGTTGTCTCCTGTCTGCCCTGTATGATGAAAACCAGGATCCATCAGTAAACAGAACGCCTCTCCAAAATGCCAGGCGCCATCCAAGGGCCACATCCAGTCAGTAAAAATGAAGCCTATGCGGTAGTGCTAAATGTTGCTGTTCATTGAGAATTCGCTTGAGGCTGGCTGAAGAAAGATCTGAAGTCACTTAAACATCCAGCCATATATACAGACTTTTACGGCATCAAAAACATATTTACAGCCTTGTTCAAAAAACGTCCATGTTTTATGCATCCTATGGCGCCACTGATTGTTGCAGTTGGCTGGTCCCAGACCATCATGGATATAAAGGTGCTGGATGTGGAGGTCCTAGGCTGGTGCAGTTACAAAAGGTTTGCAGTTTTAAGGCAGGTTCGATGAACTGCCAAACTCTGTGAAAGGCCTCTCAAAACTTGTGGCATGTGCGGCATTGTACTGGGTGATAAAACTGCACATTTTAGAGTTTTATTTTGGACGAAAACTTAGCATGAAATACTGAACTATTCAGTCAAGTTTGGGATTTTTATTGCTGGAGGCGAGTATTTGGGGAAGTTGGCGCTGGAGAAAATCTGTGTCTGTTCATCCTGCTCAAAGCTCCAGTTTGGTTTTTAAACTGCTTGAAATCTAAGATACCTGGGGTTAACATTCAGACACTCATTCAAGTAAAGGAAAAATGTTTTTCCAAGCAAATGAACAAAACTGAAGCTGTCCTGCCGTGTCAGAAGTGACCATATGTAGACATTAGGGTGAAGATAGATAGATAGATAGATAGATAGATAGATAGATAGATAGATAGATAGATAGATAGATAGATAGATAGATTGGAAGGATTGTCGAGGTATTAAAAAGGCACAGCAGACTCTTCAGGGTGTCTTTAAGTACAACCAAACAGAACATCTTTGTTATCTCTGTGGTAGAAACTTCCCAACCTGGGAATACCTCCTTAAATCCTTCTGCACTTTGTGGCTTCCTCTCGTCTGAGTTTCAGAAGAAATTAGACGAAAGAGACAAAATCTGCGCAGATAGCGAAAGATGTTCCTCCAGTGTTGGATTTTGCTCAGGTTGGTTATTTTTGGTTGAGGCTGAAAAATCTTTTGGTTAAATTTTAAATTACAGTTTTCATTTCAACATCTGAAAACCTGTTGTTGAATCACTATGGTAAAGATGATGATTTATCTATGTTACATAACCCTACAATGCATTCACATTGCTTCAATGGTGTTCATAGGGTGTGAGTGTGGGGGGTGGGGTGGGGAGTGGGTGCTTAGTAATTTCATTTATTTCAAATCAAACTCAAAATTTAGACTAAACTAACCTAAAATTTCCAAACTGTTCAATGAAATATTCGCTGTAACCAAACCAGATGTTGCACAGGCAGCACAAGCTGTCTGTGCTTCACATAGCATGGACAGGCTGCCTGTGCTAATATCATAGATAAATCAAAGTTGAGTGATTGTCAGAACTGAAAATCATCGTTATTTCCCTGTTTTTCTATGTTTTTCCATTTGGCCACTTTGAACCTTTTTCAATATATGACTCTGATGTTGATTCCAATCTTCAGCCTTACAGTATCACAATGCTGATTCAATCACTTTTAGCTGTCTGGGTAATGAAGAAATTGTTTAATTAGGAAATCAATCAGCTTTTATGACCATTTTCTACGCCTTTTCATAGACTTCTTTACAATAATTTTCACTGGTAGTCGCCCCCTGATGGATGGAAAAGAGAATCCAGGTCAAAGACGTTTCCAGGATGTGTTCCTTTGTTGAACCTGGAAGCTGTGCTCACCTCTGTGGTTACCTGTCCTGGAAAAAACAAAGCCCACATAAAATTAAACCAGGACAACAGGAGCTGCTCTTTGTTTATAGCACACACATACACACACATACACACACACACACATGCACACACACATGCACTCGCACACACCGTCCCTCTGAGAACAAAGAAAGGAGGACAAAGCTGGCAGCAGAGCGCTGTCTTCCTCCTTCCCACCAGTTCAGTGAGGACAGGCAGCGGCTCGCACACAATACCTGAAGGCTGCAGGAGGAAGATGACATCATTTCTCCACAATGAAGTGACTCATTCTTCCCTATTTAGTATCAACTTCACACACACATACACATACACACACACACACTCTCTCTCTCACACACAGCAACAAAACAGAAGCCTTTGTCAGCAGAAAGATATTTCACTGCAGGTCTCATTCAGGGTCTTCACTCTCAGGACTGCACTGATGTAACTCAGCCTTTTTTCCTCTTTAGATAAATGAATAAATAATCGCTCGTCTGCTCGTCTGTTGCTCCACCTCTGCATCAGGTCAGTGCGGCCTCAGTTTGACATCAGCAGGATTCTCTTTGATCCTGGACCGTGCTGCTCGGAGGATGTGAGCAGCCTCTTTGTCTGAGAAAAACAGCTCCACATGCACCACATGCACAGCAAACCCTGGATCTGTAGCTCCACCTGCTGGATCCACCAGGCAATGGCAGGCAGCTGTACACTGATGTAATATGTTTTTTGACCCTTTTAAAGGAGCTGTGGGGTGTAGTTTGAAAGTGATCTTGAAAAAGTCTCCCTTCTAGTTGTATAGGGGAGAATGGGGTAATGTGAGACAGTGGGTTATGTGAGACACCTCCTGTATCCTGGCAATGGATCATATTTGTGGTCATCTGACCATTATGTTTTCAAGCCCCTTCCATTTCCCCTTGGCCATGAAGGAGTAGAAGTGTAAAAGTAAATTTTATTGCTGTCAAATTAATCAACTGTCTTTACAGTCTGGTGTATTTCCTGAAAAGATGAAGATTGCAAAAATGATCCCTATCAACAAGGCTGGTGATAAACAGGAATTCACAAATTATAGGCCTATTTCTATATTGTCACAGTTTTCTAAGATACTGGAGAAGTTATTCCATAAAAGACTATATGATTACATAGAGAAACATAATTTACTCTGTGAAGAACAATATGGCTTTCGACCCAATAGGACCACTACTTTAGCTATAGTAGATTTAGTTGAAAAAATATCTAATGCAACTGACAATAAACAATACTCTGTTGGAGTGTTTTTAGATTTAACTAAAGCTTTTGATACTGTTAATCATGAATTATTACTTGCAAAACTGTACAGATATGGAATTAGAGGTGTGGCCTTATCTTGGATGGGGAGTTACTTGAAAAACCAATCTCAGTATTTCCCCATTAAGGCACAGATTCACAAATGCTGACAGTGACCTGCGGTCTCCCACAGGGGTCAGTGTTGAGCCCTTTGCTATTTATTATGTATATTAATGATTTATGCTTAGTTTCAAAAGTAGTACATTTCATTCTATTTGCTGATGACACTAACATACTCTGTAGTGGGCCAAATTTAAATACACTGATAGAAACAGTTGGGAAAGAACTAAGTATGGTAAAGAAATGGTTTGATTCAAATAAATTAACTTTAAATTTACATAAAACAAAATTTCAAATTTTTGGACATCGTACAACTGTTGTGGACAAAAAATTAGTAATAAATGACACTGAGATAGAACAAGTGAAAGAAATCAAATTTCTTGGAATAATTATACAAAATAAACTTAGTTGGAAACCTCACATAAACCAAATTAAAGCAAAGTTATGCAAATCACTAGGAATAATTTCTAAAGTCAAAGAGTTCCTGAATGAAAAAAACTTATATGTTTTGTATTGTTCCCTCGTTCTCCCTTATATGACCTATGGCGTAGAGGTGTGGGGGAATACGTATAAAACTAACCTTGATCCGATTTGTGTGATTCAAAAAAGAGCAATTAGAATTGTAAATAAAGTGACCTACAGGGAACACACAAACAAACTTTTTATCAAATTGAAAGCTTTAAAATTTAGGGACTTGGTTGTCTTTAAAACAGCCCAGTTTATGTATAACATAAAGAACAAGTTACCTGTTCACATTCAGGGATTCTTTCAAAAGAGAGATATGGTTTTTAATTTCCGAGGGGGTGAAATATTCAAAAAACAGATTGTAAGAACAAACATAAAGCAGCACTGTATTTCTGTTGCTGGGGTTAATATTTGGAACAAGTTGGACCCAGAGCAAAAAGACTGTTTATCATTATTTCAATTCAAAAAGAAAACCAAGCAAAACATTTTAAATTCTTATGTTGAGAATGACCGATGACTGTTAAAAAAAAAAAAAAAAAAAAAAAAAAATGCTGAAAAGTCTTTGCATCCAGCATATTTTGTTTTGTCTCCTGTTTTAAAGCATTGTGATGCATATCGGTTTAAAATGAATTGTTAGTTTCTCTTAAATTTGTGATGTATGGACTGGTAGCCATCCATATGTTTTAAAAACTGTGTAATTTGTGTTGGGGGCGGGTAAAATAAGCTTCAGCTTCAGCCTGCTCCTTTTCAGACTACCATGTTGTTTTGTTGCTATTTCTTGCTCAGTAAATAAGTTTGTCTGAATAAACTTAAACTTAAACCTTAAAAACAAAACAAAAAAAAAAAAAAAACTGTAGTGCCAAAACAAATTGATTCAGGTAGAAAAACTTACATATGTTAATGAACTATCAACATATACAACCATGTGGTGATGCTAGCTGAATATTAGTCTGACTTGCTAAGAGAGGTTGTTTTTCAAAAATTGTGGCAGTGGGGTAAAGTGAAACAAATGGTGTGGGGTAAAGTGAGACAGTGATCACATAATTCTTTGGGTTAACTAAGGCCAACTGATGTTGCCACAAACCTAAATCTTATAGTAATGAATTGTATACTGTAGGTAGAGATTGGTTTGGCAGCTTCTTAGCACATCTCCACCTCTCTGTTCAAACTCCAGAGGCAACATCCCTGGAAAGGGCTACAGCCTTCAATAAAACAGCTTGGAGTTCTTTGGGCAATTGTAAACTGGTGATTGAGAACATGGTCCACAAGTGTGATGCATCTTTACTGTCCTTTACAGGTAACTTGTTGCCACTGACTGTGCAAAGCAAGGTTATAATAGTTTTGGATTTGTCATTATATTTTAGTTTTAGTTAGTTTTGACATTTTTTTTCCATTACAGTTTAGTTTTAATTAGTTTTAGAGCAGGCATTCTAGTTTTTATTTAGTTTTGATTTTTGCAACAAGGCTTGGATGGATTTAGTTTAGTTTTAGTTTTTCCTTATTAACCAGGTGCAGGATTCAAAAAGGTCAGAGTAAGTATTTTGTCATACTGTTTATTATCAAGGCCATCATAGTGCTCACTGCTCAGTCAATGCTGATACTGAACTGTTGGCTGCTGCCTTAAACACATGAAAATAATATAAACTTAGTATAAAAAATATAAGCTTAAAATGAATAAAATAATGTTGACAAAAATTACATAAAAATAATATTAACATAAATTATAAAAAAACAATATAATATAAGCTCCAATAAATAAAAACCTGGACTCTGTAGCAGTTTAACTATTACAGATGCTCTGATTCATTGCTCCACTACGTTTGGTCGCAGCACAGTGCACAGCCAGTCAGTGCAGTAAACAAGCATGTCCCTATACGCCGCTATGATGGTGCTGTGCAGCACTGACAACTGCCGAAAACTGTCTAAAATTGGTTGGGAAAATGTGTCGGATTAATTTAAATCCTAAAGGCTATTAATATTGTCAAAAACTATAACTAAGGGAATTTTGTCCATCATTTTAGTTAGTTTCAGTTAGTTTTGTGAACACAAGATACAGTTTTAGTTTACTTATTGTTTTTGATTTCTTTTCTACTTTTTATTAGTTTGAGTTAACTGCAATGTATTTTAAATTTCAGTTTTCATTTTTAGTTTCGTTTTAGTTAACTGTTACAACCTTGGTGCAAAGGAAAGTACACATATATACTTACCACTTGATGGTTCGTGAGATGAACCTTTGAGCTATTTCAAAAAACTGGTTGATCATTGGTTGATCTGATGCTTCACACATTTCCATTTGTTAGAGAAAGTCACGATTGACCAGGGAGAAATTTTCCAACTCAGACAGATTTAAAAAAAAAAAACAGTTTAATAGAGTTGTGTGGAAAGATGTTTGACATATTATGATAACTTGTTCAACCTTTTTACATGTAAAGACTTATGAACTAATGGCTAAATGTTTTGTAGGCTGAGACTATTCAACAGAGACCATGATAATCCATTTTGATCACATGACAAAAGCAGTTGATAACGTAGAATATAGCTAAAATTTGTACATATTCATTTCCATGGATGTCCCAAACCATCTGCAACTTGTTCAAAGAAATGAGAAACTGCTTTTTGATGTGCACAAGTGACACAATGATGTGAAGATTTAACTAGTTTTGAGAATTTCAATTCTGATCTGAGTAATGAATCAAAGCAACTGAGAAAAACTGTAAAACATTTTGAATTATATTACGCTGTATTTGATTTTGTTCAGAGTTACTTTTAAGTATGTACTTTAATGACTGAACCCCATGATTCGGTTACTAGTCTGATTACTATTTTTTGCAACAATCGTATTTTCACTGCCCTTCGTCCTGAACATGTTCTGATGATTTCCATTGCTAGGAAACAGCCTAAATCAATGGGACATGTGTAATTTTGCTGATACATAGTTTCAGCTCCCTTACAGAGGCGCAAATGTAAAAACTGTCTCACATTACCCCGTTCTCCCTACCTGATCATAATCCACATTTTAAAATGAGATTATCAGCACAAATATTGATTTTCCTAAATGCTACTACTTCACTTCCTGATTAGTTTGAACAGGACTGGATTGATTTACAGCACGTATAAGTCTCTATGACAACACCACGCCGGCTGATGAAGTTTAATAGAGAGAAAAAAGATCTGTGTTTTTCTTTGCTGAAAAATGATTTCTGTGATTAATTTTGTAGTGATGGTGGACACTGGAGCCTAACTGTCAGACAGAAAAAGGACAGAAGAGCAGAATCTGTGTTTTTCTTTGCTGAAAAATGATTTCTGTGATTAATTTTGTAGTGATGGTGAACACTGGAGCTTTAATGCCAGACAGAAAAAGGACAGAAGAGCAGAAGAAAGATGAACAGGGGAGAGATAGAGCACAAGCTAAAGGCTAACACAGGAGCTTAACTGTTTGTGATAATGTTCATTCCAACCAACATTGAGTTATTCTACAGTGGTCTGTTCAAACTTGAGAGTCTATCAATAAAATGAAGAGTGAGATTACATTAGCTCTGATTGATAAGGTTGGATACCCTTTCAAAAATTGAAATATTATCAAGTGTTTTTGTCTTATTTTCAGTAGGAAATGTCCTTTTAGGCTGAATATAAGCTATAATCACCTGACCAGCGCAAAAAAAAGTCTTCTTTTACATTATTCAAAGATGAAAATGCTTGTGACAAGTAAACAAAAAATCTGCCAAAGGAACAAGAAAAAGTAACCTGTATAAAGACATTATTCAAGTTTCAAGCACATTTTCCGTAACCCATTGGCAGATTCTGTTTGTTTGTTACAAGAAACTTAGACAAAATTTTTGACTTGAATAACTTGAAACAAGACATTTTTCTGTTCTGACCAGTTGGATGTGGCTCATATAGTGTAAACTAAGACAATTTTTACTTAATAAGATTTCAGTTTTTTGGATTTTTTAATATTGCATGGTGTTAAGATGTCTCAGAACAATGGGCTTTGATTAGCGCTAAATATTGACAGCTACTAAACTGCAGTACAAAGTTTGCTTGTTGTCACTTTTCAGACTGTAGTGCTTTGTAACTGTTGAGAAATACCTGTCTTCAGTGTTGAGTGTGAACGAGTAGAAATGATTGCCTTCTCTGAGTGCGCTTATATTTTAAAGACTGTTGAACTGAACCACTCAGTTTGTAACTCATGAACGGGACCGTGAGCGTAGTTCACTCCTGGGGCGGTGAACGGCAGGTGCAGAGAGATGCCGAGCACCGTGATTTATAGCAACAGAACTTAGATCTACTACTACAGCACTCTGTGCATTCAGCAGTTCATCCTGCAGACAGGTCATACAGCATGGTTATGATTTTTGAACTGACTGTCTGTGCTCCCTGCAGTAACAGCATACTGAGATTCATTTCTTTGAGGAACTGGCTTGAAGGATGGGGGTTAAAGCATAGATGGCTCTACTGAAAAAGAAGAAAAAAAAATTGAATGTGAACTAGTTCATTTTTTAAGACCATGAGCTAAGTTCAAATTTTTCAAAAATGAACCATATACATGAACCAGTTCATTTAAATTGATGTGAACTGAACTTTGAGCTGGCTCACTTTCTGTGTGAGCTGGAACAACACTGGTTGTCTTAAGCAAAGAAAATCGGTTTGAAAAATAAGATCTGATCTCTATTTATTTCCAAAACAAACACACTCCTTGTTAAGTGTCACGTCATCGCCACAGTGTGATTCCAGCCAAAGGTTCTGCTGCAAACCACTTCAAACAAATAGTCCTCACAGCCTCTTTAAGCAGAAATGATCTTTGACTTTCCAAAATGCATTAAGTGCAATAACAGCCTGTAGGCTTTGGTACAGAAGATAAAGTCTCACTGACTGAGATTATGGAGTCATTATAACCAGAAGATAGTGAACCACCCCCTCCTCATGTGAGCTTTATTCTTCTCTCTCATCTGAATCCTTAGGGTCTTTAAGAAACTTGGAACACAGATTTACTTTCTGACCTGAGACTGCAGCAGCCAGTTTGGCCCTGACCTGGTTCACTGGTCCTGCAGGGGCTTCTTCCTCACTGAGCTGACACTCTGCTGGGACTGTACTCTGGAGGAGTCCTCCAATCCTTTACAGCTAGGGGGTCAGAGTGGGTCCAGTGGATGTGGACTGCAGAGGCTCCATTGTCTGTGAGAGATGTGAGTCCTGGGGGTAGGGGGGGGGGGGGGGGGGGGGGGGGTCAGGGTTAGAGGGGAGATCCAGAGGAATCCAACTACAGAACTGATTTGACTTAACAGAGACCTAAAAGGGACCTGACAGAGACCTAAAGGACACCTAACAGACACCTGACAAAGACCTGACTGAGACCTAAAGGAGACCCCGAAGAGACCTAACAGAGACCTCAAGGAGACCTGACAGAGACCTTAGGGAGACCTCAAGGAGACCTGACAGTGACCTTAAGGAGACCTGACAGAGACCTGACAAAGATCTTAAGGAGACCTGACAGAGACCTAAAGGGGACCTGACAGACACCTGACAAAGACCTGACAGAGACCCCGAGGAGACCTGACAGAGACCTTAGGGACACCTGACAAAGACCTGACAGAGACCCTAGGGAGACCTGACAGACACCTGATAGACACCTGACATAGACCTGACTGAGACCTAAAGGAGACCTGACAGACACCTGACAAAGACCTGACAGAGACCTAGAGGAGACCTGACAGATACCTTAGGGAGACCTGACAGACACCTGACAAAGACCTGACAGAGACCTAAAGGAGACCTGACAAAGACCTCAAGGAGACCTGACAGTGACCTAACAGAGACGTGTTATTAGACCCTGCTATTTTTCAAAGGCCTCAAGTCTCTTTTCAGTCTTTCTAAGGTCTCTGTCAGGACCCTGTCAGGTCTCTGTCCCATGATGTTCTACTATGGTTTGCTGGAGTCTTTAGGCCTCTATGTCTAATATTTAACGAGTGGGTCTATCTGCATTTACTCTGACACAGTGATGTCTTGAGCGATGCTTACATGTCAGGTGAGATCTCAGAGGTATTATATTCAAATTCCACCAGAGATATTTCCTGTTTATTCTGAGCCTCAGGTCAGGGAGCTCAGGGAAGACCAGGTTGACTTCTGAATCTCTGTTTGAGTCAGAGCCACATGGTGCCATCATATCACTCTGGTTTAAGCCTCTTTAAGGTGGCCCCTGTTGGTTTAAGGATTGGCTATAAGAGCCCATTGACTACCTGTTAGACCCTTCATGACCCCAATCCAGATTATATTTCAGACCTTTTAATCCCTTATGAACCTTTGCCTAGTTTGAGATCTCAGAGCTGTGGTCTTAACTGGTTTTGAGAACCGAGGTCAAGTTATTAAACCTTAAGAGCAAGTGGATAGAAAAACAATAATTACCCATTTTACTTTTTCAACAAGGTTTTATATTCCCTCTTTTTTTTTTAACCTACTGCTTCTAAATCTAACCTGCTCTTTTATTTGATTTTAAAATCAGGACTTGATTCTAAGATGTTTTCATGTTTTTAATGCCCAAGTTAAAGGTGCCTGAGATTTAAAACGGATGATACACACAACAGAGAGCAAGACTCTTTTCACCATTCAGTTTATTACATAATGCCTTACTCACTGTCATATTCTGTATGTGGGCTCCCATTCACTGAAACAGCACTAAACCAACTGTGTGTGTTTGGGTGTGGTAAATGGACTCTTACAGCTGAAATACACCGGATGTGTCTGGTGCGGCTCCGTTATGGCACAGGATCAGACGGGTTTCCATTCAAGTCAATCTGTTGACTTGCACTGTGTTTGCTTCATTGAGGTCCAGCTGTGTGCCTGGTCCGGCAAGTTGCAGCTAATACGCAATGCATGTGAAGAATCAATTCAGTGTAGGGAATATTGAGCAGGACAGGAAGTTGTGACCAGAAACTACCTAAAAACATCCAGTGACTTTCAAAATAAACTGTGTCAAAATCAGTTTGTGTTTATCTTGACGACAACAACAAATGGACATAATGAGCGAAGCCAGACCAGGAGTCAACAGGTTTGAGGTTTTACAGCCCAACATGACTGATCAGGCTTATCAATGGAGTAGGAAGCGTGGGAACTTCTCAATCTGTGACTCCAGCTGTTGGACAGCTGTGCAGCTTGCTGGACCGTACATGCAGCTGGTGTGAGTTGACAAACGCAGCCAACACGCAACACAACGGAGCTGAACCACAGATGCCTCTGGTGTATTTGAGGTGAACAGAAACTCATGAGGAGAACTGGTGAAGAATCACTCCCGTACAGTAACAGATTTAAAGTCAGACTCGTCTCTCTCTTTTAAAAACAGAGTTTCTAAAATGAAAATAAAATCTGAAACATGAGCAGACAGAACCAAAGTGATTGTGCAAAAATACTCCAGGGTTATGAGAGAGAAACAAAACGAGAACATCCAATCCTTCTTTCAGGGTACATTTTGAATGCAGAGCTGGTGGGAAACATTTTCAGCATACATCCTTCCCACTCCCCTCAGGAAAGACTCATTCAACGCTCATTACATTAAAAATAGCTTCTTTTTTGTTTGTTTTCTGCTTTTACCCCAACTAAACATCACATAAAACAAGCACTTAAAATGCAGGCAACTCCTAAGGCAACATGTGAACTAAAAACAAACTAGATACTGAAGAGGGAGCTACAGGCTCCTGTGTGTTGTGGGTAGACCCACACCAGATTAAATATGTCCTAATGCAGAAATGACACCAGAGCTATCGTACAGAGAACTACTGAATAGAAAAGACAAAAAAACATCGACACACAAAAACAATACTGGAGTCAAAAGAAAGGGAATCCACAGCCCCCAGCAAACGCCCCCCAAGAAAGAGTTTTTACAGAGCACAAGAGGCAAATTATTAAAGGGGTACTCCATCATTTTTAAACCTGGGTGCTTTTTCTACACATTTTGGGGGGCCAAATAAATAAAAGGTACAAAAAAGTGAGAGGGGGCTAACCAGCAGGTGTGAAACAGACCATAGAGACTGCAGTAGGAACATCTCAAGTAAATGAAAAGAATGACTAAATCTATTAAATCTTAGTCGCCTAAGTTCTTGTTTTTTCCCTGACAGGCTCAGATTGTGGTTCAAATGGAGCTTTTCAACTGCAGAGGCTCTCTCCAGGAACTAGGGTCTGAAGTTACCCCTGATAACAGCTGATTCTGTTGTTGTCTTACTGCCCTCTACTGGTCTGGTGATGTGCTGCAGTCATTTATATTTTTCTCCATGAGTCACTGGCCTGGGTGTTACATCATCTACCTGGGCTGAAACAGACCTGCAATGATACCCAGGGACCATGTAGTTCCTGGGAATATTTTACTAATAGCTAATAGTTCCTGGAACTTCAGATCAAATTGTACCAAGAGTGACATCAGTACAGAGTGGATCCGTACAAAGAGAGAAACAGCTGTCACATTGTGTTACAGTAACAGTCATTTTTCTGTGTTATATATTGGAGTTGCTGGTCTGCTGGAGCAGGGAGGACTCTGTCTATTTAAAGTTTGGATCAAAAGCTGGATTTTTGGTTGAAACCTGATTAAAAGCCAGTCTCTATTTGAAACCTGTCCCAAACTGAGGCAGGATGAATTTATAAATTAAAAAAACCAAAAAAACCAAAAACAAAACGTAAGAGCCACCAGCTGAAGTTTTACAGCCTGGTTACAGTATTGGATATGAAAACAGCTCACAGCTGAGTTACAGCTGAAGACAAACCAACATCCAACATTAGAATTTAGGGCCAATCCCAAGTGTCACTCTTTTCCCTTCCCCTTTGTCTTACCCCTTCATCTACCTTTGGCCCTCTGTTTTAAGGGCCAAGGGGAAGGGGTGAAAACACATCTCTTAGAAATGAGACACCACTTGAATATCGCTACCTCATCACACCTAGATGCTGGCTGGCTGTGTCGTAGGTAGAACAACTGTTTATTGACTTGAGATGAGAAACTGATGTCATATTAAGGTGACAAGCTCACTGCAAACAAACTTCACTATGATGTACAGTATTACACCAGTGATTGGACAGCTAAGCTATAAAAAGGGACTGTTAAGCAAACCCTACAGCATTCAGAAGTTATATGTATATGTAGCTTCTGAATACTGTAACGTTAGCTTGTGTAGCTGATGCAGCTCCTGAATGCAGCTTAGCTGTCCAATCATTCATGAAATACAGTTCATTGTAGGGAAGTCTGTTTACTGTGAATGTGTCACCCTGGTGCGACATCAGTGTAGATACCATTAGCTGCAGTTGCCGCTAAAGCAGCGATAGCTAAATCGATATAATGAGAGGTTAAAAATACAACCAACAAGTCAAAACATGGATAATATAACATGGAGTAGCAAACGATTGGATATCTATAAAAAAATATTGATCTCATCAGAAATTTGTCATACCCCTTGGTTTCAAGTGAGGTGCTGGTTTGTCTTTGTTTTAAGGGCTGAGTAAGCCTTCCCTTGATCTTATGGAGAATTGGGACACCACTTCACTAGACGTACACAGGCAAAACCAAGGGCTAGGAGTAGAATTGGAATTGGCCCTTTAGGTTTGGGGGATCAATTTTTCAGGCATATTGGATGAACATCAGAAAAACTATCTCTTAACTTGTAAAAAAAAGAAAGTTCAAGGTTTAATGTGGCCTGACTGGTTTGTTTTTCAGTGTTTATAGGTTTCACAGGTGCTGATGGGAGACCTCTGAATTTGCACTGACTTCACAGGTTAAATAATTACTCTTATTAGTGGAGTCTGATGATGTTAAAACTGTTTCACATTAAAAATACATCCTTCCTTTTAAAAACAAAATTAAAAATACTCCACAGGGATCATATCTGTTGTTGGACACACAGATTATCAACCCAAGCCAATCAAGGACGTCTATAAAAACTTTTAGTACATGTTTTGCTTTTCAGGGCTACACTGCAGCCTGTTTCATGGCTCCGTTTTTTTTTTTGTACCAATTAGTCATTCAGACACAAAACGTGCAAAAAGCAGAGGTGCAGCAGGTTTAAAACTCCAGGAGTTCCCGTTTAACTCTGCATCTCTGTGACTCACACCCAGAGTTTTCCGTCCCTGCCTGAAGTGGATTCAACAACTGAAGGAAACTCGCCTCATGCTCAAGACTGGAACAGAACAAAGTTAGAGATAAATACGCAGATTTTAAGGGGTGTGTGTTTTGCATATCGGGGTTTCCACGCTCACACACACGCGCTGCAGAACAGGTTTCAAACATCCCCACTGCTCTCAGACAGTCTGCACACGATTCACACGTTTTACTGAGACGCCTTTTTCACATTCTGGAGGACGGTGTGTCTGTGTGTGCGTGCCGCTCAGCAGAGGACGCACACTGAGTGAACAAGAGGAAACACGCACTCGTATCGTCCAACGGTCCGTCCCGGGGCACAGCAGCAGGGTCAGGGGTCAGAGGTCATCATAGGGGCAGGGGTGCAGTGATTGTTTGGTCTGCAGTCACAGGAAACTGTGACGATGTGCAAATGTTCAGAGGACATCATCTTCCTGCCGGACAGACGTGAGGGTCTACGGTGGGACATGCAGGACACAGTAGAGTGCAGGTCTCTTTACAGAGCTGGGTCAGAGTGTGTATGTGTGTGTGCGTGTGTGTGTGAGGGGGGGTAGTGTTACAGTGAAGAGGACAGGGAGGGCAGAGGAGGGTGATGGCAGCAGTTCTCATGTCTCTGTCTCATCAGGACGTGCCCTGTCTCTTCTGTTGCTGCACCCGGATCAGCTCCAGCTGTTTTTTGCACTTCTGGTAGTACGTGGACAGACTCTTGTTCTCCTCCATCAGCTTCTTGTGCTCCTGAACCAGACGGGACGTATTCTGCTGGTCCTTCTCGTCCTGGTCCAGCTCGGCGATCAGCTCATTCCTGCACGACATGGACATAAAGACACATTAGTCCTCTGAGACTAGAAAGACGTGTGCGCACATCCAGCCATCAGCGATGAAAACAGCATGGGGAAAAAAAAAGCAGCATGCATGGGCCAGGTTACAGCCCAACTGAGCATTAAATTTAATGAAGGCTGACCCCACCATTACAGGCGCTGAGGGCAGGATTACAGCTCTTTAAAGACAGACATTGTGCTTATACGTTACAGTCTCAGACTAACGCCAAGCTCACATTGGCTCCGGAACCGTTGCAGTCCAGATACCCTGAGGATTTTCCGCAAGCTTCCACTCACATCAGCTCCAGATAGAGGCTGCGGCTGGCTCTGGTGCCGGGTGCGGAAACTGCACTCGCGAGAGTAGAAGCTCATGTGGGTTCACTTTCTTGTCTGGACTTGCGCGAGAGCTTTATTCCCCTAATGTTTATTATTCTTAATAACGTTACTTTTTTCTTTTCTTTTATTATTCTTATAATAGTATGGGATGTGTAATATAAAATGGGATGACTTTCCACTTCAGGGATGAGTCTCTCGTTGTCCCTTGTTGTCAAAATGCGACCTCCTGTCACCGGGTGTAATAATATTTACATTTACTACTAGCGCGACTGTGCTGTCAAAGAAGAGTCAAGTAACATTTGTTCGTACACTGATTTTATTTTAAAAAACAACGGATCTTCATGCCACCCGGCAATTCACTTCCTGTATAGCTCGTCATATTTCATTCAGCTTAACGCAGGCCCTCTCCGGCATCGGGAAAAGATAGACTTCTTGGGGATTCTTTCCGTAGTGCCATACGGCTCCCGCTATGGACTCGCACCGCGCGGGGCTAATGTGAGCCTACAACAGTGATTTTAATGATACGGATTACATGCGGAAGCCGCACCGGACCCGCACCGGATTCAGTGTGAGCCTGGGGTAGATGTGCAAAGACAACGGACACAACATTTCTCAGTGAACAGATGAGATGAGGGAGGCAATAAAAGTCTCAAACTGGCAGGGCTTGCTGTCATCAGGTTAATGGTCCTGACTTGTGTAAGGACTGGACACCCACACAGGCCCTGACTATCCACACTCACCAGGCTAATCTACCGATAAGTGCTACTCGAAGCATGCAAACCCATATTTGGCTGTTTTTTAAGATGTAAAACCCACACTAGCCAAACAGAATGAACCTCCGTCACTTAGCTGTGACGTTTGAGAAACAAAAGCCCTGTGTCCCAGATTATAATTCTTAAAATTCTTTTTTTTTTTTAAGACAAAAAACTACGGAAGTGAATGCGTGAGCCCACTGCGCAAACAGACATTCAAAGGACGTTCTTCAAGGGTCCCATATTATGCAAAAACCCCTTTATTAAGTCTTTTAGTGAAACTTGTGGGTCTTTGGCTTTCCTCCCAGCCCACAAAATGTGATATTCAAAGACAAAAATTGTACATAGCAGCGCTCGTGAATGTAAAATCCTGACCTAAAACAAGCTGTTGGGATTTTGGGGATTTGCTCTTCCCGCTGCTGGAGAGAGGAGTGTGGCTGTTGTTGGCTGTAAACAGCCACAGAGTTCCATGCTCAAGGTTCCCATCTCAGAATAAGACAAGACTAAGTGGCTAGAGTTCATTTATGAGGGAAATGTTCCAGCTACACTCAGTAAAACTGTGCATGTGTGTGCTAGTCACTTCACGGCCGACTGCTTTTCCAACTTTGGACAGTACAACAGAGGGCTAGCGTATAGACTGGTCCTGAATCCAGGTGCATTACTAACCATCCGTCAACAAACCTTAGACCCTGGAAATGTGAGTATTTTAAATGCTGTGTGCTGTGGAGCAGATGTAAGAGCTTTTCCTCAGTGTCCCCCTGTCTCTGTGTTAGCTTCAGGATGCTAACTTTAGCTGCGGTCAGCCTGTTGTTTTAGCCTGTAATGTTACGGTGAACAAGCTTTGCTGTTTTCTAAACATTGTGCACTCGGAGCTTGTAGCACTGCTCTCAGTGACGCAGAAGAGTGGGGCGGTATCAGCGGTGGCTCATTTACATATGAAGGTCACGCCCACTAAATCAGAGCGTTCTGAACAGAGGGGCTATGAGAGCCTGGAAACAATGCTGCTGTTCTTGATTTATTGGCTTTTTGGACCAAAACATGTTACTACCATTTCATGAAGACATCAATGATCCATATTAAACTGCAGAAAGGGAGCAGAATATGAGACCTTTAAACATCAAATTTTAAGCATTAGTTTTGAATAAAAGTAATATCTTGTTGGTTTCCATTTCCTGTTTTTCCATTCTAAAATGGTGATGTATTGTTTGGCTCAGCAGCAGCTTAGAAGTGGAAATGTAGAACACCTTCGTCTGTATTTACAGTTACCATCTGCTGCTGAGAAAATCAAATAAAGCAACAAGAAAATGAACCAGACCAGTCTGAAACCTTCAGAAACTGGACTACAGTTAGACACAGAAACAGGAAGTAGCATAAAACAATAAGAATGCAGAAAATGGCTGCAGTGGCATCAGCAGTGACAAAAGCTCAGTTCATAGAGACTTGGTTTTGGAATTGTAGAGATTCTAGTTCATGGCCTGGCATGGACAATTTTTTTCATTTTTTGAGTAGCTCTCATACAGAGGTACTGTTGACATCATGGACATCTGAAAAGACATAATCTGGAGTAACAGTCTGCACCTTCAGGAGACCAAAGTTAGACGTCCAAATGACATGGAAAGAACATCCTTTGAACTTCTCTTCAGGACGTACATTGTTTATTCTGGTGGTCTAGAAACTGGACTTACTTCCTCTGGATGAGCAGGGCAATCTCCGTTTGCACTTTCAGGTATTCCTGAGCCATCTTACAGTGCTGCTCGAACACCGCCATGGACTCTTTGGAGTTTGGACAGGGAGCAAGAGGCTGTGGGTAAAGAGAGGACAGTGAGCACATTTCAGAACACCAACTACCTCAGAGAGCCTGTTTTTTGAGGTGGCCGTCTGCTGTCCTACCTGCAGCTGGTGATCCAGGGTCAGATAAGCCATGGGAATGGAGTTGTCTGAGCCATTGGTGTCTGAGAGGACAGACAGGACAGGTTTGTTTATGACCGTACACCAACAAGTCAATGTCCAGGAAGAGGAGCGTCCTCTGCTGGGGCTGACCACAGTCAATACAACCACAGACTAATCCTGAACCTAACGTGAGCAGTGCAGTCTAACAGATTTACAGCACTCCAAAATGACACTGATGCTATTCCAGCTGCTGTGATCCACCCTGTTACAACACATTAGCAGCTTGTGTGTCTAAAGTACCGTTTGTGGTAAACGCTAAAAAGCTGCAGCGGTCATTCCTGTGCAGTGGAAAGCTGAAACTAAAAAAAACTGCAACAAAACTATCGTGCAACATGGAATGAGAGGTGATAAAAACAGCCTGATAACCAGGAGACACTTTTTACTGTTAAAACTTTTCCTTTGGGGCTAAAAGCTGAACATATTCTCTCTCTGTCCACAGGAGTGCCGCAGCTCTTTGAAAGTTCAGTACCTGTGGGGTCATCTGGGGAGAAGTAAGCCCTGCCGCTCGTCTTGTCAGGTGGCCTCACGCTGGGACTGGAGGACCGGCTGCTGTTCCTGCTCCCCTGAAAGACAGAGACACTCACTTGAAACCACCGAGAGACGTATCTACCCTTTGATGTGTGGACTGTTTTAGGTTTGGAGGTAAAACTGATCCGCTGTGGTGCTGGTGATTTACTGGCAGTTCCTACAGGAGCCTATAAATGAACTTAAGTCGTAGACTGCATCAGAGCGATGTTACCTGGGAAATCAATACAAACAAAGCAAAAAAAAAACCCCTCTTAGGGCTAGATGGAGACTGGCGAACTTAAGAGTGGGGAACTGTGCCTTTTCTTTAGTCTTTATTCTGTTCCTCTGGTGCTCCCTGCTGTCTCTTTAGAGCCCTGTTTCTGGTCTAGATCAGAACAGTTTGGTACGGGATGGCTCGACTAAGTCTGGTCCTGTTTGTGTTTCCACAGAACAACCGTGCCCC
The DNA here is from genome assembly GCF_033239565.1 of Halichoeres trimaculatus. Taxonomy (NCBI): domain Eukaryota; kingdom Metazoa; phylum Chordata; class Actinopteri; order Labriformes; family Labridae; genus Halichoeres; species Halichoeres trimaculatus. The sequence goes on along the minus strand of NW_027437191.1, from coordinate 4,817,788 downwards.
CTCGTGGTAGGCGGCGTGTCAGCCAGATGCCAATAGCTATTGCAGCGCGACACAGAGTGTCCCCGCTATATAAATCCAACAAAGAAGAAAAACATGACACAGTAAACAAAGAGCAAATATGGAAGACATCCAGTAATTTGTCTTCTTTGTGTTCGGCATGTGTCTCTTTGTTACAAGGAACAATCAAGCTTTGTTTCAGAGAAGACTGTGTGCTGCCAGGAGAAATACAGCAGCTGCTGTTACACAGGAAGTAATGATTATTTTGACCAATCAACAGTCTGCAGTGTTGTAGCTCCACCTTCCAAGATTGGATTTAGTTTAGTCTGGCACCCCTACGAAAGGGTCCCAAAAAGTTTGTCTTTCGGGATCTGTCCCAAGATTAGTCAGTGGAAACACCGTAAAACGGGTGCCGAGATGAACTGGGCTGAACTGCTAGGTGGAAATGGGGCTTAAAGTGATACTCTGGGATGGAACAAGTTGGGTCCTATCACAAGGTTTAGGGCAGAAATTACCCCTACAGCAGTGTTTTAGTGCAGCAGAAGCCCAGAGCGCTCGCACCAAACACCCCCTCCCTGCTCCTCTGCCGGTTTCCTGCACTCAGACAGAGCCACATTTTACTTGACCAAAAACACAAATAAACGGACTCCCACCGAAAAAATCTGATATCGGTCTGCATTCACGCTTCATTTAGTGAATTTTCAGCGCATTACTTTCACACAAAAACACCGCTAAATAAGGCTCTAGTTCTCATCGTGTCTCTTCGTCCTGGCAGACTACCTGCGTTTGTTTATATCTGGCACGCCGCATGCGGACTGATACACTAAGCAGCGAGCGCCTCGTAGCCAGCTGTGGCTCATTTGTATGCATTTTCAACCAAGAGTCACTTTGCATCGATTAATGGTTAATTATGGGCGTGCCAGGGGCAAAACCTGCTGCTTCTCCACGTGCACACTTCTCCAAGTGGATTCTGATCTTTAAGGGAACTCTGCATGCAGGTGTGCGTACAATCAGTTTTATAAATCTGAATAATTTTGGGCACACATAATTTCTGATTTCCTCACACATATATTTTTAATGAGGATTCTACGCACTCTCTTATCAATTAATCCCCTGTTGAATTTCTGGTGCTTTTCTTAGACCAGAACGTTTTGATCAGTTTACAAACAGTTCAGGGACTACTTCGCCACATGGGGGACTTTTCAAAACCTGGTTCGTAAAGTTTCTACCACATAGGCTTTTAACTCCAGCGAGACTTAAGTTTCTTTGCTTGGTCTTATTCTCTTTTATTTTCTTTTATTCCCTTTTACTTGCTTTTTATTTGCTTTTTATTGTTTTTACAATGTTTTTCTTTTATTTGTCTGTTTTTACTTATCTGTTTTTATCATTTCATTTGATCTACCTGTACAGCACTTTGTCTACAGCTGTGGTTGTTTTTAAATGTGCTCTGTAAATAAAGCTGGTATGGTATGGTATGGCATAGATTTCATATATATATGAAATATAAATCCTCTACCTTTAAAAGCAGCAGGTTCAGTTGGAGTTTTTAAAAGATGTCAGATATCTTCACCAACACACCTTTGGTCTGATTTGAGAATGTCTCCAGAAATGTTTCCATTAAATTCCTGAACATCTTAAAGTCTAAAAGTAAAGTTTTGTATGCTGCAGTAAAACATGAGGTTAACCCCGTGTTAGCAACAACGGCTGTCTCAGAGAATCTTTGTGTTATGGGAATCAAACACTTGACGATCAGCGAGTGTCTCGGCTCTGTGAAGCTGCAGGGCAGTCAGATCTCAGGTATATTTATCTCCTTTGGCAGAGTTATATGTGTTCAGGCTTTGAGGTGAACTCTGGGTGAACTCTGACTGCACAGAGCTTCAGGTTTTCCACCAAACAAACTGAGACAAATGTTTGTGGAGAGCAGGAGAAACACTACCAGTTGGTAACACGGTTTGATGCTGTGTGTTTGAGAAGAGAGCGCAGAGCTGGTCCTGCACTCGTGTCTTCATCTCGTCAGAGCTGACATATCAAACACACGTCATGTTCAGAGACCTCTCCCTGTGGGTTTCTCTCTCCTGACGAAGAACGTACGAGATGTGTTTGAAAGCAGACAACATCAGTGAGACATCTACTGAGGCTTCACAGCAGCCTGTTACAAACATGTTTTACACTCTGAGAGCAGAAACAAAACCCTCTGGTCGGGGTCGCACGGAGTTCAACTTTTATCTTTTATCGAAAAAATAGTTTGTTTCATTTAAAATGACACTTAATGCATCATTAACCTCACATCAGATAAAACATTAGAAAGCTTATGTCGTGGGTGCTCATAAGCTACGCTGTCTAAATGTTCAAGTCTCTTTCTGCTGTTGAGAATAAAGTGAGTCAAAGCGAGACGCAGATCATTCAGAAATGTCCCTTTAGTCAGGTGGGTGGGACTGCCTACATGTTTGACTGACTGGAGCTCCGAGAGGTGACGAAACAAACTTTTCTCTGAGGTTTAACAGTTGAAGAGGGCATGGGGTGTTAAGTTCACAGCCGTGTTTAAGTAGAAGGACTGAACTGTCAAACATCTACTCTGACAGATGAACTTAAAAGGAGAGCCTCCTGCTACACAGGGTATTAATCATAATCCAGACGTGACAACATGATTAGAGTGATTCAGTATGGTTTAGTATTAAAACATCTCTGGTTTTCATTTTTACATTTTCAGTCTGAGTAGTGTTAACCAATCAGGTATCAGCAGACTGTGGTGTCTGTAGGGAATCATTCTGTGTCTGTATGGAGAGCAAAAGCAGACGCAACACACTCCACTTTTATGACTATCATTATATCTTAGCAGTAGGGGTGGAAAAGAAAAATATGTATGTATTAACAAATTTTAATCCTTCATTTTAGTCATTAAGTTTGTTTATAAACTGGGTTGTAAAAAAGTTACCGCTTTTCTCCAGCAGAGGGCGAAATGTTTTTCTAATGGTACGGCCACTCCAAACGCGAATTTGCGGCGAGATTACATTCAAAGTCAATGCAAAGACGCGTTTAGACGCCAATTCGCCCCGGGCGGTGCGTTTAGGGCATTCACGCGTTTGGGCGGCAGATGCAAATTCGCTCAAGTTGAAAATATTGACCTTTTGACGCAAATTCGTGAAGGCTTGCCGCGGCCGCCAATCGGTGATGACATTCCCCCACGATGTCATTGATTTGATGACGTTGGGGGGGGAACCGCCACCTGCTTCGGCTCCAACCCCGCTGGAAGATGGAGGAGAAAATAATCTGTGCGGTGTGTCATTATCCAAAATTATACGATACGACGTGTGTACTTTACAGTGACCAGGAGCAGGCTTGGGTGAAAGTCTTTGAAAAAAACCTGGTGAAAGGTTTTGAAGGCAAGTTCTGTAAATATTTGTTTCCAGCTGGATTTGCCTGCATGGGTCATCACTGAGTCCGTCTGTGTTTTCCTCAGCGGAGTTTTGAGCCTGATGGAGAGGAGGAAAGAGCGGGGCAGGGGCAGAGCCAGGGAAAGGATGGAAGTTCTCTGTGCTCCTCTCTTTCTTCCACCCCTTCACTATCCCCAGGGAGACCTCCGGGAACATGGGTCACGGGTTCGGGGGGTCAAGGATGAGATCGCAGTGAACAGCCAGGCAGGGCCGGTGGATTACCAGGGAGAGGCTGCAGGCCTTGATTGTGATCTCCAAAGCTTTCACACACTCTCCTGTCATGCTTTTGAAACCACAGCTCATTGTCTTTCAGATGCTCTTTTGGGCTTTCTGTCTTTAAATGAACAGGCTCTCTACTCCGCATGCACAGTACCGCGCTAACGTGCGTTCGCCCCTAAGCTTGTCAAAATAGTCCAGCGGCGAGACTCGGGCGTTCACGGGGCGTGTTACAGGCGTTAATTCACAAGTTCGCGTTTGGTGTGGCCACAGCATTAGACTCACGTGATGTGGAATTTATGGTGAATTCTGGCTCTTGATAAAGTCTGTATACATCTGTTTTACGATTTTACATGTTCTAGTGTTAAAGAAGCAAAGTGAAAATCACTAAATTGAAAGACTTTAATTGGGGGAAAGGCATATTGTCCCAGCCCTACTCAGCAGTGATCTGTAGAGGACACAATTTCCCTCTATGAACAGATATCTGCATTAAAAGCAGCTAACAATCAGTTTGTTTACATGTACGCAACGGTCCAACTAAATTCATAGAGAATCAGAATTCTGGCTAAGAATTTCTCACCCAGCTTGGACAGGGGGCGCTGTGTCCTGTTTTGATAAGCAAAGTTGCGTGTGTATCAGATTAGTTTTGGTTCAACCAAAGACAAAGCAACATTCTAACAACAATGGCGGAGATGGATGCAGCTGTAGCTCTTTATGTTTCTGTCTGTATGTGCCATGGTGATTATTTGCTGTGTTTGAGCCATAGACCGTATGCGACCTATTTATCATGTTGATGTACTCTTAACACTTTTGACAAAATCACTCTTAACACACCCCACATCACAGCAAAATGAGACACAATGTGGTTTGAAAACATCAGAAAATCTGTCCTTTTCTGGCTTTGATAATAAAGGGGACATTAGCCACGTATATATGGACCCAAATATTCCACTTGCATTCAGTGTATTTGCTCAAACGGAAAGAATTTAACCTTTGTATACACCTCATTCTGAAAGAAAAGTTCCAACCTGAATGGACATTTAATCGGTTTCACAGGGGTGGAATATTCCTTTCCCCAATCCAACCGAGGTATCATGTATTCACTCAGATGGAAATTGTCAGGGTGCGTTCTTTCAGCACATGCTCAGATATGACATAAGACGCAACTAGAGACGTTCCTCAACTTTAAAAATGGCGGCGAGCCGTTAGCACTGGACTGCTGCGGAAAGTTTGTTTTTGATCCAAACTTTGAAAGAAATGAACATAATTTCAAGATTGGACGGACCGTGATAAACAAACTGTCGTCCTCCAGCTTTGATAAATCTTGTGATGTTTACGTTTTTCTGCGCATGCCCCATTGACTATTCTGTTTGATTACAGCGGCGCATGTAGACCAGAGATTGGAATATCCCTCTCCATGTGCATATTGTTTTCGGAAAAAGTCATTCAGAAAGATTCCATTCGGAAAGACGAAAAACTCCTCATGCAACCGTGGCTATTGAGACAACAATCAGCCTGATTATCTTGTAATGTGTACACACCTCAAGCTTAGGAGGGATAGAACTTATTTCCAAATGTTAAACTAAACAGCGGGGTGAAAAACACTGGTGCACAGATACTCTTCTTCAACACAGCACAGGTAACAACATGGCATTCATAGAGAAGTACTGTGCAACTTGTACAAAATATTAATCGAAAATAAGCAAACAACTTAAACAATCTGTTAAAAAAAATAAATGAATTAATATTAATGAATCTCCACTGAGTTTAAATTTATAATTTATCAGCAGTAATACCGACTAATATCAACTCTATGTATCTGAATTCTACACCCCTTTCTTACCTGGCTGGACTCAGACCCAATGCCGGGCAGATCCTGCACAGATCGGCGTCTCTGGGACTCACATGTTGCTGTGGACGGACAGAGAGAGACAGATGAGAATGAAACAAGTTTGTAAACATTGGGGAGGTAGACTGTTTTAGAAGGATACTCGCACACACAGATACACACAGAGGAACACACAAACGCACAGCTACACAGGCATGTCTAATTCTTTGAGTTTCCCTTAACTGGTGCTAAAAAAACACTAACAGCATGTGGGTGGTTTGAGCTGACTATCTGCTTTCAGTCACAGGGTCTGGACCACAGGTACTAGATTAGTTTTTAGTGACATAGAATCATGTAGAGCTGGATGGTGTGGATGAAAAAATATATATCGGGAATTTTTTAAGACTGTGATGGTATCACAGTATTTCTCTTTCACAAATGTGTTAAACCGGTAGTTCTATAATAAAAAATTAGACCTATTTACATGGGATTAAAACTAAATGGAGACCTCTGGTAATTTTAGAATCACACCCTGATGTCAGATTTTGGTGTGGCACATTCTCACACCTGTAAACCACTTGGTGTTAGCAGCAGCACCTCACTCTGCAGGAAAGAGGACCTCCACATTCGGCTTCAGTCAAACAATGTGCATTGAAATTTTCTGAAAATGCGTAATAGATTTAATTACCTTAAATGTAAAAGCTACTCTGCAAAGACCAGTTCTTATAGAGTCCTATCCCAGAGATTCAACCCTCAGAAATGTAGATTTTGACGTGTCTGTGCAAGTTTGTGAAGCAACAATAACTAAAGCGCTGTGATCTTACTTTGATTCTGAAGTCTTAAAGAAGGAAACACAGTTCACCCTTCACGCCTGTGCAGGATCAAAAGTGATATAAATCTAGTGTTGGCGTTTTTTTATCGTGAAGATTTATTGCCATTACTGATGGAAACTACAGGCGCAGTTCATGTGTTAAATTGTGTCAAACTGTGACTCTGCTTTGTTAAGGGGTCAGAGCCCGTGCAGCACTGACACACATACGAAGCACACGGAACCAAGAGTCAAACGCATCAGTGAAGAAGGATGATGGATGAATATCTATAGCAGATTTTAATGACACGCAATCTAAAGAAGATACACAGTTGATAGGGAACCGCGCCACGTAACTGTGTAACAGGCGGTGTGACCAGAGTGTGCTGAAAGCAAAGGGGAGCTGAATAGCCTGCATTAAGAGCGTGTGGAGGAAAGGGAATAATATGAGACGTGATGGTGAAGAACAGAAATATTCATCAGGCCAGGAAGGATTTTTGTTTGCATTCTGAAGTTAAGCAGTGTTTAAAACAAAAGGAATAATCTGAAAAGTTAGGACTAAAGCACGACAGTTGAGAGATAAATCATAATACCAACCAATCAAAAATAAAGAACATTTTTTCCTACTTATGGTAAAACCTTGGCATCAGTGTGATGCAGCTTTAATCAAGGAAAACTTCTAAGAGAGTAAGTGAGTCTTTGTAATCCTGAAGTTGAGTGGGGATGGATCAAAAACTAAAACAACAGCCTGGGCTCATCTTCTCAATGCTCACTACAGTCTATGACACAGTGAAAACACAACATTTAACCACACACACAGACCAATACAGCACACACCACAGAGGACTGGAGCAGGTTAAAATGTTTGTGAACATTTGGTTTGACAAAAATAGCAATACACTGCTTTTCTGAAGGTTTTCTGCAAAATAATTTTATCCATACACTGATCTTTAAACACTGACTCCTGGGCACATTTTCATTAAAAAAAAGGAAAAAAACTGATCTTTATGAAATATGTCAGCAGATGCATGCAGATCTTTGAGCAGTATTCATTTGGATTTTCTAGAAATGTGTTGGGTTACTTGCACTGCCAAACTGCGTTTGATGTCTGTATGCACTGATCCAATCCTGGTATCAGACACTGGCCTGATGCAGTCTCATAAATTTCAGTGACTAAGGACTGATCCGTGGGATGTATCTATTGAACTCAGTTCTATGGTCTATGGCAGGGTTCTTTAACTCCTACCCTGGAGGGCCGAGACGCTGCAGGCTTTCACTCCAACGAAAAACTCCACCAGCTGATTTCATTGATTACCTCACCTTCAAGCAGAGAGCAGGAACTAATCAGTGGAATCAGCTGGTGGACTTTTTGGTTGGAAAGAAAACCTGCAGTGTCTCGGCCCTCCAGGGTAGGAGTTGGAGATCCCTGGTCTATGGTCTGGGTCCTTGCATGTAGGCTAAGCAGGGCTAAAGCATTTCAGCAGTTTGGAGGTAAATGGGGCTTGTTTCTCCAACAACGCTAACAGCAACTTCAATATGTGCAGGTTTGATACCTGATTACAGTTAAACTGTAATTCCTGTTAGTGTTGGGGATTTACACACATCTTGCCTCAGAGCGATGCTGAGAAACTAGTCCATGCTTTCATTTCTTCTAGGCTGGACTATTGTAACTCTCTTTGATCCAGCTGTCCTAATAAGTCTATTAGGACTCTTCAGCTGGTTCAGAACGCTGCAGCTCGGTACTGACTTGGACTGGGAGGAGAGAGCACATCTCTCCAGTGTTAGCGTCTCTAAACTGGTTACCTATAAAATCTAGAATAGAGTTTAAAATTCTTCCTCTGACTTACAAAGCTCTTCAAGGCATCAGGCCTACCTTAAAGTGATACTCCGGGATGGAACAAGGTGGGTTCTATCACAAGGTTTAGGGCAGAAATTACCCCTACAGCAGTGTTTTTGTGCAGCAGAAGCCCAGGGCGCTCGCACCAAACACCCCCTCCCTGCTCCTCTGCCGGTTTCCTCTGCACTCAGACGGGGCCATATTTTACTTGACCAAAAACACAAATAAACGGACTCCCACCGAAAAAATCTGATATCGGTCTGCATTCACGCTTTATTTAGAGAATTTTCAGCGCGTTACTTTCACACAGAAACACCGCTTAATAAGGCTCTAGTTCTCATCTTGTTTCTTCATCCTGGCAGACTACCTGCCTTTGTTTATATCTGGCACGCTGCGCAAGCAGACTGATACATTAAGCGGCGAGCACCACGTAGCCAGCTGTGGCTCTGCAGCTGAGGTTGCGCCGTTTTACGACACTTGTGATAGGACCCAACTTGTTCCATCCCGGAATATCACTTTAAAGAGTTAATTGTTCTGTATTATCCGTCTAGGTCACTGCGTTCCAAGCATAGAACTAACGGGTCTAGACCTGTTAATATTTTTGGAAAGTGTCTTGAGATAACATTTGTTATGATTTGGCACTATACAAATACTGATTGATTGATTAAAATAATAATAAGGACAGTTTAATATATCGTGCATCCCTACCAGTCTTATCTCACAGTAGGGTATCTAGGTTATTATTTAACACTGATGTCAGACTGGTATCAGTATAGGTCAATACCCAAAGCCCAAGTATCACTAAAGGGACCAGAAAGATTGGATCGGTGCATCTCTTGCCCAGGTATCAGGTTAGGTACCAGGACTGTGGTGCGCACTATGACTGTACTCGAAGCCCCCATCACTTCAAATATGGCCGTGACAGCTGATTGGCTTAAAAAATCGTTCCAGAAACAAATGGGTGACCTCAGGGAGACTATGTCCATACAGTCTACGATTGGATGTGAGGGGGGATTTACTCATTTGTAAAAAATGTGTATAAAATGGCACAACCTGTTCAGAACACACAGGCTGAGTTCTTAAAAACAGATATCATGCCGAAATATTGATTTACTTCCTTAATAACTTCAATACCAAAGCTCCAGAGCTTCATTTTTCATATTATAACAAGGTCAGTGAGCCAAAATGACATGTTCTGGTAAAAATAAAAGAATATTGAATCTTCAGTTTTAATGTCTACTGAAATAATCTGCATTAAGAGCCCTTACCGGATCCACTCCCTAGATTGTGCACTTGTGTACCACTCCACTCATACCTACTGACTGCGGCTGATTTATGAGCTGTGACCAACGCCTGACGTCCAGGTGTGCACATGCCAGGATAGGTGCCCTACCTTCATCAACATGCACAGGCTGACTGCCTTAGTCACTGCATTAAATCAGCCACTCATTCAACGCCTCTCCAGAACAGCAGTCTTTTGTGACATCCAGAGCTGTCCCCGTTCCTCTCACCCGTATCTCTGCTCGTAATAATAGCTCTGACCCTCAATGTGGGAGAAATTAATCACAATGACTTTTCCAAAGTTAATGGATGTAAAGAGAGCAGGAGGGAGACAGAGGGAAAAAAAAAACACAGCCATGCTTTGCTCTACGCCCTCTAAGCGTGAAAGGCAAGGACGAGCTGGATGCAGAGAGGTGCTGCTCTGATTTTAGCCCCCTCCCCTTCCCCATGATGTGCTGCAGCCAAGCCAGAGAGACGACAGAGAGGACAGGGCCATGAGTTAGGAACATATCTCATCTGTGCCACCTCATCACACTCAGTAAAAACATCTTAGGAATCATCAGAAACTTCAAATGTGTTGAACTGACAGAGGATATGAAAAAACTCAGTAGATGTTGACATAATTTAGTGGCTGGGAGCAGATTTGAGGGATGAAATGGGACACAGGATGAGAATATTAACTCATGTTCTGCTTTTCAACTGAAAACCACAGAAGACAGAAAGACACTGGACCCCTCTGATGTGTGTTACTCCTAGACAAGTTCATTTGAAGCATTTTTTGTTTGTAGAGACTGTCCTGAAGATGTGTTCAGACCAAAGCAAAAGCACAGTTTCACCTCCTGATACTCGCGGAAGTTTTACTATTTTGCACAGCTCCCTGGGATTTTTTTTTTTTACCTCATTCTCTGGTATGACCAAAGTTTCCCCCTTAAGTCTGCAATAAAGAGTCATTAAATATTTGATGGGGCAGATTATTACTGCTATGAATAAGTTTTCTCTTCTTTAGCATTTGTTTAAAAATCCCTTCCTTTGGGGATAAGTTTATATCCAGAATTTAACATTTAGATGTTAAAACCAATAATGAATGATTAAAACAGAAGTTAGAAAATGAAAAACTTTAGTTGACTTGTGTTTCTGTACATGTTTGGGAACATTAAGGCCCATTGTGTTTGTACTGTCATACATATCAGGGTCTCATTGACACTTTAAGGGGATTTTGAGGTTTCTTTTGCTGAAGAGGCGTCTGTAAATGATCCGTGGTTACGCTTTGAGATGTGGTGGAGAACCAGACTTTTGTTTTCTGGTTTCAAAACATGCAGGGTGAACTTTCTGAGTCAGGATTTTCAAATAGCAATTAACTGATATGAAAAATCCAACAATGACTGACACTATTTCCTTGTCTTGAAAGTATTTCCTGAATTAAGTGTTTACCAGAAACAGCTAAGGCTAACTCAGCTGACACAAAGTTCTGTGTGGAGCTTCTTTATATATTAAACAGTGCTGAGATCAAGTGCAGACTATTTGGTCATATAAGCATCAGAGAAGTGTCAGACAACGGAGCGCACCGAGAGTGAGGCACCTTTTTTTTAAAAATGTCCATCCCAAGCAGCTAGGTAGTTATCAGAGTCCAGTTTGACCTGTAACACAGGGATAAGACTACCAGACGTGTTTGACGTGCTGTGTTGGTTGTGTAGTTGCTTTTCAAGGGAACCTCAACTAAGACAACTAATGGATATTGTTTGATAAACATTTGTATCAGCGTTAAAATGGCTACAGACTGTTAAATTTCTTATAAATGTCCAACAATTAATTTTTGCTCAGGGGCCACCATTGTTGTTTGATTGCAATGCATTTTAGGTCTGCTGAAACTCTTAGTTCATTTAAATCCAGGTTGAAGACCCACCTTTTTACAGCTGCCTTTTATTAGAGCATTTTAACAATTCACTTTAATATCTTGTCTTTAATTCTGCACTGCAAATTTTATCTTAAAATCTGTTTTTTATTGATTTTTAATTGTTTTATTGTATCTTTTTAATTAATCTCCTTTTTAATTGAATTTAAATTGTTTTCTATCATTTCTTCTGCCTGTAAAGCACTTTGAATTGCCATGCTGAAATGTGCTATAGAAATAAACTTGCCTTGCCTTGCCTAGGTAATGATGTCAAATGGTGTATACCACTGTGTTGAAACTCGTAACAGTATGTCGCCATCTAGTGGCAAAATGTTCCTGTGCTCCTGTGAAACACGATACAGCGTTTGTATTTTTGTCTGTTCGTTGTTAAACACAAGTTATCGCTTTTTTGAAAAAAAAAGAAAAGAATATATACACACACACACACACACACACACACATATATATATATATATATATATATATATATATATATATATATATATATATATATATATATATATATATATATATATATATATATATATATATATATATATATGGTTTCCTTTCAGGCTATATGAAGAAAACTGTTAAACCCATCACTATAATGACATGTGAGGTCCCGGATATATGGGAAATGAGTTGAAATCCAAAGAAACCTAACCTGATCCAGCTATTGATCCTGACTATTTCTCTAACAGGCACCAAGTAACATTGTAGCTGTGCAGCATTGATCCACCTGTCTTTGCTCGGGGGGCAGAGTCACCTTATTTACTACTGATTTAAATGTCCCAATGCTGATCAACTCAAAAGTACACATTCCAAAAGACTTCTAGGTATCCACACCTTTCGTGTGAGGAAAAATATATTACTTAAATGGTAAGATTCTAAACCTCCAACAGTAGCTGGATGGCACAAAGTTATCTTTGATATCTTACCCATGGAATATCTGACTTACAGATCTAAGTGTATGATAAATGTTTTCTATGACATCTAGTCCCCATTTCTAAAATTGATTGGTTTTAGGCTTATAAGTATTGTAATGAAAGGTCTGATAGACCATAGGAGTTTGTGACTAACTCTTTATGAAGTTTAACACATTATGATACAAGTAGGTGTGTTATAAGGCTACCACATGCAGGGTGGTGAAGCCTGGATGCTGTCTCTGACTATGTTGTATTGTGGTTTGTAATTTTCCATTTTTGAAGTGTAACATGGCCCCCCCTGTTTTGTTTTGTTTTTTTGCCTTTTTTTGTTTGTTTTGTGTTATATCTGTATATGTGTCCATAGGTATGCATATATATGTGGATATATGTGTGACAATATACACCTGTTATATACCATACATATGAAAAAAAAATCTATAAAGATATTTGGACAAAAAAAAATGTCCTAAAGCATCACTTAAAGTTCTGCTAGGAAGATGAGTTAATGTTAACACTTGCTTTGGATTGACTTAGGATTGTGTTATTAAAGGTGTACGATCCTCCCTGAATTTATGTCCATGAATTAAACATACATAAAGTTTATACACAGTAGAGGCTTTGCACTGACCTGCATCATCTTTTCTTATCTTTTTGCTTATTTTTGGTCTGAACCCACCCTGAGGCACAGAACAGATTGATGTAAATGAGCAGTTTGTATTTGCAATCGTATGGAGTGACACACGTGAGAGGTAAAGTCACAGCACTGCAACCCACAGGTTCAGCTAAGCCAGCTCCACCCGGTCACCATGAGGCCCAGTGGTTCCAGTGATACCTGTGACGACGATCTTGGGGATATCCAGAATGGTGCCGTGTGATGCCGTTTTACGGTGACCTCGTTTAAACTGGGGATGTGCTGCGAAAACACACACACACATACACACTCACACTAACAGCTGCAAACACAACTAGCATGCAGACTTAAGACAGACGAGGGACCCACAGCTTGTCCTGAACTGTGGGCGACACACATGCAGAGCATACATGGTAACGTGCAAGGGCAGCATGCACCGCATCCATTCAAGGCGCTGCAGAGAGGTGCTGCAAACACTGTAAGCAGCTGCTGCATTTCTCAGCACCAACAGCAGCAGGCGTTCAGCTTCCATGCTGTTTGGATACAAGGTTTAACCTGGCAATGCACAAATAACAGAAACTTCCTTTGTTTTAACTCTGGGATTCTTCAACAGAGTCCTGTTTTTACTTATTTCTGGCTTTAAATGTCTAAAGAGAACAAACAAGTTTGGATTCACTCCTGTAGATTGCCGCAGCTTGCATCTGTGAAAGACTCTGGACTGACTACAATGTAATCTTAAAGTACAGAAGCTTCAGGTCAAACTGTGCTCACTTTTAGTTTTTTTTTGCCACCGTCAGTCTTTGTTTCTCATTTTAAGTTGCTGACAACTCCATCTAAGGAGACTACATCAACAAAAGAGTGACTTCAGAGTGCGGAACCAGGGGCCTGTACTATGAAGCTGGATTAGCTCTTAGAGAGATAACTTCCTGGACAAGTTTCGGGTTTTCCGTACTACGAATGTGGATCTCTTTTTATCCCCGGTAACTGATGCTGAACGCCAAACCTGGTCCGGAGCAGGTTAAGTTCCAGGATAAGAGCTCACGGGGTGTGACAGACTGCTCGCTGACCAATCAGCTCTCTCAGGCAGGCATGAAAGAGTCCCCAGTCCCCAATTTGCTCAGCCGGAGTGAAGTCCTCCAGCACGGGACCGCCCCCTGTCTTATTGGCCCAACATTTTTTCTTATGGGCTGTGAACAAACAATATCTTACTGATCATCATAACTGAGACATCGTCAGGGAAAAGTAGAAATGTGTGCAAATGGAATCTTTCATACTGACCACTTTGAAGGATGTTTTTATATTTATTTTTTATTTGATCCCACGTCCTTTTTCCCCACTGCTATTGCATCTGCAATACAAACTGCCTATAATCAGCGTTTTCCTTGGGATTTGTAGGAAAGTGGACTCTTTCTAATTATAAGATCGGATATGATGCTGATCACACACACACTGACTGACAACATGAATGAATAAGGACCTAACTGCCCGTGTCGTCACATGATGAGATAGGTCTATTAATATTTTGGAAATTTACGCATTCACAGAGTCGGTGATTTTTTGCCAGCAATCCCTCCAGCTTCTCGCGGCCGCAGTCGTGTTGCTCCTGGCCTGGATAATACTGTGGTACTCCTCGTATTTTTGCAGTATTATTTGCTGCTCCTCTGCCGTAAAGTAGGCTGCTCTCTTTTGAATTTTGGAAAATGCTCCGGGGCCGCTAACCACGCCCATTTTATGTGTACGCGCACAGATCCCAGTCGGATTCACTTATCGAGTTGATAACGAGCTTCGTAGTACAGCAGTTCTAGATAACGGAGATCCGGTGAAGTTCAGCGAGTTGTCGCAGAGTTATCCTGGATGACTTAATACAGCTTCATAGTACAGGCCCCTGAAGTAGCTGGTGGACCGCTAACTTGAATGTTTAGCTTTCTGTGCTACCATATGCTAACACAAAAAAGGCACCTAGTTTTACAAACATTGTACAAACGACCAGCAATTAATGACTAAAATGCTTTAGGATCTAAAGTTCCTTTGTCTATTAACAAGGTTTGGAGCTTTTAAGAGTGTGACTTGAAGTTGGTTGTAGTTTAAGATCCCACTCAAGACAACTTTTCTGCTTTGTTGTCAGACACTTTTCATAACACCCTTAGTTTTTGTGCTGCACTCTGATCAAACAAAATTTTGCCCTAAAGCCTAAAACCAAAATTATTGGTGATTAAGGCTCCAAACAGCTTTCAGATGTAAATATGGGAAATTACCTTTAAATCTTTAAACACAACATCACCTACTGTACATTTTAACAAAAACTCCTAAAATGTACTGTTATTTCGTCTACACAGATGAGCCTCTGTTCCAGAGCGTACAGGAGAAGACATGGCTGACCGCTCCGTGGATTTGTGTTAGGAATCACTTTTATCTTCATGGGGACTCAAGCCTTCGATGAGAAAATAAATCCTGTTTCTGAGGAAGAAGTTGCTTTTGTCATGACAGAGCATCACTCCTTCATTCCATCTCCACATGCTCGGTTGTCCTGTGCCAGTTTCTTACAAAAACAGAAAATCTAGAAATAATAGGAGCGTGCCAGGTTTCCTCATAAAGCTCCTGCTCTGCCTCGGTTTGGTTTATCTTGAAATGTGTTTGTCTGGTGTTACCTGAAGGTGCGAAGGGCATCTTCGGCTCCAGCTCAGACAGGTCAGCACTCATTCTTTTGCTGTCAGATGATGCCAGGCACTGAGTTCGTGCAGGCAGACTCTCAACGCTGCCCCCCCTGGACAGAGGCAGAGTCCTCAATGGGTCTCCCTGGAGGAGGGAAGACATTTTGAATACAAATAAATAATACAAATAATACAAATAATTACTCACATTGTTTCAATGCTTCTGATGATGAGGAGCTGATTTACCTTTGGCTTGAAGTGAGGAGCGAACTGTGGCGTTATCTTGATGGTGTCGTTGCTCCCTTGAGAATCACTGTGCTCCATGTTCACTTCACTTTTGTTGCTCGTGCTGGTGCCTGTATAGTCCACATATGAACCTGTTTGCCCCCAAAGACACAGGACAAACAAGACGTTAAGAAGTGAAACAACTTCTACCTTCCTCTGGATGCATCATCTAAAGGCTTCTCTGCTTTTTGAGTTTGTTCACTTCACTGAAAACAGACAGGAAGTAAATAGCCTTCCTGCTTCAGTCCTTTGACTATATTTGTTATTCATCATATTGGATCTTGTGCAGCTGTGCATTAAATGTGCACTATGAGACAAAGCTGTGCATTTTCTCAGAGCCTGGGTGAGGCTCTGAGATTTTCTTGCAGCACAGGTGAATCCAAAAGTCCAGACTTCTTTTTCTTGAGGATGACTCTTGTACCTGTACTCGTTGCAGAGTTGCTCTGTCCCTCATCTGAATACTGGTATGGATACTGCAGCGGCTCATCATATCCAGGGAAGTACTGCAGGAAGAAAAAGAGGAGGATGTTTTCACAACTTTACCCGTTAACATTTTTGGATGATTAAAATTTGTTGTACTGCAATGTTTACACTGTAAGCACACAAGGGCTGTTGCGTACATAACTTTGATGTCTGAGAGCAAAAGCAGCACGTAGTCCGTCTCACACAACTACACAGCCTCTGCTCTGCCTCCCTGGCTCACTGACATGACAACAATGGTTTGTACTGAAAGTATGACGTCACCAGCAGTAAAATATGTTCTGCAAAAAACATCAGAGTGTTTGGTGCATGATGGAACAGAAAAAAAGAGGGATTCTATGGAGAGTCCTAACAACCAAAACTGCCATCGGGGAAAAAAAAGAAAAAGACATTTCTTTCCCATCTCTCAAAAGTGCACCACATCAGCCAATCACAAAATGGTATGGTTACTAGGACAGAGACAAAGTTTTAGAAATTAGGGAGTAAGCAGAGAAACAACATGCTCCAAAGTGAGACTTGATCGACTTGTGACTTTTAGCGTTTGGACTATAATGATAAGGAGTAGTGTAGTTTTTGGTTTTGTGCGTAGAACAATCAGGCATTTCATGACAATTATTCTGTAAAATATTATTCAGAGACTTAATGGTTTTGGAATTTTTTGTGTTTAATGCAAATGGTTGTATTACCTTCTGTTTGTTTAATTTTTACGTTGGTGTTTGTAATTTTCAATTTACATTTGCATTCCAAGTTAAAATATATAACATTAAAATGATTCATACAGGTTTATGGTTTTCACAGTAGAAAAATATCAACTTTTTCCCTACTCTTTTTTGTGTTTTTTTTTGTTGTTGCAATTTTAGGTTCAGTGTTTTCATACATTAAATGAAAATAAATTAATTATTGGAAAAAATATTGATATGTGTAAAATATTGCCTTTCTGGTTGGATTGTATGCATCACGGCATCACTGCAAGAACTTAGACTAAATATTGACATACAGTATATCATAAACCGTAATATGGGCAATAAATATTAAGATATGAATAAAATGCCATATCACCTTGCCCTTTTCTGCAGCTCAGGTCAGAGCCTCCTGAGAAAATGAAATGCATTTTGTCTGCTTGGATGAGTATCACACACTGAGTGACTGATTCAGCAGCTTCTGCACCCACCGAATGTGCAAATGTGTCAAGGCGCATTTATGTTCACAGAGCTGACAAACCCCAAATTCTCAAGGATCAAAACAATGATTCGCCTCTGGATGAGCTAAACATAACAGCTCTACAGGAAGTGCTAATATTACTCTGAAATGACTGTAAACTCATAGGTTGCCAGACATTTTTAGAGTGTTTTGACCGATCTTTTACCTACAGAATATTGTGTTCAATGACAATTTAAACAGTGAAACTACCAAAAGAAGAGCAGGCTCTCCACTTTTATGTCTCTCTTGCTGTTTTTGATCCTAAAACTAGAGCCAAAACTTTTGCAATGTGCAACGTCTCCCCATGTCTCATGTCTCCCATTCTTTTCCGTTGCTAGGCGCTACCCAAGTAGCTGCCTGTTGCAGCAGCTCTCTCTTTGTCCGTTTCTTGTCATTTTTTCGTCTCTTTTTCGTAATCTTTGTATTTGGAGTGGATCATCACTTTGTATGGTTCATTGTCGGTCACGGACACCAAACTTTTTGTGGCCCCGGCGGTATTTTTTACTACTTTTCTCCTGTGTTTGTCTGGAGATCCTACATGTAACCATGGCTGCATTGTTTACATGTGAAATTAGCTGTTAGCAGCCTGTAGCATGTCAATGCTAACTAGTGTAGGGCTTGATGATTTCCCTCGAGCTGAGGAGGAGGAGGTGAGGACGTCGTGCTGGTTCTCGGATGTGAGCTGGGAGGTGACGACGTGGACCTGTCCTTCCATCCATCGTTGTTGGGAACGTGGGATCTAGCCCCGGGGGATGGATGAGCTAGCTGTGCTAACCCAGCGGCATCGTGCTGTTCACGGACGTGGCTGACGGAGCTGACATCGGACGCTGGCCCCACATTGGAGGAGCTTCGCCTGCTGTGAGCAGACAGGATCCAGGAGACAGAGACTGAACAGACTGCTGGGGAGGCTGAGTCCTGGACCCTGTGGAGGTGGAGACTGGCTGGGCAGGAGAGTGGTGGACGAGTGGTGGACGGGATGTCGTCATCTAATTTCTTATGGACCTTTTTGCACTTTCTATACTCTTTCTTACTTTTGTTTTCTTAAATGCTGCGGTGACTCCTGAATTTCCCCTCGGGGATAAATAAAGTATTTTCTATTCTATTCTATTCTATTCTATTCTATTCTATTCTATTCTATTCTATTCTATTCTATTCTATTCTATGTCATCCCACATCTTCTCCTCATATTCATGCTGATCTCTCATCCAAAGAGAGCGCTGCTGTCGCCTACAGTGGTTTACAAGCCTGATATTGATGGACAAGTTCTGTCAGACCCCGCCACTGAGAAACTTAACTGATGTCTACAGATGCAGATTTCAGTCTACTTTATTTATCCCTGAGGGGCAGTTACATTTCAGCTTCATCCCTTCCAGAAACACACAATAACAGTGACATAAACATGGGGAGACAGGAACGGGAGAACTGGGCAGTCAGTGGTTGTAATTGAATGAGGTCTATAGACGTCAATAGCAGCCGATGAGTTAATAAAATGATCAGGAGTTAAATCAGTCTGGATCTGTCTGAGGACCAGAAACCTGCACATCCAGGCTGTATAAGTGAGCACAATGAAGTGGAACTGTTTCTTCCTGTTACCACCTCTGTTCAGACTTTCAGAATGCTCTGTCTGGACGAGCTGTCTGGTTTCTGTTTGCAGGAAGCACCAGAAAAGCAGCTGAATGTCACATTTAAGATCAATGTCTTGTAGTCGTCTAATCCGGTCTGTGATGGTTACATGATTTATCTCCCAGCCGTAGTGCTCGTAGCTCAGTGTGTCTGGAAACTTTACCTCCAGCGTTCATTACCTGGCTCTGTTTTCACATCACACTCTGCTCTATGTGATTTGTGTTTTTCATCACAGGGAGTGTGTGCCGTGTGTGAGGACAGATTACCTTCATTAGATGAGTCATGATCTTTACGATCTCCTCCATGGAAGGCCTCTGAGAGGGGTCTTTGGACCAGCAGCGAGTCATCAGACTCTCAATGGGCTTGGGCAAATTTTTGATTAGAGGAGGTCTCGTCCCTGAATGAAGAAAGAGGGAAAAAGAGTAATGGCTCACACAGAATGAAGAGAAATAAATAACTTCAGGCCAAACTCCAGACAAGCAGAGAAATAAAGAAAATTTATGCTTAAATCCCCGTCCCCCCTCTCTTCAGGACTGTAATGATTCAGGCAGGTGAGAAATATCAAAGTTGACCTGTGGTGTTATTAGTGGCCCATTAGTATTCTCCTCCATTCATCTCTGGGATGAAGATAACTGCACACAGCGCTGCATAGGTGAACAAGCTGTACAGCTACTTTCCTTTGACAGACTCTAAAAATGCCCAGGCCTGTTTCTTAATACTTCAGGGGGTAAATGGTTGAGTGGAACAAAAAGTTAGGGAATCACTTGACTGAATTTGAGTTAGATTTTCATCCAGCGGTTGAGAAACAGGCTGTAATGGCTGCAAATGTCTCCCATTAAAGCACGTCCACAGCGTTCTGTTTTTGTTTATCAAAGCGTCTGACGTTAGATGATTCGTACACAGAAAGAGCTTTGTGCTCAACAGTAAGAGGCCTCTCTCATTAACTAAGCAGCCGTTACTTTGTGCTCTCCAGAGACACAGAGCCTTTTAAAGTGGACATATCATGCTTGTTTCTCCTTTTCACTATGCCAGACTAGGATGCCTGTAAAGCATTTCTGCCCTCAGTACAAGTCATTTAGTTCCTTCATTGCCCCACAATAGTGTTCTTAACATCCTCATTTTAGGCCATTCTGAAGATCTTGTTGAAACGCTCCGTTTCCAGAATGACCTCCAGTAACCTCGCAACGTCACAGCCCTTTGTACTCTGATTGGTCAGTTCTATCAGAGGGGCGGAGGGGGTAGAGCCAGGGGGCGGTTTTTGCAGCATGGCAGTCACATTGAATGGGGCAGACCGAGCGAGTTTGCCGTTTGCCAAAACTTCACTGTAAGGCATTGATAGCACTAATAAAATGGCAGAGTGTAGGATACGTCCTTTTGTATTGGACCCCGAGTCAGACCCGGACGGTTCTGCAGCTCAGGAGGAAGAAAATCCACCTGGACACAGATCATCTCAGGACGCTTCAGTGTGGTGAGTCAAACCGGTACTGTAACATGTATAGTTTATACGTGGAAATATAGGCAGACTTCACCAATAAACTATTTCTATAACAGGGCTCCATCCTGCTCCTTCACTTTTCTCTGTCTGTTTTATCCATCATGCTGAAAGTGTAGTCTAAAGATCGCCTCTACCGTCAGTTCCTCACTATGTTATTACCGCAGCATTATTGTGGTCCAGGTTCACAGTGCATGTCAGAACAAGCATGCAAATATCACAGTCTCACAAGTATTACGACATCTGCTAAAACTGCAGTGTTTTAACTGCTAATTCACCATGTAAAGCCGAGCTGCTCAGCAGAGCAGAGTCCCTGCATCCAGCACTCAGTCGGCTCTTGGTGGGTGTATCCCTCGGTGGTGGTTGTGTGACTAACTGACATCACAGAGGAGGAGCTGCTTTATCAGATTACTCCAATAAAAAGAAAGGATCCTCGTGTCGTCATGAAGGTCGAAATCACGCGACCAACTGGCAATGACCAATTTTCAGAGGCATCAAATCTCATTCTAGCATATCAGAAAAAATACAATATCTCATTTTTTGAAAATTCAGGGAGTGTAAGGTCTTGTTTTCAAATTTATTATATTATGTGTAAGTATTAAATCACGGAACAGCATGATATGTCCCCTTTAAAGACGGCCACAAAGATCTGTTTAGTGAGCAGAAATTTAATGGTTAGTTTTTGATAATTTTATGGATTTGTTAAGATGATAACTGTCTTTAGATTTGTTTTGAAAAACTTGCGGTTAAAAACAGGAGCAACAGCTTAAACTGATGTGATAAATAGCAGAAGTTGTGTAAATTGTCTGTATACTGATGAAAGAGGAAGTGTCAGGGTGACACAGTGAAAATGAATGACAAAAACAAACACTAATGGAGATATTATGAAACACTGGTCTATTTTAGACAGCTAAATGTGTGTCTCTGCTCCAAAAGGCTGTACATTTCTTTGAATATTGATAATACTGATAAAATATTCTTGATACACCAAAGCTGAGTTTTCCTAAAGAAAAGTTTGGGAACCCTTGAACGAGTCTATCAACACAACAGCTGATAATTTCCATTTGTTTCAAACTGCTGGTGTGAGGCAGGTGTTGGCTGAATGAATAATCTACATGCTAACCACTTAGCCATTTTTGTTGCTGTTAATTTTTCATATTTTCCATAGGAAAAGTTGAAACCTGTGTCAAAGAACAAAATTTTACCCTTTGAAATCCCCAATCCCCGGACGCAGCCACATTAGCTATGACGTTGGCTGTGAGTTTTTCTTCAAGCAGCTACAGGGTGCCTGGCGGTCACGTGACCTGAGCTGTGCCTCTGATTTGAAAATCAAATGATCCTTATGACTTCTAAATTGCAGAGATAGAAAAAAAATCATTCACCGTACAGTGAGAGTGCCAATAGTGAGATTTTAGACCCAAGCCGTTTTTTGAACCAGGCTGCAAATATGCTTTTTAATGCATTAAAAGTCAGTTTTTATGGCTGGGTGTGTACGTGACTTCAAGTCTTTCTGCAGCCAGCCTCCAGTGGATTCTTGACAAACAGCAACTTTTAGCATTTCTGCATGGGCTTAATTTTTACTGACCAGATGTTTTCGCACCATTTGTAAAGCCAAGGTCAAAGCTTTTCAAGTCACAACAAAAATAAAAATATTAAGGCCCCAGAGACATCCAGGAAGCTCTTTTGAGGGTGTCAAATCAGATCCTTCTTCAAGTACACTCTGTACTTGCAAGAGCAGTGCTCTAATGTTTACAGGCTAGTGTTTCCTCAAATCAAACACTGCAGCTTTGCACTTTCTGGAAAAGACTTAGGGCTGGGTGATTATGGCGAAATTATAAATCACGACTGACTGAACCTTCTACCTTGATTTTGGTTAATGCACGATTATCCTGCTCTCAACTCAGTTTATTCTGTTAATGCTAGTATGATTTTAGAACAATTAGGTGAAATAAACATGAAAACTTTCGGGTTATTTACTGAAACAATGAGACTGGAAATGTACATCAGCTGAAATGGACGTGTTTGTGATAAAAAAACAAAACATCTACGCTGTTATCGTGCATCTTAATATTGCAATCTTGTACTGACTAAAGCCTGGCTCACACTATTCTCGAACCAGTTTAACCCAAATTCTCCCGACAATCGTCAGAGAAATCTGATTCACAATCAAAGTCAGGCCTGATGTTCGGTACAGATTATCTTCTAGTATGAGCGGGTGACGTATCATTTTCAAGCCCACGATGGTCACTCAGAGTCGTCCCAATCATTTTCATACATGTTTGATATTTATTGGGATAATCAGCTATTCATTCTCTCTGAGGATGACAACACCCAATCAGAGAGAGCCCCCTACAAGAGACCGGACGACAGACAACAAACTCAGACAGCTCATTGTCCACTAACCACAACATATGGTTAGATAATCTTGGGGAAATCCTGTAGTTTGTGCTGGTCATTATCTTCAAATCTTGTTGTTATAGTATGCTTAAGATTTAAGAGAAGATGATCTGTGAAGATTCTCTTTATGTGTCTGATAAAACCTAGTTTCTAGATCTTTTAAGATTTTTTAAATCCTGTAGTGTGTGCCCGGCTTAAGCTCACAGTCTGATTCCTCAGGCAGCATGTAAACACACTGTGTGTAGCAGAGCGGATGAAACCGAATTAAGTGGCTACTTTCCTTCTTCTGCTGGTTTTCTGGCAGCATTCATGCTTTGCAACACCTGGCTGCCTGTCATGTAACTACACAACCAGTAGTGTATTATAAGGGGATGGTGTATTAGCAGAGAAAGAACAACAAAGGGAAAAAACGAAACAATAAACACAGCAGTTTTACATCGGTGAAAAGCTCTAAATGTCAGTTTCAATTATTTTTTGATTCGTCGCCCAGCCCTAAAATGACGGTCATATTTCACAGCCATTCACAGGTCTTCTTCTGCTTTTCACTGATTACATCCATGTTTGATTTGTTCCCACCCCTTCAGCTGCGTTGGCAATATAGCGACCATTGAGGGTGAGAAGTGTCCAGTGTTCCACACTCAACTTTTTGACTATTTTGAGTGAAACTTAGAAATCAAAGTGCTTTGCGTTTTTCAATATTGTCAGTATGAACTAGGGGTGTAATGATCCATCGATATACATCGATATATCGATTGATTAAGCAATGATCCAATCACATCGATGGAAAGTCGAAACATCGATCAACATCATGGTCTTTAATGTACGACTTTACGGACACGCATGTCCATTTCCGTCCAACCGCAAGTCGTTCTGAAGTTTCCTCTCAAGCCTCACACACTCAGCGTATGAGACACACATTTGAACCTTTTCACTCTCTGACACGCCACGCCTGATATTTCTCCTGCTGTAAAACGTACTGTTTAGCGCTCACCAAGTCACAACGCTGTAGGCGAACGTGTAGCAAGACGCTGTTAGCATCACAGAGCTAAAGTGAGCCAGACATATCGGCCAATCATAAAAGGAGTGCATCATCACACGACTGCAGTGAGTTATCTCATAATTTGATTTTGTAGCCACTGACTCATGAAATTTCACATAGTTAAAAAGTCGAACGGCGAGAGCTTAGTGTCATTCCTCCTCCACATCGACTATTCCACAGTGAAACAAAGTCTGATCACACTGACATACAAACTGTGGTTATCAGGCTTCACAGTAAAAAAAACTATCAATGTTAACTTAGTTAAGTTGATAGTTCTAATTTTGAACAATAGAAATGTTTGGGTTTAATTAAAATCAAAGCTTCACATTTTTGGTTTGATAGAAAATGTTCAAATGTTGGAGGTCAATAATAAAGTTTGTGTAATCAGTAATTTTTTAATTATAGTGTTGCATCATTACTTGATATAATAAACAAACATTACAGTATAACAGTCAGACCCATAAGGTAATTGTGGGGGCAAAAAAGCACCTTACCTGAATTTAACCAGTTTTAATTTTAAAACATAATTAGATCATACAGATGGCTATAATCCTCTACAAACGGTCATACCCAAAGGTCAGCACATCGTTCCACATTTCAGTAATAAAACTATCAAAATTGTTTTGTATTTCTTTCTTGCCTCAGGTGAAATGGTGCTGATTGTGTTCAGTGAGGACATATCGTCTTAAATCAATCGAAGGCCTCTGTATCGTATCGTATCGTATCGTATCGTGACAGACTTTGTGATATCTGCAAATATCATATCGTTGTCCAAAGAATTGATATCGTATCATATCGTCATGAAACTGGTGATTTACACCCCTAGTATGAACGCACTCAAACACTCCAGATGTACCTACCTGTTTGGACCTACTGGAAATAAATGTTCAAATTCAGCTATGGAGTGAAAAAACACAGATCACAGACAAGACTCTGAACCGTAAAACACCCAAACATGTTTAAAAACAGAGCTGAGGTGTAAAACTGGTGGAATAAACCTTTTAACTTTCACCATATCCCAGCATTCCTAACAGAGCAGCTACCTCTGAGGACTCAGTGATGGAAAGACATAGCTTTAGCATTGCACATACACACCGACACACCGACACACCGACACACACACACACACACACACACACAGTCAGTGACTCACCGTTGTGCACAGCCCACATGATGCGGAAAGCCGGTCCTCCTATTTCATCAAAGGGCTTCCTGCGTGTGATCACCTCCCAGAGAATGATCCCCCAGCTGAACACATCACACTTCTCGCTGTAATTGCTGCCTGAGTTACAGAAGAACACACAGCAACACTTAGGTCCTTTTCAGGCGAGACAAACGCTCTGTTTGACATCGCTGACTGAATGATGAAGCTAATTCTCCGAGGCACGTTTGAGATGAGTGTCTGGGAAGCACAGCAGCTTTTGTCTCATCTTCGCTCTCACAGAAGGGATGAGGAGGAAAATAGGGGAGCAATCTTTATCAAGAAACAGCTCCTGTGTTGCTTAATTACTGAGTCTATAATTGCTGAATTAAAGTGCACATCACACACCCATTAGAAGTTGCTGCGCTGAGATGTTCTGGTTGCATTTCACTCTGATGCAAATTAGTTGTGCAGAGTTCATGCAGAGGGCAGGAGTGAGATGTGTAATTGCACAGGAGGCTTGTAACTTGCCTCCAAAAACAAGATAATGACCAGAGCTTAATTCATTTTTTCCTCCTGACCCTCTTTGCCAAGAACGCGTCTCATCATGTAGAAATACATTAGGCTGAACGAGAACACAAATTCTACAGCGTTGTCTCTCGAGGGAAATAAAGCCACCAGCATCACTCCATTCATCTTCCCAGCATGCTTTAGGAGACGACCATCAATAACGCAGCAGAGTGAGGCTGCTGATGATGAATCAAGAATTAATGCCTCCATGCTGGGAGCGCTAAGCTGCTATTAGTGTGAAATGTGACAAAACAAAGTTGGCCGCTTGAAAGAGCAGGAGAGAAACGGCAGAGCGGGATCTTTGTGGGGATTTAGAGAAATCAAACTGGATACACATGAAGACTTTTCAGTTAAAAACCATCTGACAGGGAAGGTATCCAAAGCTCTTCAGCTACTTGGAATGCCGCTCATACTTGCCTTCAAATACCTCTGGGGCCATCCACGCTGCACTTCCTTTGTTGTTGGTCATGTGGGTCTGAATGTCGCATGCTGTTCCAAAGTCGCATATCTTCAGCACAGTGCCGCCTGCCACGAGAAGCAGACTGGGACAGAGAAAAGAGAATAAAGCCTGTTAGCAAAAGCTTGTTTGAGTATAAGATACAGAAAGAGACTGACAGTGATGATGGTTCTTTCTCAGATTGAAAGCTTTTAGTGTTTCTCAGTTTTTATAGAACAAAAAGAAACACTGAAATTAAGTTTTTGCTTATATATTTTTGCCTATATTTACACTAATTGATTGAGATACAGATGAGTTTGTGTTTTGAAGCATCTTTACATCCCTGCATCAAACAATAAAATTCTGCAACCACTTCTTCATCACTGCAATCTCACCCTTCACTATACCATTCTATCCGACTCTTATAATGATGCAGCACATAATTTATGTGTCTAATTAACTTAGCTATATTTCTGTCCTTATATTAGATGAGGTTTATTTTTTACATTTTCTTAACTATGAAAGAAACCTACATTTTCCCCCTTACTGGAATAAAAAAAAAAAGAAAATGATTTCATCATCAATTAAAAATGCTAAATGAAATAGTTTCTCTTGGCAGGTCCCACTGACAAATCATCCTCTCCTTAAAGGATAAGTTCGGATAATACAGCTTTTACATTGTTTATAGAATGAAGTAGAACAAACTACTCACCCAGAAGGCTTTCCTGTTCCAAGCAGTGCTTCGGGAGATATTTAGATCCAAAATCGTGCAGCGGACGTCTGTATAATGGGATCCATCGGGGCATAGACAGTGCAGCTCCTAAAACTGCATTAACCGTCCAAAAACTTGTGTTTTTCACCAATATTCCATCATGGTCCGCTCCTGGTTAGTCCTCTGCCGCAGTCTGTGTCACTCCAGACAGCGCTGTGTGGCTGTAATGACCTCTGAACTGAAGAAGTGGAGTCAGCTCTCCAGAGAGTACTGCGCATGCGCGGAGGGGCAAACGTAAACAAAGTCTTCATCAGTTCAGAGGTCAGTACAGCCACACAGCGCTGTCAGGAGTGACACAGACTGCAGCAGAGGACTAACCTGGGGCAGACCATGATGGAATATTGGTGAAAAACATGAGTTTTTGGACGATTAATACAGTTTTTAGGAGCGGCGCTGTCTATGCCCTGATGGATCCCATTATACGGACGTCCGCTGCACAATTTTGGATCTAAATATCTCCCGAAGCACTGCTTGGATCAGGAAAGCCTTCTGGGTGAGTATTTTGTTCTACTTCATTCTATAAACAATGTAAAAGCTGTATTAACCAAACTTATCCTTAAAGTATTTTAATAGCACAAGTGGATTAAAAGGTCTAATTTCTAAGCTGTATATTTATATTCTAGAAATGATTTATGTTTCTTTACACTTGGATTCTTGTTGGCAAACGGATGTCCCTATTCCTCATGATTTTGACTGGGAACTAGTATGGGACTCTGTATTACTCTCTAAGAACCCCGATCACCAACAGATTCATCTAATTCATAGGACCTACACGACACCTCGTAAACTTTACAATATGAAGCTGAAGGCCGACCCTAACTGTTCTCTCTGTCTTGGTTCAATAGGTACCTATTTTCACATGGTGTGGAAATGCCTAGAAGTGGCATATTTCTGGGAGGTGGTGAGGAACAGTATGTCCAGTTTGTTGTCTTGTGATATCCCCCTTTCACCTTTGGTTTTGATTCTCAGTGGTCACGGTTACTTGAGGAGTTTTTCGTCTTTCCGAATGGAATCTTTCTGAATGACTTTTCGGAAAACAATAGTACACATGGAAAGGAATATTCCAATCTCAGGTCCACATGCGCCGCTATAATCAAACAGAATAGTCAATGGGGCATGCGTAGAAAAACGTAAACATCGCGAGATTTATCAAAGCTGGAGGATGACAGTTTGTTTATCACGGTATTGCAATACTCCGTATTGCGAGTTTTTCGTCCGTCCAGTCTTGAAATTATGTTAAGTTCTTTCAAAGTTTGGATCAAAAGCAAACTTTCCTCCAGTGCTGACGGCTCTCCGCCATTTTTAAAATTGAGGAACGTCTCTAGTCGCGTCTTACATCTTATCTGAGCATGCGCTGAAAGAACTTACCCTGACAACTTTCTATTTGAGTGGATACATGATACCTCAATCGGTTTGGGGAAGGGAATATTCCACCCCTGTGAAACCTATTAAATGTCCATTGGGATTGGCACTTTTCTTTCAGAATGAGGTGTAAACAAAGGTTAAATTCTTTCCGTTTGAGCAAATAAACCGAATGCAAGCGGAATATTTGGGTCCGTGGTCCGTTTGTATACGTGGCTATTGAGAACTAGAACTGAATCATCAAGCAGTGGAAAAAGGGGGTCTTGAGGGACTGGGCAAAGGGATCAGGTGCTGACTTGGTCTTCAAATTTCCCAGATCCTCATCTAGATGAGCATGACGTGCTGACGACCAAGACCAACCCATGGAGGCTGGCTCACAGATGTGAACGTCTTGGAGCCAAATAATGCAGCACACCTTCAGAGGTCAATTAGAGTCCATGTCTCACCAGTCAAGATCATTTTGGTGCTGCGTTGATGAGACGGGGGACAACATTATATCAAGCAGATTGGGCTGATGTCATGGTTGATCAGTCTTTGTCTTGCTGTACAATCAAGCACGACTAACAGCCTATGTAGGACAGTGTGAGTTCTAGAGCTGGGACAATGTTTGCAGCAGTAAAATGCTTGGCTTCTTCATGTGTTAAGCATATGATCTGCAGCAGACTTCGTTCACAGCAGGACATATCTTAACTCCTGTCAATAGTTCGGCTGACTTCCCTGAAAGGAGGCCGCCGTCTACTCTGGGTAACAACTTGACTATGAGCAGGAACCTCATTCCACCTCCATGAAGGAATAAACAAACCGTCCCTTCGACAGCGTCATTAAGGCGCTCTACACCTCACAACAATTAGCATTTTTACACAAACCAATCGCAGGACGTGGGATTTTAAGCACAGACTCAACCTGACAATGGTCATTAACAGAGTGTAGGATTACTTTCCTGCACAATAACTCAGAGTTGACAGTTTGTCACGATGCACGGCCTTGTTGTTCCTAGAAACTCCACAACAGTCCTCTAGGAAACGGAGCAGCTGATCATTCCCTCAGAGTCCTGCCAGGAGCTATCGCTCCAGCACAGTAAACAAGCCTGAGTATCACCATGTTACCGGGTGTCCAGCCTGATAACAGCATGGCTTTAAATAAATGCAAAGGCTTAGCCCATGCTGCTTTATGTTCTTTTAAGATTAAGCAAGAAGATTCTCAAAGTCCAGTTTGAGTTAGGGGTACATCAAAAGTCAGAGCAGTGTCTACAACTTTATAACACCATGAGAAAGTACTTAAAACTTATGAGGCGGCAAAGAATTAGTAACTAAGAGGATTTGGCTCTGTCATGTAGGCTAATTAACTTCAGCTTTTACACCCACACCCTGCATTTTTCTGCAGGAGCCCTCTGTGTCTGATACTTCACTGCATCTCTGCAGGGATATTACTGTGCTTAGAGACAGCCCAACAATAGGTGTGTGAATCTCCTCAAACACTGTGTTTCAGCACTTTAAAGATAATGCATGTGATTTTTCCTGAGAACAATGTTAAGTAATAACAACAAAACAAAGTTCATAGAAGGATAAAACAATAAGTGTTTTTAGAATGTTAAACACACTGCTCACTTCTGGATTTTAGGAGGAAACAGACTAGTTTTGCTCAAACTGTATCCATATACACACTATTTCCCTTTATTTTAAGGGTGGGCTGCATGTATTTACAAGAACAGAAAAAAATGTCGCCCCGAGTTTACCTGAAATTCCTCATAAAATTTCTGATAGAAACAGGAAGAGACAGTTTGTGAACACAGCAGGAAATATTCCAGAAAATTCACCATGGGTGAGTGAAAAGATGTCTGCTCATCTGTCTGTTTACACAGAGCACTGTTATCAAGAACAGAGATCAAAGTGTAAACCTCTGTTGCCCCGTTCACCATTGTGTCCTTTACACTACAATATTGCTTTCACAGTGTGCTTTCAATGTCATGTACTGCCCACAGATTGTATAATATATGGACATAATGTCTGACAGCACCCATTTGTTTGTGATACGGGGTTTTAAAGCCTGGATGAGGTAAAAACGCAAACTTTCAACATATTTGAAGTTACCTGCAGGATGTCCACCTGTCAGCCATGTCAGCCATGTCCTTATATGGGCAAAACTCAAAGGTTTAAGAGAAAGGAGATACTCACAGCAATTTTTTTCAGGAGCCCAAATGGCTGAAAAGTTATGGCAATATCAAGAGCTTGCTTTAATGATTGTCTGTGATGGGAGTATCATGTCACGTGAATCATGTCACAGTGCTGAAATCCCCCAATCTCCCCATAAAGCTTGTCTTGTCTTTAAAGGGGCTGCGAGGGTTTTGTTTTTTAAGTGATTTTGAAAAAGTCCCCCTTCCAGATGTGCCCGATCGTAAACCACACTTTGAAATGAGATTATCAGCACCAATATAAGTTATTTCAAAAAGTTCTATGCCTTGTGCAGACCTGGGCAAACTACGGCCCGCGGGCCACATCCGGCCCTTTGTACGTCCCTGTCCGGCCCGCGTGAGGCCAATCATAAACATAAACATAAAACTTGTGCGGGTGCATATGTCTTAATACCCCATCTACCACAGGCACTGAACAAGACATTGTGGATTGAATTCTTCCTCTCTTTCACTGGCTCAGTCTGTCTCCTCCACCTGAACTCTCTGCTGTTCTGAAGACAGAGTGCCGTCGCGTACACGCGCAACGCGTATGCGCATCACACACCGAAGACGGACAGAACTTAACAACGACACGCGTTTCACTATTTCAGAGTCAGCATTCTCACTATAAAATTCACGCTGCTCTAAACTCTCCTGATTGAAGAGGATGCTGCGTTAGAGCAGAGCTACATTAGTTAAGGCTCTGACAAACTCTTCATCAATAAGTGCTGCACAGTTATCTGTCTCGGTCTCTGAGGTCTCCTGCAGCGTCTCTGGATCAAACCAATTAAGAGAGAGGGGTGGATGGTTTCTGAGTTTTCGATATAACGCCCAAGTACGGGACTTGATTTGACTTAGTAAAATATTAGAGCTCACAGAAGCAAACTTAAATTTTGGGGACTATCAGGAGAAATCACAAGCGAAGAGATTTGCGGGAGAAAGGGTTTAAAAAATGGGAAATTCCCTCCATATTCAGGAGTGTTGGCAGTCTGCCAGCACTCAATCGGTAAAAGTGAGTTCATGTATGACAGATATTGACAAAGACGAAAACTTAAGACATTTTCTCTTTCATTTTAGGATTCAATAATTGTTTTTTTCTACTTGACCTATACACCACAGTTTTACATAACCTAAAATAAACATTTACAGAGTGCTTTATTCTTCTGATAATCAGTTCCAGCTATTCAAAATATTTAATTTAGAGCATTTTACGATGGAAGACAGTTGGTGGCCCTCTGACACAATTCAGGTTCCTCATGTGGCCCCTGGTAAAAATTAATTGCCCACCCCTGGCCTTGTGGTTCTGTTTTGGTTCCGTCATGTGTAAACTTTTTGTTACATTTATTCTTAGCGTTTCAGTTTTTTGAGTTTATCTTTGTTCCTCAGGCTTGAGTTTTCCTGTGTTAGTCTCAAGCTGTATTCAGACCAGAAAAGTCCTTTGGTCTACTTGTTTGGTCCGGACCAAAAGCAGACTTTATTTTTTTTCGTTTGGTGCGGTTCGTATTCAGAATTCACTTTTTGCAAGTGGACTATATTTTGTAAACACATCCACATGTGTGACGATCAGTGCTCTCATTGGACAGCACTGACAAAGGGCGGCACACAGAATACAGACCCAGAAATGGAGGTAAACATGTGTGTTTGTGCTCTTATTAGAGCTGCAAAATCATTTTCAGTTTCAAGAGCAGCTCCTTCAAAGAAGGTTTAACAACACTGTTTACAATTTTGGAACAGCGAAGACGAATGCGCAAGGAGACGCTATGCTCTATGTGTCCTGACCTACAACATGCCAGCAACAGCGTGGCTAAACAGAAGATGGAGAATCAGGTATGAACCAAAGACAGTTAGGTTACGGTGGCTTTATAGGCCCAAAAAGCGCATGTATCCTGTAGTTAGTTCGGATGGACCTTGGTTTGTATTCAGACCTGCACCGGAGAACCACAAATCGCACCAGAGTTCGTTTGGAAGCGGACCAAGACCACCTCAAAAAGTGGGTCTCTGTCCGGTTGTTTGGTCCACACCAGGGTTCGTTTGTGTCTATTCACACCTGCATGAAAAGTCCGCACCAGTGTGGGAAACAAACCCTGGTCCGTTTAAAGTGGACCAAACAGTCCAGGTCTGAATACGCCCTCAGTTATTTTTGTTGTGTGTTTTCCCTTGTGTTTCTTGTTCACTTTGTTGCACCTGTGTCTTGTTTTAACACCTGTGTTGATAACCCCTCTGTCTCTATAGGCCTTGTACACATATAGCTGTGTGTTTACAAAAAAGAATACCCCCCTCATTTTAAAAATACTTTCACCACACACCGGGAAAATCTGTTGATAATGGCGCCTGAAAGTATAAAGATATATGCACTTTCCCAGACACCCTGCTGCATGTGGACATGGCCATAGTCTCTGTGGTTCCTTGGTTCTTTGTCAGTTCATTGTGGTTCACCTGTGTTGCTGTTACTTGTCACCTCATTAGGTCTTTGTCTTCTTGTGAGTTTTTCTAAAGTTTGGGATTTGTTTTTGTCCTGATAGAATTTTTGCAGTTTTTGGTCCCTTTTTGTGTTTTTTAGACTTTTAAGTTTTGCTTATTAAACACTTTTGAGTTATTTGCACCTGGGTTTTGCCACCTCTTCTGTTTCCTGCTGCGATCCTTGACAGAAAATCTCTCAAAGCTCTTGAAATTTTCTGGAAACCTTCAGTAAATCCAGTCAGAAAGGGGCTTCACTGTTCCCCCTTAACTTTCAGTAAGGACACAGCTAGAAAGGGGCTTTAGAGTGCTTGGAGGACATTATGGTGTCACATTAAAATTGACATTTAACCCTTTGTTGAAAAGCATCTTCACTGCTTCACTACACCCTGATAGATATTTGAATGTTTCATATTCACTGAACTTCATCAGAGTTTGCAAAGATATTGACTGCCAAATAATCAGCAGTTAACCCTCAAGTCCATGTCGATGGTGCACCAAATATATTGTTCTTTCTAACATATGCAGAATTAAACAAGACTATGAAGTGAACAGAAACACCCAAAGCCTCCTCATACAGTCACTGTGTGTGAAGGCTAGATTATAACAACTTACCCGACCAGAAAGTAAAAGGGAAAATTATAAGGTTTTGATTTTGCACTAAAACACAAAAGTAATCTTGCTGAACTGGTGACAAACTGAAACACAGAGAAAGTGTTTTTCTAGCTCTGAAGCATTTCAGTGTTTAAAATAAAAAGGAAAATAAAAAACACATTAAAGGAAATCAAAAGGCACTTTGTAGGCACAGTGAAACAAGGAATCAAGAGAGTGTGAGGTGAGGAGGAGCATACTTGGGTGGCTTGAGGTCCCTGTGAATGAGAGCCTTTGGTTTCATGCCATGGAGATAGGCCACGCCCTGGGAACACTGAAAACACCAGCTCATGGCATGGGAGGCAGTGTAATAGGGGAGGGGTTCAGCACCATGCAGCACTGTGGACAAGAGAGTACAGTCACAACCACCAGCACAGACAGTAAACCTCCACAGGAACCAGGCAGTCATACACACTTTGACACAACCACACACACATACACAGGGCTGACTACCTCTCCTACAGCTCCTCTAACAAGTTCATTCCAGGAGGACAAACTGACAATTCACCGTTCAATTACAACACTCACAGCTCCACTGAATGACATCAAAGTTAAGGTACAGTGGTGTAGCTCCCTGGACTAACTTTGATAGAGATTCAGTAACTTGGGAGGAGAGGTAATCATGAACTGTAAAGCTCAGCACAGAGTCCCAAACTGTGGGAGTCAGCTCCTGGAATATTTTTTTTAGGATGACTGTGACCACAGATACAAACCCTATTCACAGACTCACACACTCATGCATACTTGTTTTAACATTCATGGGCCCTCAACATCTGTAACTACATCTTAAACTGGTCAAATCAGTGGTGTGTTCTGGTTTATCAGTGCTTGGGCTCCATTTGTACAGCTTGCAGTAGGACAGCTAATATCTGGGACCACGGCAACATCATAGCTGTTATCAGAGTCTTGTGTCATTACACACACAAGAAAACAACAGTCAGGATGACTGTAGTCAGATTACTGAGACTGTCGTCCCACCATAGTGCCAGTGTAGGCCTATTGAGGACTTTTAAACCCCTGTTTATTGAAGAATAACATACTTTTTTTTTTCAATTTAACGTATTCATTCTTCATTCTTCAATATATAACCTTGCAATGCTGTGTTCATGTCCAGCATGGAAAATCTCCTACTCTTCCACTCCCTCACAGTCACAAGGATGCATTTGGGTACCTAAATATGGTACGTTTTGATTTTATGTGAATTAGTACTTTTGACAGAATTCGGTCGGTACCTATAAAAGTACCTAACTCGGTACCCATCCCTACTTTAATAGGTATCAACTAAATTCCATCTGTTGTGCCGAGTGATGATTCATGTATAATCAAAACCCTACTAACAATTTTTCATTCCCAGAACGAAAGTTCTTAGTTGCAATTATGCTCCCAGAAGGGAATTTTTGGTTGTGATTTTAGGTTGCCCCTTGGTTCCTGTGGAAAGTTTGCGTTACGTTCTCTAAACATAACGTGTTGGTCAGATGTTTGGTTCTCCCAACGTTCCCCTAACGAATATAATGTATGGTATCTTAAGGTACCATGTCCAGGTACCTAAACCCATGCTTGTGACTACGAGAGAGTGGAAGAGTAGGTGATTTTCCACGCTGGACATGAACACAGCATTGCAAGTTTATATATTGAGAAATAAATATGTTAAATTGAAAATATTTGAGATTTTATTATTAAAAAAATGAATGTCTTTTACCACATTTACACACAAAAGTACCATTGAGTACCAATACTGATTGCCAGGTACCAGGCATTGATACTGTCTAGTTTCATATGTAAAAAGTACCCATCCTTACCTAACCTTTAATCTTCAATCATGTGACTGCTAGTGCTTCCTGAACTTTTGGACTAATCCTCCACCAGCTGTGTTTGAAAAAGTTTTGCAAAGGTCAAATTTAAGAAAACAAGAACCAAACTGGAAGTAAGACATCTATTTATTCCCTGAGAGACCAAAGTGCCAGCTGTATTTTAGGATCTGAGAGTGATCCGTTGATATTATTGTGTGCTGAACCTAAGTGGTCCCTGTTCATTAAGACAAACCTGTCTCTCAGCACCGTTCTCGCTGGGGATAAGCTTACAGTCCTGACACCAGGTCCCATGGCCCTGGCACATTACGGTGTGTATCTTTAAAAAGTCATTATAGTAGCACTTCATTAAAGGGGTTTATGATGCCTCATTATTTCCAGGTCTCACTCTAGATACTGAATACAGGGGCAGATGAGGCTGAACCGCATATCACTGAGCAAACACGGTCACATCAGGGAACTGGACAAGTGACTGAACATGCAAACAGTGAGAGGGTCAACTGAACAGGACAGCTCTTCAGGTCTGTGCAAGGCTGTGGTTATTTCACTGCTAGCAAAGTGGGACAGGTGCCTTCATTTATTATAAAAACAATAACATTTTTAAGACTCACCATTGTACAGTGACCCCCCTTCAGCATATTCCATCACAAGGCAGACCTATAAGACAGGGAATCATGAGAAACTCAAGCAGACACTAGCCACGTTTACATGGAGCCAAATACTCCAAATATAATCGGGTTAGAAGCCCAAACAGAATGAAAATACTCCATATAAACACCTCATTCGGAAAAAACAGGCCGAATCCGAACGGAATTTCATTCCGATGCATAGGGGTGAATTTTCCTTTTCCCATTCCGATTAAAAGCAAAATCCTGTCATGTAAACGCTGAATCGGAAAGTTATCAGGCTGGGTTCTGTCTGCGCATGCTCTGTCCTGACGTAAACAAGCAGTGACGTATGACATTTACTCACATGGAACCATGGCGGCTTCCAAACAGAGCACACAGCACTGGCCTGCGTCAGAAAGTTTGTTTTTAATACAAACTCTCAAAGAACTACACATTGTTGCACGCTTAGACGGCAGGAAAACAAGAAATACTGAACTATTTAAAAAAGTCAACGAAAAACTCAGCGAGGCAGGGGTGGACCCTAACGTCGAACAAATTAGGAACCGCTGGAAAACACTGAAGGCTGGCTCCTATAAGGCTAAACAGCACAATAGCAAAAGTGGGTATGACCCCAACAACTTATAAATAGCTGTTCCAATTGAATGCTGTGGCACAACACCAGATCGGAATAGATCGCTTAACATGAACACAGTTCGTCTGAGAGCTTCAATCGGAATGCTTATAATCCGAATGAGAAAAAAGTCTGCATGTAAACGTGGCTACAGACAGCACACACAGTAAAGTGCACAGACACACCACCACTCACTCTGACCAATATAAGGGGAATCTGAGTACTTCTAAGAGCTGTTTTTACACATAATAGGGTCTTTGATTACAATCACAAAACACAGATGATTATTTTTGTACATTGCTTTACCCGTAAAAAAAGCATGATGTAATGACAGCAACTTAATCTTCAGGAGAAAATGTTTTTTTATCAAACACTCTCTTAACAAATTGATTTTTTATATGCTCAGAGTGTTTCTCTAAGTTTCTGATACATTTCGAGAAATAAACCAGAGACAGTCCATTTTATTAAGGTCAGACTCTTTCTCAAGCCAAGAGAACAAGACCAATGGTGATAAAACAGTCTGTTTAATGACTCATGGGAGCTGCATGTAAACAGACTATTTAGATCTTTTTTTCAATTTGTGCAGCACTTGAAAAAGAGGAACTGGTTGATTAATGTAGCAGCAGACCAGCACCTCCTGTTCTCTGCACAGTGAAATGATTGGTTAATGGAGTCGAAGCACTGAAGAAAAAGTTATCAGCAGCTTCCAGTTAAACAAAAATTTGTCTCTGTGACACGAAGAATCATTTTTGTTTCATTGCCAGACACTAGGAATACAGGCATTACAAAAATGACCTTTACAGGACATTGTTTTGGACCCAGAGGATTGTGTAACACCAATACAGTCCCTTTCTGGGCTTCAATTCTTTAGCCCAAGACTCAAAACAGAGAGCATCCATATTTGATAGCATATTAAGTAAAAGATAATGTAGTGTAAGCAGGTGATTATGAAAAATAAAATCCCAGACAAGACCTGACACAAGGGTCTAACCAAACGGGATTCAATTCCACAGTCAGTACGTTTACATGCAGCTTCAGAAATCAGACTATGAGCTGAGTGAGCATGAGATCAGGCTACTTGTATGTATGTTAACAGCTAAGTGGGACAGGGAACATACTTAGCATGGCTGGATTGACACAGCTAGATAATACAATTGCTATCAGACTTTTCTGCATGTATGTGCAGACAGGACTTGATCTCCTGCAATGACTTCATGATCGAGCTATGACCTTAATCAGACCACCGCTTGCATGTAAACTAGGGATAGACCGATTATTGGCCAGGCCGATTATCGGGCCGATATTTGGCATTTTAGGGCATATCAGCATCTGCCTTTTTTTTTAATCTGACAGCCCATATGAAACCAATTGAAATCTGTTTTGTTTTGGCTCTGCTGCTTCTCTGGACAGAATTTCTCCCTGTCTACACTATGGAAGCCCTAGACGGTCATTAAAAATCAGTCATGTAAAACCAAACAGAAAATTAATTCAACTGCATAACATGCCTGTAAAAAGCAGCACAAACTCAATTTTGTCCAGTTTTATTGCAGTTACATTGCAATTTTGGAAAACTTTATTTACTGTAGAAAACTTTATCTATTTATTTTTTTAAGTTTCATTTAACTTTATAAAACATGCTGCTAGGCCTGGCAGCTGTTTAATAAACATATGCTTGAAGGCATTTGAATGAAGTTAAGTGTTGGAGTTTGTATTGTTCATATTTTTTTACGCCAATATTTTCACTTTGACTGCAAATGAATATCGGCTTTGAATATTGGTTATCCGCCTCCTTGCCTACTAATAATCAGTATCAGTATCGGCCCCAAAAAATCCCTATCGGTCTATCTCTAATGTAAACATCTTGAGTATCACCTGTTAACTTTACATTTTAACACTTTTGCCAACGAGAGATACAAACAACTTGACACTGAACTCACCGGATTATGACAGGAGCCATACAGCTTCACAATGTTTGGGTGATTCACACGTGAAAGCTGCCGGAGCTGTAGACACAAAGAAACATTTCACTTGAAGTTAATTAATATTTCCCAGCCAGTCTGTCATTATAAGCTCTCTGATCTGCAATTTGATGGCACAAACAATATCATTTTATCAAACTTCAACTGTATGCAGTCATGAGACTTTTTGTTGTACCTCAACTTGGAAGGCTTTCCTCTCCGATTCACTCTCGATGGTCTTAATTGCAACATCATTGCCTTTCCATTTGGCTTTGCAAACAACTCCAAAGGCTCCCCTGCCCACCACCTGAAAAGAGACAGTGAACAAGAAAGTCAGTACTTGTCTTAACCCTCATAAAGGTATATTACACTATAAGTAAGAATACTGTGAAACAGTCAGCATTTTCTTGCAGCTCTTTAAAAGTGAAATTTGGATTGACTTGAGACAAGGGCTGAACGATTTTGGAAAATAATCCAATTGCGATTTTCTTTGACCAATATTGTGATTGCTATTTAGAATGCAATTTCATTTATTTAATTTAATTTTTTTTTTATTTGGGGGGGTATCTTTTGAAATACTTTCTAAAACAATTCATAAAATCATTCTATAGCATAACGGCTAGGCCTACATGTTGTGATGAAATGAAACAGACATAAGGTTTGTAAACTTTTTTACAATTTTATTTTTATAAATTGCAGACTCTGCACTCTTGCACTCTATTACATTGCGATGTTGGTTTGAATTTGATTAATTATTCAGCCCTACTTGAGACATTCAAACGGAGTAAACACCATGCCTGTCTTAGAGCTTGTAAACACAATCATGCTGACTTGACAGTTGTCCAGAAGACAATCATGGACATCCTCCACAAGACAGGTCAGTCAGGAACCAACAATGCTGCAAAGTGACTGTACACAGAGTGCTGTATTGAGCCATATGAATGGAAAGTTGACTGAGAAGGGGGGGTACAAAAGCAACTGATAGTCAAAAAATGTTCACTTCAGAACTTTGGGGCGCTTTATGAGGAGAGGACTGAGGCAGGACTCAGTGAGTATTTTGTTCTACTTCATTCTTTAAACAATGTAAAAGCTGTTTTAACCGAACCTATCCTTAAAGAGACTACAACTGTCTCATTCCTATTATCAAGAAATTCCACAACACCAGAGGT
This sequence comes from Halichoeres trimaculatus, assembly GCF_033239565.1. NCBI lineage: Eukaryota > Metazoa > Chordata > Actinopteri > Labriformes > Labridae > Halichoeres > Halichoeres trimaculatus. The sequence goes on along the minus strand of NW_027437191.1, from coordinate 4,778,036 downwards.
GTCTGGCATGACAAAAGAACTGGACTATAGCTCAATGGTCCAAAGTCCTCTTTTCAGATGAAAGTCATTTTTCAACCTATTCGTGAATCAAGAACCCAGAGGCTGGAGGAAGAGTGGAGAGGAACAGAATCCAAACTGCTTGAAGTCCAGAGAGGAGTGTCAGCTGTCTGTGATGGTTTGGGGGGCCATGTCTAGGAATGGGTACCGAATTAGATACTTTTATAGGTACCGACAGAATTCTGTCAAAAGTACCGAGTACCAATTCACGTAAAACCAAAAGGTACCATGTTTAGGTACCTAAATGCATCCTTGTGACTGTGAGAGAGTGGAAGAGTAGGCAATTTTCCATTCTAGACATGAACACAGCATTGCAAGGTTATATATCAAAAAATAAATATGTTAAATTGAAGAACTTTCATACTTAATCATTTAAAAAAAAACATGGTATTTTTTACCACATAAACACAAAAAGGACCAAAAATTGGTACCGTTTGGCACCGGTGCCAATTGCCAAGTACCGGGCATCGGTATCGTATCGTTTCAAATGTGAAAGGTACCCATCCTTCCTGCTATTGGTCCACCAACACAGCTGTTCATCAGGAAATTCAAGAGCACTTATGAGCTTTATGAAGATGCTGATTTTACTTTCAGCAGAACTTGGCTCCTGCCCACACTGCCAAAACTACCTAAAGCTTGTTAAATGACCATGATACTAGCTGAGCTTGACTGGTCAACCAACTGGCCTCAGCTGAACCCTGTAAAGAATCTGTGCCACGTTGGTCAAGACAAGGATAAGGAAAAACCCACCAAAAGAATACAGACCAGCTGAAAGTCACTGTTAAAGCAACCTGAGCTTCAGTAACACCTCAGTAAAAATATGGCCTGTTTATCTTCAGTTAGTCATGGGAAATGAGCCTCAACCAAGTATCAAGTGTATAAATAAAAATACATGTCTTTGTTTTAAATACTTATTTAGTGACTTTAGAAGTTTTTAAATAAGTTGAGAGACACAATTTCTGATTTTCACATGAGCCAAAATCACGGCACAAACAAAATAAGGCCAGAAATTTTTAGTTAAATATTCAGTTTATTATTCTTATCAGTTACTACTTTAAATGTTTAGGATACAAAAATCTAGAATCACTCACCATACTTTGACTAATAGAGATGCACCTGTTCACACAACTCACCTCCTCGACTTCAATATCCTCATAGTTGATTTCTGCAAACGGATATCCCGGTGGCGTTTCCAGTATTTCAGCGGTTGGTAACGACAGAGACATTACTAGCCAACGTCAGCTAGTAAGTTACTACAGGGATAGACAGATAAGAAGATATTTCATGTAAGAGATCAACTGAAGGAGCTGAAGGAGGCGCTGGATGGGGTCATATCGTCTACCACAATGAGACGATAACTAACATCACACTTCCCATCACACAAGAACACTGAAAGGTAACATAAAGAGTGGTTCGCTAAGTTACACACTCTGTGGCGAACTGTCAAGGCAGATACAATAGTTTAGCCCTCTGTCACCTCGTATGATGCTCTCTGCCAGCTGGCTAACAGCGGAGCTAAGTGCTAACAGTCAGTGACATTTAACACTGATGAAAGTTAGCTTTTCGTGTCCGTACCGCGGACATATATGGACAAAGTATCACTATAAACCGGCACTGAATACAATTTGACACCACTGTTTAAATGAACAACTGAGAATTAATATTTTAAAGAAACGTATTTTCTCTTGAGCTTACGTTAGCCTGCTGGCCTGAATGCTACCGGGACTTAGCTATTAGCTGCGAGAATCGAACCGTTCGCAGTTGACTCTTCTCCGCCGCCGGCTCTGTGGACATGAGGAAGTTTCCTTCTATTCATAAATAACATTCATTTTTTAAAAATAATCTTTCTACATCTAGTTGAGAGCCAGACATAACTTTTTCAGAACTCGTCTAGCTTGGAGTGTATTTTTATTCTCCATCAGGAAGTGTGTGCGCTCTGATATTCCGTCCGGTGAACACAAAACCGGAACCTTTAGCCAAACATTTTATGTATTTACAATTCTCACATTCTGAATTTCTTTTTCATTACAAAATAATATCGATACTCTCATGTTGTTATGATCAAAACTTTTTCATATATATATGTGGTTTACTGCGAAGCTTCCGAATTATAACATTTTAAAAGTGTTTTTAACTGTAGCAAGTTGTAATCAGACAAAACAGTTGGCTTATGCTTACAAATAATTATGTCTGTTAGTATTAAAGTTTTTCAACAAGGTTTATTTATTGTAAGAATATAATAATTTATTGTGTAGCAAAATATAAACCTGCATGTATGAGATAACTTACCTGCAAATTTTATTAGAGATACTACTTTATTAAACCCCTCAGAGAAAATTTCATTTTTTTCACTCTGGATCAGCCCAAGAACACTTGATCCATACCAGTTGCCAAGCCAAATCCTAATGGAGACAGAGCGACCATCTCCCTCATTAGGTCCGGCCCACAAGATGATTACTTGTCTGCACAGAATAGCTCCCTGCCCAGGGCCCTTGACAGGGTTAACGCCACTTCATCTTGTGCCAGTCTGACATTAATTCAGTTTAAAGTCCTACACAGGATTCATTTTTCCAAAGCTAAACTTAAGAAACTTTTTAACACAAGTGATATCTGCAACAGGTACTCTCTATCACCAGCCAGTCACACACACACACACACACACACACACACGTGTTTTTCTCTTGTCCAAGACTGAGCTCATTCTGGTCCTCTTTCTATAACACTCTCTCAAAAGCTCTAAACAAACCTGTGCTTCTGAGCCCTTTAACCTCAATTTTTGGTGTGCCTGAAGAATTCACACACTTTACTAACAGGGAAAGTAGCTCTAGTGCCTTTGCATCCCTGGTAGCCTGCAGACGCATATTACTACATTGGAAGGATAAGAACCCTCCTTCCCCTAACTCTTGGCTAAAAGATCTTATGTCATTCCTACACTTAGAAAAATTAAATATTCTATCAGGGGGTGCTCTGACAAATTTGGTTAAACTTGGAATCCATTTCTTAACTTTATTAACTCCACTTCCTCCTTAGATGATTAGCAAAGATGGATCTAATTGAGATTAACTGGTGTTGTTTTTATATCTCTTTATTTTTTTTAATTTTATTTTGTTTTGTTTTTATTTTTCTACTATCCAGTCTGGAGGCTTCAATAGACCAATTATTTAAAGAGGTGAGACACAACATATACAATTTGCTCTTGTCAATCTTTGTTTTTGTGCTTTTAACAACTTTGAACTACTCCTCTAAAAGTCCCTTTTATTTTATATTATTTTATATCATTTTATTTTATTTCTATTTTTGTTGTGTTTATCATTCACTCCTCCTGTTCTTTTTCATAAAGGAGGAGAGAGAGTTGTATTTGCTTATAATCAATACTTGTCTTTATTTGGTCTCTGCATTTAATTGTGAATGTGACTCTCCAGTTGGGGGAGGAGGGGGGTTGTTAGCGTTATAAAACGGGGGAAAAAAAGGCTAACTATATTCTACCTAATTGTACATGTACTTTATCCTGACAACCTAATAAACATATATACGAAAAAAAAGAATCGCTCCCTGCCCACAAGATGATAGCAGAATAAAAATTGTGTTCACAATTATAGTCCCATTTTATCACTTATATTGTGCACAAGATATCTTTTGTGCACTAGATAAATTGTTTCCACAAGATAACTATATTATGTGCAGAAATTATATTGACCTTCTTTTTTCTTTCTTTTTTTCCCCTTTTTTTCTGTGTAATAAAAAAATAAAAATAAAATTGAGACTCAAGGTAGCAAGAAGGTCACCAGTTCAAATCCTGGTTTAGGCACATTGGGTCTTTCTGTGTGGGGTTTGCATGTTCTCCCCGTGCACGTGTGGGTTCTCTCAGGGTACTCCAGCTTCCTCCCACAGGCTAAAAACATGCTGTTACGTTAACTGATGATTCTAAATTGCCTGTTGGTGTGAGTATGAGTAGCTCTGTGATTCAATGGAAATCAGTCCTCTCACCTTAAGACAGTTGGGATGGACTCCAGCTTACCGTGACCCTGAACAGGTCAAATGGACAGAAGTTTGTGTAGTTTACAGCATTTTTTCTCAATTTCTGTGTATACTTCAGTTACCATCCAGGGTTTGTACTGAGGGTAAAATTATCCTCAGAAGTACAGCTGGACAACAACCCATGGTCTGCTCTCGTAATGTCGTTGTACAACAAGGGACAGAGTTGAAGCCTTTGGTTCTGAGATACCAGCAGGACTCTTTTGTGCACCTCTTATCAGGATGGAAATCCCAGCGCTATAGTCAGACACTCTTAGCTGTGTCTGGGGCTAATTAAGACTAATAAACTTGACTTTTATTTGAAATGCAATGTGTTGGTTGGTCAGTTTTTCCTCTGTGAACTCAGAGTAAGAACAAGTTTTGCTGACCTTTGAAGCAACAATTCAGCACTGTAAGCAAAAGCCTCTGTGATCAGGCGAGTAACACTTATGTAATATCAAAATTACATTTGTGAGGAGAGGATTTTATATAAACACTGCACTGGATGAATGCTAATTACATGCTGCGCTCGTAGGGAGTTATAAAGCAAGTTCCCAGTGGAGCCTTTCCAAACCACTCAGCAAGCACAACTCATACTAATGAGCATGAACTAATTTGTTGTGATATTGAACAGAGGGTTGTTAATAGCCGGGGCCATCCCTCTCCCCTGAAATAATTATTCTAATCGCTCATTTCAAAGGTGATTAAAACGCTCTCACCTGGCTGTTTTATCTGGGACTTCCTGTATCGGCATATGGTGTGAGACCCACGGTCAACAGGAAGTTTCAGGTTTGTTTACTCACTGTGCTGCCTGGTATCTTTGAAGAGTCCTACCTGCTCACCTGTTCTCCTTCTGGACATCCTCACAGCCATGTGGTCTCATCAGCAGGCAGCAGTGGAGTGGAAGTGGAAATAAGGAGTAACATCCTGCAATACCAATGTGACAATTACCAGCGAAGAACAGAGCTTGGTGTGGTTTTTGAGAGGACAAATACAGCTGTCACAGAAAATGCCTCCGAGATATTCTCTTTCATAGAGCAAAAGCATCATAAAACTGCTTTTTTTTTACTTTAAAGTTCAGGAATGCTTGATACGTTCTCATTTTGTTTCTGCTGGCTGCACTCAAGTAATAACCTCTGAATCAAGCCAAATCAAATTTTTACAGCCTGATTCCAAAAAGGAGTAATAGGTGACACCACTGAGACTATGTCCATGTTTTATACAACTGAGCCAAAATTTATTGAGTCTAGCTTTATAAAAGCACAGGAACCTCACTCTGATTAAAGATGAACCATCCTAAATCAGGAGTATCTGAACTCCTCTGGACCACAGCAGCTCTCATTGACGTATCTATTTACCATGAAAGTAACATGTAAATGCTCTGTGTATTAACTCTTCCTTTGAGTAAAAATCAGTCTCAGTGTTCCATCATCACAGACTCATGAAATCAAAGCTCACCTGTCCCTCAGGTGTCTCTTAATACCAGATGATCAGTGGTCAGTTTTCTGCAGTGTTACGTGCTGCATAAACACCAGCAAACTCTGCTTCTGACTAAGGAACATGTTCTCCATTAGGGGGCGGTATGGAGAAAATATGTCAGGATGTTTTTATGTCAGGATCAGGATCTGGATTTTGTCAGGATTGTTTTTCAAATTCAGACTATTTTGATCTCAGACAACATTTTTAGACCCAGATATGTCAGATATATGATCAGAGTCTGCTGCTTTCAGGAGACTCACCCAAACTCTAAAACTCTAGAAGCATCTTTTTATCAGTCAGTGTAAACCATAGACTGTATAATAAAATGGACAAGGTTTCCATGATGTCATCCATTTGTTCCTCATGCAGGGTTTTGAAGCCCACCATCAATCGATGCTGTATTGAAAAAGCTTGGCTAAATGGATGGTTGTTTGAGTTGGGATGAGGTAAAGAGGTGGGTGTTAAATCTCTGAGCAGACAGCTACAGGGTGTCCACCTGTCAGTCAAATCAGCCACGCCTTATACAGGCAGAACTCATAACCCCCACCCAAGTGTGTGCTGACAAAAAAAATCAGCTACCCAGACTCATTTTTATTTATTTATTTTTTGACCAGGCTGTTTAAATGTTAACTAATGCTGTGGAGATCAGCTTTTTTTTTTTTTTTTTTTTTAATCACAGAGTGTTGGTGTGTTTGTAGTTTCTGGTGTTTGTGCTGCCAGCCTCGTAAGAGCCCAATATGTGACAACCACCCAAAATGTAATACATAACCCAAAATGAAATAACTACACCAAAAGTATAGAAACTGACCCAAAATTAAATAACTAATCCAGTATTTAACAAACCCAAAATAAAGATAATCAACCCAAAATGAACATATATGTAGTAAATGACCCAAAATTTAACAAAGCCCAAATGTAATAACTAGGGCTGTCATTTTAATGTGTTAATTAGATTAATTAATTACACCGTAAATTAACGCGTTATAAAAATTAATGCAGATTAATCTGGATCCTAAAACCGCAGGGTGTTCAAAGACGCACTTATTTTCAAATGTCTGGCATTTACAAACCGTTTGTCCTATTCAAAAGCTGTAAAAAAGTTGTGTCCTCGTCAGATTCTCAACTTTCTGACGGTCCCTGAATGTATCACACGTGACGCCGGCAACATACTTTAAACTGGGGGGAAGCGAGAGCCATTTTTGTGAGACTGCCGGCCACATCTCATTTATTCACACGTCCTTTTTGAAAATCAGCAGAAAATCAACCGTTTGCTCTAGCTCAATTCTGTAAAAAACAGATAATTCTAAACTCTTCACTGCATTAAACAAGCCCTGAATGATCGATATTTGTTCTGTATTTAAATATAAAGAATTCTTTAAAAAGTTCCTTCCATCTTCCTGGTGCCATGTTTCAGCTTGGGGCTGCTCTGCACCAATGAGCAACAGTTTGTGTGTTCAAAGCATGTTAAACTGAGAATACTTCACTTTTCTTTGATCCAAGACTTGAAAAAAGTGTTTTGTACATAGTTCCTTACAGTTTTTAGCCTTTAGCCCTGCTTTTCCTGACCTCGTAGAAGTATAGAAGTTCATATTGCAGTGAAAATTGAGTCCACATCAAGTAAAAATGTGACAGAAGCAAAAACAGTCCTAAAAATCAAATCAGCTTATCTTTGGTGCAGGACTGTGTAGATTTTGTAAAGATAGAACCGTAACACTTTTTTCATGTGTTCTTTATGCCTCAGGGTACCTAAAAATGTGTTGTATATATTCCCACCTTATTTTTTAATGTTTTTTAATGTCTTTTAATGTAATTTTAATGTCCTGGAATTCATATTCTTTATTTTGGGACCTTAAGCAGATATGAGATTAAATTGCGATTGATTAATTAATTACAAATCCTGTATTTAATTAGATTAATTTTTTTAATCGCCTGACAGCACTAGTAATAACTAACCTTTTAGGTAACAACTAACCCAAAATGTTATAACTTACCCAAAATCAAATAAAACCCAAAATAAAGAACACTAACCTCAAATTGAACAACTAATTCTATAGTTAACAAAACCCCAAAATGTAGAAAAATAACCCAAGATGCACAAAAATTACTAACCAACCCAAGGTTTAATAAAACCCAAAATGTGATAACAAATACATAATGTAGTTAATCAACCCAAAATGTACAAAATTGACCCTAAATTTATTAAAAACCCAAATTGAACAACTAACCCAGAAAGCAATAAGTTGTTGTACAAAACATAAATAAATAAATAAATAAATAAATAAATAAATAAATAAATAAATAAATAAATAATCTAGGCTCATTATGTTTTTACATTTTTTTTTATACAGATTACTTTTTTATGGTTTGATCAGATTTAATTTAATCTAATTTAATTTAATTCTGTATAGTATATCAAGAAATAAAAAATAGAAATATGGATAATTTTCAACTAAGTATCTGTGAAAATATCAACCTCATACCTCAAACCTCAAAACATTTTTGTTTTAGCTGACAATTCTGCAAATGAATTTGAAGTGATAAGATTTCTCCGAACAGCCTGGGCAGCATGGAGCTATACACACATTTACTGCACCCTGTAGCTTTCTTCTGTGGTATTCTTATAGCATCACTACACAGCAACTGTCTCTGTAGGTCTGTTTCCCTGAGGAGAGCAGAACACAGAGGTGTGCTGTGAGTTCCAGACAGACATCTTCACTCTGTCTGCATAAGGTAAACCTTTTTGTTTGTGATCACAAATATCAGTGTGTTCTGGAAATATCACCATCTTTCACTTCTTGGTGGAATAAAACTTCCAGGGCTCAATTCAAATCAAATAAAAGCCAGCCTCTTTGTTGTGTTTTTGCTGGAATCACCATAAACTGAATGTATAGTCGTCAGTTTAAAGACAGAGAAACTGTTACCAATCGTACACCTGCTGCTACAGGCTTTAATCTCAGTTTTCTTATTTGTAAACTGCTGTTGAATTTACACTCATACCGTCTTCTGTGCATCAGTGTGTCATGTTCCCTGACGGCCACAGGGTGATGCTGTCGTTCTTCCGACAGCTGCTCTCCTCCAGTCTCTCCTCCCTCCTTTCTGCTCTCCTTTAAAGCCAGTATTTTTCATCTGTTTGTGCAACACACAGAAATTCCTCACAATTAGAATACCTTCATTTATATTCTTATGTCAGCATCAGCACTCTCCTACACGGGGAAATAATCTGTTTCCTGCGCTAAGTCGTATGATTGATTACGGTTCAGTCGTGCAGCTGATGAACATTTGTCTTGTGTTTATGGCTTTTAAGTGCCACGAGCGCTGCAGGTTGGCATTATGGATATCTCTGTCCCCGATAAGGCTTACATTGTTTAATTAGAGTAGAGGGAAAAAAAGGCCACTGTTTGCAAATATTCACCTGAATCATTTTCTATAAGTGGAGCAACTCCCACCACTACACCCCCCCTCCCCGACAAGTAAACACTGTGCACACCGGGGACCTCAGCAAAGTCATTTTGCAAAATCATCTTAACTTTATCTAAATGCTCCGTTCACTTACGCTGACTTTATGTGACAGATGAAATACATCACTAGAAAAATAATCCCAGAGGCTAATTAGTATTAGTCTGAGAGCAGGCTGTGCTCACACACACACTCACACACAGAGGCACAGAGGCTGAATACCCAGCAGAGTCACAGTGTGTATCAAAGAGCTGCACCTGAAAGAGTGGCTTAAATCCTATAGAAGGCCCTGCAAAGACGGCACCAATGGGACTATTATAGCCGGGCCACGTTCAAAGCCCAGGTAGGAATGAATGCATTATTTGCCTTCCCTCTGTTCTCACTTCAAGAGCTGATTTGAATCAGGTTTCCAGCCCCACCCCTCCTCTGCCTCCCTCCTGTTCAGCAGGTGACGGAGCAGCGCAGCTGGAGGTGGCAGTGCCTCTGAACACGCCGGCTGCGAGGAAAAACCAGCTGAGAATGACCTTTTCTGTATTGTTCCACCAAGACTTGGATGCATCAGACTTGATAAGTGGCTGAGGGAGAGAGAAGAAAAGAAGAAGTGTTGAAACCCTGACCGCCTTTGGACACAGTCCAACCCTCATCAAGGTGCCGTTACGCCTCCGTGTGATGACCCCTCCTTTATTTCTCATGTGGGGTAATACATCCACTCAGGCTGATCTAAAGGGAGTGGCTGACCTTTTCATTTCCAGCACTAATGCCACCTTTTGGGTGATTTTTGGAGCAGGAGTTGAGACACCTGCCTGGTTGATTATCCTCTGACGAGCCAGGTCTTTAATATTTTCTGCTCATATTTAATGAGGTAAAAATATGGCTCTCAGCTGCCCTCCACTTCCATTACTGTCTGCTGCAGAATTTACTTTTATTAAAAAAAGTTTCAAGTCTTGAGGCAAAGAACGCTCTTTTTGGATGTCACAGGTATTGGAGTAATATTTCATATGTTTTTTTTTTTCCTCTAAATGCTGCAGTGCTCTGAAACATTAACAGCAGCTGAATTTATCCTCCTGAGAGATTACTGGGCCCTTTCAGATTTTTTTAATAAGGGTAAATTATTCCAGGCTTTTTTTTTTTTTTTTTAGAAAGTAAAAAGAAATGCAGAGCAGCTTTACTTTAAGAGTACTCCAAAAAACAAAGAGGAAATTCAAAGTGTTTTTCCACAGAGGCAAAGAAGTGACATTTAAAACAGTACAGTAGAAGAACAAAGAACACATATGTTTGATATTTTACTATAGTTTACTGGACATGGATTAAAAATCACATTATACTATGACTGTCTTAAAGAAGGTGATGCAGCCTTTAGGACTCTGAACTTCCCTACACAGTTACTACACTGAAAGCCAAAATAATTTCATACTTGGATGGTGTCACTTTATTCATATCATTATGTCTTTTTATTTGAAGATGTCCATATTTAGTTTATGTTAGTGATAACAGATTGAGGACATCATGTAATCAGGTAAACAAAGCTAACACGACATGATGTCCATTTATTAAGGCCAGAATTGACCATATTTAATTGGCACATTGGCGTACGCTGCAAATTATACTGCACTCACCAAGATTTAAATTCTTACATTAAGAAATGTTCATAATTAAAACTTATTTTATTTTATTCTTCCTGTTTTTATCTCTGGGTTTATAGTTCAATCTTAAGATGAGTCTGAACTGGTATTTTTTTTGTCTTAATTAGTCAGGAGATCTTAAAACTCATTAAAAAAAACAGTTAAAATGATCCAAATTGGGACGCTCAGTTGAATTCTGACTTAAATAAAACATGTTTCAAGATTCAGTGACAGCCTCATTTTCACCACTGAATGGCTCAGATACATAAAAAAATATAAAGTTTACCCACAATTTTTTCTTTTCCTTTGTTCCTTTGTTAAATTAGTATTTGGCTTCCTTAATTTCCTGTTAAATATTATGTTGTGTAGAAAAATAGTTGGATCCAGAAAGTTCTGTTTTGCATATTTGAAATTGATTAATTAATTAAAAAATTAATTAATTAATTAATTAAATAAATAAATAAATAAATAAATAAATAAATAAATAAATAAATAAATAAATAAAACAAATCACAACTCCTGGTTCAGTTACACATCCTGAGGCCCATTTTCTGGGCAATAAATTTTCAAGAAAAACTTTATATTTTTGGTAAAAGCATGCCTCTGAAACAGAAAAAAAAAAACACAAAAAAAAAACAAAAAAACCACAACACGTTGATAATAAACTTCAGCGGACACAGACACCTTAAACAACAGAAAGTCCTGATTAAAACTCAAAGATCCAAACTGCTGCTCAGAGCCTGACACAAAGATCAGTCTGTCAGTCCAAACAAGATGCAGCCTCCCCCAGCCTGAGGGAAGGTGAGGTTATTCTCTGATTATCATTCAAACTACATTTTTCTCATTCTTCAGAGATTTTTTCATGATGAAGAATTTTACAGGATGGAATTTAGTTTTGAGCAAATTGTGAATCCTTGTTTTCATGCAAACTATTTTTTTCCATTCTTTTAATGACTTTATGAAGCAAAACATATTGTAAATCAAACCAAACCTCTGAATAAATCAAAAGGGATTTGTTCAGAGTTTTGGTTTAATTTCAGAGGAACAAGAGAAAATTGAATGTTCAGTGAATAAGGACAGGTTTTAACAACATGGACACAGAAGAAGCTGTGGTACACTGGAAATAATGTTGTCTTTCAGTCTGAAGGTCGAGGGTTTGATACCAACTCTAGTGATCGCATGCCAAAGTGATCCAACTTGCTTCTGTATTTTTTCAACAGAGAGACTGGGGCCTTGGAGGTGAGTCTGATAAAGATATCCAAAAAACAGAAATCCAGTCCATTTATCTTTAAGATGACATTATGCTTATTTCAAGATGAGCAACTGGTATCAAGAAACATACCTCTCTAACACTGAGTTAACTACATTTATGGTAGTTTTCCTGTCACTAGGTTTCAATTGCTAAAATGAAGAATACAAATAGAAACAAATCAGTATATTCAGTATATTCAGTATATTCAGTATATTTCACTCATTATTGTGTCTCCAGGAAGTTTGTCATTGGCTGCCAGCCATTTCAGAGCATCTTGAATGATCTTTTAAGACCCAAATAATCTTGTTTTCTATGACCATGTAAACACCAAAGTTACTTAAGAAGAGTGGACTCTCTTCTTTTATGTCTTTCTTCCTGACTTTGGTCCAAAAAATAGACAAATCAAACTTTTTTGATTGTGTTCATCTCTCCTTTGATCCTCTCCATGATCTCTTTCGTCTTTTCTCACGATGGCGCAGCTCTTTCTCTCTGAACTACCACGACACATCCTCAGTTGGAGTGTGAGCTGCCTGAACTTTTCTGACTTGCAGCATCTCTCTGTGTGTCTGTCATCTCAAATTTCTCCTCATATCCATGCTGAGCTCTCGTCCAAAGAGCACACCGCTGTCACCCACAGTAGTTTACGAGCAGGATTATGATTAACAAGCTCCACCAGACTCCGCCTCCCTCCGCTGAAAAATATAATTTACTTCTATAGACGCAGTAAACAGTAATTGAATGTCAATGGCAGGAAACACAGACATTTAAACTAATATTGTCCATTAAAAAAAAAGGATTTACGAATCTTCTCTTTTTTTCGTGTATTCATTTGATTAACCATGCACTATAATTTTGTGATGCCCTAGAATTCAAATTCTTTATGTGGGGACCTTAAGCAGATAAAATATTAAAATGTGATTAATTAGATCAATTAATTACAAATCCTGTAAATAATTAGATTATTTTTTAACCTCCTGACAGCCCTTTTTACCACATAATGGCTGCTGAATGAATATTCAATGATTTAGTCTTCTACAAAATCTGTTTGAATTAAAAAGTGTTGCTTCTGATGTTGATTACTGATGTGATTAAAATGTGATTAATTAAATCAATTAATTACAAATCCTGCAAATAATTAGATTATTTTTTAACCTCCTGACAGCACTTTTTACCACATAATGGCTGATGAATGAATATTCAATGATTTAGTCTTCTATAAAATCTCTTAAAATTGAAAAGTGTTGCTTCTGATGTTGATTACTGATGTGATTAAAATGTGATTAATTACGATTAATTAATTACAAATGGCATAATTAATTTGATAATTTTTTTTAAATCAAGTCCCACCACTAATTGTAATGTTAAAAAAAAATTGCATTTTCTCCCTGTTTTAAAAGTTGGAAATACTTCTCAAGGCACACTTTGTTCTAGATTTAAAAGTCTAATTTCAATATTTCTTGTCAAGTCAAATTATCTTTCTGCATAGATGGATAAATTGACTAGTTTTAAGATCTATTCTTGTCCAATTCAGAGTTTTTATCTTGTGTTTAGGCTTCCATGTCTCTTACACTGTTTGGTTTCTGCAAATATGAATGCAGCCCAAAGATGGCAGACCCTGTATTGGGTTTGTGACTCCGAGGATCAGCTCATTTGGAAACTATGAGATACGACACGAGATGGTTAATGTATTGCAGGTATCACAAACACTTTCAAATGAAATAAAGAAACAAGGAGAAATTTAAGAGCTCATCACTATAAATCTACATGTCCTTTCTGTTTTAACAGCCTGTGCTGTGCTGAATTTACCGCACACTCCACTTTATCAGACAGACATAATGAGCAGCGTTCAGTTTGTGTGATTTTTAAAACCCCTGCCTACACTGAGCTTCAGCAGCATCACTAGACTCCTCCTCTAAAAGCCTTTATTTGTTTTTCTTCTCATATATATTCTCTGCATTTAGCTCACAGGACACCAGGATGTGTTTTCCAGGGAATAAATCATATTTTAACAAATTGTGAAAGGGTTGGATAGTATCAGGAGCTGTGGATTAAGTTCTCCAAAGAGCTCCCCTGGGATGTATCTCAGTAAACACTACATTTCATGTGGAGCCACCAGCCTGACAGGCCTGTCTGCAGATCTGCTTTGGCTTTGGAGTGTGTGATTATGGAAACAAATCACTGGAACACAGGAGCACGTTAACACACATTCAGAGGCCGGCTGTTTTTATTGGAAACATAAGAGGTTATCACAGGGCTCATATAACCCTGACATCATCTTGAAGAATGTCTGGAAGCCAAAAGCTGAAAAGTTGGGACAGCTCCCACACAGTTCCTGATAAAGAGTCATTTATCAAACCTGTTGTACCTGGCTGGGTCCGTGACGGGGCGTTGAGAGCAGGCGCTGAAAGATACCACTGTTCTCTTTTTTACTCATTGCAGGCTGGGCACAAACAGTTGATCCACATGTCACAGATTAAACCAACCGTGGCATCTTCTTTTTAATCAACTGCAGAATCACTTCAGAGATTGATTTTCTAATTTTCAATTAATTCAGTTTATTCATACAAAGAAAGTCAACAGCTTAAAAAAAAGCAACTTAATAGCACAGTGGCTTTGTGGGGGTTTAAACTTGAAATATTATAAGAGTTTTAAACCATTGGGGCTTTTTTTAAATTTGATTATTTTTTCAATGCACAAAGGGCTTACATTTTCATTTAAATAATAAAATACGCTTCCCTCTGCAGTTAAAAATAAATCTTTGATTTTCTTTTTTTTTTTCAAGCAGCAGTTTTTTATCAATTTATTTAGCAGAACTTTAAATCCCCCCCAAAAAAATATCAAAGTATTTTTTTCAGATCAAATAAAATGAAAATGTATTGGTAATAAATTAAAAGAGTATAGTGAGCTGTGGTGAGGAGGGATCGACTGTGTTATACAGTAAATGGAGAAAGTGTTTGTGACGCCCATTGCTTGACAGACGGTATTTTGGAAGCGCTGAACTGAAAGCAGTTTTGGATAAAGACAAGATGTGGGCTTAGGGATGGGTACCTTTCACATTTGAAATGATATGGTACCAATACCTGGTACCTGGCAATCGGTATCTGTACTCAATGGTACCAATTTTCTGTACTACTGTGTGTTTATGTTGTAAAAATAATTTGTTCACTGATAAAATCTGAAAGTTTTTCAATTTAGCATATTCATACATTCATTTTCCAAACTGCTTATCCTGTTCAGGGTCCCAGGTAGCCAGAGCCTATCCCAGCTGTCATTGGGTGAGTACACCCTGGACTAGTCACCAGCCAATCACAGGGCTGACACAAAGACAAACAACCTCTCACACACACACTCACACATACTGACAATGTAGAGAGTTCAATTAACCTGATGAGCATGTTTTTGGACTGCGGGAGGAAGCCGGAGGACCTGGAGAAAACATGCAAACTCCACACAGAAAGGCCCACTGGTCAAGCTGGGAATCAAAAAGATGTGTTTAAGTACCTAACTGTGGTACCATTTGATTTTACTTGAATCGGTACTTGGTACTACAAAAGGAATTCGGTCGGTACCTGTAAAAGTACCTAATTGGTGTATGTTGGGCCCCATGGTTGAAATTGTTGAAAAATGTTAAGGTGCTCACTTTAAAGTCAAAACGCACACTAAAGAGCCCTCCTGGATGGTTAAAACATGATAAGTATACCATACGTGCCATCAAAACACATACAACTTAGTGCCTTTTTTATTTCATTGGGAAAAACTGAAATCTTATCAAATGATTTTTGTCTTATTTTCATTTTTTGACTTAATATGAACCAAATTCACCTGACCAGCCCAGAAAATGTCTTTTTTTCAAGTTATTTAAAGACAAAAATGAGGTCTAGCTTGCTTGTAACAAGTTAAAAAAAAAAAACAAAAAAAAAAAACATTTATTAAGAAAATGTTCTAGATTTATGCATTTTTTAAGCAGTTTTCTCTTGTTCCATGGGCATTTTTTTTTTATTTGTTACAAGCAATTCAGACCTCTTTTTTTGTCTTAAATAACTTAAAACAAAACATTTTTCTGGACTGGCTACTTGAATGTGGCTCAAATCAAGTATGATCAGATAATTTTTACTTTAAATAAGACAAAAACATTTGATAAGATTTCAGTTTCATGCAGTGCCCCCCCTCCAAAAAAGTCTATTTACACCACTGTGCCTCAGGTATCCATCTGTGAGTCAGACAAGCTTAAATAACTTGGAAAATAAGGAGTTATAACAACAACAAAAAAAAGTTCAGCAGAGTGTGTGGAGATAGACAATAATTTTCCTGAACCAGGCTGTAAACATGTTTAGTTGCTGAAAAAAATCAGGTTTTCTGAATGGGTGTGTGTGTGTGATTTCAGGTGTTTCTGCTGCCAGCCTCTAGTGGATGCTGGAGGAACTGCGGTTGTAGCACTTGTTGTTCGTACTGTAGCACACTCATTGGATTGGTAACAACAGCACGTTTGTTCATTTGTGTCACTTCATGGTCACCGACCAATCAGAATTAAGAAGGGGCGGGGCATCTGATAACAACAGTGGAGGTTTGTGCAATGGACAAAACAACCACACGCGTTTCTTCTGGGCTAAATCTCTAAAAACAGCGTTGAATGATGCAGCTACACCTCTTTTCCTCAGGTGGACCAGCAGTGGCTGCTGCAGCTTTTGTTGGGTCTGTTTCCACCCTGGTCAGGGTTGTTCTTAGACTGAGGCTCAGCTCATCCAGTGTAAAATAATAACTGAAGTATCTGTGTTAACCTTGTTTTCAGTAACTATTCCTCTCAAAGAGTCAGAAACTTTCACTGCCAGACTTTTAACCTCTTGTTTTATGTTTTTCTTCAGCGTGCCGCCCGCTCGCCTGCTCCTCAGTCTGCAGCTGTGATAAAGACAGAGCGCGGCCTGAGCAGCAGCAGCAGCACATCAGTGTGAGCATCAAACAGCCTGGAGGAGAGGGATAAGGTAATGTCCGTACCCTTGAGCAGACGGACGGTACGAGGCGAGAGCACGAGGGCCAGAGTGTCAGACTCCAGAGGGGGGTCAGACGGGGATCAAGGGCGTTCTTGTTATTTGTGATTACTCCTCCTGGTATCTGCAGGGCTGCTTTGGGAGGTGATAAGAAACAGCAAGAAAGAGAGGACAGAGTTTTTGAGATGCTCCTCCACTCACAGCGATGGCAGGGAGGGGAACTTATTTCTACTCACTGATGTTGGGTCAGGTGTAAAACCTTTCAGAGATTTGGTGGATTATGGCTCCAGCATCTCTCTACCAGACCTCAGACTTTAACTCCAGACAGAACGGTCAGCAGACAGTTTTTCTGGATGAGGGTCTTTATACCCCTGACTGTTTTTCATAAAATAGGGGAGACTGGGGACAGTTGCAACACTTTTTACATTACTCTCAGTTACTCAGAGAATATTTGGACTAGTCTCACCAAATCTTTACATATTAAACCTACATCTGTCTGCTAAATGCCCATACCATTTAAAGATGCCTACATATAACATATTAATCACAATATTCATTTGAATAGAGGAATTCAGACGTTGCAACTGACCCCAAACCTGGGGACAGTTGCAACACAAATCAGGGACAGTTGCAACATATGAAAAAACATTAATTTTTCACTAATTATCCTCAGTGTTTTGTTTAAATAGGACAAATACTAATGTTATGACCCAGAGTGGGCTCAAATTCTGATTTCTATTCTGTACAGCTTTAAAGTATTTAATTAGTTTTGTTTTGTTTTAAACATGGGCCTACTGTGAGTCAATGTGCAGATGTTACTGAAACTATCAAAACTCAATATTGTATTTTGGGACAAAAAGAATGGAATAATTCTTTTTTTTTAATTTTTTTTTTTTTTTTAACAATTTCTCTATTTAGATGATGCATTCACTATATGACAAGTTTATATAACACATATAACACACCACAATAACCAATTGCTCATTTTTGCTTAACAAGTTATTTTTGAAATCATTCTGTTTATTGTTAGCGTTAGTTTCTCCATATGACTGCCTGTTCTGTTCATCATGAGCAATAAAATATATTAATTTTGCCTATTTTGAACTAAAAATCTTAAAAAATATGGTTGTGTGGTCTCTTCTAATATGACTAACCTAATAGCATGGGGACAGTTGAAACAGTTGCAACTGTCCCCATGGTACCAGTCATGACAAAATGCCATGTGCTAGCTAGCCACATTGACACTGACACACTCTCACCATGTCATTTAATAGTCAACAAACAGTGATTCAAACTAGATAGGTTTGGATTCATTCATACACAAGGTCAGGACAGTATGACAAAAAAACAGCTCATGAAAAAAGCTACTTTCATACCTCCAAAACAACTTCACTTGATGGAAGCAGGACCAGATGCTCAACATGGCCTCTCTCTCCTTGGTGGGTAGAGGGTCTAACTGAGCATGTGCAGTGTGAGTGTCATCACTCTAGCATGTTTCTGATTGGAGAAATAAGGCTTGTTGCAACCGTCCCTTGTTGCAACTGTCCCCAGTCTCCCCTACTGCTGTAAAGGAGGATGCAGGGATGTGAGACACTATTCCTTCTCCTGTTAACTGATATGTCAGAGTTCTCTCTCAGGAATATCTTAATCATTTTAAAGTCTCTAGTTTGCATGTTCTTCCCACACAATGACTGGAGACCAGTCCAGGGTGTACCCCGCCTGTCGCCCCAATATCAGCTGGGATAGGCTCCACCCATCCACAACCCTGAACAGGATAAGCAAATGGATGGATGTGAAAGTCTTTGTCCACTGGGCCGTCAAACTCTGCATGGGAATCGGTCTGTAAAGAAATTTACTGCATCTGTATTGTGATTACTGCTTTTCAATCCACTTCAGACTCATCATGTAAAACTTGAAGAAGAGGTATTCTGTCTTCCCATATTTGAAACATGAATGAACATGAACATGAACATGAAAAGTACCATTGCTGGATGTTCAGACTGATGGCTGATATACACCAGATGCGTCTGCAGTCTGTCTCCACTCTGTCACAGCTACGGATCAGATAGGTTTTCATTCAAGACAATCTGTCAGTTTACACTGGATCTGGTATGTTACAGTCCATCTGCATGGCTGGTCCAACCTGTCGCAGGCAGTAACAGCCATCCTTTTTTGACGGACATGGAGCTGTGACACATGCATTCAGCCTTGAAGAAGATCAATCAAAACTACCTAAAAACACCCAGTGACTTCCAGAATAGAACAAATTCAGCCAAAATCAACTATGACTATGGCAACAGTAATAAGTGGAACCAGACCAGAAGTCAACAGGTTTGAGGTTTTACAGCCCAACATGAATGAAGAGAGACTTATCAATGAAGTGGGAAGCGTGGGAACTCCTTGGTCTTGGAGTCGTACTGTAGACATGTGCAGTGTATTTGAAGCGGAAGTGTGTGCCGTTTTTCAAACCTCGACATATTCATATGTTGTATGAATTGTATATACGTTCACATCTGTCTGTAAACCGATTACAACACTCTGTTCTAAGAATAGCACAAGGTCTACAACAGATTTCCACCAGATCTTCACCAGACTTAAAGAGCAACTCCGGTTTTTTGACACCTGGACCTTATTCATAGGTGTGTGCAGACAAACATCGTGCAGCTCGGAGTCCTTCAGAAGTTATTTAGATCCAACCGATTTTAGCCGCACTTAGCGGGGGCCACGGCAAGAGAGCTTCAGCGCGGAACATAATCTCTGCAAAATAGCTCATTTCAGCTATATTTTTTCATCCATCGCCAGTGTTATCACAAACACACTCCTCTTCTGTTGCCATAGGCAAACACTGTCCACAAGCTCACCACCAGTTCGCATGGAGTCCTGGACGTGCTCCTGTTTGTTGTTCTCGAGCCAGCTCTTGGTCTCTCTCCCTCTGCATCCTTCTTTCATGGAGCTCCTCGTCCATGTACTCAGGCTCAAACCTTCAACCGTCAACTCAAAGTCGTAGTCTGAAGACGGTAGACGAGCTGACTTTATGATAACACTAGCGATGGATGAAAAATTTAGCCGAAATGAGCGATTTTGCAGAGATCATGTCCCGCGCTGAAGCTCCCTTGCTTCTGAAGGACTCCGAGCTGCACGATGTTTGTCTGAGTGAGTATATGAGCATGCACACACCTTTAAATAAGGTCCAGGTGTCAAAAAAACGGAGTTGCCCTTTAAGTTTGCATTGTGCTTTCACGCCAGGAATCACTTTGATCTCTGTGCGATGAGTCATATAATTGTTCGTCTATTTTGTACTTCGTTGGTGCATCTCCACGCAGACGTTAGAAATTTTCAGAGGTGTGCGATGGGAAAAAAAAAATTGTGTGAAAAGGACCGCTCAAGAGAGTGAAGCTGCTAAACTGACGCTATTTGTCCGCAAGCCACGCAGGCTGCGCAGAAACATTACACAGTAAATGAGCTTCACTGAAATGATGAGGTCATCACATAAGGATCCCCTACCTGGCTGGCCAATCAGAGTGAAGGGGTGTTGTGAAGTGGGGAGCCTTAAAGAGACAGCAGCTCAAACAAAGTGTCTCAGACAGAAGCTGAAATAAGAGTTTTCTGAAACACCCCTGAAAGAAGAAAAGAGATTCTCATGAGTGAGGGGCACCGGGACAGAGTAAAGTACCCCCTCTTTAAAGTCTTTTTTTCTTCTTTTGTAGATACAGGTGACACACATTTAAAGTTATGTGTTTGTGTGACTGGATTTAAGTTGGTCTGAACTTGAACATAGACTTTAAAAAATTATAAAGAACTTTTCATTAAGCGGTATTCAGGAAGTTTATTTATTCCTCTTTGTCACTAAAGGAAACTAGAAAAGGGAGAGGAGCCCATTTTTAGTGATCATACCTAAAACTGAAGACTTTTTTTCTTTTTCAGTGCAATAAGACTGAGCCTGATGCAGAATAATTCTTATTAGAGTTCTCCATTTACATATTAAGAGTTAAGACTCACCTTCAGAATAAGGTTAACCTTTAGATTCAGATGATAAACAGTTTGTTTTTCAGCACGCTCCTCAGAGTGACAGAGGTCTGTAGTTTTCCAGATCTCCACGGCCCTGCGTTTATCTCCAGCTCCGTCTGCAGCTCAGGAGACCTGTGGCAGCTGCTCAGTTTGCCCCCACCTTGGCAGAGCTGATGAACTGTGACAGCTGAGGCCTGAACAACCGGTCAGAGAAAGTGCCTGTAATGAGGAGTCTGCTGCTTGAGAGACAGCCGCCATCATATTTCAGATGAAGTTATTCCTCTGCACCGTCGGGGCCGGACCGGCTCTGGCAGGCTCGATGTGCCGGCGGCTGTCACGTGGTGGAGTTATTCTGAGAGAGAGGAAAATATCCTGGCTCCACCAACATGTGTGAAAATATGGCTGTGCACGTATAGCTTCACAGAAAACGCAGAATCTGGCCTTCAGAGAAGCTTTGGCTGTCTGCCTGCGGACGAACAGGGCCAAGGAAACACTCAAAGCCGGATCGTGTTGATGCAAATAACACCACGACGCAGTCTTGGCTGCAGTTGTTGGGGTTCAGAGGTGATTTCAGCTACGTTAAAGCCAGCCTGATCACTGTTTTTAATTAGTGCATCATTAATTTATCCATCTGCATGAATCTCAGGATGAGCAGCATGGCTGTGCTTTGAGGTGCTCTCTCTGCTCTTTCTTTTCATACATTAGGATGTTTGTGGGAGAGGATTAAAACAAAACCTTTCTGGATGGCAGACCGATCACTGGAGCAGATGGTCGAGCAATTACAAATAATACAAAACAATTCAAAGGGCCATGTCTTTCCTCTGTGTTATACATTATTTATCACATTTTCATTAGGAAACAAGAATCAAAGTCAATGCAGCCGTGGAAGAATTATTGTGTTGGTGTTCAAAGCTGCAAAAATGCACTTCAGCAGCATTTTTAGTCGTCCCCTAAGAGCCTGAGAAACAAATTATGATTAACAGAAACAGAAATGGTCACAGGTTTAAGAGCAAGAGTAAAAAGCCTTATTCAGAACAGTTAAAGCTGTAGAAAAAGTTGATCAAAACAGATTTTAAAGGTTTGCAAATAATTCAAACCCTGTTTTTTATTGACAAGACACTGGCTCTGGGGCAGTAGGCCGACGTGTTGTTAAAAGCAGCTGATTTAGAGGCTGTGTCCAGTGTGTGTGGACAGAGTGCTGCAGTATTTGATGCTGAGGATGGACAGAGGATCTTATCTTCTTGGCTTCATTTTGGGCTGCACTGTAGGTGATGTGTCTTTGGAAACTGCCATCACAGCATTTTCTGTTATGTTGGTTTGTTAAGGTACACAGACGCATACGCTTGCATGTCCCGCCTCCGTCATCATGAAGCGTCGGTTTACATGAAGCGCGATCTCATCAGAGTCAGCACAATGAGACACAGAGAGCACTGCTACAACTTTAGAGACTTTTGGACTTATTGTGAGTCGTTTTCGCCTGACACAGCCCTCTAACACCCTGCTTTGTTTAAAATGATTGTCAAGAGATGCGCTCGCGGCGATCATATGTAATGGATCGCATGCGCTGTCCGTGTGCTTGTGCTTGTGCATGAAGTAAACCGTGCCGAAGCCCACCTCTTCAAAGCATGCCGAAGCATGGAAGGGAAACGGGCTTCAGCACGGCACAGTTGTGGTCACACTGGCCTTTCCAAACGTGCTTTAGGGCTGAAGCGTGCTTTGGCACGGCACGGTTGGCCAGTGAGACCGCGTCCTAAATGTGTCGTGGATCCAGAAAGCTGCTGGAACCTTCCTCAGAGATGTTGCTCCATATCATCATGTCAGCATCACACAGCTGCTGCAGTTTTGAACATCCACAATGAGAATCTCGTGTTCCTCCACATCCTTAAGAAGCTCCACTGGACTGAGATCTGGGGACTCGGGGATACACTCAAATCAAATAATCAAATTTTGATACAATTTGCTTTACTGGGTTAACAATGCAATTTTCTCAAGATTTTTTGTTATTATTATTATTTTTTTTAACAGAAAGAGCTTGCAGACAAAATATGACCAAAAAAGATTCCTTTAATTATTTATCACACAAAAAATGCAATGAATGCAAAATTAATTAAAAAAAACACATACATGCACACTTACATAAATACATTTAAATGTACAAAAACTACAACATATATTTTCTTTCATTTTCAACAGATTAAAGAGTATTCCCTTTTCAATTCTTTGAGGTGGGGTAAACTGTACAAAACAAAGTGTGTCCTTTCCCTAAAATTGCAAGTGAAGTTTCTATTTTATCTCAAATAATAAAAATAAATTGAAAAGGACTTTTTAAATAAATCTCACATTAAAATAACTAAATGAATGATACATTTTAAAAAGAATCTCTTTGAATAAATAATCTCAGTGTTATTATTATTATTATTATTATTATGATTTTTTTTTTTTACATTTTTAAAAATTTATTTGCAATTAATCAATTTACTTTTCTATTTTATGAAAAACATAAAATGTTGCAATTTATTCATACATCTTTTTTATTGCTTTTTTACGCAATCCCTACAGGGAACTCATCGTCATGTCTCACGACATGGAGCGTTATCCTGCTGGAAGTAGCCATCAGAAGATGGGTACACTGTGCTCATAAAGGGATGGACATGGTCAGCAACAATACTCAGGTAGGCTGTGGACTTTAAACCATGCTCAGTTGGTACTAAGGGGCCCAAAGTGAGCCAAGAAAATATCCCCCACACCATTGCACCAGCAGCAGCAGCTGAAGAGTTGATCTAAGGCAGGATGGATCCATGCTTTCATGTTGTTGACGCCAAATCCTGAGCCTACCATCTGAATGTGGAGCAGAAATCCAGACTCATCAGACCAGGAGATGTTTTTCGGTCTCTTTTGGTCCAGTTTTGGTGAGCCCATGTAGACTGTAGCCTCAAAGTCAGCTTTTATTTTTTTACCGAGCAAACTATAATGTGTTTATGCTTCCCCTACGTTTCCCTTTCCTTTGCATCAAGAGATTAAGCATGTTGTTTTCCCCCAATGTATGAAATGTGGATCATGAATAAGAGAAGAAATCCTGTAGCTCTGAGCCATAAACTGACTCATTTGACCTTTGCTCTCCTGCTGCTCCGCTGAGTAACGGCACAGTCTAATCCTGAGGGTTCAGCTGTTCCCTCTGCTGTTCAGGATCAAAATGTGAAACCTGTAACTTTCAGTGTCATCTGTGAATTGTTGTGTGTGTGTGTAAATGTTCCCAGAGTCACCTCTTCTTGTGTGGTATTGAGCCAAATCATCGGGTCAGGTCCACTTAGAGGCAAATTTACAGTGACGTCTGAAATTAATAAAGGAAATTGAGATTCATTTATACATGCCGGCCTCAGCAGGCACATCAGCAAAACTGTCAAGCAGAGGTCACACACATCCACGCTTCCAACGGAGGAGGCCCCAAGCCAAAAAGAAAATTGCTTATTTTCCAGCTCCAACAGGAAGTAGTATTCTCTGTGGCCAGCAGCAAACATCTACTCCCATGTAAAAGCAATAGATCAGCGCTTTTAACAGAGGCTGTCAGCGTGGGCTCCTTTGAGTTCAGAGAAAGAGCTGATGTGCTGCAGCCAACAGACACATCACTCTGATGGTGCTCTGCACATCCATCACTCGTCAGTACGCCGTGACAGGGAGAGGGTGAGGGTCATCACAGGGAAACTGTTTGGCTGTCATAAATTAACTCTAATGTGACCCATGTTTCCTCTATGACCGGTGTGAGGCAACATGTTCAGTTATCCTGAGGCTGTTTCACTGGAAAAAAACATTACAAGCAATGTGTTTTTTTTTGTTTTTTTTTTGCAACCCAAACTGTAACTGTTCAGAAGCTCTTATTATGACAATCTTTACACCATTTAATCAGAAATCATGAGCCAGGCTTAACCCTTTAGCTCAGGGTGTGTTGGCACTGACACATTTGTGCAAGTGCACTTTTAATCAGCGTTATTCCTAAACAATTTGTACAATCCGAAAAATTCCAACTGTTTGTGAAAGCTGAGGTTTTGCTCTTTCAGCCAATATACGGTTTGGCCTTCGTAACCTGTGTAGACTGCAAAGGCCAAACTGGATTGAGATGTCACGCAGCAGCGCCCTCACCTAACAGACTTAAATTATTTTTTAAACACACGTAAACCAAAACACTACATTTAAAACTGGATGTTTTTTTAATGTTACTATTTTTAATATCTAACTTTATTATTGCTAAGCTATTGCTCTAATGTTGCTAGGCGCTGCCCAAGTAGCTGCCTGTTGCAGCAGCTCTCTCTTCTTTGTCAGTTTCTTGTAATTTTTTTCGTCTCTTTTTCGTCATCTTTGTATTTGGAGTGGATCATCACTTTGTATGGTTCATTGTCGGTCACGGACACCAAACTTTTTGTGGCTTCAGTGATATTTTTACTACTTTTCTCCTGTGTTTGTCTGGAGATCCTACATGTAACCATGGCTGCATTGTTTACATGTGAAATTAGCTGTTAGCAGCCTGTAGCATGTCAATGCTAACTAGTGTAAGGCTTGATGATTTCCCTCAAGGTGAGGAGGAGGAGGTGGGGACGTCGTGCTGGTTCTCAGGTGTGAGCTGGGAGGTGACGACGTGGACCTGTCCTTCCATCCATCGTTGTTGGGAACGTGGGATCTATCTCCGGTGGGATGGACGAGCTAGCCGTGCTAGCCCAGCGGCAGAGGGGCTGCCGGAGGGCAGAGCGGCATCGTGCTGTTCATAGACATGGCTGACAGAGCTGACATCGGACGCCGGCGCCATATTGGAGGAGCTTCGCCTGCTGTGAGCAGACAGGATCCAGGAGACAGAGACTGAACAGACTGCTGGGGAGGCTCAGTCCTGGACCCTGTGGAGGTGGAGACTGGCTGGGCTGGAGAGTGGTGGACGGGCTGTCGTCATCTATTTTCTTGTGGACATTTTTGCACTTTCTATACACTTTCTTACTTATGTTTTCTTGATTGCTGCTGTTGTAACACTTTTGAGGTAGTTACAGTACACTAGGACCAATGTTAGGTTCGACTACTGGAGCAGTGATTGATGTACCGTGCAATAAATAACCACAGACCAGTAAATAAGTTTAAATTGCCGGCTTGAAATTTTTAGTAAATGACAAACAAAAACATTTAACATCAAAAGAAATACAATTTCCAAAAACAGTAAAGAAAAATGAAATATTTTACACTTTTATGTTCAAGTTTTATCAACTTGTGAATACCTCTTTCAGAGTTAAACCTGTGTTTTGGCTTAGAAAAGATATTTTGTTCTCAACCTAGATTTTGTGTATTTTAATTTCTAGTTTTATCCTTTACTCTACTTGAGTTAACTCAGTTTTTATCCTGAATAAAGTCTAGTTTATTTTAGTTTCAAGATTTAGTTCAAGTTCTGTTAAGTTCCCTTTTTAAAGTTTAACCATTCCTCATTTTGTTTGTATAACAAAACAATTACACCTTCAATGATATCATTACATCAACATGTATGGCTAACAAAACAAAAATATTCAAAGCACAAACTCAAAATAATCCTGCAAAAGACTGAACAGTTTGTTGATCACAAATAAATGTCTTTGTCCTTAAATGAAATCCTTTGATTGTCCTGAATTGTTAATCCAGTGTCTCTGAGTCTTCTGCAGTTTTGCAGGGAGATATGGATAAATCCTACCAGTTTTTGATGAAACCGCACAAAATCCAGCAGAGGGCGTTTTGCTTCAGTGTGATGCACAGTTCAAGGGATCCTGGGGTGGCTCGCCATCTTGTATCTCGCACGTGGACTCGAACTCCGGTATCCGTTCAGAATTTTCCAGATCCAACCTTAATGGCCTACCATAACATCCAAAATAATATGCATAAAAATCAAATAATACATCTGGTAGCTTCAACATAACTTAAAGTCTGTTTTAGCTCATTTAACACTTCATAAAGCGACGCACTCGCCGTCGCGGTGGTGAGGAAAAACTAGCATCACAGGACAGTGAACTACAGGCTCATGCTCATTCTCAGCACGTTCCACCTTATATTCACCATTTCAACAAAAAAATAATAATAATCTGCTACTTAACCTTTCTATTGCCATGAAATGACTAATACATCATGACAAACATCCTCTTACATATAACGAAATACTCTGTTTACACTCACCAAGTCCCGTTCAGAAATGAACACAAATATCGCCAAATCCTGGACAGTTGGAAAGATAAAATGACTCCTCCAGAGTAATAAAATAACTTCTAATGGACTCTTTACTCTCTTTTCTTCTACTTTCTCCCGTTTTGAAACAGCAGCTCCGCATGGACTGTCTGCATCTCTCGCACCTGCGTGTTTCTCCCTCGTTCTGAAGCAGTAAAACAGAACAACAACCCGGTTGGCTGTGGCTAGTCACATGACTCACGTTGCAGCTTGTCCTTTCAAAATAAGAGTCTTAATGTTTTTAACCATAAATGAAATAAATAACACAAGTTTACAAGTTTTTTTTTTATTTTTTATTTTTTTTAACTTTTAACTTTTAACCATTTTTAAACCTTATTTAACACAATATCATGATATATATATTTTTATACATATATTTATCTATTTATTCCTTTTTTTTCCTTTTTCTTTTAAGTTTAACATGTTAATACATTTGTTATGTATTTATCACTTACAATGTTTCTTGTAAATAGCTGTTTTTATCAACAAGCTTTTTATTACATCAGGCTATGTAAACCCAGGGCTACACTGTGACTCCTGAATTTCCCCTCGGGGATAGATAAAGTGTTTTCTATGTGATGTTAAATCAAAAAAAGAAAATGACAGTAAGTACAAGCTTTTACAGTTCCAATTGCCATTTTCAAAGTACTGAATTTAATTCCTTATTAAAAAATGACAATGACAAAAATCAAGAATTTACAATTATGGACGTAGAATTTTCCACTATGTTTTCACAGTAAAACAAAATCTTCTTCAATGTTTTAGAAATACAATCACATAGTTGTTGCCAGAAATCCAAATGGATCAAACAGGACTTCTTCTGGGGTACAGTCATGTCCATCAACCTTGGCGCTCACGCACAATGAATCCTGGGATATGTGAAGCTAAAAAGGATTCACCAAATCCACCCTTCGTGGCACTCGAAAAGGAGGCTAGATTCATAAGCCGCATTTTGGAGGAGCCTTTGAAATGGGACAGCCTTTGACGCACCTCTGTTATGTAATCGGTCTTCAAGTTCAGCCTTTGTAAGCTGTAGCCCCTGAGTTGGGACACAGATAAAGTGTGGAGCAAACAGATGACAGGAGAAAACAGAGCTGCCAGAAAGAAGATCCTCCCGGTTTATAAAACCTCCACTGAGGTTTCTGCATGAAGAAGCATCTGAATGAAGAACTTCATGCGAAAAAAAGGTAACAATATTTTGGGTGGATCTTTTTGGAAGGTACTGATATTTAGGATGTATATTATACTTTTTTTTTTTTTTTTACTACAGCTTTTTTTGTGTATTGTCACTGAATTCACACAGTATACGTCACAAGGTTTTATATTTACATAGTTTGTTTCACAAGTTTGAGTGTAGATGTTTCAGCGCGGAGTTTGCGAAGAGGCAAGGTCTTTCTACTGACTAAGGGCATATTCAGACCTGGACTGTTTGGGCCACTTTAAATGGACCAGGGTTCGTTTCCCACGCTGGTGTGGACTTTTCATGCAGGTGTGAATAGACACAAACGAACCCTGGTGCGGACCAAACAACCGGACCGAGACCCACTTTTTGAGGTGGTCTCGGTCTGCTTCCAAACGAACTCTGGTGCGGTTCGTGGTTCTCTGGTGCAGGTCTGAATACAAACCAAGGTCCATCCGTACTAACTACAGGATATATGCGCCTTTTGGGCCTATAAAGCCACCGTAACCTAACCGTCTTTGGTTCATACCTGATCCTCCATCTTCTGTTTAGCCACGCTGTTGCTAGCATGTTGTGGGTCAGGAAACGCAGAGCATAGTGTCTCCTTGCTGCATGCATTCGTCTTCGCTGTTCCAAAATTCGAAACGGTGTTGTTAAGCCTGCTTTGAAGGAGCTGCTCTTGAAACTGAAAATGATTTTGCAGCTCTAATAAGAGCACAAACACATGTTTACCTCCATTTCTGGGTCTGTATTCTGTGTGCCGCCTTTGTCAGTGCTGTCCAATGAGAACAGTGATCGTCACACACGTGAATGTGTTTACAGAATATAGTCCACTTGCAAAAAGTACAATCTGAATACGAACCGCACCAAACGAAAAAAATAAAGTCCGCTTTTGGTCCGGACCAAACAGGTTCATCCCTATCACCTTTTCATTCGCCTTTCCCCCCTCTTTTCTTACTCCTTTGGAGAAACACATCTGAGAAAATCACACTCACACACACACACACACACACACACACACACACACACACACACACACACACACACACACACACACAAAAAAAATATATATATATATAACACATATTCTGAAGAGACACGAGTCTGTTATAGTGTACGTTTACATTTTTGGCCAATAGCAGATGGTTGTGTAGAAGACCAACTTTATTTCTGGGGTGTTGTTTTTTCAGCCCAGAAAATAAGTGTGAAATATACACTATGTGTGTGCTCTTTCTGTCAGAGGCTGAGGGAGGTGAGCTTCTGTCAGAGAGAGACCAGAGCTGATTTTTACATGAGGCCAAAAAAACGGTTAAACTGAGACAAACAGATTCTCCAGTCTTCATCCAGTGGTTGAGTCAACATAAACCTGCAGACCTGGAACACACCACATGAGCTGCAGTTTAGAAGAAGTCCTTGGTCGTCAAACCATCACAGCTTGATCCTGGTCAGTGTGGCACATCCTCCATTCCCCCAATTTCTCATGCTTCCAACACATGACGCACTGTTCACCTGCTGCCAACATGTCCAGCACACACAGAGGGAATCAATGTTTCACACCTCACTCGTCAGTGGTCACCACGCCATGGCTGACTGGTGCAGCTTTTTAAACAAACTCTACAGGGAGAACTGATTGTTTGATGGATTTCAGAGTGAAGTTATTAGTCATTTGGTGATTTACAGATTTCTCCATGTTTTCCTTCCTGATGAGCAGAAAGTGGCTTGGTTTCCTCCCTTCAGGTCACTGGACACAGCCATGATTGTTTCTTATCTGCCTCTCGGCTTGGTGCCGCAGTCGGCTCTATAAGATTACACGGATTAAACATCCAACTCCTCCACGCCGACTGGATGTATATTTTATACTCCACAGGAAGAGCATAACACAGTTACACTTTTTCTTTGTATTTTCCCTCCGATGTTGGAGTCAGCGTTTTCATTTGGCTTTTTCATTTCCTGCATGTCTCGCTGCGGTATGAAAAATGAAATGAAAACTTTGGCTTTACGTTCCCCGAATTCAGCTTTAATGGAATTTCTCATTTCATCACATTCCTTCAGAGAACTGAGGCTGGTGGGAAGCTTTAAAGCGATGTGTGTGAACTGTATGTACAGAAGATATCTGTGTTTTTATCAGCTGAGTTTGTCAATATGCTCTTTCACTGTTTTATTAAACTATTCATCAACCGGAGCCACAGGGTGCTGAACAAAAAGTCTGCAGTGTCTGCTTAAAATGCTCTCAGAAACTGTGTTTATCACATTAAAGGTCTCAAAGATTTGTCACAGTTTTTTTTTATATAACACTTTGTATTACATCATTTCTAAAAGACTGACAAACAGAAGCCCTGAAGTCCTTCCTTTTTAGTATTAATCATGTAAATGAAAGGTCAGATTGGTTTTTTAGTGCTGTTTTGGTGTTTTGTCAGCAGTTGATGACAGAAATAACCAGATCAGCATCCCAGTGTATGTTAAAGTGATATTTATTGAATAATAACTTGTAACAGTTTAGAAAAACAGACTTCAAAATGAGGTTTTGCATGTTTAGATTCTCGCTCCCAGCTGCCCAATGGCTAAAATACACCAGATGCATCTCAGCTCCATCACGGCACTAGATCAGAAAACTTTCCACTCAAGTCAATCTGTCAACTAACACTGGATCTGTTCTGTTACAGTCTGTCCGTGTGGCTGCTCCGTCATGTCGCAGGTAATATGCAGCCATCCTATTTGTGCAGGACACAGAGCTGTGATACATCAATTCAATGTAGGGACAGGAAGTCACGAAAACTACAAAACAACACCAAGAGATTTTTAAAATAAAAAACTAACCATGTCAAAATTAGACCGCATTTAGCTTGGCTATGGCGATAAATGGGCAAAATGAGTGGAGCCAGACCAGGGGTCAACAGGTTTGAGATTTTACAGCCAAACATACTCAAGGTAAATATGAACTGATTTTGACACAGTCTGCTTTATTTTGAAAGCCACTTGGTGTTTCTAGGTACTTTGCAGACACGACTTACCTGTGCAGGATCCAGTGTGAGTTGACACATTGGGCTCTAATTTCGTAGACCAGGTGCGTTCGCCGCGCAGACAAGGCGTGACCAGCGCACTTTGCAAGTTTCCTGCAGTGCTAAGAGAGCGCAAATGGCAGAGAGGGAGGAGAAAAACCATGTGTGGATTTAACACAGCTGAACGCCGTTTTCACCAATCAAATGAGCGCCTCTCTTGCCTTTAAATGTGCTGCGGCCGAGGCGCAGCGTCTGATGGGTCTGAGTGATCCCCCGCACCGTGGAAACAGTGTGCTGGAAACCCGGTAGCGGAGACAGTCAGAGCCGCTGTCCCTGCAGCAGGAGAATGGACAGCGGGGCGCATCGGATGATATAAAGCGCGTCACTGTGTGGGCCAGCTCCACAGATGTAATCTCTTCCTTTGTCATTAATAGGAGTACAAAATGAAGAGACAGTTACACAGCTGGCTTATCCATTCAGAATACTTTTGATCCACCTGAACTCCTGGTTTGTCATCGCCAAATAGCAGAACCTTTGGCGATATACTGTATACTCTCCCAGTGTCTCCACCTCATCCTCCTTACAATAATGTACTCCATCTTTTTAGATCACGTTAAAAATAAAGACTAAAACAGAGAAATATGGGAAATCACAGGTAAATCCTGAGTGACATACATTTATTTATTTAAAAGCTTTAATCCGACATATATACAATATAGATACAAATGTATATGCTGGTTCAGACGGTTACATTAAATAGTGATTGCTGTGGTTGTTTAATGCATGAAAATGTGCCTGACACTCTGGAAACCTGCCTCTGAGGCTTTGTTGACATGTGCGCACATGTGCGCCTGTCACCAAATCACAGCTGCGGAGGGTGCGCTCTGCTTTGCGCTGAGGATAGACCAGGTTGGAGCTGGCGAGCTTTCAGACGATTTTTTGGGCACAAAATTGTCACTGCGCAAACATGAATATGCCGACACCTCCCCCTGGCACGCCGTCACACCCATCTCTGCGCAGACGGTCTACCAAATTGTCAAATTGGCAGGGCACGGCGGTGCACAGCACAAAATTAAGCGCAGCGCAGGGGGCACCAGGCTTGCGCCCCCTGTGCTGCGCCACGAAATTAGAGCCCATTGACATGAATGGAAACCTATCTGATCCGTTGCTGTGACAGAACGGAGACGGACTGCAGATACATCTGGTGTATTTCAGCCCTAAGACCCGTTCTTTAGTGTTTGATTTAAGAGCCTTCACAACCATTTTGTTGTTGATGCTCCTAGTTTCTCTGGCCTTTTATCTTCCACAGTACTATTTTAGCTACTTGATGGAGAAACAAGCATCTTGGTTGATGTTTGGCACCACACGGAACATTCTGGGCGTCAGTGTTTCCAATACGCCATCTGCGACGAATGGACCTCAAAACTCTGCTCCTACCACGGAGACCACAACCATGGTTTATACAGTCCTACTGAAAGATACAAACTGGCTGATGTGGGATTTGGGGCAGAGATAAAAAGTTGAAACACAAACTTCAGGCCTGGACCACACGTATCTGGATATATTCCGAAACGCCATTGTTCTATCCAACTGGGTCTCTAAACCACACGAACACGGCAATTTCCCCCACATAAACAGAGATTTTTCAAAAAGTGAAGAAATAAAAAAAATATCCGGTTGTGTGGATCCTGTAACGGTGTTAAATGGAGCCGGTGTTGACGCAATGACGCAATGACGCCGAGCGCCTAGCAACAACTCACTGTAGCAATGGTTGCCAACAAGAAGAACGATGGCTGACGCACTGAAAAAAGAAAAGTCTGTGCCCTGTGACATGGACTGTGTACCTGTAAGCATGTTTAATATTTTATATGTTAATAAATGAGATGTGATGATGGGCTAAAATTATGATCAGAAATGACAAACTGTGTTTTGTCTTCAGTTATACTCAAATTACCATTACTGAGAGAGTATTTTGATTGGAGCCCTCACTGCTGTGAAGCACAGCCAGGCAGCCAGGCAGCCAATGCCATGGGGCACAGCCAAGCAGCCTATGCCGTGGAGTACAAACAGCCAGCTGGTCCATGCCATGGAGCACAGACACACTCTCCCCGTGTGGTATCTTAATGTGCATCAGGGTCTCATATCCACAGCGTTCCCTCCTCACTCATGGTTTGTCCTTTTGGGTTTTGCAGATTATTGAGTTGAAACAACAGAAAACTTTAAGTTGGATTGATGCAAAATGTTGATTTGAGAAGAACTAAAACATTAAGTTTATTTGACCTATTAAGTTGTGTTTAATGAACTAGTTAATTTCATTTCAAAGAACTTAATTTATTTAGGTGTGACCAATTGAAGCAATTATTTTAAGTTGGTCCACACAATAAATTAGAAACCTTAAAAACTTACATCACTTCAACTGATTGAAGATTCCCCTTTTACAGTGCATGTACCCCGCTATTTCTGTGTTCTTTGCACTTTTTGCCCTCATTACAGCTCTACAGATGAATGTAAAGTTGTTGATGTTCATGAAGTAACAAGTCCACCTCATTGTCTGTCCACACAAATGACTCAATTTTATTTTATTTATCACCATCTCCTTACCCTGTTAACTGCTTCTTCTTCCTATTTTTACTGCAAATGCATAGAACATTCTTGGTCTATGGTTTCACATTTTGATAACCTGCCACCTATTGGCCAAGCATGGCACTGCAGGCTTCAAAGGTGATGGACAGAGATATCTCTGTGGTGTGGACAGAGATATTTTTTTAAACGAGGATAAAGACATCCAGTCAAAAAAATATCCACATACGTGTGGTCCAGGCCTGAATCTTCGAACTGAAAAGCTGAAATGGAATATAAATCAAAAGAGTGTGGTCCAGGCCTGACAGGAGAAATAAAAACATTTAAGAGTCTATTTCCTGTAATCTGCTGTTTGAACTGAGTCATTTATCTGTCTGTGAAGTTTTCTTCTAATACCAAACAAAAACTGGGACAACCTGCAATCAGCGATTTACAACAAACAGCAAACAGCCTGCCAGGTGACAGCGACTGGACATGAGTACCAACACTTAACAACACCACTGTGGATCTTTGATGTGAGCCTGACACACCACATAAAAAAGCATCTTTTAGAGTTAAATACACAAACTGAATCGGTCTCCAGTTACTCCTGACTTCAAACATTTTTACAAATGTAGCTGAAGCCTCACTCACAGCGAGCTGCCTCCAGTTATTCTCTCCATGTGTTTGCAGGGTGCTGCACGCTCTCAGAACGCTCATGTCTTTACAGACTCCTCCTGTCTGTGCAGGAGAGACACCGCGGGCTGAGAGAGCGTGGGGGCGTGCTCAGGAAATACTTCTTCTAATTACTCCAGGATTGGTGTTGAAGAATTCAGATCACATGAATCAGTCAGTGCTACAGATGTTTGGGCTCACATGCCGGCTGTGGGGTTACCTCTCTACATGTCGGGGTCTCAACATGTGTGTTTCCTTGATAGCATGTTCTGATGTGCGGGCAGATATGACCACCAAGCGTGTATCTCCATGTGAGACGTGTTGTACCCACAGCCAGCCGTATCTCTGTTATGTATGAATATACAGAGAGGTTTTCACAGCAGAAGAAGTGTGATTGTGTGGCTGATAAACAGCAGCAGACCTGAGTGAACACTTTGAAGCTCCTGGCTGCTTCACACTGTGAACACAGCCCTGCAGGTTAAACTGAATCAGACTCTCCTGGTGCTTCACCTGTGGTCCTCCAGCAGCTCAGTGTGGTATAAATACACAGAGAGAGTAACAGACAGACTGAATGAGCAGCTTTAACATTTAACGCTTATTCTACAGACAGGTAAAGGTGACTTAATGTTAAAGGAAAAAAACAAACTTCCGTCTGCACTGTATCTTATGAACGCAACAAAATGAAGAGAATTTTTTCTGATCGACGAGTCTGAAAATGATGTATGGCTCATAAAACAGTCAAAAGTTCAAAAGAAAGCTCAGTTTGGTTATTTACCACAGCTCAGCGTGGGATCTGTCTGCAGGTAAACCACGCTGAAACAACCTCTCTTCTCCATCTTCCACCAAACAGTAACTGAACCGCCAAACTGAGTGGGGTCTAAAAGCTATCAGTGCCGCTCGAAAGGACGGAGGAGACAGGAGAGAGAAAAAGAGAAGAGAGGATAGAGGAAAGACGAGAGAGGACAGAGGAAATTAGAAAGGACAAAGGAGAGAGGACAGAGGACAGAGGACTGAGGAGATGAGAAAGCACAAAGGAGAGAGGACGGAAGGAAGAGAATAGAGGACAGAGAAATGAAGACATAGGAGGGAGGAGAGAGGACATTAGAAAGGATAGTGGAGAGAGGACAAGGAGTAATTGGAGAGGAGATAGGATAGAGGGCAGTGAAGAGTAGGGATGGGTACCTTTCACATTTGAAACGATATGGTACACTGTAAAAAATAACCAGGATTTCACAATGTTTCACTGTATTTTCTCACAGTAAATTGCTGTATTACAACTTTACAGGACTTAACTGTAATAATTACAATATAAGACTGTAATTTTAAAATTTACAATAACAACAGTATTACTACAGTCAACTGCTGTGATATTTGCAGTTTCAGTTATTACCAGGATTTTACAGCATTTTATTGCATTATTTCACCATGAAATGCTGTATTAAGACTATCCACTGCAAAAACACAGCAAACTCCATGAACTGAATTGTGGGACGTGCAGCAGATTTTCAACATTTTCAAGGTTGATGCCACCAAAGTAAGTTTAACATATTCTGTCAAGTTATTGTACCCTTGTTTTCCACCTTTACTTTATCTAGATATTGTCATTTTGAA
Organism: Halichoeres trimaculatus; assembly: GCF_033239565.1. NCBI lineage: Eukaryota > Metazoa > Chordata > Actinopteri > Labriformes > Labridae > Halichoeres > Halichoeres trimaculatus. Next base: position 4,741,920 of record NW_027437191.1, on the reverse strand, counting down.
CTAGTGTGAAGTTCACCATATTAATTCCTCTTTTCTCTGACGCTTTTTTATTTGCTTTTCTGACGCTTTTTTATTGCAGCCGAGGCGCAGCGACTGCTTGGTCTGAATGATCCATGCCAGCGCGGAAAAAGTGTGCTGGAAAGACCCGGTAGCGGGTGAAGTGATGTAAGTTTTTAATTAATCGAACTCAAAATTTTGAGATTAAGGTTTCCAATGTATTTTTGTGGATCATGTCAACTTGAAATTCTGCGTTAGTACAACTAATAAAAAGAGGTAGTTGGACCAACTTAAATGAATTGCTTCAATTGGTCACACCTAAATAAATTAAGTTCTTTGAAATGAAATAAACTAGTTCATTTAACACAACTTAATAGGTCAAATAAACTAAATATTTTAATTCTTCTCAAATCAACATTTTGCATCAATCCAACTTAAAGTTTTCAGTTGTTTCAACTCAATAATCTGCAAAACCCGAAAGGAAAAACCATGGGTGAGGAGGCAACACTGTGGATATGAGACCCTGATGCACATTAAGATACCACACAGGGCCAGTGTGTCTGTGCTCCATGGCATGGCCCAGCTAGCTGTCTATGGTCCACTGCGCTGGCTGGCTGTGTGTGCTCCACAGCATAGACTGCTTGTCTTGACTGCCTGGCTGTGCTCCACAACATAGGCTGCTTGTCCTGTTTTACGGTAATTCCTTGGGCCTGGCAACCGTGAATTAACAGTAAAGTGTTGTTGTTTTAATGTAAACTACTGTGAAACAATTACAGTAAACTACTGTGAATTACTTACGGTAAATTGCTGTGAAAATATTTGCAGCAACTTGCTGTGAAAGTAATGCAATTATTAACCAGTAACTTACTGTAATTTTACGGTGAAATTTTTTACAGTGTACCAATGCCCAGTACCCGGCAATTGGTACCGGTACTCAATGGTACCAATCAATTTTCGGTACTTTTTTGTGTTTATGTGGTAAAAAAATATCAATTTGTTCAATAATAAAATACATATTTTTTACAATTTAACAAATATATTCTTCAATATATAACCTTGAAATGCTGTGTTCATGTCCAGCATGGAAAATTGCCTACTCTTCCACTCCCTCACAGTCACAAGGATGTGTTTAGGTACCTAAACATGATCGATACCCGCTACTTTCGACAGAATTTGGTCGGTACCTAAAAAAGTACATTCGGTACCCATCCCTAGCGAAGAGAGGACAGAGAAGTAAGGAAAGAGGAGAGAGGACATAAGAGTGAGGAAAGAGGAGGGAGGACAGTGAAGAGAGGTTAACAAACTGTACTGGGGGTGGATCATTTCATCATTTTAAAACAAACTTTAATTCATTTCAGTTCTTAATAAACTGCAGCAGAAAGAAACAGACTGACCTATAGATTTAGAGCTCCAGGTAAATTTGTTGCTGTTGACGCCTAAGGGTCTCAAAAATATGGGTCCAGCTGAGTGCTGCGCCATTTACCAATAATATGTAAATAAAATGCAAATCTAATCCTCTTAGCCCTTCCCCCAACCCCTCCCTGCCAAAAGAGTGACAGAAAGTTGAAACTGAAAAAAGACAGTAAGCAAAAAAAAGTGTGTTAAAAATAGACATCATTGAAATGATAAACTGTCATTAATAAAACAGTGACATCAAATGTTGTTTTTTATTCAAAAACACATCAGATTGCAGAAGTGTAAATAATACAACATCTGATGCCCTTATTTTTGACCTCAGTAAAACGTTACTAACACCATTACCTGTTTTGATGCCTTTATATATATATATATATTTTTTTTTTCAATTTATGTTTTTCAGTGCCAATGTTTCTTTTTGGTAGTTTCAGGGTGTGTTTTTCAACGCCAAATTTACTTTCATTGTTTTGGCTCCATAAATGTAGACAGATTTCCTTTTTTTTTAAATAGAAAATGTCAGATGTCTATGTGCTGTGCATCAATAAATATCTGTATCTAAAGTGACACAGTAAATGTATATATATATATAAAAAAATGATTAAAAAAAAATAGGACAAAAAAGATGGGTTGTTGTGTATCTGTTAAAGGGGTTAATTAATGGAATAATCTAACCAAAGACATTAAACAATCCATTTTAAAATTTACATTTAAAAGAACATTAAAGAGCAGTATGTTAAGAAAGCATCATTACTATTTTTGTAATTGATGAAATCTCTTAAACATTATCATTGTTAGTATTATTTTGGTGGTTGTTGCTTGTTGTTGTCATTAAGAATCAAAAAGAATTTGAGACCAGCAGTGTTGATGACAGCTGTTTTATTTCATTATTATATTTGTTGTGAATAATGTTGATCATTGTGTTGTTGTTTTGTTGTTTTTGAAACATTATTTAAGTGTCTAAGATTTTTCATCTTTCTGTTCCTTTTCATTCAATTATATGGTTATATGTTTGTATGAAAATGTTTTATTTTAGATGTATGAATGAAATAAAGAAATAGATAAAATGTGTGGTACAGTTGTCTGACTGGTCAGACTGACACACACAAACCAATGCACACAAACACATGCACAGTTTTAACAAGGTAAGAAAAACTATAGAAATCTCAAAAACATCATTAAATTTTCCACTTGAACAAAGCAAACAAAAGAAAGCAACAAAGATCAATTGGAACAAAAGACCGTTCATAAAGTATAACAACAGGACACCAGAACAGGAAGTCTCTGAAATGATTTGATCCGCCGCACTAATAATGACACACGCTGTGGAGAGGATCTGACAGCCTCAGAAACCCAAAGAACCCTGACCTGCTTTTAAAAAGAAGAAAACACATCAGTCAGAGACAGGAGGGGAGATAAAATCACAGCGTCTTCCTGTTTGTACGAAGGAACGTTGCTTTATTGAGACAGAACCTCAAACAAAGGATTAGGTAAAATAACTAAGAGCACTGCTGTTTAAAGTGCTGGTAAAATAAAACAGGTAATCCAGCCTTTGTTTTGGGTCTCAGCTGGCAGGAAAGGAGATGGGGGAGTCTTTGTTTGCAGCGTTTTACATTTCATGGTTTGAAGAAACTTTTCATTACGCAGTTACAAAGGCAGCAGAAAGCAGAGCGGAGGAGATAGAGGCCCATCTCTCCACCACTCCAGTGTCAGGACGTGAAAGAACAGAAACGTGACCTCACATCCACAGGAAACAGTGCCAAGATGTGACCTGCATACAGCGTCACGTCCCAAATCCATTTTTATTCTAATCAGAGTCTGAGTGAGCGACAGCTCCTTGGTCTGGTGTTATCTCTAAGTGGAGATAGAGAAGCAGGAAGAAGATCTGTTCTTACCTGAAAAGGACAAGAGTCACATCCCAGGAGAGAAAACCTCCAAATGTATCCCCTTTCTTTTTTAAACACCTTTTTAATTTTTAGTGCCAGTCGTGTACATATCAACCAAATGCAGACCTCAAACTCGATTTCTTTCTAATGGCCAGCAGGGGGCGACTATACTGCTTGTATGAAAAGTTAGACCGTCTAAAGGCTGATTTATGATTGACACGTCCGCAAGGTCTGCGCAGCTTTGTGCGGACAAATGACATCACTTTTGCACCTACGCTTCCTCACGTGGTCCCTTTCACATGGAAAATTTCCGCGCCTTGCACACGGGATAATTTCTAACCTGCCGGACCGGGATGCTCGAACAAGATGGCCAAAGAATGGGATGTCCTAGTGGTTGAAGTGCAGAAAGAAAGGCATCTGTATGACTCTTTTTACACAGAGATCACCATGGTAAGGGTTGCTGGGGCGGCGGTAGCTCAGTCTGTAGGGACTTGGCTTAGGGAGTGGAGGGTCGCTGGTTCAAGCCCAGGTGCGGACCAATATTGGAATTGGGCCTGGGGAGGTGTTGGCTTACATTCTTGAGCACTGTCGGGTGCCCTTGAGCAAGGCACCAAAACCCCCAACTGCTCAGATGGGCTCTGAAGGTGCAGCATCATCACTCTGTCCTCGATCAGTGTATGTTTCTGTGCAAAAGTGCTGTTTGTGCATGCATGTATACATAGCATGTTCAGAGTGTGAAAACAGAAATTCCCCCAAGGGGATTAATAAAAAAAAGTACATCTATATCCGAGTGGTAAATAATTAACGAATGAAGATATGTTATGTCGTAAACAAAAGGCAAACCTCTTCAGCTCTTTTATAGTGCTCTGGTGTACACCGCCCCCTGCAGTTTGGGAATGGACACCAATGGACGCCATGCGGGGTGTTGAAAAGCATAAAAGCTCCATGCGTTCTCTTGCGCAGATCTCGGTGCGTCTGATTTCCGTGTGTCATGTTCATGCGGAAAGCACAACACAGCCTTCAAGCCCCGTTTCCACCATTCAGTCCGGATTAGATCAGTACGGTTTGGTACGGGTTGGCTCGGTTAAGCCTGGTCCATTCCGCGCCCCCTCGTGGTGGACGTGGTGGCCAATAGCTTCACCAGTCAAATAATGGCATGACACCATAGCAGCCGGACACAGTGTACCCCGCTAATGAATCCAACGAAGAAGAAAAACTCAGTGGAAACAGGCCCTTATTAGCAGTCCTGCAGGTTCTCTCTATCATCTGATTTCCATAAATCTGTCTTTAAATACACATCCTGGAGGAATGCAGTCTGAACAGTGGTCGTAGATTCAGCAGTTTGAGCTTCCTGCTGACTGACACCATGAAAAAACAGGTGTACGTTTGCTCCTATTGCAGACACCTATATATTTAGATATGGTGACTCCTCCTCAGGCTGTCATCTGGCCCTGAGGCCTCCTGCAGGTTTATCTGCCTCTGTGCATGCTACATGTCAAAATAGGATGCATACATTATCATAACATATGGAATAGTGGGCGCGATAATGTCAGTTTGAGCGCTCACTCAGCAGCAGTAATGATGATGGCCTGTACCGTGTGCAGGTTGGTAATTAAAGGAACAGTATCTCTCTGGCTCAGGCTGTGGCAGCGAGCGGCACAGGAGCTCAGCATCATTACCAGCTCACTCAGCCTCTTTCAAACCAAACGGCGGCTGAGAGTGGCGGGCGTACGCTGTAATTAGGTAATTTCTAATGCATATTAGGGATTAATTGGCATTTGATATGTGAGGGTGAGGAGTTAAGGAGCAGGGATGTTCCTGAGATGCCCCCAGCTTATTGGCATTGATTAGAGCGGTGATTTAGCTGATGGAGATGGCTCAACCTCTTCCTATAAAGCTCTCTATGGGGACTGTTTTTCTGTTTGATGATAATGTTTTCAAGCTCTGAACGACTCAAACTGGTGAAACTGAACTCTTGTACAGCCCAGGCTGTTTCTGTCTTTCACTTTAGTCATATGCTTATAATTCTTACTAGTTTGGGCCAAATAACAAAAAGGTGCAGTATTTGTTGGATATGCACGCAGAGATGCAATAACCAGGAACACGGCTGTGAGCAAACACATATCATCCAGATCAACTAGAAATATCTTGCTTCCAAGGGGTTTTGATTTTTTTGCTGAGGTTTTTAATTTTTATTTTGAAGGTGTCTTCTTTAACTGTGGCTCTGTGTTTCAAAGGTAAATCCAAAGTGACAGTTAACGGGTTATTTTATGTTGATAAAGCACCGGGTTGATAGAGATGCAACGTTTGAATGTCATTTCTGTGCTATGTAGGTGAATATTAGGTGAGCTCTTTTTTTATAGCTTTGTGTAAAAATGTTACAGGTAGAGTCTGCAGGATTTTCTTAACAAATATAAATACAACTTTTACAGGAATAATCCTGTTCAGTCGGCTCCTACTGGCCTCTATACTACCAGAGTGCAAATGGCTCTGTGTGTAGATAATAGCAAGTATAAGAAGCTATTCTGAGCAGCTACGATAGTGGACGTAGCACAGAAGAAATAAAAAAGGGTTAGGGTAAGGGTTAACCAAAGTGAAACAAAATGCCAAAGAGATAAAGTTTTTTCCTTAATGGGGACCAGGTTTTGCTCAACCATCACTTGCTTTTTGGCAGTGAGAGAGCAGCACGGGACAAAGGGCGACACAAGTTAGCTTTCTGTTAACCAGGTATGTGCCAAATACTTGTGATTAGCTTGTGCTAACATGCCAAGTCAGCTCTCAAGTCTCTCCCACGTAGACTGGGATGCTACAGGTGTTTGCTAGGCTAGTGAGTGAGTTCATGTAACTACAGTCAGGGGCAGCAGGTGTGCGCTGCAGCTGGCACTGAGCCAAGGAGGAGGAGCCCAGTTTGAATGTTGTGTTTACTGACAAGTAACAAAAATTCCTGCAGACCCTACCTTTAAAGTAAACATGGTTTGAAATTTGAAACACGCTGACTTGAACACACTCTGTATCAATACATATTTTATTAGCAGTTTATGGGCTGAACGATGCATTTCATGTTGTTTTGTCATGATAAAGGAACAAATTAGCGTTTTAAAGCTACTTGAGTTAAAGCACCTCATACTGAGTCTGTCTTTTGGTATGAATAACAGTGAAATTAACAGATGCTTATGTAGCTAAGCTGTAATCATGTGTCATAATTTTGTAAGGGTTGAAAACCACAGGTTTGAGGAGATGATTAGACACGTGAATTTAAGCTGCTAAAATTATCCTGCAAGTGCATACATGGAAAGTGTCAAATTAAAGAGGGGGTATCCCGCTTTCTTATGTCTTATATAAGGATATAAAGTACCAATCCTGGATGTTCAGACTGAGCATGTGCAGATTTTTAAACCTCTATGTCTTCATATGTTGTATTAAATTGATCGAAACACTGTTCTGTTTCCAGAACTTCATTTAAACCTACTGAAATGATGAGGTCATGACATCAATCAATCTTTGTTCAGATAGCTCCAAATCATAACAATGCAAGGACTTCCTGGCACCATGGAGAAGTGGGCCTAAAAGAAACAAGGTCTGACCATAGCTACCAAAGCTTCCACCCTGACAGGTCTCCAGAGAGCTGTCCAATCAGAGCGAAGGGGGTTTGTGGAGTGGGTATTCTTAAAGGGGACATATCATGCTGATCCCTGATTTAATACTTACATATTATATAATAAATTTGAAAACAAGACCTTACACCCCCTGAATTTTCAAAAAATGAAATATTGTATTTTTTCTGATATCCTCGAACGAGATTTGATGCCTCTGAAAATAGGTCATTGCCATTTGGCCGCGAGATTTCGACCTTTGTGATGACAAAAGGATCCTCTCTTTTCATTGGAGTAATATGATAAGGCAGCTCCTCCTCTGTGATGTCAGTTAGTCACACAACCGCCACCGAGGGATACACCCACCAAGAGTCGAGTATAAACACAGCTCCCTACCTGCTCTGGCTAACTTGACTGAGTGCTGGATGCAGGGACTCTGCTTTGCTGAGCAGCTCGGCTTTACATTGTTAATTAGCAGTTAAAACTGTAGTTTTAGCAGACGTGGTAATACTTGTGAGACTGTGATATTTGCATGCTTGTTCTAACATGCACTGTGAACCTGGACCACAATAATGCTGCGGCAATAACATAGTGACGAACTGACGGTAGAGGCGATCTTTGGACTACACTTTCAGCATGATGGATAAAACAGACAGAGAAAAGTGAAGGAGCAGGATGGAGCCCTGTTATAGAAATAGTTTATTGGTGAAGTCTGCCTATATTTCCACATATAAACTATATATGTTACAGTACCGCTTTGACTCACCATACTGAAGCGTCCTGAGATGATCTGTGTCCAGGTGGATTTTCTTCCTCTGGAGCTGCAGAACCGTCTGGGTCTGACTCCGGGTCCAATACAAAAGGACGTATCCTACACTCTGCCATTTTATTAGTGCTATCAATGCCTTACGGTGAAGTTTTGGCAAACAGCAAACTCGCTCGGTCTGCCCCATTCAATGTGGCGATTTTGCAAATACTGCCATGCTGCAAACCCGCCCCCTGGCTCTACTCCCTCCGCCCCTCTGATAGAACTGACCAATCAGAGCACAAAGGGCTGTGACGTTGCGAGGTTACTGGAGGTCATTCTCGAAACGGAGTGTTTCAATGAGATCTTTAAAATGGCCTAAAATGAGGATATTGTGAATGCTATTGTGGGGCAATGAAGGAACTAAATGACTTGTACTGAGGGCAGAAATGCTTTACAGGCATCCTAGTCTGGTATAGTGAAAAGGAGAAACAAGCATGATATGTCCCCTTTAAAGAGACAGAACATGCAGAGATTTAGGAATAATTTGGTGTCTCCTTGATTAATCTGTTGTAGACCAAGCTGGAACTGCTAAACTCAAATAACTCAAATAAACAAACTGCTGTCAGACATGGTGCAGCAAATCTGCTGTTTGACATTAAAGCCTTTTGGCTTTGGAGACAGCAAGTCTGGTTTTAGAAGAGCACTCAGGATCAGACACTGGTCCTGCCATGATTTGTGCATGCTACATCCTTTTCTTTCTCCCTTCACTTCCTGTTTCTTTCTGGCTATCCTGTTTCATGAAGGCTGTGCCAAAAAAAAAAATTCCAACATAATGATAATCTGCAGGGGGAAAAAATATTGTTTGCATTTGCCTGCAGGGGTTTCACTGCAGCCAGGAGAGGCTTTTTTTTTTTTCAAAGCTGCTGGATGAAGCCGTCCACTGGCAGCTCCACAGCTTTCTAAACAAACCCTTCGTATGTAAAAACCACAGAGGTTTAAATAGAACAGCATTACCCTTCAAGTGAACTTCTCTTGATATCAGAGGGAAATGCAGCGCGTCAAATCCATTTGTGGGATGCATTGGATGTGGATGGGATCTCGCCTTAAGGCCTTTTCTCTGTTTTCATCCTGGCAGCCACATATGCCCAGTATGCATTCCAGGAACTGTGTGGTGTGTTCATTTTATCTCATTTTAAAAGCAAACATGACTCATCTCACACCTGCCATCTGACTGCTTCATTTTTTACACTTTGCCCACACAAGACTGGAGCGCTGCTGCTTATCGGTGCCAGGGATGACCGGAGAAGTTAGAAACAAACAGCGGGCAGAGCAGAAAGTTCAAGAAGCTTTTCTGCTGATGGAGGACATTTCAAAAAGTCAACAGATTTGTGTTTCTCTTCCCTATTGGTGGTCAGAAGCAGAGGCCTGAAACCTCAGAAAAGTCATCCTGACGTGAAGTTTTCAATCAGGGCGTCAGGGTTCAGGTCCTGCTGTGTGTAAGTGTTGCCACTCAGCCCTGTGACACAGACAGCTGACTGAGAGCTGCTTCACCTCACTCCTTCGCCTGTAAAAGACCATCTCTCACTCCTCCATGCTACAGGAAAGAGAGCATGTGTAGAGGATATGAGATGCTAGTTCGTCCAACACAGATGAAGAGAAGCAGTTTAGAGTAAATAATACTATTTCTCCCCCCAGGCAATCAAAAGACTATCTCTGTGAAAAATAACATGGACACACACCAAATGATTGCCCACTTTTTTTTTCTGGATGGAAGTCTCCTCGCCCAGCTTGAGTGGTCGCGCCAGACTCCGACAGAGAGTCTCCCCATTTTCTACAAACTGCAAAGAACTTGTTTTTAGATGAGAAGCTAAAAATTGGAAGTTTCAGCGCTGCAGTCCAGCTTCTGGTGAAGGATTAAAGTTTAAAAAGAGCTGATTTAATCAAGTTTACACAAATGTGTGCGAACAAGACCTAAAGCAATGACAGAGGGGGGTTCAGAGTGGAAAGTCACCACCCTCTTTTTTTTTTTTCTCTACAGTCTGGAGCTGCTGCTAATGTTATGACAGGATTTCCATCTATAGTTTTTACAAATACAAAATCTTAAATATCCATTGCATGAAAGCAAACGTGAAAGTACACAGCTCACACAAACCTAACTGTAGTGGAAAACCCTGCCTTGTGTTTTAAAAGCCACCTGAATGAGAGAAGCCAGCTGTTGTCATGACGCGTGTCCACTTTTCGACTTTTCAAAATTAAGTCCAGTACTCACGAATCTGGTCCATGGTCCATTTATTTTATAGATGCAAGATCCATTTTTGTCTATGAATAAATCTATGAATCAACAAAAACTACCTACTTAATTGTTTTAAAGCTAATAAATTCAAATGAATTTTATACCCAGAATAAATCATATCAGCTTAAAACTGTAATTATTTTGCACTACAAGAACAATTTTAAATAGTCTCTACACTAACACTCATTCATAAGGAAATGAGTGCTGCTGAACAACATGCTGCTGAGCAGAGCTCTGAAGCTGAGGCTTTAGTTGAGCATGGATGAGGAATTGTCTTTTCTTTTAAGTAAAGGTGTATGAAAAACCTTTGTAAAATCTTGCAAAAGATCCCTATAATCTCATGAAGAGTCCAAGAACCTGTCAAAAGGTTGTTGGCATCTCATTTAGCAGGGCTTAGCAACTGGGGGACCAGTGTTCAAGTCTGGACCCAGATGCCATCATACAGACCTGGACCTAAAACCAATAAATGAAAAAGGGATTCAATGAGACAAGGCACTTCTGTCTTCACTGGCACACGTTTTTGATTTGTTCACAGCATTGGTTGAGCTCAAAATCTGCTTAACAAAACAACATCACATAATTATAAAACATTCATGACGCAGTCCTGACACTATCATGACATTATAATGACACTATCATGCTAGGATCCTAAAATGATCATGGCAATCATGATATGATCATGACAAAACCATGACAAGATTATAATACATACATGACATTATCATGGCATGATAATGACACAAACATAATATTATCATGATATTACCATGACACAAACATGATACACACATGACATGATCATGACGTTATCATTGCATGATAATGAATGAAATAAACATGATATGATCACCACATTATCATGACATAATCATGACAAGATCATCACATTATCATGATATTATCATGACATGATCATGATACCATCATGACACAAACATGACATGAATGTGACATTATCCTGACATTATCATAACATTATCCTGACATTTTCATGACATTATCATGACACAATCATGATCCAAAAATTACAGAATCATGAAATTATTGTGATAATATAATGATATAATCATCACAATAGTGACACATTCATGACATTCATGACACAAACATGACAAAAACATGATTCGAGTATGACATTACTGTGATACAATCATGACATGACCATGACACACTAATGTCATGATCATGACATGATATTATATTCCCTTTTTAAGTTGGTGCCAGCTTCTGTCATGTATTTAAATGTGTATTATAAAGGTACTACCTACACATGCTGGAAGGAAACGATGGGCCAGTGATTCCAGTCCCTGTCTAATAATACCAGCTGCCCTCACACAGGGATGCTAAATGTAAAGCTTACTGTAGAATTTGTGGTTGTTATACAGAGCAACTCCTGGGCCTGGACTGTCTCTTTAATCTAAGCTGTAACCAGTGCGTCATTGTATAACTTTTATAATTTGTCAAGCCAGAACACTGAAAATGATGCACATTGTGTTCCTCATTTTACTTTAATGTTTGTTAAAACAGGATTTTCTGATCTTTGTGCATGGAGTGGGCAGGGCCTCTTTTATTCAGGTTATCATAGGTTTCATTTTCAATTTCATTTGATTACCAGGACTTGCACACTGTACAGTGTCGGTGAATGATTTTGTTAGCTTCATTAGTGCTTCAAAAAAGGGTTTATGTTATACAGACAAATGTAAACTTCTTTAAGTTAATTTTGAGTTTTTTGTGTTTATGTTGCAGATTTAAAACCTAACTGACAACCTAATTAACAAGTTAACTAATTGAGAGTTTAGTGTAAACTGCTATTGTTGTTGTTGTGGTGTTTATGGTGGTGGTGTGTGCCTGCGTGTGTGTATTTATGTGTGTCCTGTTTGTGTCATAATAGTGTCATGATCGCGTCATTATAATGTCATAATCGTGTCACTGTAATGTCATGTTCACATAATGCTCATGTAATTGTAATATAATGATTGTGTCATAATAATGTCATGTTTGTGTCCTGTTTGTATCATAATTGTCTCATGATCATGTCATTATAATGTCATGAATGTGTCATTATTATGTCATGTTAATGTCATGTTTGCATCATGATCATGTCATGTACATATTATAGTGTCATGATCTTGTTGTTATGTCATGATGACATGTGTAATGTTTTGTTTATATGCAGTTTTTGTCTTCACAGTGAGCTGCACCTCATCATCACGCAGCTCTTATTTCAGTACGCCAACCCTCCTTTGACTGTTTCTGTGGAACGACCTGAAAAGGAGTGAGAGATATTACCGTCACAGCTGATGTGGAGTGTATTTCAGAAACGAGACCCTGAATGGACTGGTGCAGCATCACTCAGCTGTGTTCAAAGCGTTGGTTTTGTGTACTTTAAGCATCATTAAAGGGATTATTTTTGGTTGTAATTCAGGAGTTTTACGAGCTGTTATCAGAGCAGCTGGGACTTGAAAGACAGAAACAAACATGGGCCTCTTGTCTGAAATTGGGACTTTCAGCATAATTACACAGTGTTTTGACAGGAGCAAGAGGAAAAGAGGGCACAGATAGAGCCGGGAGAGCGGGGGGCGACGCAGGCTCCATGCAGCTGGAGCAGACACGGCTGTGCTGAATAGAAACAGGATCCACGGGTGATCCTGCGAGCCTGATTAGACTTCCTCCATCTCTCCCAAATGAATTCACCGTGATTGAGTACGAGGCGACAGCACTCGTCTCCTTGTATCTGTCACTCTTTATTGCCCAACCTCACAGCATCCAGCTCAGGCTGAGAGGCTGCAGAGACGTCAGAGGAGTTCAGAGAGGGACGAGTTTTTCTGTAGCACCAGCTGAATCACTCACAGGTGGACTTAGAGGAGCTGAAATAATCATAAATCTATTATTAACAGGCACTTTTCTTAATAAAGTTGCAAAGCATTCAACAAAACTGCTCTGAAGCACCTTTAAAGTGTTAAAATCATTAAAGATAAGTGTCAAAAATTAGAATCAAGTGCTCAAACCAGAGATAATTATGTTATTCTAATGAAAATAAGAGGAGATTATTAATAAGTCTTTATAAATACTCACTTTTTACAGCATGTATGACGTGCTAGTATAATTCATCTGTTAGTACAAAGATGACAGAAAAAAAATTCTACAAAGTACAACAGATTACATTGATGGGAATAATGGCGTTAAAACTAACAGCACTACATACAGTGTAACTCATGCTGTTACTTTTTCCAGTAAGGGGTAATGTAATTAATTAGTATTTCACAAGTTAAAGCGCCGTTACTGAGAAGCATCTGACCTGGCTCGCTCTACCAGGAACAAGAGAGGAGCTGTAAATAAAATGTGGGATCAAGCGTCAAACACACAAGTGATAAGAACAATCCTGTTGACGCGTCTTTAACAAAGAGCTGATGCTAAAGAAAACTTTTCAGCTTCAAATATCACACAGCTACCTGTGTGTCTGTGTAACCTGCAGTCAGAGAGGATCTCCTGCAGTGTCTTTGGATCAAACCAACTCCAAGAGGAGGGGTGGATGCTTTTTGAGGTTTGAATGTAACGCTCCAGTGTCCGACTTGTTTTGACTTGAAAGATATTAAAAGAAGACGGGACCAGACTTGAACACAAAGGGGTAATTACAAGTCGGGAGTGGAGCGAGAGATGGGGTTGAAAAGTAGGAGAATCCTTCCTAAATCAGGAACGTTGGCAGATCTATCTGACCTGGCTGCAGGACAGGAGCTGCAGATTTAATAAAACTGGAGTTTTCAGGAGGGGAGTAAAGCCGGGCATACACTGCACGACTGTCGGCTCGTTTTAAGCAGATTTGCCAGTCGTGCAACTATTTTTGGTATCGGGCCAAATTTCAGCTCAATCCTGTGTCGTGCTTCGTGTAGTATACGTGGGGTAATGACAAGAGATTGATGTCTCACGACATGCTCCCGATCACAAATCGATGATCCCAAGAAAATCAAACTTGTTTGAAATCCTGGTCGCTCCTTGTGAAGGTATCGCACAGTAGAAGCAGTGCTACGAGCCGACTTGCCTCAACCTCTCACACAGAGCATGGGCAATGCACAGATGAAGAAGGAAGGAGTTTAAAAAGTTATGTGTAGGCAGTGATAATGGCGCAAATTGCCGAGGCAACGTGTTTGATTTTGTCGCGCATCATCCATATGCGTCTCCCACATCCAGGTGCATGTTCTTCCTCTCCTGCCTATATGTGACGTTGCGGTCAAACACCATAGAAGAAGAATGATACGGAGTCCCACGTGTGGTATATGGACATATTGTGTGAGCAGTGAAGTCACATCAGAGCATCTGGTCGTGCAGTGTGAGAACATGATTCATGGGCTGCGAACTTTTGAACTTTGCGATCTAGTCGTGCAGTTTGAGATGGAGCTGTGTCAAACAATTCAAAATATCACACAGTGTATGCCTGGCTTAAACAGACACCACTTCAACGTCATAGATGTAAAAGTCAAGAACAGACATGCAAACTTTTTCCCTGAGCAAAACCTACTCAAAAAGTAAATTATTTTGCAAAATCAAAGGTTTTTCAAAAAAGTTACACAAGAATCACTGTCCCTGGTAACTAACTACATTTATGAAGGAGTAATTACGATACTAATTCAATCACTTTTTTGATGAAGAAACAAGTAAGTATAATCACTTTGTTTAAAGTAATTTGCCCAACACTGTAGATTTGAAATCATCAGACCACAGGACAGCGATTAACTCCCCCTCAGTCCACCTTAAATGGGATCAGGTCCAGAGAAGTCTCCCCTGCTTCTGGATCAGGTTTATATCAGGTTTCCTTTTGCATGGCACTGCTTGAACCTGACTGTGTGGATGCTGTGATGATCTGTGTTCATGCAGTGACCTACACTACAGAGTCATGTCTGTTTCATTGTAGTGCTTTCAGAGGGCATGAAGATCTGGTCCATCCAGTCTTGGTTTTAATCCTTGTCCCCCCCCCACTCTTCTTTTTTTTAGAGGTATCTCCTGATACTCACACAGATTTGCTCACACAGTTTCTCACAGAGTGGTGAACCTCTTCCCATCTTTCCTTCAAAGAGACTCATCCACTCGGGGTCAGTCTCCTTTTTTTGTACTTGTATTTATTTTTTCACATTTTACGCAGAGCCATAACTGTTTTTAAAAAGGGGTTGCATATCTGTACATGATGCCACTGCATTGAAGTCCAGTCACAGATAACCAGCAACAAATTCAGGTGAGAATTATCAATGTCAAAGAAGCAGTCTCTATAATTAACAGCCTTTAAAAAGCCCATATAGGTCAAAGCCTTTTTAAATTCGGTGAGGACTGAAGTCTCTGAACTGTGACTGACTGATAAAGAGCTCCAGAGAAAAAGTACAGAACCCTTGGAAGTTTCTTTCTTTCTTTTTTGAAACTCAAAATGACACACTTGAAACATCTGTGGAAGTCCTTGACAGGTTTTTTGTTTCTCACAGCTCCTCTCTTTTTGATTTGAGGCATACACAAGTCTCTGAGGTCACCTTTGTGTTCAGAGAGCGATGTTTAAAACAGAAGAGGAGGAGGAGAGGCAGAGGAAGAGAGGGGGAGGAGGAGAATAGCTGCTGGCAGCTCTTTATTTGAAACTATTTAATTCTCTGAGAGGTGAATAAACTGCTCACAAGAACAGGAGAAGACCGAAAGAAGCACAGATGATAAAACAGACAACATTAAGACCACAATAAATCAGAGAGGGATGAGGGCCGGCTGATCAGGAGTGATGAAATCCTCTGAGGCCAAAAGACTGGTTCAGACCCAGAGAAGAGATGGTAACTGTGAGCTATAAGGTTCCTGCGTCCACTTGTGCCAATATTTGTCAGACTTCTTGGTGAAGAAGCAGATAGAGGGTGGGAACATGGAGGCTGAGAAACCTCATTGAAAGGACCAGACATAGGGTGCGTCTCAAAGCTCCAAACTTCCATCCTTCCTTCCTTCCTCCACTTGCATCGCTCTCTTGCGTCTTAGTCCCTCCCACCAGAGATGCATGGGGGAGACGCGAGGAAATGAAGAGAGGAGAGAGGATGGAGGAGATTGGTTTTTAGAGCAATGGGACATCCACTCCTCCAGAGCATCACATGAAGCGACGTGTTTCAGTGATGACGGCATCAGCTGATCACCTCTGGATCATCTGTCAGTCAGCTCTAACAGCTGTTTGTGTGTCTTGGCATGTGCACTGTAATAACTCTGATCAAACAGAAACAGTAACAGAGCTTTGTCTGTTCCTTTAACCAGTTTAACAAACACGTTACCATGAAGAAAACCTGCTCTCTGTTTATTCTGTGTGCTGTTTAGAAGCTCATGGATCACTTTACTGGTAAAATACATAATTGTTAGATTATTTATGAATTATTTAGCCTTTATCTAGAGCCCATCTGACCATGAACTCTGAAACTTATTGATATAACCTAGATTATTGTGTTTCAGGAAGATATTATTTATCAGTCAGTATTCAGTATTAATCCTCTGTTATATTGATTTGATGATGGTTGTATTCAGTGTTTTGTGCTTTAAACCCACAACACTTTATTACCAGATTTATGATCAGTGTCTGAATGATCCTCTGTGCCTGTCCTCAGCTCGTCTTTTCTCTCATTAAACTCTGTTGTGTTTGTGAAGTTTCATGTAGAGAAGTCTGAGCAGCTGCAGCGTCCGATCAGAGAGTGATATTCCATATGGGGGCTTGTATGTCAGTGAAAAGACCTCTGCAAAGCCAGCTCTCGTGTTTCCTCGATCATCACTCCTCCAATCAGTCTCCTCCATCCTCTCTCCTCTCTCCTTCGAGCGCAATTATCGCTTTGGGACAGTGTTCAAAATGGCGACTGGGAAAGTATGTTCGGTGTCGTGGAGGAGATAGGACGGAGGAGACACATAGTTAACGCATTGAGACGCACCCATAGTCTGCCATTAGGACAGGGTCATGCACCTTTTTAAAGGCTTCGTGTTGTCTCTCTGGTTCAGCCTTGGTAACTTTACATGAGTTACAGCTTAAAAAATGTTTCTCCCTCTGTTTATTTTTTGGAAAATCAGCTTCTGTATGAAACACACTGTTTCAGCTGCTGTCTCTTTAAGGCTCCCTGCTCCATGAACCCCCTTCACTCTGATTGGCTAGCTCTCTGGAGGCCTGTAGGGGCAGATGGACCTTGGTGTTTAAGGCCTGTTCCTCCAATGTGCCATGGACCAGTTAGGAGATCTTTGTGTAATGACCTCATCATCTCTGTAAAGCTGTGTTTCCACCAAGCAGTTTGGGTCAGTTCAGTACGATTTGGGACGGTTTGGGACAGTTAAGTCTGATCCCGTTTGCGTTTCCACAGCAAACTGTGCCCTCTCGTGGTGGGCGGTGTGTAAGCCGGATGCTGGAAGCCACAGCTGGTAAACAATAGCGCGACACCGTAGCAGCTTACCCCGCTATCAAATCCAACAAAGAAGAAAACACGACACAGTAAACAAAGAGCACGGATGGAGGACATGCAGCATTTCGTCCTCTCTGTGATTTTCATGAAGCTCTCTGTTACAAAGTGCAATCAAACTTCATTTCAGAGAAGTCTGTGTGCCGCCAGGTGAAATGCAGCCGCTGTCGGGGTAAGTGACGATTCTTTTGACCAATCAATTGTCTGCAGTGTGTTGCTCCACCTCCCGAGAGCGGATCGGTTCAGTCTGGCACCCATACGAAAGGGTCCCAAAAAAGTGGGACGGCTCGTCTCGGTTTTTAGGGATCCGTCCCGGGATGAGTCTGTGGAAACGCCGCTAAAAGCGCACCGTACCGAGACGAACCGACCCGGACTGCTTGGTGGAAACTCGGCTTAAGTCTGGTGAAGACCTGGGGAAGATCTCATAGAGATCTGGTAGAAACCCTGTGAAAATCTTGAGGCAGTCTAGTTGAGATCTTGTGAAGATCTGGTGAATACCTTGGTGTTTCTGGCAGCCATCCTCACATAAAGAGTGCTTTGTTTATACACTTGTCCCAGAGGACTGCACTGTAGCCATGAGAGCCTATCTGAGATCTGCTGGATGAACTCATCCACAAATTGTAAAACTAAGGGTTGACTAGTTCTCACTGAGTGCCACAGAGTGCTGTGAAATACACTACAGCAGAAAACATGTAACTTCAGCTGAGTCTTGATGCTCCTGTGAGGATCTGTGAGTGGATTTTGGTGCCCCCTGCAGACAAAGTGAAATATACTTCTCTTCTTTCCCCTGCATCAGTATGTTGTTATTTCTCACCCTGCTGTCTTTTAACACGTGTTCACTCACTGATCAAGTTTAAAAGGTTAAAATCTTTATAAAACCTCCTCACAATGCTCACAAGGTTTAGGCATACTAAGTAGAAAGTTCCATTTGTGTTGCTGATGGTCTTGTTTGCTTTAGTGGGTCAAACAGAGGCTGCAGTATCAGTTTCTGTTTGTTTAATAACCAGTTAAAATACCTTCAGAGGAGCTTTAAACCAGCTGGATCAAAACAAGTTTGAGCAAAGTTTTGTTTCTGTTTGAAAAGTCCTGATATGGATCAAACAGAACCAGTCTAACTCCAGTTAACAGAGGTCCAAGTTAAGTAACAGGTTCAAGTTGTGTTTAGAGGAGTTATTCTGACCCTGTGAAACCTGGCTCTTTATTTCAACCATACCTTGGCTCCTGAAGCCGAATTGTTTTGAAAACTTTTGTAAAAAGTCACGTACACCTCATCACTTCAGCTGAAGAACAAGCTGTAACATAACTACGCCCAGTCCACTAAAAGTGCTTGTTTGTTCCTCTGACAGGTTCAGATGATTATTCCTGGTGTCTGACAGGCTAAACTACCCTTTCTGTACTCCAACACACCGACCTCTCTTCAACTCTGACTCACATTTAACAGTCAGCCTCCTTCAACAACTCTCCCCTGCTGTAATAACTGTCCCAAACTCCTCTCAGAGCCAGGCTCCTCTCTCCGGAGCTTTAACAAGGACGTTTGTCTGCAGGGAAACTTCACATATTGTTGTTAGACACCACACCATGAGTCACACAGACCCCAAAATATGATAAAATATACAGCACAGGACCCTCTGAGTCACTGAAGGCATTTGGAAATCAGGATTCACATCAATCACAGGGAAACACTCGGCTGATGATTCACGTCTGTAGGGACAGGTCTCTTGTTTTGTTTCATTAGTTTAGACAAAGTCCTGCTCATACGGTGGTCAGCAGAGGAAGATACTTATCAACACAGCTCCAAATGAGGTAAGCAGTGAGACATCCTTTGACACTGCAGGAAAGGATTTCTGGGATTAACGTGGAAATGATGAAGAGGGATTGTCTGGCTCATCCTGTTGATGATCTCAACATGCTGATAGAGGCTAATTACCTCATCACCTGCACCTGTGTGAGCCCCATATGATCTGTGCTCCTCGCTCCAAGTTGAGTTACAAGATCTTCATATGTGGACTTGAGTCTGAGTTCTAGTCTGAGTCCTGGACACAAGGACTACAACAGTGGCTCGGAAACGCCACACTCATTTACTCTATTTATCCAAATGTTCCCTTTCTCTTTGTTTGATTATCTGATTGACTCTTTGATAACAGCTGTCTGTTCATTTTATATTGTTCTAATCAAATGACCATTCCTTCTACTGTAAAACCTTTTTTTTTAAAATCTTCTCTCTGTCACACAGCTTGCCATGTTCTTTGGTGTTAATACGGAATGGGTACCTTTCACAATTGAACCGATACGGTACCAATGCCCGGTTCCTGGTAATCGGTGTTGGTGCTCAACAGTACCAATTTCCGGTACTTCTTTGTGTTCATGTGATTAAAATTGTCAATTTAATAAAAGTTAGTAGTAATAAAATCTCAAATTTCTTTAACTTCACATATTTATTCTTCAATATATAACCTTGCAATGCTGTGTTCATGGCCAGCATGGAAAATTACCTACTCTTCCAGTCCCTCAAAGTCACAAGGATGCATTTGGGTACCTAAACATGGCACCTTTTGATTTCCATGAATCCGTACCTGGTACGAATGACAGAATTCGGTCGGTACCTATAAAAGTACCTAAATCAGCACCCATCCCTAAGTAGGCATGCATAAATCAAATTTATTCAATGGGGTTTTCCAGGAGGCAGAGCCAGCCCTAACCAGTTTGGTGCCCTGGGCAAGATTTCATCTGGTGCCCCTTGTATTCCAGCACCAATAAAAATTCAACATACTTAAATAAAACTATCATACAGTGCTATGTTTTAGTGACTTTATTTTTATAAAAGAAAAACCTGCAAATTAACACTTTAATCAAATTTAAATAAATACAAAAAATAAATAAATCTGGAACTGAAATACAAAGATCTATAAATACAAATTAAAGATTTGAAAATATGTATACCATAGATCCTTTGACAAAATACAATAAATAAGAAATCAAGTTGATCACATATATCGGTCGAGTTAGTAGTAGTAAATAATTATTGATAATAAAGCAAACATTTGAAAAGCTTAATTCCAGAGGTTCCCAGGTTTGTGTTCTCTTCATCAGAGCAGCAGGAAAAGTGTGCTTCAAACTATTTATTACAATATTTGTTTTTGAAATCAGCCGGATGTTGGCTTACTATGTGCACAATGATGTTAATGCGAAGCAGGACTCTAATGATACCTGCCTCACAAAAGAAAAACTGTAATTCTATACCTGGTTATTTTATCTACATGTATAAAAATGTTTGTTTACCTGATTTAAAAAAATAGTGACAATCACTGACGCTAACTTTATTAGAAGTTAGGACTTACACAGTCAAAAGTGACTATGAACCGATAAAAAGCTAGTATAACTGCGAGTAAAACTTCTAAATAATATTATGCACAGACCTCTGTCTTTTTAGACTTCTTTCTCTTTTGCCCCAGGGCTCCTAAAGGCTTTGGCTTTTTTGACATGACACCTGTTATTTAGTGTACTGTCAGTCAGTATCATTTGGCAGGTGAGGAGCAATGCTGATGTTGTGATGATAAACCCTTCAGGGTCAAGCCAAGTGCAGGAAAATAGAGCCTTTTTTTAGGTTATTGTCATGTTTTGCAGGATTCTTTTGTGACATTACTGAACTTAAGCCTGGAAATTATTTTATACAAAAAAGATAGCTGCGCTGATGCCCCCATGATTGCTGGTGCCCCTAGCATTTGCCTTTACTGCTTTGCCATGGGCCGGCCCTGACAGAAGGTTCCCGGAATTATGGCATAATCTACACCTGCCTCACTTTAATGGTGTAATTAGTTAACTGGACAATAATTTGCAGTTGTGCATGCGGCTAACCCTATGCCCAGATGGGCCATTTCATAGCAGTACGTTGAGATTATGGCCCCGTTTGTTGAGTGACTTGACGTGCATACAGGCCCAGGTGGACATGACTAAATGCTGCAGAGCTGCTGCTGTTTGATTGGCTGATTAGATATTTGTGTTAGCAGCAATGTGTCTTCAAAGCTGACAGGGGAAAGTTAAGTCACTCTAAATACACACATACTAAGTCCTCAAGGTATATATGTAATACTTTATTTGAAACACGTCAGCTGTTTATTACCAAAGTCAGACCTTGAGACAAAAAGTTGAATTATGTTAACTCAAAGTCTTTGTGTCCTAGAAGTCCAAAGTTTGTCTGGCGCCCTCTTTTCTTGCCCTGAACCTGACTTGAGGGTCTCTCTGAAGTCTCTGCTGTACGAACACTCAGCAGCGTCTGTTCTTTAAGCGCCTGCTTTGAGAGCTAAATCCAGAGCAGCTCTTCCTTTGTTTGGCTAATTAGCTATCATTATCATACAGAAATGTAAATCAGCTTCCTGGTAATAATAGTTCTGGTCTACTGGCTGTTAATGGAAGCTATTTCTGGAAAGCTCTCCGACGGCACTGACTCATCCACCTCCTATTATCCTCACACCTGGACACACATTCATTTATGAGAGACTGGAGCACAGGACGCTCAGAGGCATCGAGCAAACAGCTCAAAGAGGAAAATGGTAAACAAAATAATACATATGAATGTGCTGACAGCTGCTGGTCCAACTCAAACAAGCAGGACTGAAATTAAACTATTCTCATGTAAAAGACAAGTCTAAACAATCAGCTTTCTCATTCATCCATTATTTTTACTGCTTTTTCCTGTGGGGTCACAGGGGGCTGGGGTACAAGGTGAACGGGGTACAAGGTGAACTTGGAGTATTAAATACATGAGCAAATTTTGGCTTCAACTGAAATTTGTGAGACACCAAACGAAGAGCTTTCCCAATTCTGAGGCATTGATCAGTAACAAAGACCAACACATTTTACCAGCCTAACAAACCTCACAGTTCGAACCAACCAACACAAAAATACAGCACCAGTGGCCACTCCCTACAGGCGCTTTTTCTCAACACCTGTGGTCGGTTGGGTTTTTCCAGGAAAACGTAAATCCATTCACAGCATGCAGACCAAAAGTCATTTTGATGACACTACGTTGGTTGCTAAAGTTTAGCAGAAAGAAGAGATGTGTGTTTTTCTCTGCTGAAAATGATTTCTGTGATTAATTTTGTAGTGATGGTGGACACTGGAGCCTAACTGTCAGACAGAAAATGGACAGAGGAGCAGAAGAAAGCTGAACAGAAGAGAGATAGAGCACAAGCTAAAGGCTAGCACAGGCTAAGCTGTTGGTGATAATGCTCTTTCCAACCCAAATGCAGCAGTTATTCTGCAGTGCTCTGTTCAGTTTGAGGGTCTGCCAATAAAAATAAGAGTATAAAAGAAACAGTTCTTGAATTTCACAGTTTTGGATCTTATCATGGCTTGGTGGTCATGGTTTTCGGTTTGTTCAGTGTACACTATTGTTGTTTTTTAACACCTCAGAATACCATATATCCCAATAACTATGAAGGTATTTGGGTGCAAAACGTTTGAATACCTGCAACATCCAATTTGTAGTTGTGTACATTGAATTTGTATATCAGTAAATAACCCACCATTAACAGTTTTTTTTTTTTTTTCTAAATGCAATTTTTTTTATGTCGATTTTTATTTATTATTTTTTAATGAAATATTTTTCTATTTTAATCTCAAAATATCAACACTTCATCTTTACTTGGGCTTGGGACTGGCCTAAATGATCCAAAACAGACACCTACTTGCTCTTTTTATCTGAATGCAATTATCTGCTGTCTGTCTTCGTTTTGGTTCAGGGAGGGGCTCCCAGCAGCACTTTCCTCCTAACTGAGGAGAGTAAGATCAAAACATACTTTCATGTCAGACTCTCCAAACTCCAGAAAAGTCGCTAGATCTGTCACTAGTTGCTTTTTTGAAAGAAAAAAGGTTGCAGAAGGGTCTGAAAAGTCGTTAAATAAAGCTACAAAGTTGCTAAGTACGCAACACTCAGTTGCGGTTTTATCCTCCACCTTCTTAACGCTGTTCTCAGAGCTCACACTGAATCTTAAGTGCTCCCATACAGCAGAGTCATCCGAACCACACATGCTCCAAACAGAGCAATAAAACAAAGGTTACCATTACATCCCTGAGGAAGAGCCAGGTTACATTAGCTCTGCTTGGTGAGGTTAGAGTTGGTGGATAAGCTCTGGTGGGACAACCAGGATTCTCTAACGTTACACGTCATTGACATATCTCAGAGCACCGGGCTTTGAGGAACACTAAACAGTCTGATTGTTGACACTTTTTAAATAATTGTCATATGTAACTAAAAAGGGTTTACATTATGCTGTTGCTTTGCATCCTGGGAAAAGTTGTTTAGAGCAAAGAAAAGTTCAATTAGAAAGAAGATCTGCTCTCCAAAAAGAACATGTTTTGGAGTCACATTTTTACGACAGAGGGTGATGGTGTTCATGGGAAATGGAGTCTTTATCTTGGAGGAACAGTACCAATTCCAGCCACAGGTGTCACTGCAACCAACATCAAACAGATTATCCTCAGTGAGGCCTTGAAGTGAGTTGTTGAGGTCCAGGGCTTTTCATCCACAGCTCCATTTGTTTTGGAATCTTACAGACGATCACAGCATGCATGCCCTCACCAATTTGCTGCTGGAAAAGTAAAAGTTTTATGCTTTTATTAGTCAAAGAATATTCATTCAAACTATTAAAACCAACATGAGTTCGGGTTTTGAAAATTTTCCTCCACGATTTCTACCTTGAGGTTCAGTCATCTAACTCTCCATCTCTCATTTGCTGTTGTCTTTCTTTCTCTATTTCTCCTTGTTTAAATGTTCATATCCCACAGCTGCAGTTTCATTCCCTTCAAAGAATCAATTAAGTTGTGCTAACACCTTTTTAATTGCTGCTTTTCCCCGCTCCTCTCCTGTCAGGCATGTGAATTTCAGATGTCATTACATGTGGTCTGTCTCTCAGCTGTCTGAGCCACAGGTTTATAAATATCCTCACCTTTTATCATTTTGCTCACAAAGCTGTGCTGGATGCTCCCTCACTGATATTTCCTCCATTTACATACTGCTGTCTTATCAGTGTGATGCAGACACGTTTTTAGAAGTGCTTGATTCTACATTAATCCTCTGACTTATCTTTACTGAGGGACGGAGCTGTAGAAGATTTCTCTTTCTGAAAGGAAAGTTCAGACTTCAGGTAAACTGTGCCCACAGGCGTGGAGTGCAACAAACTGAAAGATGTTTTCTCTGCTAATTTGAGTCAGTGATACCAAAAATATCAGCACTGTGTGTTAGTTCTTTTCACAGCTTATGCACTTCCACTGGTCTCAAGTGATTATAAAAACCAGTTTCCACAAAAATCTTAATCCATCATGATCAACATCTGGTTAACACTTAACAAGCTGTCGTAAATCAGGGGCCATGTCTTGGTGGTAAGGTGATGCCAGTCCAGAAAAAGTCTGTTTTAGGGTTCCTAAAGATGATGGTACATGACATCTGTGACTGTTTACATCCAGGTAGAGAAATAAAGTATCACTGAAGTAATTCTACATGATGACCGGTAGTTAAACTTTACTCAACTAAACTTACTAAACTTTTTTCACACAAAATATGTGACCCAATTTTCATGCGCACAGGAGTGTAATTAGTTGTAGTATGTTAAATAGATAAGTAATTATTGTGCCAATTTACAAGCGTGACACACAAATTATTAAACAAAATTATTAAATTAGTAATCATTAAATTAGTAAATTATTTGAAGAGAGGCGTTCTCATATTTTAAACATGGATCTCAGGGGACATTCACATCAATGTCATTTGGTCCAAACTTTCAGACCTTTCTGTGTGGTCTGAACCAAAATGAAAGGTGTCAAACATCCCCTGGACCCTGGTCCGGACCAAACAGTACCACGGTCTGGTTCATGACCAGTGTGAAAGCTTTGTTTTGAAAGGTTCAGACCTTTGCACCAATGAGAGAAAATTACAAATCAAGTCAAGTTCATTTATAGAGCACCTTTAAGAAGACAGCAGTCGATCAAAGTGCTGTACACAAATACATAGAAATGAATAAATATAACAATAAAAACAATGAAAATAGAAAAACCTTGTAATAAAACAGTATAAGTATAAAAACTAAAGACTTAGGTGCCTGTGATTAGTATAAGCTCATCGATGAAATGCCAGGAAAAAAGGGGGCCTTTAAGGAAGATTTAAATATCTCTATGGTGTGGTAGGCTCATACATGGATGGGGAGACTGTTCCACAGTCAGGGGCAGCCGCTGCAAAGGCCCTGTCAGCTCTCGACTTAAGTCTGGTTTTGGGAACCTCCAACAGCAGCTGGTTAGAAGACCTTAGGGCTCTGGTTGAGGAGTAGCGATGTAGGGCTTCAAGCAGCTACAGAGGTGCAAGACCATTGAAGGCTTTAAAAGAGATTAAATGAATTGTAAAATCAATGCTAAAACTGGTGTCATGAGGTTGCACTTTTTTCTTGCCATAGAGGAGTTGAGCAGCAGCGCTCTGAATGAGCTGAAGGCGGTTAATGGATGACTTATCCATGCCAATGTATTACGAGTTACAATAGTTCAATTTACATGTAATAAAGGCATGAAAAGTCTTTCCAAGATCTGCCTGTGAGAAGTAGGCCTTGGTCTTAGCTAAAACACAAAGTTGGAAAAAGCTTGCTTTCACAACGGCACTGATCTGCTATTCAAAATTAAAATTGTTATCAAAAATGGCACCAAATGTTTGAACTCGAAGGGCCCAGATTTTCAGCAAAGCAGGCCGTTGTGGAGGTGTATCCTCCCAAGAGGATGATCTCTGTCTTGAAGTCATTGAATTTGAGAAAATTCTCCCTCATCCAAGCCTTAACATCACCGAGGCAATCGAGAAATGGTCCGTTACAACATGACTACTGGAAAAAGAAAAAATGACTTTAAAACAAAATCCATCCACCTATCTTCTGCCGCATATCCAGGGGAAGGGTGCCTAAGGGTGCAGCCTAAGCAGGGAAGCCCAGACTTCCCTATCCCAAGTTACCTCATCCAGCTCTTCCCTGGGGATCCCGAGATGTTACCAGGCCAGCTGAGAGACATAGTTCCCCGAGTGTGTCCTGGGTCTGCCCCAGGATCTGGCTCCTCTCAGCGTGGATCAGCAGCAGCTCTACTCCGAGCTCCTCCCGGACAGCCGAGCTTCTCACCCTATCTCTAAGGGAGAGCCTGGCCACCCTATGGAGGAAGCTCATTTCGGCCGCTTGTACCCGCAATCTTGTTCTTTAGGTCACTACCCAAAGCTCATGACCATAGGTGAGGGTGGGAACGAAGATCGACCGATAAACAGGGTGCTTCGCTTTCCGGATCAGCTTCCTCTTCAACACGACAGACCTGTGCAGAGTCCACATTACTGCAGACGCTGAACCGATCCGCCTGTCGATCTCTTGCTCCATCCTTCCCTCACTCGCGAACAAGACCCCGAGATACTTAAACTCCTCCACTTGGGGCAGGATCTCATCCCCGAACCGGAGAGGGCACTCCACCCTTTTCCGGCTGAGGACCATGGACTCAGATTTGGAGGTGTTGATTCTCATTCCAGCCGCTTCACACTCGCCTGCAAACCGATCCAGTGAGAGTTGAAGGTCACGGCTTGATGAAGCCAACATGACCGCATCATCTGCAAAAAGCAGTGATCCAATCCTGAGGTCACCAAACCGGACCCTCTCAACACCCTGGCTGCACCTAAAAATTCTGTCCATAAAAGTTATGTACAGAATCAGTGACAAAAGGCAGCCCTGGTGGAGTCCAACCCTCACTGGAAACGAGTCCGACTTACTGCCAGCAATGCGGACCAAGCTCTGGCACCGGTCGTACAGGGAACTGACAGTTCGTAACAAGCACCCCATTCTCCTGGAGAATCCCCCCCCAGGAATTCCCGAGGGACACAGTCAAATGCCTTCTCCAAGTCCACAAAACACATGTGGACAGGTTGGGCAAACTCCCATGCACCCTCGAGGACCCTGCTGAGGGTATAGAGCTGATCCACAGTTCCGCAGCCTGGACAAAAACCACATTACTCCTCCTGAATCCGAGGTTCGACTATCCTATGGACCCTCCTCTCCAGTACCCCCAAATAGACCTTACCAGTGACCCTGAGGAGTATGATCCCCCTGTAGTTGGAACACACCCTCCAGTCCCCCTTCTTAAAAAGAGGGACCACCATCTCGGTCTGCCATCCAGAGGCACTGCCTCAGATGTCCACGCACGCAATGTTGAAAAGTTGTGTCGACCAGGACCTCACAAAACTCCTCCCATGATTGGGTTTTTGCCTTGGCAACCACTGAAGCTGCATTCCACTTGGCCTATCGATATCTGTCTGCTGCCTCAGGAGTCCTACATGCCAAAAAGGTGTCCACCAGCGGGTTCAGGTATTGCCGGCCCGACATGCACCAACCACCTTACGGCCACAGCCCTGATTGGCCGCCTCAACATTGGAGGCATGGAACAAAGCCCATTTGGACTCAATGTCCTTCTACCTCCCCTGGAACTCAGTTGAAGCTCTCCCGGAGGTGGGAGTTAAAACTCTCTCTGACGGGAGACTCTGCTAGACATTCCCAGCAGACCTTCACAATACGTTTGGGTCTACCAGGTCTGACCGGCATCTTCCCCCACCATCTGAGTCAACTCACCACCAGGTGGTTGACAGCTCCACCCCTCTCTTCACCCGAGTGTCCAAACATGCGTCCATAAGTCCGATGACACGACTACAAAGTTGATCATTAAGCTGCGGCCTAGGGTGTCTTGGTGCCAAATGCACATATGGACAACTTCATGCTTGAACATGGTGTTTGTTATGGACAATCTGTGACGAGTACAGAAGTTCGACAACAACAAACACTGCTAGGGTTCAGATCAGGGGGGCCATTCCTCCCAATCACGCCCCTCCAGGTCACACTGTCATTGCCAATGTGAGCATTGAAGTCCCCCAGTGGGACGGGGGAATCCCCAGACGGAGCACTCTACAGCACTCCCTCCAAGGACTCCAAAATGGGTGGACACTCTGAACTGCTATTTGGACCATAGCCACAAACAACCCCTTGCCACCCTTCCCCGCCGCCTCTCACCATCGGCAATTCCAGAGTGGAAGAGAGTCCAACCCCTCTCGAGAAAGCTGGTTCTGGAGTCCTTGCTATGTGTAGAGGTGAGACCAGCTATATCTAGCCTGAACTCAGGCTCAGCTCAGTATCAAACAAAATGAGAAACAAATTGTCTAATAGATATTTGGTCCGATGGTTTGGAGCCAACTTGAAAAAGTACACAAAAATTACACAAACTTTTCAATTGTGCCCCGAGAGAATAATAGATTGAAGGTCTGAGGCGACAGGAATTTGGCCACCCATTGGTCAAATGACCAACCAATGTTATCTAGAGAGACACGCAAAGCACGTTGTTGATGACAATATCATGTACGCTTGTTACAAAAGGTCTGTTAGAATGTTTGCAGTAATAACTGTGTGAAACCATGACAGACTAAACCAAATGTTTACAAGGTATCAAAAACACAGACCAGACTTTAGGGAGTGTAAACACGAGAGTGAGACTGAAGAAGACCAGCTCAGTCCTGGATCCTTTGGAGGCTGACTGGAGGATGATGGCCAAGATGTTGACTCTATATGTCTTAGGCGCAGGTTTTCCCAGAGCACCCACTATCTTTGACCTGGTGTTTTCCCGCCTCTGTATCTGTCTGCTCCATTTCTCTCACAATACTCTGGCAGCCAATCAGCACAGTGCTTCATTATCATAGCACTGCATAAAGATAATGGTGTTCAGAAACTCACCCACAGATCCTGGATTCATGATGTAAAAGACAGAAGTACAATGGCCTTTGAAAACTGGCATCATAACTTAGATATTGAATAATTACATCGATGTTTGAATTCAAGAATAGTCTTTGATTACATTCTCTTTACAGATACATTTTTTCATCTCCTGCTGTGAAGAAACCCTCTGAACCCTGAGCCCAGGCTGATCTCACTTTTCCTGATTTAGTTTAAGGAAATAAACCCTCCTATATTCTGGTCAACATGGTCTCTAGAGTCCAGACAGAAGCATGATTTGTTTAGGGCGTTAAAACAGGACTCATGGGCCCCGCTTCTTAAGATTGAATAGTTTTTGATTCACTCTTATCCAGATGAAACTACAAGTGAAAACAACTCTTTATCATGTCATTTGAAATTCAGCATGTGTGTGTGTGTGTGTGTGTGTGTGTGTGTGTGTGTGTGTGTGTGTGTGTGTGTGTGTGTGACTGGAGTGTGTCCTCTCTCCTGTTTGATCACAGGGATTATTCAGAGGTTTGGTCTTTTAAGTCCTGTTTCGTTTTGCCCATCTAACTTGTTAGCATTTAAATGACTTTTTGTAATTGCCTGGGCGAATCTTGAAATAACACGACGAGGTGAATCGCTTTTCTCCTTCCCTCTCCCTCCTTGTTGTTAACCTCCTCATTCAGGCTCCATCACAAACAAACAGAGGATCCTCAGATCCCTGTCAGGACTGTGGATCACTTCAGAAGATTCACGTAGCTGCTGCTGGGACTCTGTCTTTGATGCTTGTCACTTTGAGTTTTGTTTGCAGAGGAATTATTCACCAATTATACCCACAACCCCCTGGGAATAAACCCAGGGGGACACTTCAGGAGCAGGATGCACAGAGGAGCTTATTTAAAGTGTGTGACCAGGTGTGTGTGAGGATGCCCAGGGTGACCTGCAGTTTGCTGGGTGGGACTTCATACTTAAACTTTCAGACTTCAATTTGGTGAATAAATCGAACACTTAACCTCTGGATGCCCACACCTTTCCATAACACCACAGAACATGTGGATACTTCTCTCAACAATCAAAGAGTAAGGTTACTGTACATAAAGTCAGAAACGTGATTTAAAAAAAAAAAGTCCTTTTTAACTTATAGTCTGTAAATGAATTTATCTTTATTGTTGTCAAACCCCTACATCTCCTCTTTGTCATAGCTTTGAGCCATGTTTTGACACTACTGAGTTGAAACTAGTATAGAATTTCTACTGTTGTCAACTTTTTTTTTTCCTCTTTAAGGCCAACTACTCCTTCCTCCTCCTTCGTACAAAAAATGTATCTTTCCTAAGGGGCAACATCTAGTCAGTAAAAATGAAGCCTATGCGGAATTGCTAAATGTTGTTGTTCATCGAGGATCTGCTTGAGTCTGGCTGCAGAAAGACCTGAGGTAACATACACACCCAGCCTTAAAAACAGCATTTACAGCATTAAAAAGCATATTTACAGCCTGGTTCAAAAAACAGCTTGGGACTAAAACACTGATTTCACCATCGGCACACACTGTACAGTGAGTGAACTTTTTTCTAACTCTGCAGCTTTGAAGTTGTTAGGATCGTTTGAATGTCCAATTAGAGACACAGCTCAGGTTATGTGATGATGAGCACCCTATAGGTGTTTGAAATGAAACTCACAGCCAGTGCCATAACAAAGGTCAAGTCAGGAACAGACAAGTGACATCGTGGAGGCTGCGTCCATTTTTTATTCAGTCTATGATCTGTCCTTTTCAAACAATGCTACTGTCACTGCTCACACACTTCCTTTACATTGGCATTGCAGGAGCAGCCCAGAGTCAAAAGTTTATGTATGTATTGAATAAATAATGAGTATGGAGGAGGTATTACTTAAGTACAGCTTACATAAAAGACAAAAACAGAGGCGGTGTTGTAGGAGCCAGTGGCCGGTGAGGCTGTTAAATACATCAAGAAAGTTTCGTCATTGTTATTTCTTCTTCGTGTCTCACTAAAGCTACGTACCGGGTAGTAAACAGCAACACTGCCCCTAAGAATTCATGTATCCATGTGTAACATTGAGCATAAAAGGGCCTTTGATTGAATAGTCCTAACCCAGATCTACAAATGCTTGGTCGAGAAGACCAAGTGGTAGTCTGTTGATCGTCATCTTTATATATGTTGACAATCAACAGAGAGTTAACTACAAATTTGTCTCTTTCTATTGAGAGTTAATTAATCTAATTAGACAACCAACAGAGAACCAACAGTCAGTCAGCTGATGAGTGAGAAACCTCTGAGTTCAGAGTTGTTAAGTGTCAACTTACAAGAAGTTGACGATCTACTGGTAATAAGTTGAATGTCAGTCAATAACCTGTTTGGGAAAACAGAGTCTGTACGAGAGATGATGGCTCTGAGACTGCAAGAGAAGCTTAGCTAAAATGTCCCCCAAAAAAGTGGTGAAATGTACTGCTGTGTGTACATTTCATTGACAAAATATGCGCTAGAATTCCTTCATCTTTTGTTCAGAATCAGCTACCTCTCACAGGTAATAGGCTGGACCTCCTTCTCATTCATCCTCACAGCAGCTGGTCTTGAACACAGTTGGACGCAAAGCGTCTTCTGACTTCAGTGGAGAAGCGAAGAGTGGGTTGTTCCACTGTAGAAACTGGACGGTCATTGGATAAATGCTGGGCTTTGTCCCGCCCATCGGACACTCAGCGTCTCTGGGGGTCTATGAGGCAGTGGGCTGGTCTGGACGCTTGGCTTCTGCATGATGATTGGATGATCTGTCTGAGGCCGGATCCCTTTTTGATTGACAGTGAAATGAGCCAGTCAGCGATCTTGAAGTATAACCCTCCACCGAAGCATCTTCTGTAGAGAGGTGCTTCTCCTGTTTAAAGCAGCTCAAGTCTTATGCCTGCAACACAATGGGCCAAGGCCGTTTAAGCAGTCTAGCTCTGCTGGTCATTGAGAGAACACTGATGAAATCCCTGGAAAAAACACCTGGTTGGTACGACAGGGTCACAGATCATTTTCTTGAAAAAGAACGGAGGGTAGAATTTACGTTTAAATAAATAAACAAAATGAGTTTCCCTTCCTTGACAGACCAGCAGCCGCCAGTGGTCAGAAGATACTTTTTAAAAATGTTGTAACACCTTAAAATGCACCTCATAGTCTTCTAATAGTAAGTCAAACATAAAGATGTAACCCAGCCGGCGAAGTTGCTCCTTTCTACACCTGTATTGTTTTTAATAGTTGTGCTGCCGTTGCTGAGGTGCAAGTTGAGGGACCAGTCGGACACACTGTTGATTCAATTGTGTCTGAGACCGCAATGTTCATTGAGCTTTGATGTTGGCAGCTCCCTCTCAAACCTTTGAAATCATCAATGAACTCTCAGCATCACAATAAGCCATATGACAGTAGTTTTACAGTTTTCTAAACAACGTTCTGCACTTTCACAGCTACTTAACCCTCTGAAAACAAGGTCTCTGCTCAAAACACATCATAAGAGGAAACCCACAGGTAGATAGCAGACCGTACCCAGGGAGCTAAGACACAGTTAAAAAGCTAGCAAAAATCACTGCGGATGTACTCATGTATACTCACTTTCTTAGACACACCTGTCCAACTGCTCGTTAATGCAAATTTCTGATCAGCCAATCACATAGCAGCAACTTAATGGTCAAGATGATCTGCAATTTAGACCGAGCATCAGAATGGAGAAAAATGGATTTAAGTTACTTTGAATGTGGCATGGTTGTTGGTGCCAGACGGGCTGGTCTGAGTATTTCAGAAACTGCTGACCTACTGGGATTTTCACCCACAACCATAGGGTTTACAGAGAATGGTCCCAAAAAGAGAAAACATCCAGAGACCATCAGTTATGTGGGCCAAAATGCCTTGTTGATGCCAGAGGTCAGAGGAGAATGGACAGACTGGTTGGAGCTGATAGAAAGACAACAGTAACTCAAATAACCACTGGTTACAACCGAGGTCTGCAGAAGAGCATCTCTGAACGCTCCAACCTTGAGGCAGATGGGCTAC
This sequence comes from Halichoeres trimaculatus, assembly GCF_033239565.1. Lineage (NCBI taxonomy): Eukaryota > Metazoa > Chordata > Actinopteri > Labriformes > Labridae > Halichoeres > Halichoeres trimaculatus. The sequence continues at coordinate 4,708,758 of NW_027437191.1, read as the reverse complement.
AGCAACAGAAGACCACACCGGGTGACCCTCCTTTCAGCTAAGAACAGGAAACTGAGGCTACAATTCACACAGCAACACCAAAACTGGACAATAGAAGATTGGAAAAACGTTGCCTGGTCTGATGAGTCTGGATTTCTGCTCCACATTCAGATGGTAGGGTCAGAATTTGGCCTCAACAACATGAAAGCATGGATCCATCCTGTCTTGTATCAACGGTTCAGGCTGGTGGTGGTGGTGTAATGGTGTGGGGGATATTTCTTGGCTCACTTTGGGCCCCTTAGTACCAACTGAGCATGATTTAAAGTCCACAGCCTACCTGAGTATTGTTGCTGACCATGTCCATCCCTTTATGAGCACAGTGTACCCATCTTCTGATGGAGACTTTCAGCAGGATAACGCTCCATGTCATAAAGCTGGAATCATCTCAGACTGCTTTCTTCAACATGACAATGAGTTTCCTGTACTCAAATGTCCTCCACAGTCCCCAGATCTCAATCCAATAGAGCACCTTTGGGATGTGGTGGAACGGGACATTCTCATCATGGATGTTCAGCCGACAAATCAGCAGTAACTGCGTGATGCTATCATGTCAATATGGACCAAACTCTCTGAGGAATGTTTTCAGTACCTCACTGAATCAATGTCACCAAGGATTAAGGCAGTTCTGAATGCGAAAGGGGGTCCAACCTGGTACTAGCAAGGTGAACCTGATACAGTGGACGGTGAGTGTAAATAAAGTTACAAACTCCTAAAACTTCATCAGATACACAAGCATCTTAATAAACAAACCTTTTAAATAAAACAGCACATGAAACTTCTTTTTAAAAGATATTTGACTATGATGCAGAAAACTTTCTATGGTACGTACCTCTCAAATCATGAACCAACACTGAGCCAAAACATAAAGGACGATCAGCAACAATCTATGAAGCCTGATGTAGAGAGACCACAACAGCGCCTCCCTCTGGCCTATTTACTCATGTTACTTGTCTGTTTACGAGTCTTGTTGAATATAAACTGACACACAGTTGACATGCAACTACATATATACTGATAACGTGTTCAGTGTCAACAGACCGACTATCAAAACTAAGCGTTACATATTCTAGTTGAGAGGCTCACAATGCATGCAGTGCATTGTGGGTAAATAACAATTTTCTTCTAAAAAGTTCACATTGAAAACTTAGTGTGGTGTTAGTTTTAATGTCAGACACAGCTTTGAGAGCTTCTTGCTGAGAAGTCACAGCTTTGCCCACTCAACATGTTCCCACTCCGAACTCAGCAGAACCTGCAGCTCAGTCAGCAGCCCCACGCTCCAAAAGACGATGACCCATCCACCAGCAACGTTACAACTGTGAAGAAATGTTGCTGGTGTCGGTTTTGACTGTTTTTAGGACTATTGTTGATAAAAAAATGTGGAGGTAGTGAGCTCTTTAAAACATACTTTAAACCCCCTTCTCTCTCCGTGGGCTTAATATGAGCTGTAAGGAAACTAATCAGATTTCTCATTTAAAGCCTTAAAGCCAAAAGAGTTTTAAGGACGTTCCAGATGGATCAATTGTCCCAAGAAGCAACAACTACTAAGTCTGCACAGTCCAAAATTCTTCCAACAAAGAAGTATGAAAAAACAAAAGAGAAGCAAATCTGTTTTATCTACAGTTTGACAACTTGAAACATATTTTATGTAGAAACAAATGCCCTCGTGACTTTAGGAGGAGGGTATTCCGCTTTTTTTTGTTACACTCTGCCCTTTTGCTCCCCCTGTAAAAACTTAACATGATTGACACCTGAAAATAATCACTCTGACACTCTGTATTGAAACTGCTGTCTCTTTAAGGCTCCCCGCTCCTCAAACCCCCTTCCCTCTGATTGGTCAGCCCTCCTGAGGTCTGTAGGTGGAAGAACTAAGGGCAGACCTTAGTGTTTGAGGCCTGCCCCTCCAACATGTCACGGACCAGTTAGAAGATCCTTATGTGATGAGGTCTTTATGAGACAGGCCTGAATGAATCGGTTAAGCTCTGGTGAAGACCAGGGCTCGTATTCCCAAAGCCTCATGGTGCTAAAAAAAGGCTCTTAGTGACGCCATTCATAAGATTTTTCTAAGAACTTTTCCTCTGTGAGATAAAAGTTATTCACAAAGGTTCTTCAGCCTTACGAGAGCTCCCGAGGTGACAAACTGTTAGGAAGAAATACTCTTCCACTCTCTCACAGTCACAAGGATGCACTTTGGTACCTAAACATGGTACCTTTTGATTTTATGTGAATCGGTACCTGGTACTTTTAACAGAATTCGGTCGGTACCTACAAAAGTACCTAATTCGGTACCCAACTATCACTGTTCAATCATCATTAGGAGCAAGGGGCACTTCTTTTTTGCTTTTTGTAACAACCAGTCACAGATTTTGGAAGACTAGCAACAGGGTCAACCACACCTCCTCACAAAGATCAAAGTTTCTGTCCCCTCTTTGCTCAGAGTTGCTCCTTGCAAACCTCCTGACTCACTCTTGCCTTGTACACATGTAGCCTGACATTGCAAAAACAAATACCCCCCCCCCCCCCCCCCCCATTTGTTTTTAAAAAATACTTTTGATCACACGCACCTGGAAAACCAGCCAATAAGTGCAGCTCCACCACCCATAATGGGCAGTGTTTTTCAGACGTGAAACCTGTGCCAGATAATCAGACTGGACCCCTGTAACCCAGCCGTGACTTCTGAGAACCAAAAACCGTCCAACCATCCAAACCGCCAACTACATACTACATGTGAATGTAGTGTGTAGTAGGCACTACATACTACCTACTGCTTTTGCTTGTAGTATGACTGATCTGTTGGGTCTGTTTTGTAGTATACAACTCTGGTTTCCAGTCTCGGAAGACGGAGCTACAGCTGATGTTGGTTGATTTTTGCCTTTGATATAAATAAACAAAACAAGCTATTGGCAGATCTTGGCATTTAATTATTTTGTTAATCATATCAAACAGAATCATCATTCTTGATTTCTGATCTTACACCAAAAGTTATATCGTTTACTGAAAATACATCTGAAATGGATTTTTACTTTTTACAGCTGATGGAAAAACCACTTCTATATAATCCACGTTTTGTTTAAAATGTTAATTAGTGGTTTATGTGGGCTAATGAATTTGCAGAAGTAAACACCTCTTTTACGACTGGAGGTGACAAGATTTACAGGTGTTTCTTCACATCACTTCACTTCTATCTCATGGACGGTCTAACTTTAGTGTTGTTGTAGTTGTAGTTGTAGTTGTAGTTGTAGTGCCGACTCATTCCAGTAGATGGCGGTAATTTACCTAAACCTGCCACCCACATAGACAAACAGCATTAGCGCCCTGCTAGTGAAGTTGGCGGTTTGGAAAACAGCCTCAGTTTCTCAGTGTCTACACCAGAGTTTTCCAAATCTTTACTTTGGCCAGAGTTTTCAGAAAACATTGTTTTTGGTGACGTAAAACTGCTGTTTTGTATTGATGACAGGTGTGAATGTATGAAAATATATGCGGCTACATGTGGACATGACCTAAGATTTTTTTTATTTATTCATTTTTATTATACCTTTATTTAACCAGATAAGAAAATTCCTTGCTAGGAATCCTTAGGCTAAGTTCGGAGCTCTCTGAGAGGACTCTGAGAAGCTTAGGGTTAGGGTTATTTATACGGGCCCTGGTTCTGTTTTTAGAAGAGTGTTTTGATGAGTTTACAGACAGGTTCAGGGATTTCTACAACATATGAATTTGTAGAGGTATTCAAACCTGCACACCCTCAGCATGAACACCCAGCATTAGTACTTTATACCCATGTTTATAATGAGGTGAAGTAGAATATCTCTTTAAATGTGTCACTAAGAAAGACAGAAGAAAACACAACTGTTTCAGGAGGTGGAAGAAGCAGCAATGCCACCAACAACCCAAAGCTGTGAGATATCTAATTTATTTCAGTATGATTGCTTTGAGTGTTTGTATTTAGAAAAATAAGCGGGGCCAGGTGTTGACCTTCAGAGCAGGGAGCCCTGACCTGATCCGGGTGTTATTCTTCCCTGAAAAGCAGTGAGCTGATATAAACGCAGAGCGACGGCAGCAAACTGATGCTTGTGGGATTTATCGAGTGTTTGCCGTGACAGCTGTTTCTCATTAAGTGTTTTGCACTGATTAATTGGGAGGCTGAATAAAAGGTGTTGCAGGGAATTGTGTTCTGAGGTGAACAAAGGTGTAAAGCAAGAGCCATTTAATTAAATATTGAACAGTCTCAGATGGATGTCTGTGTTGGTGACCCAAACTGCAAGCAATGCTAATTAAAATTTCTCTTCTGTCAGGGGACCTGCTGCAGATCCTCCCTCAGCGTGCTCACCTGCAGAACGCATTAATTCCTCTAGATAAACATGAAGGAGTCCCATTTAGTGGAACACAGCTCTGTTTACTTTGAGCTGAGTACAGAGGATTTCTCTTTCTGTTTGTCGACACGAGCTGGAAAAACTGTAAATTCACAAACAAACCAATACTTAAGACTGAAGCTACTGATGACTAATACAGTTAAAAACACTGAGCAGGTGATGAATATTTGAGCTCATGCTGCGCGTTGGAAATTAAGCAGAATGTGCTCTTCAGAAGAATTAAAACAAAAACTTTTTAAATGCTGCAGGAGGACTTTTCATTTTGTGTTGATTCTGGTGGATGAAATCAGTTGTGGTTTTCCAGGGTGAAGACTGCATTTCCCATGAGCACCACCAACCAAACACTAGAATATGTTTGTTTTGTTTTGTCTCTTCCCATGCCTGCACTTGCTGGGGAAGCAGATGAACTGAAAACAGGTCTTTTTAGTCTAACTCCACTTTGTTGAAGAAAACTTCTTGCAGATTGAAGAGTGATAGAGACGTAGTCTGGACTTCTAGTTTCACAAACAGGGAAGGGGGTGTGTTAAAAGTTTAAAATTTGATCAAAAACATCCATCAGATCTGTCAGTGTTTCTCCAGAGATGGCTTGTTGCTATGCTAGCCAGTGGCATGTACAAACACTGACCCATGTGAAACGATGACCTCCAGTCTAAATAACATGAAGCCAAGGTGGAAGTGCTAAAAACTGCAGTTCATTGAGTGTCCACTTGAGGCTGGCTACAGAAACATCAGAAACCACATACACACCAAGCTGCACATAGACGATCTTTACATTAAAACTGAACATGTTAACAGCCTGGTAAAAAGAACAGTTTGTGTTTGAGAACCTCATTTCTCTAGATACCTTCTCTGGGTGTAGAAATTCAGTTCTTTTATAGCACAGACCAAGACCCTTTGGTTGTACAACACGCCTTGTCATTTGGTGCCAAGTTCAGCACCCAAAGGGTTAATCATAAAGATAGATAAAGATCTGTAATGTTGCTCATTGTTGTGGCAGGTTGTTGCCAACGAAGCTGCTCAGTTGATGAAGCACTTTTCAGTGTCTGTAGCCAGTGTCTTTTTTTGTCCAAAAAAAAATCAAAGACAAGTGACAAATCTAGTGACTTTCCTGAGTTTGGAGACTGACGTGAAAACATCTAATGATCTCCAGCACGTGCTGCTTCTCAACAAGCACACCTTAACCCTAAAGTCCAGTTTGTTTGTTCAGCGTGACAACAAGTAGGGATGGGCACCGAATTAGGTACTTTTATAGGTACCAACCAAATTCTGTCAAAAGTACCAGGTTCCAATTCACATTAAATCAAAAGGTACCGTGTTTAGGTACCTAAATGCATCCCTGTGACTGTGAGGGATGTACCGATAGTGTATGTAAAGTAGCCGATTTTCTATGTTGGACATGAACACAGCGTTGCAAGGTTATAAATTAAAGAATAAATATGTTAAATAGAAAAATATATTTTATTATCTGACAAATTGAATTTTTTTTCCACATAAACACAAAAAAGTACCGAGCATCAGTACCATATAATTTCAAATGTGAAAGGTACCCATCCCTAATTATGTGACTATTGTCTCACCCAGAAAGTGTAATTCTTCACTGTTTTTTTTTTTCATCCCCGCTTGTAATGTGATACAACTCCCAGACGGTGTTAGGGATGGATACCAAATTAGGTACTTTTATAGGTACTGACAAAATTCTGTCAAAAGTACCAGGTACCGATTCATGTAAAATCAAAAGGTACTATGTTTAGGTACCTAATTTCATCCTTATGACTGTAAAGGAGTGGGAGAGAAGGCAATTTTCTATGTTGGACATGAACATAACATTGCAAGTTTATATATTGAAGAATAAATTTGTTAAATTGAATTCTTTAATATTTTATTATTAAATAAATTGATATTTTTTACCACATAAACAAATAAAAACTAAAAAAGTACCGAAAATTGGTACCATTGAGTACCGGTACCAATTGCCAGGTACTTGGCATCGGTACTGTATCGTTTCAAACGTGAAAGGTACCCATCCCTAACAACAAGCTCATCATGCTTATGGACAGTTCACTTCTTTGCTTAGGCACGCTTCAGAGAGGTGAGCTCAATCTGCTCAATCAAGCAGGACTGGATTGACTTAGGCAGCCCAAGTCTCCATGACAACACTGCGCCAGTTGATGATGTTTGGTAGTGAGAAGAGAGATCCGTGTTTTTCTCTGTTGAAAACAATTTCTGTGGTTGATTTTGGAGTGATGGTGGACACCGGAGCCTAAAGCCGCATTTCCACCAAGCAGTCCAGGTCGGTTCAGTACGGTTTGGGACGGTTTGGTACAGTGAAGCCTGATTCTGTTTGCGTTTCCACAGCAAACTGTGTCCTCTCATGGTAGGCAGCGTGTAAGCTAGATGCCAAAAGCTGCAGCAGTTAAACAATAGCGTGACGCTGTAGCAGCTTACCCCGCTATTAAATCCAACAAAGAAGAAAAACGCGTCGCAGTAAACAAAGAGCACAGATGGAAGACATGCAGAATCTTGTCCCCTCTGTGATTGGCATGTAGCTCTTTGATACAAAGAACAATCAAGCTTTGTTTCGGAGAAGTCTGTCTGCCGCCAGGAGAAATGCAGCCACTGTCGGGGTAAGTGATGATTCTTTTGACCAATTAACGGTCTGCGGTGTTGTAGCTCCACCTTCTGAGAGCGGATCGGTTCAGTTTGGCACCCATACCGAAGGGTCCCAAAAAAGTAGGTCGGCTCGTCTCGGTTTTTAGGGATCTGTTCTGGGATGAGTCAGTGGAAAATGCGCAAAATGCGCGCCGTACCGAGACGAACCAAACCGGTCTGCTTGGTGGAAACACGGCTTAACTGTCGGACAGAAAAAGGACAGAAAGATAAACAGGAGAGTGATACAGCCTGAGCTAAACGCTAAGGACTAAACTGTTTGTGCTAATTTTCATTCCAACCCACAGTCAGCAGTTATTCTGCAGTGGTCTGTTCAAACTTTAGAGCCTATCAATAAAATGAAGAGTGAGGTTACGTTAGCTCTGATTGGTAGATGACTGGCAGGACATAACCAGGATTCACTAACGATACACATTACAGACATGCCTTAGAGCATCAGGCTGTCAATGCAACATATGGATTGCTACTAACTGCAACTACTGCAACGCACTCCTCATCGAGACTCCTACACAGCAAATCCCTTGGTGTTAAACTTCCAGTGTTAGGCCAGTTCAGAGTAAAGTGTTAAATGCTTGGTGTTGTTTTTAAGTATCTTACTCTATGCTGGTGTTAAACCATAATACTGTGGAAGTTACTTTGCAGTGTTGATGAAAAATAACACCACACAGTGTTACTTTAAACACTCCTCAATCATGGTTGCAATAATCATGTGTTTTTACAATAACCTGTCCTTTGATCTGCACTGTTGACCCAGAAGTTGTTTGTTAGCAAACCTCCTCAGTAGAGTTTCAGAAAAGATAATGAGTGGGCCGTTTACAACTTTTAATTCAATTGAAATGAAAATGAAGTTTTTGGCAAGAACTGCTTTGTTTTAAAGTTGAGGCAAGTTGTTTCACTCAAATGATTTGAGTCATGATGAACTAAATAAAAGTTTTAAGTAGGTTCAACTTCAGTGCTAATAGAAATTAATGACTTGAACTACACTGCACTGTAAAAACAAACTCTTGGTACAACTTAATAAAACTGTTTCATTTGGTAACACAAACAGTTTCTTCAAATAACTGTTTTATGTTGGGCTAACATCATTGGTTTCAGTCTGATGTGCTCAGTAATTTGATTCAGTTCAAATAATCATCACCTTGTATAAATCCAACTCAAAACAAGTAAAGCTAAATTTCCAGACTTTTCAATTAAATATTCTCTGTAGACAAACTTAAAAAAACAAAAACAAAAAAACAACAACAACTGCTCCTTCACATTTTAAGACAATGGTTTTAGCAAAGCCATTTTTGCTGTGGCAGCGTTTGGTAACCGTGAGTGAGGAGGGAACACAGTGGATATGAGACCCTGCTCAATATGAGGGCTCAAGCTGCGTGTGCTCAGTGCTTTGGACTGCTTGTCTGTGCGCCACAGCACAGGTTGGCTGTCTATGCTCTACGTGGACTGGCTGTCTGTGTGTAAGGGAATAACACAACTTAGTGTCATAAGTACACTGAATGGGTGATGTATTAACACTGTAAATGTTAGAAATTAACACCCCCTAGTGAAACAGAACAACACAGCTTAGTGTGAAAAATACACCATTTAGTGTGATAAAATAACATGGTGGGTGTTAGAATTTTAACACTATGAGAGAGTTAAAATTTAACACTTTCTAAAGTGTCAAATTAACTCTGAGTCAGTGAACTCAGGGAAAGTGTTAAATTTAACACTAAGGGAGTTGACTTAACACTCAAAATTTTGCAGTGTAGTGAGGGCCTACAAAAACTCCAATATATCCAAAACAGCGCGGATCCTCATCAGGATCCTTCCTGATGGGGGTGGGGAAGTACGATCAAATAACACCCATCCTTCACTCTCTCCATTAGCTTCTGGTCTCATTCAGGATTCAATACAAAATTTTCCTTCTAACTCATCATTGCATCCACGTTAAATGCACAGATATAATCGCACAAAAGAAAGCATCAGCACCCTTTAAGGCTAATGGAAACACTATGCACATCAACCCTCTGATGCATGAATTATCATCCTGCTCTAGTATCAGCCATGAGTATCATTATGGACTAAAACGCAGTTTAACTGTGTTACTGCCCCCGCCTGGCTGCAAGACAGAGAGCAGGTTTCATGCTCTTAGCTCCTAGTTTCATGGTTAAAACCAGGAGTCTTTGTCCACTTCTTCTATTCAGCAGCTCCTCGTCCTTTTTTCTGAATCCACACAGATGAACAAAGATGTCTTTCCACTGTCAAAAACAGGAACATTGTGTAGGGGTGAAGCCTCCACCGGCGCATAATAAAGTCATCCACTGAGAGCTCAAACTGTGAGAGTCTGGAGGAAAAAGTCTGGAGTTTTATTTTTGACTCCACAGAGCCAAAGTGACAACCGGTGTCTGGCTGAAAAAATAATGAGGCAGGAACGCTCGCTCATCACTTCAGGAGCAGCGTCTCGGAGTCCGATGGTCCACGCTCGCTGGGACACGCCGCTGTTGTTTCTGGAGGACTCGGAGAGAGTCGCTCACCCCTGGGAGAGCAGTCAGGTACTTCACCTTATGAATGCACGGCTGCAGCAGTCACTTCATGCCTGGATGCGTCTGCAGAAAGCCTGAGCGAGCCGAGGATGTAGAAAAGAAATGATGAGACAGAGTTCCTGTCATGGTGGGAAGTCTGCGGCTGTGACCTCTGTGTAATAACTTCACTGTGAAGCCTTTTCTCTTTCTATTGCCCTAAATGCTGCAGCACAGGAACATAAATGAGAAAACAGCAATTATCAGGCAGGATTCACCCGTGAATGCTCTCTGTTCTCCCACACATTGGAATGTGACTGTAAACAGAGTCAAACAACAATTCTCCTCTTGCCACCAGCTAAAATGTTTCTATTGGGGGTGAATAAACAGGAATGGTGTATAATCGGCTCTGGAGGGATTGCAGAGGAGGAAACCTGCTCAGCACAGGAAAATGAAGATGTCAGCGGACGTGCGCGTGGAGGAGGAGGAGGAGGTGCACTCAGCCTCACAAGCTCACATGTTGGACTATTTTTACAAGAAGCAGACGAGGAGGATGACCTCAATCACCATCGCAATTCCCTCATTAAATCAGACCCACTAACAGCAACACTGGTCCCATTAATGCTACGGGGGCTTTTACACAACTCCTTATCAGGCTTAACAAGTTCCATTTACACCATGCTGCGAGGAAGAGACCCAGCCCGCTCTGGATCTGCTGTGATGATGTTCAGATCAGGACAAGCTGACAGGATAGACTCTGAGGGCTCTAATTTCGCAAGCCTGGCGCAACCCAGGTAGTGTTAATTTCGTCCGGCGCACCGCCATGCACTGCCAATTTGACAATTTGGTAGACTGTCTGCGCAGAGATGGGTATGACTGCGTGCCAGGGGGAGTTGACGGCGCACCAGGGGGAGGTGTCAGCAGATTCCTGTTGGCGCAGTGACAACTTTGTGCCAAAAACAGTGCTGAAAGCTTGCCAGCTCCAACCTGGTCTATCCTCGGCGCAAAGCGGAGCGCACCCTCCACAGCTGTAATTTAGTGACAGGTGCACATGTGCGCACATGTCAACAAAGCCTCAGAGGCAGGTTTCCAGAGTGTCAGGTACATTTTAATGCAATAAACAATCACAGCAATCACTATTTAATGTAACTGTCTGAAACAGCATATACATTTATATCTATATTAACTGACCCGTCACATCTGATGTCAGATTAAAGCCGTTTGTCATAATGGAAAGTTAACCTGACGACAGCTGGAAGTTTGATGCACATCTTACAATTAAACAATAAACAGCCTTAACATCTGAAACTGAGTATAAATCTGGCTTCTCTCATTTCATTTAATTCAAAGAAAAGAGGGAGAGAAAAGACAAAGAAAAAAGAGACAAAATAAATGTATGTCACTCAGGATTTACCCGTGATTTCCCATATTTCTCTGTTTTAATCTTTATTTTTAACGTGATCTAAAAAGATGGAGTACATTACTGTAAGGAGGATGAGGTGGAGACACCGGGAGAGTATACAGTATATCACCAAAGGTTCTGCTATTTGGTGATGACAAACCAGGAGTGCAGGTGGATCAAAAGTATTCTGAATGGATAAGCCAGCTGTGTAACTGTCTCTTCATTTTGTTCTCCTATTAATGACAAAGGAACAGATTACATCTGTCCCAGGAGCTGGCCCACACAGTGACACGCTTCGTGTCCTCCGATGTGCCCCACTGTCCTTTCTCCTGCTGCAGGGACAGCGGCTCTGACCGTCTCCGCTGCCTGGTCTTTCCAGCACACTGTTTCCGCGGCGTGGACGTGCACCTCTGCGCTCCTCTGCGCTCCACTGCGCCTTGACTGAGCCTCTCTTGGCACTGCAGGAAACTTGCAAAGTGCGCTGGTCATGCCCTGTCCGTGGGGCGAAATACGAAATTAGAGCCCCAGATGTCAATTATCGTTAAACATGATGTAAAACCTCAATTTTAACCTCTTATAACTAATGAAATAAAACTTTTCAGGAAAAAGAGGACTTGAATACAAGGCAGCCAAATGGTATCTTCAAACCTCCACAACAACCGGACGTGACAAACATTTCAAGAGGTGTATTAATTTTTTTTTACGTTTGACCACAGCCAATCTGGAATGACTGGAGAGCTGGATTTTTTGACCTATACTGCAGCCAGTCACCAGGGGGAGCAGTTTTTGTTGCAACCTCACTTTGAGCGGACCGAGATGACTTCTTTTTTGTTTTTTTTTAAAGTCTGTGGTCACACCAGGCATGGTCTGTTGGCTCTGTCTCTCCTGATGTGAAAAAAACATGGAGCAGGTTTATGCATGACTATAGATTAGAGAGAACTCTTATCGTTTGTGTTTTGTTGGATGTCTACATCAGATTAAGTAACCCTGTAACATGTTTTTATTTCTTTATAGTCTTCTCCATGTCTTAAATATAATTTTTTAATAACTTTTGTTTCAGTGTTAAAGTATTTTAAATTAGGACTGACCCAGATTCTCCTCCCTACACACTGTAGCGTTACATAACAGATTATAAAGCGCTGCTTTTATTCACTGGCTCTGAATGTTTTTAAAATCCTCTGGGGAGTCTTTATCTCACCTGGACTAATGTGTTTATTTCTCCTCTTTTTAAGCCTCCACCGTTTTGTTTCCCCTGCTGTTTTATCATTTTGCTCCTCTGTTTTATCACAGAGCTTCACACGTATAGGACCTGGATTTGTCTGGCCGGGGAGCTTATTAATTCAGCAGAGGTTGGCGCCTGTAGCTCCTGCTAACAGAAAGTCGGCAGGTTCTCGAGAGGAGGACAGGCCGCCAATCAGGAGTCATCTCCAATGAGAGGAGATTTGTATGCAGAGAATGGACCATCAGCGCCTCCATCTGCAGGCAGGTTTGACTGCTGCTTTAAATACACACTGTAAAACGTAACACCACCACAGGATCATGATAAAACTGCCTTCATTTAATGCTAATGCTCCTACCATGATGGCAGTCTGCGTTCCTCTCCACAGACTCAGGTTACACACTGCCAACTAACATTTGAAGAGAAACGTCAGTCAAACTTTCCCTTGCAGTATTTTGTTTTCATGTCAAGACACCTGGTTAACTACTGAGTGATGACAGGAGGCTCTCTGAGTGTCAGCCTGTTTCTGATGACAGCAGAGCAGAGGTTCCTCTGTGAGGAGTCCACTAACAACAGTCGGCTTTTTAAAGAGAGGAGAGAAAATGTCATGAGTGTAAAAACACGTCTGGTGTCCACAGCTGCTGCTGCAGCGTGAGGTTGTTTCCTCTGAGCGGGGTTTACCTCCTGCAGGTGATCACAGGCTCACACAGCTGCTGAGGAGACCTGTTCACCTACTGCACATATCAAACACATGAAGTATGACTGTGATCACGCCACAGGACACGAGCTGCTTGTGATGTACGCATAGACTTTATGAAATATGGACGTAGTCTCCAAGACATCAACTGTCTGTTCCTGAAACAGTGAAACAAAGCCAGTCACAGGGGGCCATATTGGATATGACGCCATTGTTTTTTTGGGGGATAATACCAACTTGAAATTCTGCGTTGCTACAACTAAAAAAAGAAGCAGTTGGACCAACTAAAATTAACTGCTTTAATTGATCACACCTATATAAATACAGTTCTTTGAAATGAAATTCATGTTCAATTAACACAACTTAATAGGTCAAATTAAAATAAATATTTTAATTCTTCTCAAATCAACATTTTGCATCAGTCCAACTTAAAGTTTCAAGTTGTTTCAACTCAATAATCTGCAAAACCCAAAAGGAAAAACCGTGGGTGAGGGAACACTGTGGATATAAGACCCTGCTGCACATCAAGATACTACATGGTGCCAGTGTGTCTGTGCTCCATGGCATGGACCAGCTGGCTGTCTGGGGTCCACGGCAGAGAGGGCTCCAATTAAAATACTCTCTCAGTAATCGTTTTTTTTAAATATAGCTGAAGACAAAACCAAGTTTGCCATTTCTGATCATAATTTTAGCCCATCAACACATCTCATTTGTTAACATATAAAACATTAAACACACTTAAAGGTACACAGTCCATGCCACAGGGCACAGACAGCAGGTCCATGCCATGTGGAGCACAGAAAGCCTGTATCCTTGGCAGGTTAACGCCTTAATGTACCACTGGGGTCTAATATCCACTGCATACCCTCCTTACTCACAGTTTGAAACGAGTCAATTCAATAGGCTGTAAAGTAAACTTTACAAGTAGACATAAAGTAAACTCAACTTAAGACTATTAGCTGTATTTACTTACCTTTTTAGTGCAATGTTTTTCTAGATTCCTTTAAGTGAGATCAACTTGTCACATTTTTACAGTGCAATAAAGTATAAAAACAGCTCGTCAGATTTTACTTTGAGGTTTTGCAAATTATTGAGTTAAAACAACTGAAAACCTTAAGCTGGACCAATGCAAAATGTTGATTTGAGGTCAATCACTCTTTTAAGTTTGTTTGACTTAATCAATTGTGTTGATTGGACTTATTAACTTAATTTCAAAGAACTTAATTTATTTTGGTGTGACCAATTGAAGCAATAATTTAAGCTGGTCTTACTGTTTTCTTTTTTCAGTGTAGACTGTAGAAAAAAAAATGAACGTCATCTTGCTCGGCTCGAAGTGAGGTCGCCACAGAAACTGCTCCCCCTGGTGGCTGGCTGCAGTATAGGTAAAAAAAAAAATCTGTCTTTCCAGCCATTCCAGATTGGCTGTGGTCAAACTTTGAAAAATCAATACACCTCTTAGAAATGTTTCTCACGTCCAATTGCTGTGGTGATTTGAAGATATTATTTGGCTGCCTTGTATTCAAGTCCTCTTTTTTTCTGAAAAGTTTCATCTTCATGAGTTATTAGAGGTTTAAAAAGCAGCCTACGTCACATTTTAAGATGATTGACAGCTGCCGTTGTTGTGTATTTAGGGGGGGGATTGTAAAATATGTTGGAAGGAGATTATACTCTCGAAAGAAAAAATATATATATTATTTTTGTCACCCAGCTCCACTCAGATTCTCTGAACTGCAGTGAGCTTGAGTGTATATAAAGACAGCTTTAACTGATGTTGATTTCACTCTGACAGATGCACAGATCTGACTGACACCAACCCCTCGTGTGATTAGCAACACCACGGTTTTGTCCTCCATGTGTGTAACCATGCTGAGGCTCCCTGCAAACTGTCAGTACTGATTCACACACTTTCCACATTCATTCAGCCTGACATCCTGGATAACTTCACCACAAGACACTGAGGTCAGCTTCAGCTGCTAAGGAGGACAGCCTGAGGCGAAAAGAGAGGAGGAGGGATGAGACAGAGGCACACAGAGATCCTTAGTGTATAAGTTAGTAATGGTGTGTGTGCACAGGACAAGTGAGGGATCTTCTTTTCAGAGGAGTTCAGTGAAACTCTTTAGGGAGGCTGTTTATGGGTGAAATGGTTGGTTCAGACTGAGCAGTGCAGGTGGTGTGAGGGCAGGAAAAGACTCACCTGGGTTGGAGGGTCTGCAGAGATCCTGGCAGCCGAGCATCAAGAGAAACTCATATTCTGCGTAGGTATACAACACTGACAGATGTGTTAGTGCTGCTCACTTTAGAGCAGACAGATTATACTCATTTCACCTCTCGTCTCAGTCTGGAACACCTGTGGAGAAGCTTTGCATGATGTGCTCATAAAATCTTCATCTGTCACCGGTGAAAACCATGATTTCAACACTTTTCAGCTTCTGCTTTCCACTCTTTATTTTTCTGCTTCTCTTGTGATTTAAGGTCAGACACAGCCAGTGGGTTTAACTTCACGTAGAGTGTTGGTGTGTAACAACACAAGAAGTGGTCTCTTCACAAACCTTTCGTGGCTCGTTGCCCCTCCTAACAGGCATTGGCCCACTGCTCTTTGTCTTTTGGAGGAGAAGAATAGCCATGCATTTTCTTCACAAGAGAGGGAAATAAAACTGAATAAGAAAGTAGCAGAGTGGAGGAAGAAGCTGGGTGATGACACAGATTTTTCCAGTTCAGAGAGGATGTGTCCTTCACAGAGCTGTGGGGTAGAGATGTTTATTGATGTTGTCCAGTAAGGGTGAGGGAGGTTGACATGAGGTTCAAGCAGAGTCCTTGGTATAGGCCTTTCAGGTTCTGTTCACACTTCAGCTCAAAGTCACCTGAATCTGACATTTTCACCTCAATTGTGACCTATATCTGTTTCTGACAGTGTGATCAGCACAAGTCACCTTGGCCCCTATTTATCAAACATGTACAGCCATCCAGTCGGCTAACCAGGAGCTGGAGGCTTGGCTGGGCTCGGTGGATAAGTCAGGTCTACCGGGCAAGTTCAAGGCCTGGGTGTACCAACATGGCGTCCTCCCAAGAATTCTCTGGCCACTCCTGGTGTACGAGGTCCCAACCTCCACAGTTGAGGGCTTTGAGAGGAGAGTCAGCAGGTTCTTGTGGAAGTGGCTGGGTCTACCCTGGAGCCTGAGCAGCATTGCTCTGTATGGGAAAAACAACATGCTAAAGCTTCCCATCAGCAGCCCGAATGAAGAATTCAAGGTGAGCCGTACTAGGGAGGTGCTGCAGTACAGAGAGTCAGCTGACCCAAAAGTCTCTCAAGCTGGGATCCAAGTAAGAACAGGGCGGACATGGAAGGCAGCAGAGGCGGCTGAGTTGGCTGAGCCACGGCTGTGGCACAGAGCTCTGATTGGGACAGTGGCTCGGGGAAGGGCAGGTCTGGGTAGCATTACAACACCTCGCTACGACAAGGCAGAGGGGAAGGACAGGAGAGTGCTGCTCCAGGAAGAGGTGCGAGCATCTGTGGAAGAAGAGCGAGTTAGCACGATCGCTGGAATGCGGCAGCAGGGAGCCTGGATGCGGTGGGAGCAGGCAACAGAGCGCAGGGTCACTTGGACTGAGCTGTGGAGAGCCGAGCCCCAGGGCCTTAAATTTCTGATCCAGGCCGTCTACGATGTACTGCCAAGCCCATCTACCCTGTTCTGCTGGGGGAAGGTGGAGTCTCAACAGTGCTCACTGTGCCAGAAGAGAGGGACCCTGGAGCACATCTTGAGCTGCTGTCCGAGAGGCCTGAGTGAGGGGCGCTACCGTTGGCGCCATGACCAGGTCTTGAAGGCCATTGCGAACACCACCTGCTGCAGAATTGCCCACTGCAAGCGCCTTCGTCCAGAGGAGAAGACCATCTCCCTCATCAGACCATTGAGACCCTTAAAGTGATACTCCGGGATGGAACAAGTTGGGTCCTATCACAAGGTTTAGGGCAGAAATTACCCCTACAGCAGTGTTTTTGTGCAGCAGAAGCCCAGGGCGCGCGCACCAAACACCCCCTCCCTGCTCCTCTGCTGGTTTCCTCTGCACTCAGACGGGGCCATATTTTACTTGACCAAAAACACGAATAAACGGACTCCCACCGAAAAAATCTGAAATCGGTCTGCATTCACGCTTTATTCAAAGTGAACGGCAGGTCATCCTCACTCTCATAATCACTCATCTTTACGTTGTTATTGCATAATTTGTCCTGGCACCTCGTAGCCAGCTGTGGCTCTGCAGCGGAGGTAGTGCCGATTTACGACACTATGAGAACTAGAGCCTTATTTAGCGGTGTTTTTGTGTGAAAGTAACGCGCTGAAAATTCTCTAAATAAAGCGTAAATGCAGACCCATATCAGATTTTTTCGGCGGGAGTCCGTTTATTTGTGTTTTTGGTCAAGTGAAAAATGGCCCCGTCTGAGTGCAGAGGAAACCAGCAGAGGAGCAGGGAGGGGGTGTTTGGTGCGAGCACCCTGGGCTTCTGCTGCACAAAAACACTGCTGTAGGGGTAATTTCTGCCCTAAACCTCACTTTAAAGACATAATACCAGGTCTCCTCAGGTGTGTCATTAAACTCTGGTGTTCTGATTTTCCACTGTTTTGGGCCATCACTCTGTGGACTGAAGTCATCCTCTGGCTTGTCCTTGGTCCAGAATTAGGCCTCCTGGCTGGCCTTGGGTCATCATGATGAACCCCCACACATCATCTGCGTCATCGTAGAGAGGAAGTCCTGGGACCATTTCTCTTGCAGCCATCTGGTCCCCAAACTGAACAATGCTGGATGCTACCAACAAAATGACGTCATGTGACAACACATTCCTGTAAAACTGTTTTAGGTCATCTTTATTTTTCACAATGTCTAGGGCAAAGACTGGTTCTTTATTCTTCATTTTAATTACCATGTGTGCTGCTCACGGATTTTGTGGTTTTGGGTGGGTTTGTGGTTGGCATTAAAGAGATGGTATTCTCCTTTCCTGTATTTTAAACATGGATGTTAAATATAAATGCTGGATGTTAAGAGTGAAAGTCCAGATTTTGAAATTCTACACATTCACATTTTCAAATCCAAATTCCCCAAATTGTGCCAAAACTGTCCATAAACTTTTCAAAATGCTCTGGTCTAAAAGTAGCAGGAGATCTTGGGCCTCAATCACCAAGGTCTGCCTCTAGATGGCTGGCCAACCAGAGGGAAGGGGATTTGCAGAGTGGGGAGCCTTAAAGGGACAAATGTTTAAGATGGAGATTGAAATAGGGGTTTTCTAAAACATCAAAGAGAGGCATTCTTGAGTTGTAAATTATAAAGCTATGGGAGGGACCGGAAGGATAAAAATAAAGCATTTTCAAAAAGCACGGTACCCCTCTTTAATACAAAAGATCAATCAAATTTTAGAAACCACTTGTGCATAAACTTCTTTTGAAGTCCACAGAGCAGCTTGTTGTCCCCTTGTCTTAACATTGTGTGATCAGCTGTGGTTTGGCCTGTGTGTGACGGTGATAGCAGCGGTCTGCACAGAGACAGAGTTGTAACTTTGAGAAGTACTCGGGCAGTTCATTAATCAAAGTTAATTGATTAGTGTTCCTGGAGAGAACTATTGAAAGATCCACCAGACGAGCGGGCAGTGTGATCGGGAGTTTGTTTTGTTCATCGATTACCATTTGGACCCTCCGGCTCAAACACACTCACACAAACCTGCTTTGTCTCCTTAGACGCGTTTCTGCAACCACACTCCAGGTCAAACCTCCGTACGTATCTACCTTTAACTCTTCTCTCTAATGAGATGGAAGTGTTTGACATTCATGGCAGCTGGCCTATAAGGCATTAAAGGTGGGATCTACTGCTGTTATATCTAACTGATCAAACTGTGTCATCCCAAATGAAATCACAACACATGTCAGGTGATAAATGACGCCTATAATTAGCAGCAGTTGTGTGAAGTAATCAGGTGAAGTGTGATGCTCTAAACACTCCCAGGGGAATCTGAAGTGATGAGTGCCACAAACAGAGCACATTTCCTGCTGCTTCATGGGGAATATTTAGACACCTTCAGAATGAAAGCTAAGCTAAACTCAACTTCAGAATGACTTTGAGACTGTATAGTGTTTCTGACAGCGTGACACAATGGGGGCAGGCTCCCCTCCGCTGGAACACACAGTCTGTCATTGGCAGATTAAAGATAGCAGGAATAGATTACAGCATAAAGATTACGGGCGGTGTATATGAGACGAGATGTGACAGGGTGATACTGAGGACTGAAAGTGGCAGGAGGACACAAAAGAATATCACATACATCATCAAAAGAAGATACATTCACATATTTCAGCTATAATGTAGATTAGAAACATCTTCACGATTCAAACTCATCAAAAAGTGAATCCAAAGCCCTGTTGAGTGTGTTTCAAAGCTTTAATATGAGGCCAGTTCATAGTAAACCTATAAAATCAAGCCTTTATGCTTCAGCCACACGGCCTGCTACATGTTGGCTTGATTAAAAATCTTCCTGTGATCTCACCTGATGTGAAAGCTTGAACAGTGGCCCCAAAGGTCATATGTAAGTGTGTGAAAGAAAAACATTTTCCTCTGCTCTGATACCATTTCATCAAATGCATAAATTGTATATATTTCATGCTCTGCTCATTGCAGTTTGGTCATGCTTAAAGAAGTGCTACTTTCCCTTATTTTGAACATGTATATATAGGTGTATAAAAATCCCTGAATCTGCTGTCCTTAAACACGCCCTTAAACACCAAGGTCTACCCAAACCTCACCACAGACAGGCCTCCAGAGGGCTGGCCAATCAGAGTGAAGGGGGTTTGTGGAGCAGTGAGCCTTAACAAAACAGCAGCTAAAACAAAGTGTATTAGACAAAAGCTGCAATAAGAGATTTCTAAAAACACCAGAGAGAGAAGTATCCATTTTTATGAGCTGTAAATCTTGTAAACATATTATGGCGCCACTCGAGGGACAGAATGAAGACTAAAAAAAAAAAGATATTTTTTCCTTAAGGACTTTTAAATTTGATAATGTTTTTTTGAAAAAATTTATTTAGAAATGAATTGAATTTATCTTCTTACTTTAACATTTACCTTCATCCATCCATCCATCCATTTTCCATTTTCTGCCTCTTACTCGGGGTCGGGTCACGGGGGCAGCAGCCTATGCAGGGAAGCCAAGACTTCCCTCTCCCTGGCTACTTCATCCAGCCCCTCTCGAGGGATCCTGAGGCGTTCCCAGGCCAGCCGAGAGATGTAATCTCCCCAGTGTGTCCTGGGTCTGCCCCGGGGTCTCCTCCCGGTGGGACGTGACCTGAACTCCTCACCAGGGAGGCATCTGGGAGGCATCCTCATCAGATGCCCGAGCCACCTCATCTGGCTCCTCTCAACGCAGAGGAGCAGCTGCTCAGCTCCGAGCTCCTCCCGCATAGCTGAGCTTCTCACCCTATCTCTAAGGGAGAGTCCAGCCACCCTACAGAGGAAGCTCATTTCGGCCGCTTGTACCCGTGATCTTGTTCTTTCGGTCACTACCCAAAGCTCATGACCATAGGTGAGGGTGGGAACGAAGATCGACCGGTAAACAGAGAGCTTTGCCTTCCGGCTCAGCTCCCTCTTCACCACGACAGACCTGTGCAGAGTCCACATTACTGCAGATGCTGCACTGATCCGCCTGTCGATCTCTCGCTCCATCTTTCCCTCACTCGTGAACAAGACCCCGAGATACTTAAACTCCTCCACTTGGGGCAGGATCTCATCCCCAACCGGGAGAGGGCACTCCACCCTATTCCGGCTGAGGACCATGGACTCAGATTTGGAGGCGCTGATTCTCATCCCAGCCGCTTCACACTCGGCTGTGAACCGATCCAGAGAGAGTTGAAGGTCACGGCTTGATGAAGTCAACAGGACCACATCATCTGCAAAAAGCAGTGATCCAATCCTGAGGTCACCAAACCGGACCCCCTCGACACCCTGGCTGCGCCTAGAAATTCTGTCCATAAAAGTTATGAATAGAATCGGTGACAAAGGGCAGCCCTGGCCGAGTCCAACCCTCACTGGAAACAAGTCCGACTTACTGCCAGCAATGTGGACCAAGCTCTGGCACCGGTCGTACAGGGAACGGACGGCTCGTAACAAGAAGTCCGATACCCCATACTCCTGGGGAATCCCCCATAGGACTCCCTGAGGGACACGGTCGAATGCCTTCTCCAAGTCCACAAAACACATGTGGACAGGTTGGGCAAAGTCCCATACACCCTTGAGGACCCTGCTGAGGGTATAGAGCTGGTCCACAGTTCCACGGCCAGAACAAAAACCACATTGCTACTCCTGGATCCGAGATTCGACTATCCTACGGACCCTCCTCCCCAGTACCCCCGAATAGACCTTACCAGGGAGGCAGAGGAGTGTGATCCCCCTGTAGTTGGAACACACCCTCCGGTCCCCCTTCTTAAAAAGAGGGACCACCATCCCGGTCTGCCAATCCAGAGGCACTGCCCCTGATGTCCATGCGATGTTGCAAAGTCGTGTCAGCCACGACAGACCCACAACATCCAGGGCCTTAAGGAACTCTGGGCGCATCTCATCCACCCCCAGGGCCCTGCCACAGAGGAGTTTTGTAACCACCTCGGCGACCTCAGCCCCAGAGATTGAAGAGCCCACCCCTACATTCCCAGGCCTTGCTTCCTCCAAGGCAGGCGTGCTGGTGGGATTGAGGAGGTCTTCGAAGTATTCCTTCCACTGATCCACAACATCCCGAGTCGAGGTCAGCAGTGCACCGTCCACACTGAGCACAGTGTTTACAGTGCACTGCTTCCCCCTCCTGAAATGCCGGATGGTGGTCCAGAACCTCTTCGAAGCCATCCAGAAGTCGTTCTCCATGGCCTCACCGAACTCCTCCCATGTCCGGGTTTTTGCCTCAGCAACCACCAATGCTGCATTCTGCTTGGCCTGTTGATACCTATCTGCTGCCTCAGGAGTCCCACACACCAAAAGGCCCGATAAGACTCCTTCTTCAGCTGGTCGGCATCCCTCACCACTGGTGTCCACTAGCGGGTTCGGGTATTGCCGCCCCGACAGGCACCAACTACCTTACGGCCACAGCTTAGATCAGCCGCCTCAACAATGGAGGCACAGAACAAAGCCCATGAGGACTCAATGCCCCCTACCATCCCTGGAACACAGTTGAAGCTCTCCCGGAGTTGGCAGTTAAAGTTTTTTTTGACAAGAGACTCTGCCAGACGTTCCCAGCAGACCCTCACAATACGTTTGGGTCTACCAGGTCTGACCGGCATCTTTCCCCACCATCAGAGCCAACTCACCACCAGGTGGTGATCAGTTGACAGCTCCGCCCCTCTCTTTACCCGAGTGTACAAGACATGCTGCCGCAAGTCTGATGACATGAGTACAAAGTTGATCATCGAACTGTGGCCTGGGGTGTCCTGGTGCCAGGTGCACTTATGGACACCCTTATCCTTGAACATGGTGTTCGTTATGGACAATCTGTGACGAGCACAGAAGACCAGGGGGGCCGTTCCTTCCAATCATGCCCCTCCAGGTCTCACTGTCATTGCCTACATGAGAGTTGTAGTCCCCCAGTAGGACGAGGAAGTTCCCAGATGGAGCACTCTCCAGCACTCCCACCAAGGACCCCAAAAAGGGTGGATACTCTGAAATGCTATTTGGACCATAGCCACAAACAACAGTCAAGAAGCTCACGTACGTTCACGTTCTTCTTCTTGGACTTCGCGCAAGAACAAGCTAAACTTATTTGTCTGTAACACTGCACGCTCATGTTGTCAAGTGCTTTTGGAATTGTTATTTCCTTCTACAACGACTTTATGACACAAACCTTTATTCCTCTGCTCACTTTTGCAACCTCGTGTCACTGGGTGTGATGTAATGTTTACATTTACTCCCAGCCCGACTGTGCTGTCAAAGAAGAGACAAGTTACATTTGTTTGTACACTGATTTTATTTGGAAAAACAACTGAACTTCATGCCACTCGGCAATTCACTTCCTGTACAGCTCGTCATATTTCATTCAGCTTGACGCAGACCCTCTCCCACGTCTGGGAAAAATTGACTCCTTGCGGATTCTTTTTGTTGCGCCGTACGGCTCCCGCAACCAGACTCGCACCACACGGGGCTAATATGAGCCTACAACAGTGATTTTAATGATATGGATTGCATGCAGAAGCCGCACCGGACCCGAACAGGATTCAGTGTAAGCCTGGGGTTAGTATTACATTAAATAGGACACGTTATACAAATAAAAAAAAAAATAAAACATTTATGGCCCTTTATTATTTGAATGTTTATCAGACACTCTGATGCCTGAATTGTTTGTGACCTCTTTTATTCTGAGCCCTACACACTATAGGGACACATGATGAGGCAGTCTCATCTGCAGGCATCTCTGTCCCCATTAAGTGTCTCTAAGAAATATCTTCCTGATCACATCCAGGCAGCAGCAGTGGCATTACATGGTCATTTAAAAGGATGCAGGGGGTGAAATATTCAATTGCCTGTCTGCGGGCGACTGATGCAGCTGATTTTTGTAAACACAAATGACAAGAGATCGAGTTGTTCCCATCAAAGATGGCAGGGGGGACCCCAGGAAGTGGCAGTCAGGGGACACATTAATAAAGAAGGGTGTTGTGACCTTGACAAGTGGTTCTCATTTGGAGCGCAGAAAACTGGAGAGCCTGCTGAGGCCGCTCTGCACACCATTCAAACCACAGTTTATCTGCACAGGAAAGAAGTGAAAGGAGACTTCATGGGGCACCCTCACAAACAGGAAGTGAAAGAGACAAAAGTGATTATTTAACTAAAGAGAAAAGAGTCTCTCATGTTTATTAACCAGTTCCATCCTAACAGCAGCTCACAGCTGAGAGGTGCTGCTGAGCTCACTTTAATCTACAGCTCTCCTGGAGCAGCTGAGACATTATATTCTATAATATTTGGGATGTTCCCTGAACAATATTCTCTGCAGTTATTACTTTATGGGCCATGGGTCCTGTCATATTAAAGGTATTCTTCACTCTGGTCTCACTGTATACCACCACACTCTGAGGGAGCAGCTCAGGATACTCTTACAGCCAAAAAAAGAGCAGTGATGGCTCTTCAAATTTGGCATTCTCGAGGGGAGTGGGCGCGGAGGGTGTTCGGGGGTATCTGCTCCGGTGAACCAATCAGGTCAGGCTTGCTCCTGATTGGTCAAAAAAAGGGAATCGCTGACGTCGGCAAATCCCCAAAATCCCAACAGCTCGTTTTAGGTCAGGATTTTACATTCACAAGCACTACTAAGTGCAGGTTTTGTCATTAAATATCACATTTTATGGGCTGGGAGAAAAGCCAAAGACCCACAAATGTCACTCAAAGACTTAATAAAGTGATTTTTCATAATATGGGACCTTTAAAATGAAGGCAAAGCTGTGTTGTGATTGATCTAAAAAATCAGCTTGGAGGCCTATGGATGAACTTTATTCATAATTTTTGTTCAGAAAAATTATAAAAATATCATCACATGGTCCAATAAATGTCAATTGAAATATATAAAATATTATATAATGTGTAATTGCTAATAACAGCTACAGTAAACTATGTTAACAAGAAAAGTAAAAGACATAATAATAATAATAATAATAATAATAATAATAATAATAATAACAATAGTGAATATTTCGCGTTAACCCGTCAATCTATTAACGCCGTTAAATATTTTATCGCACGTTAGTGCATGTTGCTCACATGCTTTTATTTTGTAAATGTCTGTCGCTGACCGGAAGTGAAATTGGCGGGAAAACAAGATGAGTAACCAAAACAAGCATGGAGAAGAGGGGCATTTCGGCTTTATTTTTTATCCATTGCCAGTGTTATCATAAAGTCAGCTTGTCTACCGTCTTCAGACTACGACTTCGAGTTTGACGGTTGTCCTTACTGGTTGACCCTGAGTACACGGACGAGGAGCTCCATGACAGAAGGATGCAGAGGGAGAGAGATGAAGAGCTGGCTCGAGAACAACAAACAGGAGCACGTCCACTACTCAATGCAAACTGGTGGTGCGCTTATGGACAGTGTTCGCCTATGGCAACAAAAGAGGACTGTGTTTGTGATAACGATGGATAGCGATGGATGAAAAAATAAATCCGAAATGAGCGATTTTGCAGAGATTATGTCCCACGCTGAAGCTCCCTTGCCGTGGCCCCCGCTAAGTGCGGCTAAAATCAGCTGGATCTAAATAACTTCTGAAGGACTCCGAGCTGCACAATGTTTGTCTGAGTGAGTATATGAGCATACACACACCCATAAACAAGGTCCAGGTGTCAAAAAACCGGAGTTGCCCTTTAAAGGTGCTCGCCGCTTAGTGTATCAGTCCGCGTGCACGGCGTGCCAGATATAAACAAATGCAGGTAGTCTGCCAGGACGAAGAGACACGATGAGAGCTAGAGCCTTATTTAGCGGTGTTTTTGTGTGAAAGCAATGCGCTGAAAATTCTCTAAATAAAGCATGAATGCAGACCGATAGAGTTTTTCGGTGGGAGTCTGTTTATTTGTGTTTTTGGTCAAGTAAAATATGGCCCCGGGTGTTTGGTGTGTGCGCCCTGGGCTTCTGCTGCACAAAAACACTGCTGTAGGGGTAATGTCTGCCCTAAACCTTGTGATAGGACCCAGCTTGTTCCATCCCGAAGTATCACTTTAATGCCCTGACAGTGGCAATAAGCTTAACTTTTGTATTTACATTTTGTAAACTTGATTTGCACTAAATATGTGATTTAACTATTACTGTGTAACAAGTACTGGTTTAGTATTTGCATGACAGATGTTATGGCACTTTCACAATGCGATTTATTATGATTAATCAGGAAAATCATGCGATTAATTACGATTAAAAGTTTTAATCATTGCCCAGCCCTAAATAATAGTAATAATAATAATAATAATGATAATAATAATAATAATAATAATAAAGAAAAAAATAGCCAGAAATTAAACAGTGTAATAATAAAACCTAACCAGGGGGTACAACCTCAAAATGTCCAGCAAATACATTAAAACTAAATGAGGGGAGAAGAGAACACAGGCAGCACAAGAGCCCAACAACACAGACTGAGAACAAGAGCACCAGAGGGAGGAATAGGTAAGAAGAAAAGGGAAATAAAAATGGCATTAAATATGAGAATTAAAAGTTAATGTTAAAAATTATTCAAAGCTGTGATAATTATAATACAGATTTAAGTTAAAATAATAATGAAAAGTCAAGAAATAAAAGTAGTAAAAAATAAAAATATCTATAAATACAATACATTAAAACATTCATAAAACATAGAAGAGAATAAGGATACTGGTGGAAAAAGATGTTAAATGATGTTAATGCAGGGTCAAATGCGAGGTTAATTTAGGATGAATGATTGGATTAAAATAAATTTAGAGGTTTAATTGAAATAAAGGAGATTAAGAGAATGAAAAAAAACATCTGTTTTCTCACTGAATGTGAAAAAAAGTATGAGATTTTTGTTTAAATTTGAAAATTAAATCTTTGGACTGAAGACAAAGCTGTGGTTTCTCTGTCCCTTTGATGCAATGGAGACGGCACTGTGGAACAGAAACAGAAGGAAGAGCTCTAACGTGGTCTCAGCCTCGGCAGGTGAAGCTGTAAATCTGCAGCTGACTGACTGACACATCAGAAGGAAACAACATCAAATACAACGCAGAGCCAGGGACATTTTCTCAGGGCGAATCTGCTTATTATGTCCTCTGTTGGAGGAAAAAATCCCACTAAATAAGAAAATAGATAAATATTGAAAAACAAAATGATCCTGTCAGCTGTTCACCTCACAGTTCTGGACTCACTGTGGGACAAACAGAGAGAAAGAGCCGCTCCTCAGTCAGACACTCAGAGGAAGAAGATGTGACTCTACTCATTAGCTCATAATTAACTTTGTTTTCCTGATGTGACACTTCACCGTACTTCTGTTATCAGATGTAGTCACTGTTCCCAAAGAGTCATCAGCAAACAAAGCTTGTCTAATCATCATTTTAACACCTCCCAAATGTTGCAAGATAATGATTGGTGTAAACTTTGCAGAAACAGTTGTTCTTGTTTTGTATCTCCTGAAGGAGATTTTTCCCCACTCTGAACTCTTTCAAAACTCTTCAAAACTCACTCTGTTAGAGGTCCTTCAGTATCTTTTCATGATTCACAGCTCATAAAAACCCCGGTTTTTCATCTCATTTTGTTAAACTGCTGTCTCTTTCAAATGAAAAAGTCCTTAAAGAGGAGGTGTTGTGCTTTTTTTAAGTCTTCATTCTGTCTCTCTTGGGCCCCTTACACGATTTATATAAATCCCTATTGTCCTCTTGTTTAATTTAAGTACTGGCTCTTTAAGGCTCCCTGCTCCACAAACCCCCCTTCATTCTGATTGGCCAACCCTCTGGGGGCATGTGAGAGTGGAGCTATGGGCAGACCTTGGTGTTTGAGGCCCACCCTGCAATATTTTACAATACAGGAAAACAGAATCACTTATCTTGTTGGTCACATTCAAGACTCTTCTAAAATATATTTTTATCTATTTATCTTATTATTTAAAATTTATTTAACCTTTATTTAACCAGAAAGTCCCATTGAGATTAAAAAATCTTTTACAAGCCAAACTTGGTAGCTGAACAGAGTCATTTATGGGGATCATTGCGTTGCTGAAAACCCTGGGCTGTGATTGGCTGTCTCAAATAGAGATTGTTTGAGCAGAGAGGGTAGAGTTATAACTATCAGGGGAAAACTTTTTTTTTATGTTATCATTTTTATTTAAAGAGGGACAATAGATTTTAAATGGAATGTGCAATAATCACAATAATTTAATCTGCAGACTAGTGATGGGAAACTCGATTCTTTTTACTGAATCCAGTTCAAATGAGTCACTCACCACAGTGAATCAGATTTTTGAGTCATTTGAGTCACTCGAGTCAGTTACCCAGAAAGTGCATAGAAATCTATATTTCAGAGAGATTCATACCAGCGAAATGACAGAAAAGGACAGTTAATACACTCCAATGTAAAAAAAAGATTGAAAGATCAACATATATTAAAGAAACTTTTATTTTTCTAACTCACAAATAATACTAATAATACAGCGATATGGCCAGACATTGCAAGTTGGAAAAGTTTGCGAACTCAAGTGTCTACGCCAGCGGGAGGTGAGTGAGATTATGTGCTGTGAGTTGAGCCGTGCAACGTATTAAGCTATTGAGTGATTCGTAACTCACAGGGAGGAAGGGGGTGTGTGAGTGACCTGTTTGTGCTTTGAGTCATTCTGTGAGTGAGTTAGTGGGACCCATATGTGCTAAGAGTCCAGCCATGCTACGTACGTTCGAGCGGGCGAGTGATTTGTATGTGCTTTGAGTCATGCTGTGAGTGAGTTAGTGATCCTTATGTACTGTGGGTGAGTTAAAGGGGCAGCTCAGTTTTTTTTGAAGTGGGGTTGTATGAGCTCTATGTGACCACTAAGGACATTAGATACAGTAGAAAGTTGTCTCCTCTCCCTCAGTGAGACACAGACTGTAATTGATGGAGACAAGGAAATAGACGCTAACAGGGAAATACTGTACCGGATTCAAAGGCTATTTTCTCTGCCTACAAGAACTAAAATCAAAAAGTAATACCACAGTTTAAGAGTACGCTACATAAAATAATTTTTAAGTGCGTTAAGTCTTCGGAAATATAAACATTTATGTCTGTAACCGGCGCCCGAAGCATAGCTTGTTTACATTCCCTACAGCTGAAAGGAGGAGGGGGGACGGAGCACACTAGCACTGCGCGGAAGGATACATGGCCAGTTAGTTAGGTCCGGATAAATAGCCTTTGAATCCAGTACGGTCTTTCCCTGTTAGTGCCTATTTCCTCATCACCAGCGATTACAGTCTGTGTCTTACTGAGGGAGAGGAGACAACTTTCTACTGTATCTAATGTCCTTAGTGGTCACATAGAGCTCATACAACCCCACTTCAAAAAAACGGAACTGTCCCTTTAATGACCCGTATACACTGTGAGTTGAGCCATTCTACGTACCAGCCATTCTCCCGTGATGTGAGTGAGGGGCTGGGCTACTGTGAGCTTTGTACTGAGTCAGTAAATGAGTCATTTGGGGCAAAGAATCATGATTCTCGAGTCAGTAAAGTGAGTCTTGGGTATTGAACCATTCGTTCATTATTCGCACTACACTACCGCAGACCCTGTCAGATTGATCATTGTGCTGTTCGTGTTGCTATATTGCTTTAACTGTAAAGACAGATCATTGCATCAGCAGAGTTTTACTGCACCAAGCACACGTTTCATATAAAGAGACTAGTATTTGTCCAACCCTCTGGAGGTATTTATGCACTTGTTAGGGTGTAAGATAATGCTGTTTGAACAAACAAGAAGGTCTGATTCCCTATCCTGGGGCCTTCTGTCTAAAGTTTATAGTCTTCCTCTGTGCATGTATTTTAAGGCACTCCAGCTTCCATCCACAGTCCAAAGACACTTGAGTGACTGATGACCTGTCCAGAGTGAACCTCGCCTCTCCCCCAGTGACAGCTGAGATGGACTCCTGGTCCACAGTGACCCTGAATGTAGGGAGGAGTATAGATCTGAAGCTTGTTCTTCATAAAGGAGAGGGAATTATCTGGTAGTTTTCAATCAGTTTCTAGATTCTAAAAATTATGTTTTTATGTTGTGCTGAATGTTTGAAGTTGCTGCAGGTTGGAAAATCCAGTTCAGCAGCTGCCCTACAGGGGGCACACTGTGAACAAGCAAGATCAGGAGGAGGAGATAACAGAGAGGTACAGTACATCTCA
Organism: Halichoeres trimaculatus; assembly: GCF_033239565.1. Classification (NCBI taxonomy): domain Eukaryota; kingdom Metazoa; phylum Chordata; class Actinopteri; order Labriformes; family Labridae; genus Halichoeres; species Halichoeres trimaculatus. The sequence goes on along the minus strand of NW_027437191.1, from coordinate 4,679,030 downwards.
CTCTGTTTATTCCTGCTCACAGTCAGAGAGGAGAGGAGCAAAAACGGAAATCTGAGGGAATGCTTGTGAACTCAAACATTTCTGGATTTTAGTTCTTTTAAATATATTTCAATCCTCTTGTGAGTTTAATGTCTGGTTTTGAGTTTGCTTTGAGGAAGAAAAAGAACTGCTTTTTGATCAATACTACAAACACACACACAGGATGATAACTCATCCCATGCCCATGGCAAACATTCCTGAGGAAGCCAGAGTGAACACTGTGACTGTTAAGGCTGCTGTTATTTTACTGACTACTTATTAATTTTCAGTGTATGTGTTAAAACAGGGCACAGTATTTGTAAGAAGAAGTAAACCTTAGTGACATCAGGTGTCAATATGAAGAACAGGTCTGTGATTAGGCACAGGGGAGCAAGAGAGAGCTGCGTGTGCTCATGGCTATGGCACCCAGTGGTGTATGTTGCAGAGAAAACCCATGCAAAGCTGGTTAACGTCTCATAGCTTCATTACAACACAATGTTTAACACATGAAGGCAATCATAGAGCAGTTATGGCAATATTTATCAGTCAACATTATCTCAAGACACTTTACAAAAACATTTACAGGTCTAGACCCATAAATGTTAATAAAATTTTATTAGCAGAAACCCAACATCAAGACAAGATAAGGAGTCTTATCTTATCTTAATCCACCATGAGTCGAGCACTTTGCAGCATTTAGCAAGTTACAATGGCAAGGAAAAAAAAATTCTCTTTAACGGGCAGAAACCTTGGACAGAACCAGACTCATGTTAGACAGGGTTAGGGTTAGAAGAGAAACACACATGCACACACAGATACAGACATAGTCCAAAGTTTGGCGTTGTGGTGACAGTTAAACCAGCAGGCCATTCCTGGCAATAATCCAAAGCCGTAGCAGCTGGAGTCTGTCATAATGAACCAACCGAAAGCACATGGAACACAGACACTATATAGACCGGGGAGTGATCAGCACCAGTGTGAAACAAGACACAGGTGAAACACATGATCAAGCAATCAACAAGGACGGAAACACAAGGAGAACCAAACCAAACACAGGGAAACTCAAGACAGATACTAAATACATTAAAGACATCAAAACACTAGAAATAATCACAAAAAGACATACACATGACAAGAACCAAATCAAAACCACAAGAAGCACAAACTAAAGAAAACAACAAGAGACACAGACATTCAAAAAGAATAACTAAGATTAACACAGGTGACACAGAAACACAGGACAAGAACAGAATTACAAAGAAACACAAGGAAACCTAGAAAAACATGAACCAAAAACCAGACCATGACATAGAAATTAGATTGACAGAAAGAGAGAGGGAAACAGGAGTCCTGTGTGTCAGTTCCCCCCGGCAGTCTAAACCTATAGCAGCATGACTAAGAGCTGGTTCAGACCTGATCCAGTTCTAACTGGAAGCTTAATCAAAAAGGAAAGTGTTAAGTCTACTCTTAAAGGTTGAGACCATGTCTGCCCCCCGGACCTCAACCGGTAAGTTATTCCAAAGAAGAGGAGCCTGATAACTAAAGGCTCGACCTCCCATACTACTTTTAGAGACCCTAGGTACAACAAGCAGACCTGCATGTTGAGAACGCAATGACTTACACTGGAGAGATGTGTTCTCGCCTCCTGGTCCAAGTCAGTACCCAAAATGCTGTGTTCTAAAGAGTCCTAATAGACTTATTAGGACAGCTGGATAAAAGAGAGCTGCAATAGTCCAGCCTTGAAGACACAAAAGCATGGACTAGTTTCTCAGCATCCCTCTGTGACAAGTTGTGTCTAATTCTCTTGATATCACAAAGATGAAAAAAAAATATCCATTACATTTGTGCATTCACGCAAGCTGTACCCCTAGCTAACCCCTGAGTTAAATTGAGAGTTTGGGTTGGCTTACCGTCCTGTTTGACTTTTAGTTGATCTTTAAAAGGAAGTTTAAAGTCACTTTTTATTAGACACCCAAGGTGTCCATCTCACTCTCTGACTTTCTAGCTATGCTGCTGTGTGGGCTAGCTGGTCACAGTGGGCCAGTTGCAAAGACTATAGGTATTTTTTTTGGGTTGTTTTTTTTTGTAACAGTTAGTGATTTGTTGGATACCAGGTTTCATCTAGCGTCTCTCGAGTTTTTTTTTTTTTTTTTTTTTTTTTTTTAATGATTCATCAACCATTGAACAATGGGCCTTTCTTTAATCTGATTGGCTAATATGGACTGTTTTTGTCTCTAGGGGAGGTGAGGTGAATCTTGCCTCTGAACTGACAGACAGGGCAGAGTGCATGACACACAGAGAGTAATACACAATGAACAAAGGAGTAGACTGATTAAGTTTTGACAACCAGGAAATGGCAAAAAAAACAAACAAAAAAAAACATAATGTTTTGGTGAAGCTTTTTTCTTTCTTTCTTGCAAAATTTTATTGGCTCTCGTGAAAAACCACCACTGGTCTCTGGATTTGTCCGTTAATCTGTTAACATGGCTGAGATGGTTTCTAAACGTTGGTTTGACCAAAGTAAAACAAAAAAACTCATTGTTTTATGACAGCCTCGACTCATGACAAACATACACTTCTCTTTAGTTAAGCTGTTAAACCTCAGAGATCCTTGTTGTTTGTGCTTACTCTGACACAACATGCTGGTTTTGAAAATCGTGTTTTGTTTGCAGATCACTCAATTTATTTTGAGGTTTGCTCTCTCCTGGTTGTAGCTGTCTGAGAGGTGACATTATGTGCCGTGGTCACCACAGATAGCAGTAATCAGTCTGAATGAGGGGCAGATTACGTCCCATTACTGGTTCAGTCTGAGGAGGTAAAAAGTTGGTGATGGCAGCTAACAATAGCTGTGAATGAACTCTCAGTGTGTGCTCTACCTCTGTGTTTCATGTGTCATAGCTTCACATTCGGATGTGGATGAAGGATATAGTTGCGGATTAAATGAATCAGATTCTGTTGAATATTTGTTGAATTTCAGTAAAGAAAATGTATAAAATGATGATTGTTGTAATGTTTTTATCATCCAGCCCTGCTTTGATGAAACCAGCAGTGTCTGGTCAGTAGAGGGTGCTTATGTGCCATCCCAACTTCAGACATTTGTTAAAAATACATGTACAACGTTTGAAAAGAGAAAGTAACGTGCTTGGTACACACTCCACTGGTAGACAGTACAGTGGAAATATTTGGATGCCTGGTGTATTCTCTTACCTACATAATGTAAGTTAATGTAAACTCTGATACTCTGTTCAGAATCTGCTCAACTTGTGATGTCACAAGTTAAGTAATTCTAATAATATCTGCCCTCCATCTCACCTGGTATCTATACCTTCACCTTCAGAGCTCCTCTTTGTAAACACCAGTCATATATTTACTCAGGTGAGTAGGAACGATCTCACAGTTACATGTAGCTGGATGTAACTTGTTTTTGTTTACCTGTTGTAACCTGTTAAGACAACAGGTGTTAAATTGATGAAAAAGGGCATGACATAATACCTTTAAATTTGACCGGTCAGAATTTGATCATGCAAGTTGATGTAAAGTATCTGTGATTGAACACAGGGGGCTCTAATTTCATGGCGCAGCGCAGGTGGCGCAGGGGGAGGTGTCAGCAGATTCATGTTGGTGCAGTGACAATTTCCTGCCAAAAAAAGTGCAGAAAGTTTGCTGAAAGCTCGCCAGCTCCAACCTGGTCTATTCTCGGCGCAAAGCGGAGCGCATCCTGCGCAGCTGTAATTTGGTGACAGGCGCACATGTGAGCACATATTAACAAAGCCTCAGAGGCAGGTTTCCAGAGTGTCAGGCACATTTTAATGCAATAAACAATCACAGCAATCACTATTTAATGTAATCGTCTGAACCAGCATATACATTTATATCTATATTAACTGTCCCGTCACATCTGATGTCAGATTAAAACCGTTTGTCATAATGGAAAGTTAACCTGAAGGCAGCTGGAAGTTTGATGCACATCTTACAATTAAACAATAAACAGCCTTAACATCTGATACTGAGTATATATCTGGCTTCTCTCATTTCATTTAATTCAAAGAAAAGAGGGAGAAAAAGGACGAAGAAAAAAGAGATAAAATAAATGTATGTTACTTAGGATTTACCCGTGATTTCCCATATTTCTCTATTTGTCTTTATTTTTAACGTGATCTAAAAAGATGGAGTACATTATTGTAAGGAGGATGAGGTGGAGACACTGGGAGAGTATACAGTATATCACCAAAGGTTCTGCTATTTGGTGATGACAAACCAGGAGTGCAGGTGGATCAAAAGTATTCTGAATGGATAAGCCAGCTGTGTAACTGTCTCTTCATTTTGTACTCCTATTAACGAAGGAAAAGATTACATCTGTCCCGCGCTTCATGTCCTCTGATGTGCCCCACTGTCCATTCTCCTGCTGCAGGGACAGCAGCTCTGACTGTTTCTGCTACCGGGTCTTTCCAGCACACTGTTTCGTGGTGCTGGAGATCACTCAGACCAATCAGACGCTGCGCCTCGGCCGCAGGGCATTTAAAGGCGAGGAGAGGCGCTCATTTGATTGGTGAAAACAGTGCTCGGCTGTTCTCCTCCCTCTCACGGCTTTTCTCCTCCCTCTCTGCCATTTCCGCACAGGTTGGCATGGAAGCGCACCCCTGCGCCTCTCTGCGCCTTTCTGTCCCTCTCTTGGCACTGCAGGAAACTTGCAAAGTGCGCCGGTCATACCCTGTCCGCGTGGGGAAAGCCGGTGCAGGGCAGGTGCGCCTGCGCTTGCGCCTGGTCTACAAAATTAGAGCCCAGGGTGTCCGCGGGGTCTTAAAAAGTATTAAAACTAATAAATCAATTGTGAGAAAATTAATACCCTTAAAAAGTATTAAAAAGTCTAAATTATGGTTTTATGAGGTATCAAATTTTAATGGTGTTCAAGCTTTGACTCCAAAAGTATCCATGAATAATTCTTTTCCTCCTTCCAACTGTCCCCTGAATGTCCCGTTAAGCATTCGGCCAGTGAAGTTGTCAGCTATTGGAGCTTGGCAAAATGGACATGCAAGATTCCACACAATGAAGCAAGCAAGTCCATCTAGATCGCCTTAGAGCCGCCTGCTTACGTGTCATCAATGATGTGCCGATGGTGGACACAAGAAGCTGATTGAAAGCAAATCACACAGTTTCAGGCACATGTCCTAAATTTTGATAATGCTGAAATAAGTTCTTGTTTTTTCAGCTAGTTGGCCTTGAATAATTGCTGTTACTTGTTGAATGGGAACAACAATGGGAGTGTCAATAAACCTGCCAGTAGTTTCATTTATTCTTTCAAGCTTCATTCCTTCACAGCTTACCTCATTTCTATGTAAATGCAAACCACAACTGCTAAAGATGGATTGCTACCAACTTAAGATTGCAACGAGGTCTTAAAACTCTTTGAAAGGTTTTTTAAAAAAGTCTTTTAAAGGTATTGGATTCAACCTCTGGGTTTCAGCATATACCCTGGAACACTTTTAGCTTCAAATCTACAGTAACCACTCAAGCTTCACAGGGCTAGGTTTTTTAAATTAGTTCAATAGTTTCAATCATTATTATTCCTTTTTGGTTAATATGCATGTCTTTATGCACGTCTATATGCATGTTTATCTTTCTCTCTCAATGTGTGTGTGTGTGTGAGTTGTAAACAATGTTAAGTAAGCATCTGTGATGATCTACATCCATGTTGGACCCGTGTCACTTGTTTACAACCTGACGTCTTAAATGAGAGTGGGATTCCTGAAAAGCGTCTGAAAAACAGCCTCCTCCTCTCAGATTAATGACTACATGCTCTGATCAGATGAAAGAGCGCCTGCCTGCAGCAACAATGACTGTCCATTTTCACAGGTAGTTTGTTTAATGCTCCTTATTAAGATCAGCACTGTGATGCTGCAGCACATCAGCCGACCAACCGACAGCCACGTACGGTTTGCTCATGAAATACAGCTTCATCTGCTTCCCTCTGGGGCACAATTCCTGGTTATTATAATTCACTCCAGATCACTTGTAATTATCACAGATTTAAATGTTGTCTCCACAATTAGCCTGCCCTGGCTTCAAATAAAGCCCAGCGGCTCCTACATGTGGAGTAAACATCCCTCATCAGAAGAGCTTTGTTTCCTGAGTTTTCTGATCTCTGCTCGCTTTTTGTTTGATCCGAGCGCCACCGAAACATGTTGCGGCAACCAGCAGCGCTGCACTTTCTGTGGGCATTGGAGCTGTGGGGTGAAGCCTGAAGTCTAGAATGTGGCTCAGGGTGACAAGCTAGGAGCCAGGAGGATGAGGAAATATCAGCAGAGTGGCCTCACCTCCAGGGAGGGCCAGCAGACTGCCTGAATATCAACTGACACCAGTCTGGACAGTGGAGACAGATACTGAGGGGGATTATGAAGCAGTATGAATATATTACCCTCAGGCCTTGGTGGTCGAGGAGGAGGGGGTCAAAGATGGCAATGATGAAACTAGTTCATGCCTTCTGAGGGGGTTGGTGCTTTACTGAAGAGAGATATCAGAGAATCATTTCAAAATTTTAGGTAAATACAAAATGATCATCATATAATGCACCAAAGTGAACTTAACCAAACCAGGCTGGAAAACCAGCATGAACTACTCTAAGCCCAACTAAACTAGACTTAACCAAACTTAACTACAATTCAACAATATGAAACTTTCACTCAGACAGACTGAGCAAAATCAATTGAACTTCACTCTTGAACCAAACTAAATCAGAGATTACAGAACAAAACAAGAGTCAAGGCAACCTACTAAGCTCAGTTACATAAAACCACACTGAACTACACTGGACTGTACTTACATACACTAAACAACACTAAAATAGACTAAACTGTACTGAACTACACTTAACTGCACTGAAGTACACTCAACTACACTAAAGAACACTAAACTACTTTAAACGATAACAAGACAAAACCACCCAAAACTGCACTAAAAAGCACTGAACTACAGCAAACTACACTTAACTACAATGAACTACACTTAAATACAATATTTATACTGCATTACTCTAAAATACTCTGAACTTCACTAAAATACACTGAACTACACTAAACTACCCTGAACTACACTAAACTACACTGAACTACACTTAACTACACTGAATCCAGAGCATGTGAGCAGAATGGAGCAGCAAGAATTTTTGCCTGCCTTCATTGCTTAAAGTCACACTTTGCTGCTCCACCCATAACCACTCAAATGAAATACAGATCAGCACAGCGGTGTCTCCGCTCCGGGTTAGCTCCACAGTCGCTCCAAAAATATATGCATGCATATTTTACTTATTTTTAACTGAAGCTTAGAAACAATTAGGTAGGAGGTAATGAAATTATGTACTCAGATACTGTGCTTAAATAGATTTTGGCTCTGATTTTGACATGCATCATACTCTTGTCGTGAGTGGAAACAGGTGAAAAGTGAGCTGTACAGTGCAATGCTCTGCCTATCAATTTATAAAAACTAAATCCTCCTCTGCATTCTATAAAAAATTTGGCTGCTCCGCTTCCCAATTGCTCACACTCCACTCACATGCTCTGCACTGAACTACACATAACTACACTAAACTACAATACACTATACTTAACTACACTAAACTACACCTAACTACATTAAAATACACTAAACTACAATAAACTATACTGAACTACACCTAACTACACTGAACTACAATGAACTTTACTAAACTACACTGAACTACGATGAACTATACTACACTAAACTACACTAACTACAGTAAACTACAATGCACTATACTAAACTACACTTAAATACACTAAACTTAACTGAACTACACTGAACTATCCTAAAACTACAATAAACTACAATAAACAATACCCAACTACGTTAAACTACATTGAACTACACTCAACTACACTCAACTACACTGCACTACACCAAACTACAGTAAACTATACTAAACTACACTAAAACTACACCTCGCTACATCTTACTACACTAAACTACAATAAACTATACTAAACTACACCTAACTACACTGAACTGCAATAAACTAAAATAAACTACACTAGGCTACACTGAACCACACTTACTACAATAAACTACAATGAACTGTACTAAACTGCACTAAACTACACTGAACTACGATGAACTATACTTAACTACAGTAACTACACCTACTACGGTAAAATACAATGCACTTTACTTAACTAAACTGAACTTCACTAGCTTAACTGAACTACACTGAACTACACAAAAACTACACTAAACTACAATAAACAATACCCAACTACACTAAACTACATTTAACTACAGTGTACTACATTGAACTACACTGAACTACTATGCACTACACCAAACGACAGTAAACTATACTTAACTACACTAAAACTACACCTTGCTACATCATACTACACTAAACTACAATAAACTATACTGAACTACACCTAACTACACTGAACTGCAATAAACTATACTAAACTACACTAGGCTACACTGAACTACACTTACTACAATAAACTACAATGAACTATACTAAACTGCACTAAACTACACTGAAATACGATGAACTATACTTAACTACACTAAACTACACTTACTACAGTAAACTACAATGCACTTTACTAAACTACACTTAACTACACTGAACTTTTCTGAATTACCTTGAACTACACTTAAACTACACTAAACTTCAATAAACAACAATGAACTATACTAAACTACATTTAACTACACTAAACTACATTTATCTACACTAAACTACATTGAACTACACTTAACTACAATGCACTACACCAAACTACAGTAAACTTCACTGAACTACACTTAAACTACACCTTGTTACATCTTACTACACTAAACTACAATTAACTATACTGAACTACACCTAACTACACTAAACTGCAATAAACTATACTAAACTACACTAAGCTACACTAAACTACACTTACTACAGTAAACTACAATGAACTATACTAAACTACACCTAACTACACTGAACTACACTAAACTTCACTGAACTTCACTAAACTACAATGCACTACACTTGACTTCTATGCACTATACTTAACTACTCTGAACTACATCTCACAGCAGTAAACTGCACTTAACTACAATAAACTATACTAAACTAGACCTAACTACACTAAACTACAATGAACTATGATGAACGATTCTTAACTTCACTTTTTACATCAAACTACAATGAACTGTACTTAATTACACCTCACTACACTTTACTACACCTCACTACACTAAACTACACTGAACTACACTAAACTACACTGAACTACAATGAACTGTACTTAACTACACTAAACTACACTTACTACACAGAACTTCACTGAACTACACTAAACTACACTTTACTATATCAAACCACTCCTAAGTAAACAGAACTAAACTAACATACAAGCAACTGCTATAAACCACTCTAAACTTCACTGAACCACACTAAATTGCACTTTAACTTCCACATTTAATTAGACTAAACTTAATTTAACCGGGCTTTACTACACAAAACTACACCTAAATACACTGGACCACACTAAACTGCACAACACCACACATAACTACTCTTAACCACACTGAATTTCACTTAACTGTACTTTAAGGGCATATTTCAGGTTACATTTTTTTTGACTGACTGATCCATGGTACTGTGAGTAATTGGTGTAGATGAGTTCCCTGTGTATACGTTGTGAATAGTCCCAGTGTTTAATCTGTGAATACAGACATTGTTGTTTCAGCTTCGATTTCCTGGTTTTGTCTGTTTAGGGGGTCTGCAGTCCAAAGTCTGAAGCGGAGGATTTCTGATCCCAACAAACAGTCACCTGTAGACCATACATCTCTTCCTCTCTAACCCTAACACAGTCTCGGCTCATTTCTGCCTAACATGAGTCTGGTTCTGCTCCAGGTTTCTGTCTGTTAAAGGGCAGTTTTTCCTCTCCGTTATGACTCATTGAATGCTGAAAGCTCTCTACTCATGACAGGTTAGGGTGAGCTCAGACTGAGTCCTGCCTGTAAGATGGGACTGGGTTTTTGCCTGTCCTGATGTTAGTTCTCTGTTTATGATCTAACAAAGAGTTAGTGTGATACAGTAATTTGGGAAGTACACTAATACCCCTAAGCCTGCTCTGATCTTTGGCTCTAGTGTTACTCAGGTAAAGGTGGTGAATCAGGAAACAGCTGGAGAGCAGAGCTGAATCCTCAGGGTTCCTGTCTTTGAGGGAGTCGACTGTGGCACAAATGAAGCTTACTGATGTTCAGAGCTCCGACAGAAATCTGATTCATGGAAACAAGCTGAACAATAATCATCCCTCATTCTCAGTCCTGATCAGATTCACATGGAGGAGTTTAGGAGTTCCACTTTCTCCTGCACTGCCACATTCTGGAAGCAGGAAGGCGGTAATACGGACAGACAGCCGTACACGTTCTGGGGAGAGGTTACTTTATTCAGTTTACAACTTCAGGCTCGGCAGATTAAACAGATAGCGCTGCGTGCAGACGGGCTAAAGCGAGATGAAACAGACGAAGTGTAGCCATGTATTTGTATTCACGGGGCCTGCTCAGGTGTTCACAGAGCTACAGTAAAGCCTGTCAGATCAGCGCTGGCACTGCAGAAAGGACAAATGTTTTGTCAGGATATAGAAATCCATTGGACCTCCTTGGGCACAGAAAGCCATTTAAACCTCAATTTCAGCGCTCACAAACAAGGGCAGAAGGCAGCTGGCACAGTGAATGAGATTTCCACACAGATATATTACAATATATAGAATGTGTGCTGCGTCTGAGTCTAAATCTCAGTTTAATGAGATCTGAAATCTGATCAGCTGCATCTCACATACATTCAGAGCGCACACCAACAAATACAACTGCTGCCTCATAATAAAACACGAGTTTGGATGGAATTACCCAAACAACAGTGGACTATAAATTCAAATTACTTCAACTTTGACGACTTTCTGCTGGATTTTAAAGCCGCCTTAAACCATGCTTTGTATAACCAATGGATCAAATGATAAAGTGTTTGTGAGGCATCATATAGACGTAGTGTAACCAATCCTTTCTGTCTAACAAACAGACTACAGCCTCTTAATGCTGAGCTTCACTCATCTTCCTTACAGCTCTGCGTCTCTGTGATACCAAGGATCTGTGATACCTGCTGATGGCAGGCATGGTGTCCTCTCACCATTTGGACAGAGTTTAACTCACACTGTTCGGGCTCAGTGTTACCAGAGTCTGCCGTGCTTTAGGAAGAGGTGTACGGGCTCAGCGACTTTGCTTTCTTCAGGAGCTTTCACTGGATCGAGTTAAAGCCACCATCCTCTTTATGCTCATTGCTGCAAGAGTCGAGGAGCACCTATGCCTTACACTCTCGTGCAATCTATCATTTACACGTGCCCAGAGTCCGAAACTGACTTTGGAAAAAGAGCTTTTTCTTATGCGGCCCCGACAGCCTGGAACACGATACAGACTGAACTGAAAATGGCTGAACTGGTGTCACTCAAAGATTTTCGTTCCATCCTGCTCACCAGACAATGAGAATCCTATGAACAATGCCTGTGTTTTTAATTGTAGCTGTCCTGGAAAAATTACTGCTCACCCATTACCAATTTTTTGTTTCTTGATGTAATTTATTGCCTTAACGTATTTAATTTATTTTTTCATTTTTTTATTGTTATCTAGCATGTGCTGCTGACCTCTTGGCCAGGTTGCTCTTGTAAATGAGATCCTGATCTCAATGGGATTTAACTGGTTAAATAATTTAAATGAATAAAAAAAAATAATAATAAAGTCAGGGTCAGCAGGAATTTTTGGTTGCTTGTCAGTAAACACAACATTCAAACTGGGCTTCTCCTCCCTGGCTCAGTGCCAGCAGCAGCGTACACCCACAGCCTCTGACTGTAGCTGCATGCGCAAACTCACTAGCCCAGCAACCTCAAGAGCCGTGCACCTGACTTGCTATGTAAGCGCAAGCTAATCACGGGTATTTGACACATACCTGGTTAGCAGAAAGCTAACGTGTCCCTCTTCGTCCCGTGCCACTCTCCAAGTTCTGAAAGCAAGTGAAAGTTGAGCCAAGCTTCACCATAGGTAAAAGTTAAAGTTGATTTTTCCTCCTTTTTCCATGAGCGTAGCTGCTCTCAATAGTTCTGTCAACTCGTTATCATCAACACACACTCGCTCTGTGACTGGCTGATGTAACCACGCCTAACTCTCCATCTAGAAGCATCCCGACACAATCAAAGCATCAACATACAGGCTAAGGAGGGGGTTGAGGCAGACACAGAGACTGACAGACGTGCAGGGCCCAAAGGAGACGACTGAGCAGGACTATTCCTGTAACAGAAAAATTGTATTTTTTAAGGTGCATCCTGCAGGCCCTACCTTTAATTTAAGAACTTTTGGCATTTTAGCTTCCACACAGTGTTAGCTTTTGTTTTTTCGCTCTACCTTTCCATTGCAGTCGTTGCAGGGGGGGGGGGGGGGGGGGGGGGGGGGGGGGGTCCTCTCCCATATCCACTGTGTTTCCTCCTCACTCACAGTTACAAACGTCATCAAAATTTTATTTTATTTTTTAAACAACAGTTTACAAAAACAACAGTTAAGTTCTGGCAGCAGGTTTGCCAGTATAATTTTTTACAGTGCTGTATGAAAACATAACAGGATTTTACTGTTGAAATTTTTAAAGTGAATTTACAGTAATTTGTGACAGTATACAGAAGAAAACTCTGCTTTCAACAGCTAAAAATTACAAGTTATTTATTTTTTCAGGTTACGCATTGACAGACACAAAAGTTATTCACTCAAACTAAATTCATTGACAATAGTAAATGACATAAAAATAACCTTACAACTTAAGAAAATAATTGATAAAAAAAAAAGCCCACATCGCACCAACACTCACAGAAACATGAAGTCGAAGGCGTTTTTTCTTTCTACTCCGACCCAAATTCCTTCGTTGTAAAGTTGACATGCATTTCTGATTCATGTAGATGTAGATTTTTAAGTTGAAACACATTCTGTAGCTGAGATGATGTCAACTTATAACTTTGTGTTATCACAACTTCAGTAATCTTTTGTCATACTGACTTTCAATAATGTGTTAGAACAACAAATGTCTAAAATGACATTTTACAGTGTATGATGATGCACTGGTTAGTTATTCCAATAAAAAATGTGGTTGGTTTTCTGAACAGTGATACACGGTGACCACCTTTTTAGTAATGGGTAGTCTGATGTGTTACTATTCTCAACCAGCAATCAGATCAAAGTTTTTTATCCAGGTCACCATACATGACTTAGTTTTTTTTTTTTTTTCATTTTCCTTGGTAAAGATATGTGATCACTTTGTTCTTGTGTCTCAGAAACAAGTAAAAACAAAACCTTTCAGGTCTGAGCCCAACCAGCTGACAGAGTACAAACAGCACTTTACTCTACATGTTAGCATCTGAGCATTTCACACATCTACACACAGACAGAGCTTCATCTCAAACCTCTTCCTATATTTACACACACAGTTTGGGTTCATGAAGAAAACATGATTTTAAAGTGACAGTCAACTTCTATCAGACCCATGTTCAGTCTGTCTCCACTCTGTCGTGGTTTTGCTCTGTGCTCTCTCATCCAACAACACCCAATTGTTGTGTTTTCAAAATGCAGCACAGAGCCAAACCCCCAGACAGCTGGAGTCATGTGACTGAATATTTCCCCAGTTAATTTTTTCAATTAACGGTTCCCCTGCCCTAATGATGAACCTCTCCTCGTCCAGGTAGTCTTTAAAAGCCCCTGAAAACCATTAAGTATCGATACGATCAGACATCACCTCTGAGTGTTTCTATCCTGGAAATCAACCACATGGTTTAATCTTGTTTTGAGCCTGAATTTGTGTTAATTGTTCATCATTTAGAGCTTCATCTGGAAAATAGAAGTGGTGCAGACAGACCAAACAGGAAGTCTGCTGTTGGGTTCATCTGTCATCATATTTTTTCACACACATCATAAACAGCTGTGTTAACTATGAAGGAACACATTGCTGTCAAAGATCAGGCTTGTAGATTTTATAAGCTCTTCATGAACCACACATTGGTATCACACCTGTACATCCTAAACTGATCTAATCATATGTATTATACAGGCACATGTACATAAAAAGCTGGTATCTAATTCAAATCTTCTGTTTCCATTCAGCTCCCCCTCAGCTGACTCCACCTCGCTCTGTTTCCATCCACACACCATCACTCTGCTTTGACGTCTCTGCAGGAAGTCCCAACAAGTTGAATGAATGACTTGTTGTAAATGAAAGGTTGAATAGTTTTACTCCATGCAGCAGGTTGAAACTGCACTGACCTTCACACAGGGGTTTCCTGCTCCTCAGTGTCTGGTGTCTGGACTGCAGGTACACCTCTCAAAGCTGAGGGGTTGATGTCATCAGGATGGGACTCCAACTGCCACAGAGCCACATTAGGATGAGAGTCAAAGGCATCATAAATGGAGGTTTAAAACACTTACATTGCATTATGACTCAGCTTTTTATTGACCTGAGCTACAGAGGCATGTCCAGGAAATGTGACTGTAAACTCTGTTAAAGCTAATGTCACTTTTTCTCACTCTCAAGTCTTCAATGAGCTGAGACCATGGTCCAGTGATTGAAAATTCATGTCTGTAGGTTCTCACCAGGAGTCCCTTCTTGGTGCTGCCCTCTCACTTATTATCTGTCATGTTGAGCTCAAGTGATGAAGAAGTTTGGTTCCTTAATGTTATGAAGGAGATCTGAGCCTCAACACAGACAAACTGCAGTCTCAGAGCTCTTTGGCTGTAGTATTTGTAAACATGAGTGGAGCTGGATTTTATCTCATGAGTGTGTGCAACTTATGCTGTAAGTTTAACTCAACAACCTCTGAAATACAGAAACTGGTCAGTGAGGAGCCAGTGGGGCCGTACAAACTTTATTTGTCTCCGGGGGAATTTCAAATTCTGTTCCTGTCTGTCACTGACCGAGGAACACGAACCAGGAGCACCAGGGTCCCTTGGGTCTGTTACTGTCTGTTATGTTTACAGATCCAAAATACACCTTCAAAGTAATGATCCACCAATGTTCATTGTAACCTCATGCTAACACTTCTGCATCCACCATCTACTGTGGTGAGTGACGTGGAAGTAGACACGTGACTGCAAATGGACGTTAGTTTGTTTTTCCTTCATCATGACTTTAAATGTTCAGCTGAACAGAGGGAAGAGATGCAGTCCTCTCTTTGGCACACTGAGCTTTTGGGTGGAGGACTTCATTTTTAGAGATACCCAGTGTCTCCCCTTCAAGCTCCACAGCATCTCAGCCTCAAAAGATCAAGCCCCCCAGGACCCAAGGGACTCTGCTGCCCCTGTTTCCTGTTCCTTGGTCAGTGGTTCTGCCTTGACCTGTTCCTGTTGAGGGGAGAAGGCCCACCAACACCAACCTCTGTTTCCCACAGTGGCTTCTCCAGTCCTCCATTCCCATTCCTAGCTGGAATATCATTCAGTGGATGGTGTTCCACCTGCTTTTGCTCTCCATAGAGACTTTCTTTCCAGCAGACACCAAAGCCTGCTGAGACATTTCCCTGCTTCAATCCAGACCACTGAACTTAGCTCCTACCTTCTCATGTATAATCTGTAAACACCAAACTGTGACGGTTTGGGGAACATATCATGTTTCTGATTGGTTGATGTCCAAAAGTGATGAATATGAGCCTTTAGCTATCTTCACCACATGCTAAGCTGCTAACTCAAAGAGCTGGGAGTGAGGAAATGTCTTTAACTTCTCAATGAGTGCCTCTTTAATAATAAACCAACAGATTATGACATCAAGTTCATCTGGCCCAGTATCTTTCTGACCTCCACAGTCTCCTCAGGTTCATTTGGCTCAGTGATGGAGCTCACAGCGGTCTTGGTTCTGAAATAAAGAAAGAAAAACAACAGTTCAGTTAAAACCTCCCAGACTACAAACAGTCAAAGCAAAGGAGTTTGTTCTGTGGAATAATCCCACCTCATCCACAGATAGAGAAGAAGAACAAGACCCAGGATCACAACCATGAGAGCCAAGCGGACAGCATTTATGATCAGTGTTGATTTATCTAGATATAGAGAAAGAGTCATTAGACATACTGTTCTGAAACACGTTTGATGTCAAATGATCTAATCTACGGCTCCCAGCGCCCTCATTTGGCCACATTCAGGGACAATTTCAGTATGAGTGAAGAAAAAGCTGTTAAACTCACATTTCACATCAACCATGAAGAGCTTGGATGTTCTCTTTCCCAGGTGGTTCTCAGCTTCACAGTAATACTCTCCAGAGTCAGAGGACTGGATGGAGCTGAAGACCAGCTCAGCTTCAGCACTGAGGGGCTGAAAGTCTGGATCTCCATTCTTCTTGTACCAGGTGTAGTTAGCCTCTGGGTTAGCATCACTGCTACATGTCAGGGTCACTGAACTATTCTCCAGTATCTCACCAAAGGGACTCAACACCACTGAGGGAACCTTTGGAGCATCTGAGGAAGAGACCATCATGCATTGCATTAAGAGCTGGTGTGTTCTGGCTTCAGAGCCAGGATTGAAATGTGTTTGAACTCTTTTCAAATCATCTCCACCAGTTTGTGTCAGAGAGGTAAAGAACTGACAATGGAGCTGGAAGATCACTTCCTGTTCCTGAAATAATTCTACACAAGTCAGAAAAGACACTGGAGAATCTAAAGAAACCTCTGGACAAAAAGGAACAAGGACCAAAACCAAGACTGGATGGACCAGATCTTCAGGTCCTCAGGCAGCACTGCATTAAAAACAGACATGACTCTGTAGTGGAGATCACTGCAAAGGTACCCTAAAGGGTTAATCCTCATCAATTATTGATCTAACTTCTAAATCCTGCATCACAGCTTTCTGTCTACCTGAGGATCATCTTTTAGCAGCAGCTCAAACCTTTTGTCTCCTTTAATCAGTTCTTGTGTTGACCCTGCTTTGAGGTAGACATCAGGAACCAGGTACGGTCTGGTCTGAACTTGTAAGGTGTAATAGTCAGTGAGTGTTCAGGTGTGTTTTTGGTCCTGACACAGGATGTTAACTTACAGACTGGAGGAGAGAGAAACTGCTCATGTCCTTTTAAAGCACAGGAGATTTCTTCTTCAAGAGAAAACCAGCCTTTGTAGATAAAGGTCTCTGCTCCACTGAAATCTGTTTCTCCATTCCTGATCCAGGTGTAGGAGAGAGGAGCAGCTGGACTGCAGCTGCTGAGACACCTCAGGTCTGCATAGGTAGAAGACTGGTTGCTGGATATTCTTCTCACCTGCACCTGTAAATCACCTGTGAATGAAAACATCTGAAACATTTCAAAGATGAAGAAATATTTGGATATTTTTGTCTTTGAGCTGTGAACCTTAGTTATCAAAATGAAAATAGAAAAATGCTTGAATCATCTTAGTGAATGTGTAACAAGTCAAGTGAATATATGAAGTTGTCAGTTTTTCAGTGACTGATGGAAAATATTGAACTTTTTCACATTGTTTGGATTCATGGAGATGCTCCTGTAAATGCAGGAACTTCATTCACTGAAAACACAGCCAGCATGATGGAGTCACAGGGCAGGATTTGAACTAAGCAGATCAATATTTTCAGTCTTCACGCGCTCTGTGTCCTCAGTCCTTACCTGTGACGCTCACAGTTGTAGCAGGTAGACTGCTCCTCCATTCAAAACTCTGTGTTTGGAATTTGAAACGGTAATCTGCTGAGTCACTCTCTCTCAGGTCTCTGATTCTGAGAGTGGAACGTCCTCTCTCTGTTTCAAGGACCTGAACACGATCTGCATACTGGGAGTCTTCACTCAGGTCCTCAGGTAGAGAAGGATTCTGCCACCGCTGATGAAGTCCAGGACTGAACCAGAATTTGGAAGTGATCTTCTCATAACTGTTGTAGTAACAAGAAATCTCCAGTGATGAGCCTTTGGGAGCGCAGATTGTTCTGTCAGTGTACGTCACTCTGTTGCATGAAGAACCAGACACACCTGGAAATATGAAGAAGTGATGACCATTAATAAATCAGAGTTGGTCAGCTTTAACAATCTAAAAACACAAGTGGTCTGAAGTCTCCACCTGCTGCTGTTATGGGTTTGAAGTGAACTCACAGATTAAAGGAGAGGGGAAATCCTCGTGTCCGTGTAAAGCACAGGAATAACTGTCTGCAGCACTAAAGTTCTTAAGATGATAAGAATCAGAAGTTTCTGCCTGAATTTCCTCTCCATTTTTGTACCAGATGAAGAAGCTCTGTTTAGTTAGACGACAACGGCTGTGACACCTCAGATGTGCCCATTCCAAAGAAAGACGTCCTCTCACCTGAACCTGCAGATCAGGATCTGAGCAGAGACAGGAAGGTTATTTTTCCTGACACTGTTAGCAAACATAAACACACTGAAACAGCTGTTTTTAGATGTTATGACTTCATTACAAAATGTTACCTGTGACAGTCAGAGAGACCCTCCCATCACTGGTATCTACTGTCTGGTTTGTCTCCAGTCTGATGCTGTAAACAGCTGAGTCGCTCTCTCTCAGGTCTGAGATTATCGACCACCCAAACCCAAGAAAATCATGTACCCGCACACGGTCTTCGTACTGTGGGTCTGTACGGAGATCTACAGGTTCTCCATCCCTCTGTGTTTTAAACCAGGTTGAACCCAGGGTCCTCGTTTTGTTGTCAGGTCTGAATTGAGTATACCTGTAGAAATAATTGATATCCCCGTTTGATCCTTTATAGGCACAGACTTCGGAAGGTCTGCATTCCACCTTCAACACATCCTGGTCCTGAATCACTGTAACACAGAACACACCAGTAACATCAACCAGACACTCAGCACAGAGTACATTTTCTTTGTCTCTGACAGCAGAAGGTTCATCACTAAAATACATTTATCATCAAGTGTGGCTTTAGCTTAATAAAGATGCCACAGAGACACAGCAGTGGCTTTACACAATTCTCCTCCTCCACACTCAGTGCATCTTCATCAGCTTCACAAATTTATTTTGAAGTTAACTCACAGATAGGAGGAGAGGGGGAGTCTTCATGTCCTCTTAAAGCACAGGTAAGGTTGTCCCCATAACTTAAGTCTGCCAAATTATCAAGGTCAGGTGATCCAGTCTGAATTTCTTCTTCATTTCTGTACCAGATGTAGGAGAGCTCAGGTGAAAGACAACTGCCATCACAGTTCAGATAAGACCTGTCATCAGACGGGTCTGTTTCCAACGTAACCTGCAAAACTGTTTTTATGAGAGGAACCAGAAAGGTTATTTTACACAACAGTGTCAGTACACACACACAAGCACAAACACACACACCCACACACACACACAAGCACAAACACACACACATGCACACACATGCACAAGCACAAACACACACACACACACACACACACACACACACACACACACACACACACACACACACACACACACACACACACACACACACACACAAATTAAAACAGAATTTTATGAATATAATGACATATTACCAAATCTCACCTGCGACAAAAAAATTAAATTCAGTCACTCTGCTATAAGTTCCACCTGTAAAGTTTGTTTCCACTTTGAAGTTGTACCAATCTGAGTCGCTCTCTCTCAGGTCTCCGATTATCAAAGTGTGTCGTCCAGGACCAGAACTGACCAACACTCGATCTTTGTACTGTGGGTCTGTACGGAGGTCTACAGGTTCTCCATTCTGCTCTTTAGTAAACCAGAACACTCGCTCTTCTTTGTCTGTGAGACCAGGAGGATACTTGATGCTGCAGATTACTTCAATTGTTGATCCTTTGAAGAGGCAGGATAAAGACTTGTAGCATCTCACCTCCCAAAAACCCTGAACCACTGAAACACAGAGCAAATCAGGAACATCAACCAGACACAACAGGAGACAGACTTTAGTAAAGAAGACTCTTGACTCCAGAGAGGCTGAGTCTCTCAGAAGGAAAGATGGGAAGAGGTTCACCACTCTGTGAGAGACTGTGTGAGCAAATACTTCAACACTTTCATAATAATGTTCCTCAGAGTAAAATGAGAAAGAATTAGTGGATTTCATCATCTACATTCGTGACTCTGTAGTGGAGATCACTGCTCACGGACATTTACAGACGGTTGTTTGAAGAAGAGCTGATGACACAGTGGGGATGATCAAAATCTGAGTTATGGTCCGGATATGCATGGTTTTACTGAGTGTAGCTGACACATTTCCTTGATAAATGAACTCTAGCCACTTGGACTGGTCTTCTTCCGAGATGTGAAGCTTGAACATGGAACTCTGTGGCTGTTTACAGCCAACAACAGCGCAGCTCTTCAGCTGTAGCATTCTGACCAGCAGCGAGGAGGGAAGTGGGCGGGGGGGTATCTACTCAAAAAAGGTCAAAAAAGGGAATCGCTGACATCAGCAAACCCCAGAAATACCAAACAGCTTGTTTTAGGTCAGGATTTAACATTTACAAGCACTACTTAGTACAGGTTTTGTCATTAAATGTTACATTTTGTGGGCTGGGAGGAAAGACAAAGACCCAGAAATTTCACTAAAAGACTAAAGTGATTTTTGCATAAAACGGGACCTTTAAGGTGTAATGGTAAAATGCACAAAAGTAGCTAAAGTAATCCAACAAAACCTTTGTTTCTTATCAACCTTACATAGAATATTTGATTGCAAACAATTCAAAGCTGCTGCTTGGTTAGCTGGCTCGCAGGTGTCTGATGGATCAGGTCTCTGATGGATCAGGTCTCTGATGGATCAGGTCTTACTCACCCAGAGGACAAACTGTGGGTTGGTTAGTTACCATCCACATTTAAATCTATTAAAAAGGTTGTGGTTTTGTGTGGGAGGCCTTCTGAGAGTTGAACTTAAAGATATTCTTTGATAATGTGCTCTTGGTCAAGTGTTGCATAAACCCAAAGAGGTGTTTTAGCCAATTAGAAGTTAGAGAATCGTTTCCTTGAGGTGACATCGTGTATTTTCATGTCCATGTGTTAGTTTAAGCTTCAATAAGGTTTATGAGGCCTGCTCTGAATTCTGGGTTAACAGTGCAGAACAACAAGTTTTTTTTTAATTTTATTTCACAATGTAGAGAACACACTGTGCTTAAACCCTGACACAAAATGTTCACCATGATTCAGGAGGTGAACCCATCCTCATGGAACAAACCAAACCTGACACAGGAACAGGACCTTAACATGAACTCTGGAGTTTTATCCGCTTTACCTGAAACACATTCACACCTCCTCTGTTTGATCAGTCGATTCAGTTTAAAGTGTGACGTCATCAGCTACTTTAGCACGTGATGTGGAATTGATAAAGATGTTTTCTGAATTTGCTTGTATTTTGTCTTTTTGCATGTGCTTTCTTAAGTTGCAGCGCTGTGAGCTTTCAGGGCCACCGTACGTCTGAGTTTTTAATCACCTGTGAATTGACCGTGTCAGTAATTCGTGAAGTAAAAATCCAGGGCAAATCACCAACCATATTTCAGACACACATTGGTCCTCTAATAATCCAGTCTGAATCAGCATCTCTGTCATTTTGGGTGGTAATATCTTTTTAAGGCAATCTCTGCAGCTTTTTCTGATCATTTTCTGCTCAAAGAAATGATTAAAGCAGCGTTGGTCATTCTGGACGAAGGTTTTAACAGCACTTTGGACGGACATAAGATGAAAAGAGACTCTCTATGTACCCCTGTGTCATCGATAAACAGGCTTTAAATAGTCTCATTTATGAATGTTACTCTAACAATGAGAAAAACACACGTCCCTGGTTTAATGTCACTGACAGGATATCAGGCTGACACAATCATGATAGCAACAAATAAAACAGCATACAGTCAAATATTTAGACAGCTCCATAACCCATGAGGTCTAAAAACACAGAGATAAAATATGTTGTGGAGTCAACAACAGGTTAACACTGACGCGCTGTCTCAGAGCACACCATCAAATTATTGATAAAGATCTATCAGGGAGACGCCTCAATAAGAACTGATCTTTTGCATAGAGGCTTTGAAGTTTAAAATAATCAAATTTTTTCAGCACATCCAGAAGTTTTCACTGCACATTGTTTGATTAAAGCACAGTGTAGCTTTTCCAATCAGAAACATGAGAAACACCAAGTTATTTACAGGCTTCACTGATCCTGTGTGAATGTGCCACATCAAAAACTGACATCAGGGGGTCATTCTGAAATTACCAGAGATCCTCATGTAAAACTAATCCTGTGTGAATAGGACTAAAGACATATTCTTCTTTAAAGATAGGAACAAATTTAAACTTGCTTTTATCATCAGCAAATTTTTTCTGCCTCGTTGTTCTTCCTCATCCCCTTTCTCCTTTTTCTCAGTAATGACTGAATGATAATAATCTATCAGAGAGAAAAGCCTCTAAACTTCATCAATCACAAAGACAGGCTGAAGAAAAAAAGTTACCTTTCTTTAACGTTTCAAAAATCTTCAGTGGGTTCAGTTTATAAAGTTCATGAAGTGTGTACAGAGATGTCACTCCAACATCTAGTTCATCTAGATCGATGAAATCCATCCCTCATTGTAAATATGCAGTGGAAAATCTACCTCTTGATAGTAATGTTGATGTACAGTACCTTCCACAGAGAGAAGTAGGAGAATAAATCCAGTCACTGCTGCTGTTGAAGTCATAGCTGCTGCTTGGTTAGCTGGCTCGCAGGTGTCTGATGGATCAGGTCTCTGATGGATCAGGTCTCACTCACCCATAGGACAAACTGTGGGTTGGTTAGTTACAATCCACATTAAAATCTATTAAAAAGGATGTGGTTTTGTGTGGGAGGCCTTCTGAGAATTTAACTTAAAGATATTCTTTGATAATGTGCTCTTGGTCAAGTGTTGCATAAACCCAGAGAGGTGTTTTAGCCAATCGAAAGAAACATATTTCCTTGAGGTTCTGGATCTCATCGTGTATTTTCATGTCCAAGTGCTAGATTTAGCTTCAATAGCTTCAATAGTTTTGTGCACTGCACTGTTAAAAAAATGCAATTTTACAGGAAATGGTCTATAATTTTTACTATATTTTTCCTGTTTTCTTAAAAAAAAGACAAAATTCTAGTAAATGTACAGTTATTTTCAGTAAATTTAAACACTAAAAAAAAAAAGAAAACAAAATGAGTTTTACCGTTATTAAGCCTTGATTTAAAAGCATTTTTTTCTGTTTTTCAAAAACATTATCCAAAACTGTAAAATTACAGAAATTATCTATAAAATGATATCCTGGATGGTGGGTTTTTTTTTGGTATTATGCCTGCTGAATCCCTTACCCCCCTCACTTATTGTTGCAATTCACTGGCAAAAAAACAACAACAAAACAACAACAACAAAAAACATGTAAAAAAATAACAAAAAACAAGAAAAACAGGAAAGCACTGGCAGCAAAGTTTCCAGACAAATACTGTAAATTTACAGTCAAACTATTTAACAAAGAACTTTTTCGTTTTATATATATATATATATATATATATATATATATATATATATATATATATATATATATATATATATATATATATATATATATATATATATATATATATGAGAAAATACAACAAATACTGTAAAGATACAGGAATGAATTGTTTTTTTTTTTTATCAGAGACAAATATTGTGCCCATTGCTGTGTACTGGCTGTCTCCGCTCCAGAGGGCAGACCGGCTGTCTGCACTCCAGGGGCAGACCGGCTGTCTGTGCTCCATTGTGTGGACCCTGTACCCAGTGATTTTATGTTTTGTTTTTCATAAACAAGATGTGTTAGAGCTCTTTGGTAGGTTGGTCAATTTTTGATAACAGTGTTATTTAAATTACACAGCTGGTCCATGCAGTATAATTTAAATAGAGAAAAAAAAACAAAACACTGACACTTTGAGGGAGCCAAGGCTCTAAGGAACCTGTCAGTGTGATTTTTGTACATGTAGAGCAAAAAATAAGAGGAGGGTGTCAATTTCAAAATGGGGTTTGGAATGGTTCTGACCAGAAATCAGTGACCAGAGTTTGAATGGGAATGAATGAGAGCAAAAACAGGTTTTGTTTGACAGTTGGCTGCATACTGTCAAAAGGGTACAATATTTTGCTTAGATATGCCCTTTTTTATAAGCAGGAGAAGTCAGGGAACTTTATTATGCCTTATTTTTGTCAGCAGAGTGAAGTTTGTGGATTATATGGCAAGTTGATATGGTAGTCTCGTCAGCTGCTGGTGCATTCTGGCTGAAGATGTTCCGCACTCTGGGAGCTGAGGTTTCAAGGAAAAAACTCAAAAGTGAGTGTCGCTTAAACAGTGAAATCTCAAGAACTGTTGAAGATATTAAAAACTGATATAATGTATAAGTAGTTGAAAGATTAGTGAATATTTAAAAATAAAAACAATGACTGTAAATGGAAGTGTGCTGAGGTTAGAGCTTTTTATTCCTGAAGGAATATTTTTGGCAAAAAGTGAAATAAATCAAAAAGTTTAAAAGTTAGAAAAGTGAAATGATATATCATACATGTCCTATACAAGCTCAATAGTTTCAAGTTTGAACTGTGAAAATCAGACAAATTTGAAGGCTGTGAAAAGTTCTAAAACATATCGGAAAATATTGCAGAAAAAGTTTGCAAAAGTAGAACAATATATTGAAATGCTGAGTCAGCATTTTAAATATCTATTTTTTTCATATAAGTGACTGAGAGATTTCAGTCTGCTTTTGTTGAGCTAAGTGTGACAGTTTAGAGCTCCTGCTGTTTCCTCTGTGCTGATATGTGGCATTTGAGGTCAGGTGAAAGTAAAATAAATCATGTACTTCTCTGAAGGATTAGTAAAAAAAAAAAAAAAATTGGTGAAGTTTCTTGAAAATGGAGAAATTCTGCAATCAGGCCTTTCTTTCACCTTCTATGCAGAGCGGATGATGCGCTGCAGCCTGTGCTTGTCCTTTGCTGTGGCTGCAGTGTACCAGACTGTGATGGAGGAGGAGAGGATGGGCTATGATGGCAGTGCAAGGAGGTGATGTTGTGCTCCCACCTGAGGTCTTGAGTGATGATAGACACAAGGAAGCGGAAAGACTCCACAGTGGACACTGTGGGTTCATGGATGGTGACAGGGCTCGGGGAGGCTGCACTGTTCCTAAAATCCACAAACATCTCCACTGTCTTCAGAGCGTTAAGCTCGAGGTTGTGTTCGCCACATCAGGTCACCTGATGGTCAATCTCCCACCTGTAGGCTGACTAATCCCCACCAGAGATGAGTCTGATGAGGGTGGTGTTGTCTGCAAACTTGAGGAGCCTGACGGACTGAAGACTGGAGATGCAGCTGTTGGTGTACAGGGAGAATAGAAGAGGAGGAAGGACACAGCCTTGAGGGGAACCAGTGCTGATTGTCCTCCAGTCTGAGACATTCTTCCCCAGTTTCACCTGCTGTCTGCTGTCAGACAGGAAGTCTGTGATCCACCTGCAGGTGGACTCATCACAGCATCTGTTACTTGTAGCCTACAGACACTCGTGTTTGCTCTGTTCAGGCTTCCAGGTTGGTTTTTCTCACTGCACATAAACAGCTCCAGCTTGGTTGTTTTGTTCAGAGTGTGATGCTGTGCTCAGGTCCAAATGGACCCTGCTCCAGAACCAATTCCAGTAGTAAAAGCATACTCAGACAGTGTTTTACACATGCTATCAGTTCTTTATGCTTCCTTTATTGCAATTATATATAAAAACCAGCTGACAGAGTACAAACAGCACTTGACTCTACATGTTAGCATCTGAGCATTTCACACATCTACACACAGACAGAGCTTCATCTCAAACCTCTTCCTATATTTACACACAGTTTGGGTTCATGAAGGAAACATGATTTTAAAGTGACAGTAAACTTCTATCAGACCCATGTTCAGTCTGTACATGATGGGCCTCTCCTCATCTATGTGGTCGCTAATAGCCTCTGAAAACCATTAAGTATGGATACAATCAGACATCACCTCTGAGTGTTTCTATCCTGAAAATTAACCACACACTGTAAAAAATTTCACCGTAAAATTACAGTAAGTTACTGGTTAATAATTGCATTACTTTCACAGCAAGTTGCTGCAAATATTTTCACAGCAATTTACCGTAAGTAATACACAGTAGTTTACTGTAATTGTTTCACAGTAGTTTACATTAAAACAACAACACTTTACTGTTAATTCACGGTTGCCAGGCCCAAGGAATTACCATAAAACAGGACAAGCAGCCTATGCTGTGGAGCACAACCAGGCAGCCAAGACAAGCAGCCTATGCTGTGGAGCACAGCCAGGCAGCCAAGACAAGCAGCCAATGTCACTGGGCACAGGCAGGCGGTCTATGCTGTTGAGCACACACAGCCAGCCAGTGCAGTGGCCCATAGACAGCTAGCTGGTCCATGCCATGGAGCACAGACACACTGGCCCTGTGTGGTATCTTAATGTGCATCAGGGTCTCATATCCACAGTGTTGCCTCCTCACCCATGGTTTTCCTTTCGGGTTTTGCAGATTATTGAGTTGAAAAAACTGAAAACTTGAAGTTGGACTGATGCAAAATGTTGATTTGAGAAGAATTAAAATATTTAGTTTATTTGACCTATTAAGTTGTATTAAATGAACTAGTTAATTTCATTTCAAAGAACTTAATTTATTTAGGTGTGACCAATTGAAGCAATTCATTTAAGTTGGTCCAACTACTTCTTTTTATTAGTTGTACTAACACAGAATTTCAAGTTGACATGATCCACAAAAATACATTGGAAACCTCAATCTAAAAATTTTGAGTTCGATTAATTAAAAAAATTACATCACCTCAACTGACTAGAGATTCCCTTTTCACAGTGTAAGCTGACATACAGTCTTTGTTTCTAACGTGATCTAAAAAAGATTTTGTACTCCTATTATTGACAAAGGAACAGTTTACATCTGTGCTGGGAGCTGGCCCACACGGTGACGCGCTTCATGGCCTCTGATGCGCCCCGATGGTCAGTCTGTTGTCCCAGTTGCTGAGGTAACAGAGGCTCCGACCGTCTCCGCTACCGGGTCTTTCCAGCACACTTTTTCCACGCTGGCATGGATCATTCAGACCAAGCAGTCACTGTGCCTCGGCCGCAATAAAAAAGCGTCAGAAAAGCAAATAAAACAGCGTCAGAGAAAAGAGGAATTAATATGGTGAACTTCACACCAGTTCAAAATGACAATATGTAGATAAAGTAAAGGTGGAAAACAAGGGTACAATAAGTTGACAGAATATGTTAAACTTATTTTGGTGGCATCAACCTTGAAAATGTTGAAAATCTGCTGCACGTCCCACAATTCAGTTCATGGAATTTGCTGTGTTTTTGCAGTGGATAGTCTTAATACAGCATTTCATGGTGAAATAATGCAATAAAATGCTGTAAAATCCTGGCAATAATTGAAACAGCAAATATCACAGCAGTTGACTGTAGTAATACTGTTGTTATTGTAAATTTTAAAATTACAGTCTTATATTGTAATTATTACAGTTAAGTCCTGTAAAGTTGTAATACAGCAATTTACTGTGAGAAAATACAGTGAAACATTGTGAAATCCTGGTAATTTTTTACAGTGCATGGTTTAATCTTGTTTTGAGCCTGACTTTGTGTTAATTGTTCATCATTTAGAGCTTCATCTGGAAAAATAGAAGTGGTGCTGACAGAACAAACACGGGTCTGATGGAAGTCTGCTGTTGGGTTAATTTGTCATCACATTTTTTCACACACATCATAAACAGCTGTGTTAACTATGAAGGAACACATTGCTGTCAAAGATTAGGCTTGTAGATTTTAAGCTCTTCATGAACCACAAATTTGAAACACACCTGTATACATCCTAACTGATCTAATCATGTGTATTATACATGCACATGTACATAAAAAGCTGGTATCTAATTCAAATCTTCTGTTTCCATTCAGCTCCTCCTCAGCTGACTCCACCTCGCTCTGTTTCCATCCACACACCATCACTCTGCTTTGACGTCTCTGCAGGAAGTCCCAACAAGTTGAATGAATGACTTGTTGTAAATGAAAGGTTGAATAGTTTTACTCCATGCAGCAGGTTGAAACTGCACTGACCTTCACACAGGGGTTTCCTGCTCCTCAGTGTCTGGTGTCTGGACTGCAGGTACGCCTCTCAAAGCTGAGGGGTTGATGTCATCAGGATGGGACTCCAACTGCCACAGAGACACATTAGGATGAGAGTCAAAGGAAAATGAATGAATGACTGAAAATTCATGTCTGTAGGTTCTCACCAGGAGTCCCTTCTTGGTGCTGCCCTCTCACTTATTAACTATCTCAATTCATTTGACAGAGTCACTGACATATGTGCACAGAGAGCTAACTCTATTCTCAATTAAATTAAAATAAATGTATTTGTCCCCGGGGACAATTCAAATTCTGTTCCTCTTTCTCACTGGTCGAGGAACAGGAACCACGGGCAGCAGGGTCTTTGAATGCACTGCACTTTAAACGTGCAGTTGAACAGAGGGAAGAGATGCAGTCCTCTCTTTGGCCAGTGAATTTTTGGGTGGAGGACTTTGTTTTTAGAGCTTCCCAGTGTCTTCCCATTCAAGCTCCACAGCATCGCAGCCTCAAAAGACCAAGCCCCCCAGGACCCAAGGGACCCTGCTGCCCCTGGTTCCTGTTCCTTGGTCAGTGGTTCTGCCTTTACCTGTTCCTGTTGAGGGGAGAAGGCCCACCAACACCAACCCCTGTTTCCCACAGTGGCTTCTCCAGTCCTCCATTCCCATTCCTAGCTGGGATATCATTCAGTGGATTGTGTTCCACCTGCTTATGCTCTCCATAGAGACTTTCTTTCCAGCAGACACCAAAGCCTGCTGAGACAAATTCCCTACTTCAATCCAGACCACTGAACTCAGCTCCTACCTTCTCATGTATAATCTGTAAACACCAAACTGTGACAGTTTGGGGAACATATCATGTTTCTGATTGGTTGATGTCCAAAAGTGATGAAATATGAGCCTTTAGCTATCTTCACCACATGCTAAGCTGCTAACTCAAAGAGCTGGGAGTGAGGACATGTCTTTAACTTCTCAATGAGTGCCTCTTTAATAATAAACCAACAGATTATGACATCAAGTTCATCCGGCCCAGTATCTTTCTGACCTCCACAGTCTCCTCAGGTTCATTTGGCTCAGTGATGGAGCTCACAGCGGTCTTGGTTCTGGAATAAAGAAAGAAAAACAACAGTTCAGTTAAAATCTCCCAAACTACAAACAGTCAAAGCAAAGGAGTTTGTTCTATGGAATAATCCCACCTCATCCACAGATAGAGAAGAAGAACAAGACCCAGGATCACAACCATGAGAGCCAAGCGGACAGCATGTATGATCAGCGTTGATTTATCTAGATAAAGAGAAAGAGTCATTAGACATACTGTTCTGAAACACGTTTGATGTCAAATGATCTCATCTACGGCTCCCAGCGCCCTCATTTGGCCACATTCAGGAACAATTTCAGTATGAGTGAAGAAAAAGCTGTTAACCTCACATTTCACATCAACCATGAAGAGCTTGGATGTTCTCTTTCCCAGGTGGTTCTCAGCTTCACAGTAATACTCTCCAAAGTCAGCGGACTGGATGGAGCTGAAGACCAGCTCAGCTTCAGCACTGAGGGGCTGAAAGTCTGGATCTCCATTCTTCTTGTACCAGGTGTAGTTAGCCTCTGGGTTAGCATCACTGCTACATGTCAGGGCCACTGAACTATTCTCCAGTATCTCACCAAAGGGACTCAACACCACTGAGGGAACTTTTGGAGCATCTGAGGAAGAGACCATCATGCATTGCATTAAGAGCTGGTGTGTTCTGGCTTCAGAGCCAGGATTGAAATGTGTTTGAACTCTTTTCAAATCATCTCCACCAGTTTGTGTCAGAGAGCTAAAGAACTGACAATGGAGCTGGAAGATCACTTCCTGTTCCTGAAATAATTCTACACAAGTCAGAAAAGACACTGGAGAATCTAAAGAACTCTCTGGACAAAAAGGGACAAGGACCAAAACCAAGACTGGATGGACCAGATCTTCAGGTCCTCAGGCAGCACTGCATTAAAAACAGACATGACTCTGTAGTGGAGATCACTGCAAAGGTACCCTAAAGGGTTAATCCTCATCAATTATTGATCTAACCTCTAAATCCTGCATCACAGCTTTCTGTCTACCTGAGGATCATCTTTTAGCAGCAGCTCAAACCTTTTGTCTCCTTTAATCAGTTCCTGTGTTGACCCTGCTTTGAGGTAGACATCAGGAACCAGGTACGGTCTGGTCTGAACTTGTAAGGTGTAATAGTCAGTGAGTGTTCAGGTGTGTTTTTGGTCCTGACACAGGATGTTAACTTACAGACTGGAGGAGAGAGAAACTGCTCATGTCCTTTTAAAGCACAGGAGATTTCTTCTTCAAGAGAAAACCAGCCTTTGTAGATAAAGGTCTCTGCTCTGCTGAAATCTGTTTCTCCATTCCTGATCCAGGTGTAGGAGAGAGGAGCAGCTGGACTGCAGCTGCTGAGACACCTCAGGTCTGCATAGGTAGAAGACTGGTTGCTGGATATTCTTCTCACCTGCACCTGTAAATCACCTGTGAATGAAAACATCTGAAACATTTCAAAGATGAAAAAATATTTGGATATTTTTGTCTTTGAGCTGTGAACCTTAGTTATCAAAATGAAAATAGAAAAATGCTTGAATCATTTTAGTGAATGTGTAACAAGTCAAGTGAATATATGAAGTTGTCAGTTTTTCACTGACTGATGGAAAATATTGAACTTTTTCACATTGTTTGGATTCATGGAGATGCTCCTGTAAATGCAGGAACTTCATTCACTGAAAACACAGCCAGCATGATGGAGTCACAGGGCGGGATTTGAACTAAGCAGATCAATATTTGCAGTCTTCACGCGCTCTGTGTCCTCAGTCCTTACCTGTGACGCTCACAGTTGTGGCAGGTAGACTGCTCCTCCATTCAAAACTCTGTGTTTGGAATTTGAAACGGTAATCTGCTGAGTCACTCTCTCTCAGGTCTCTGATTCTGAGAGTGGAACGTCCTCTCTCTGTTTCAAGGACCTGAACACGATCTGCATACTGGGAGTCTTCACTCAGGTCCTCAGGTAGAGAAGAATTCTGCCACCGCTGATGAAGTCCAGGACTGAACCAGAATTTGGAAGTGATGTTCTCATAACTGTTGTAGTAACAAGAAATCTCCAGTGATGAGCCTTTGGGAGCGCAGATTGTTCTGTCAGTGTACGTCACTCTGTTGCATGAAGAACCAGACACACCTGGAAATATGAAGAAGTGATGACCATTAATAAACCAGAGTTGGTCAGCTTTAACAATCTAAAAACACAAGTGGTCTGAAGTCTCCACCTGCTGCTGTTATAGGTTTGAAGTGAACTCACAGATTAAA
Source organism: Halichoeres trimaculatus (assembly GCF_033239565.1). Lineage (NCBI taxonomy): Eukaryota > Metazoa > Chordata > Actinopteri > Labriformes > Labridae > Halichoeres > Halichoeres trimaculatus. The sequence continues at coordinate 4,647,584 of NW_027437191.1, read as the reverse complement.
GGAGAGGGGAAATCCTTGTGTCCGTGTAAAGCACAGGAATAACTGTCTGCAGCACTAAAGTTCTTAAGATGATAAGAATCAGAAGTTTCTGCCTGAATTTCCTCTCCATTTTTGTACCAGATGAAGAAGCTCTGTTTAGTTAGACGACAACGGCTGTGACACCTCAGATGTGCCCATTCCAAAGAAAGACGTCCTCTCACCTGAACCTGCAGATCAGGATCTGAGCAGAGACAGGAAGGTTATTTTTCCTGACACTGTTAGCAAACATAAACACACTGAAACAGCTGTTTTTAGATGTTATGACTTCATTACAAAATGTTACCTGTGACAGTCAGAGAGACCCTCCCATCACTGGTATCTACTGTCTGGTTTGTGTCCAATCTGATGCTGTAAACAGCTGAGTCGCTCTCTCTCAGGTCTGAGATTATGATCTGCCTATACTCAAAAAATTCATATACCCGCACACGGTCTTCGTACTGTGGGTCTGTACGGAGATCTACAGGTTTTCCATCCTTCTCTGTAGTAAACCAGATCATACCCAGGGTCCTTCTTTTATTGTCAGGTCTGAATTGAGTATACCTGTAGGAACACCACATTTCCACATCTGATCCTTTATAGCCACAGACTTCAGAAGGTCTGCATTCCATCTTCAACACGTCCTGGTCCTGAATCACTGTAACACAGAACACACCAGGAACATCAACCAGACACTCAGCACAGAGTACATTTCCTTTGTCTCTGACAGCAGAAAGTTCATCACTAAAATAAAAAGAGTGACTCTGCTGCAGCATTCATGTAGTCCTTCAGCAGTGCCAGAGAAGCTCCACTGGAGACTTCTCTGATATTTAGATTTAAAAAAAAAAACTAACACAGAAACCATGGAGCCACCAGTTTTCATTTCTATCTTTCAATATGTGCTTTTATCATCAAGTGTGGCTTTAGTTTAATAAAGATGCCACAGAGACACAGCAGTGGCTTCACACAATTCTTCTCCTCCACACTCAGTGCATCTTCATCAGCTTCACAAATTTATTTTGAAGTTAACTCACAGATAGGAGGAAAGGGGAAGTCTTCATGTCCTCTTAAAGCACAGGTAAGGTTGTCCCCATAACTTAAGTCCGCCAAATTATAAAAGACACGTGATCCAGTCTGAATTTCTTCACTATTTCTGAACCAGATGTAGGAGAATTCAAGTTGGGGACAACTGGTATAACAGATCAGATAAGACCTGTCAGCAGACGAGCCTCTATCCAACGTAACCTGCAAAACTGGTTTTATGAGAGGAACCAGAAAGGTTATTTTACACAACAGTGTCAGTACACACACACACACACACACACACACACACACACACACACACACACACACACACACACACACACAACTTAGATTAATTGCTTCAATTGGTCACACCTAAATAAATTAAGTTCTTTGAAATGAAATTCACAAGTTTTATCAACAAATCTTAATATGTCAAATAAACTAAATATTTGAATTCTTCTCAAATCAACATTTAGCATCAATCCAACTTAAAGTTTTCAGTTGTTCAACTTAATAATGTGGAAAACCCAAAAGGAAAAACCTTGGGTGAGGAGGGAACACTGTGGATATGAGACCCTGCCGCAAATGAAGCATCCACACAGGGCCAGTGTGTCTGTGCTCCATGGCATGGACCAGCTGGCTGTCTGTGGTCCACTGTGTTGTTTGGCTGCCTGACTGTGCCCCACGGCATAGGCTGCTTGTCCTGGCTGCGCTCCACGGCATAGACTGCTTGTCCTGCCTGTGCTCCATGGCATAGGCTGCTTGTCTTGGCTGCCTGTGCTCCCTGCACTGTAAAAAATTACCAGGATTTCACAATATTTCACTGTATTTTCTCACAGTAAATTGCTGTATTACAACTTTACAGGACTTAACTGTAATAATTACAATATAAGACTGTAATTTTAAAATTTACAATAACAACAGTATTACTACAGTCAACTGCTGTGATATTTGCTGTTTCAATTATTACCAGGATTTTACAGCATTTTATTGCATTATTTCACCATGAAATGTTGTATTAAGACTATCCACTGCAAAAACACAGCAAATTCCATGAACTGAATTGTGGGACGTGCAGCAGATTTTCAACATTTTCAAGGTTGATGCCACCAAAGTAAGTTTAACATATTCTGTCAAGTTATTGTACCCTTGTTTTCCACCTTTGCTTTATCTACATATTGTCATTTTGAACTAGTGTGAAGTTCACCATATTAATTCCTCTTTTCTCTGACGCTTTTTTATTTGCTTTTCTGAAGCTTTTTTATTGCGGCCGAGGCGCAGCGACTGCTTGGTCTGAATGATCCATGCCAGCGTGGAAAAAGTGTGCTGGAAAGACCCGGTAGCACAGACGGTCAGAGCCTCTGTTACCTCAGCACCCGGGAGAACAGACTGACCATCGGGGCGCGCATCAGAGGCCATGAAGCGCGTCACCGTGTGGGCCAGCTCCCAGCACAGATGTTAACTGTTCCTTTGTCAATAATAGGAGTACAAAATCTTTTTTAGATCACGTTAGAAACAAAGACTGTATGTCAGCTTACACTGTGAAAAGGGAATCTCTAGTCATTTGAGGTGATGTAATTTTTTTAATCAATCCAACTCAAAATTTTTAGATTAAGGTTTCCAATGTATTTTTGTGGATCATGTCAACTTGAAATTCTGCGTTAGTACAACTAATAAAAAGAAGTAGTTGGACCAACTTAAATGAATTGCTTCAATTGGTCACACCTAAATAAATTAAGTTCTTTGAAATGAAATAAACTAGTTCATTTAACACAACTTAATAGGTCAAATAAACTAAATATTTTAATTCTTCTCAAATCAACATTTTGCATCAGTCCAACTTAAAGTTTTCAGTTGTTTCAACTCAATAATCTGCAAAACTCAAAAGGAAAACCATGGGTGAGGAGGCAACACTGTGGATATGAGACCCTGATGCACATTAAGATACCACACAGGGCCAGTGTGTCTGTGCTCCATGGCATGGACCAGCTAGCTGTCTATGGGCCACTGCGCTGGCTGGCTGTGTGTGCTCAACAGCATAGACTGCTTGCCTTGACTGCCTGGCTGTGCCCAGTGACATTGGCTGCCTGGCTGCCTGGCTGTGCTCCACAGCATAGGCTGCTTGTCCTGGCTGCCTGTGCTCGACAGCAGTGAGGGCTCCAAATACTCTTCCAGTAAACTCAACTTAAGACTATTGGTCAGATTTACTAACCTTTTTTGTGCAATTGTTTTCCTAGATTCTTTTAAGTAAGCTCAACTTGTCACATTTTTACAGTGTAAGTATAAAAACACCTCGTCAGATTTTACTTTGAGGTTTTGCAAATTATTGAGTTGAAACAACTTAAAACCTTAAATTCAACTGATGCAAAATGTTGATTTGAGAACAATCAAATTCTTAAATTCACGTGACTTAATCAATTGTGTTGATTGAACTTATCTTCATTTCAAATAACTTGATTTGTTTAGGTGTGACCAATTTAAGAAATAATTTAAGTTGGTCCAACTGTTTTCTTTTTTCAGTGTCACAGCAATTTACTGTGTTTATTTCACAGTCATTTACATTAAGTCCACAGCTAAATACTCCTGTTTTACGGTAATTCCTTGGGCCTGGCAACAGTGAATTAACAGTAAAGTGTTGTTTTAATGTAAACTACTGTGAAACAATTACAGTAAACTACTGTGAATTACTTACAGTAAATTGCTGTGAAAATATTAACAGCAACTTGCTGTGAAAGTAATGCAATTATTAACCAGTAACTTACTGTAATTTTACGGTGAAATGTTTTACAGTGTGGCAGTGAGGGCCCCAATTAAAATACTCTCTCAATAATGGTAATTTAACTGAAGACATTACCCAGTTTGTCAATGCCCATCATAATTTTAGCCCATCAGCACATCTCATGTATTAACACATAAAACATTAAACACACTTAAAGGTACAACGTTCCATGCTACAGGGCACAGACAGCAGGTCCATGCCATGTGGAACAAAGAAAGCCTGTGCTCTTGGCAGGTTAACATCTGAATGTTCAGCAGGGTCTAATATCCACTGCATTCCCTCCTCACTTCATGGTTAAAATAAGTCAATACAATCGGCTCTAAAGTAAACTTTACATATAGACATGAAACAAACTCAACTTAAGACTATTAGTTATAGTTGCTAACCCTTTTAGTGCAATTGTTTTCCTAGATTATTTTAAGTGAACTCAACTTGTCACATTTTTAAAGTGCAATGAAGTATTAAAACACCTTGTCAGATTTTACTTTGAGGTTCTGCCAATTATTGAGTTAAAACAACTAAAAATCTTAAGTTGGGCTGATGCAAAATGTTGATTTGAGAGCAATCAAATATTAAAGACCATTTTACTTAATAAAATGTGTTGATTGAACGTGGTAACTTCATTTCAAATAACTTAATTTATTTAGGTGTGACCAATTGAAGCAATAATTAAAGTTGGTCCAACTGTTTTCTTTTTTCAGTGTATAATGAAATATTACCAAATCTCACCTGCGACAAAAATATTAAATTCAGTCACACTGCTGTAAGTTCCACCTGTGAAGTTTGTTTCCACTTTGAAGTTGTACTCAGCTGAGTCGCTCTCTCTCAGGTCTGTGATCATCAAAGTGTGTCGTCCAGGACCAGAACAGACCGACACACGATCTTTGTACTGTGGGTCTGTACGGAGGTCTACAGGTTCTCCATTCTGCTCTTTAGTAAACCAGAACACTCGCTCTTCTTTGTCTGTGAGACCAGGAGGATACTTGATGCTGCAGATTACTTCAATTGTTGATCCTTTGAAGAGGCAGGATGAAGTCAGGGAGCAGTCCACCTCCCAGAAACCCTGAACCACTGAAACACAGATCACATCAGGAACATCAACCAGAAACAACAGGAGACAGACTTTAGTGAACAAGACTCTTCACTCCAGAGAGGCTGGGTCTCTCAGAAGGAAAGATGGGAAGAGGTTCACCATTCTGTGAGAGACATTTACGGGTTATTTACAGGCTTCACTGATCCTGTGTGAATGTGCCACACCAAAAACTGACGTCAGGGGGTCATTCTGAAATTACCAGAGGTCCTCACGTAAAACTAATCCTGTGTGAATAGGACTTAAGACATATTCTTCTTTAAAGATAGGAACAAATTTAAACTTATTTTAATCATCAGCAATTTTTTTCTGCCTCGTTGTTGTTTCTTGTCCTCTTTCTTCTTTTTTCAGGAACAACTGAATGATAATAATCTATCTGAGAGTAAAGCCTCTAAACTTCATCAAACACAAAGACAGGCTGAAGAAAAAAAGTTACCTTTCTTTAAGGTTTAATAAAACTTAAGTGAGTTCATGTTCATGAATTGTGTATAGTGATGTCACTCCAACATATAGAGCTTCTAGATCTATGAAATCCATCCCTCATTGTAAATCTGCAGTGGAATATCTGCTTCCTGATATTAATGTTGATGTACATTACCTTCCACAGAGAGAAGTAGGAGAATAAATCCAGTCACTGCTGCTGTTGAAGTCATAGCTGCTGCTCGGTTAGCTGGCTCGCAGGTCTCTGATGGATCAGGTCTCTGATGGATCTGGTCTCTGATGGATCAGGTTCACTCACCCAGAGGGTTGGTTTGTTACAATCAACATCAGCATCTAAAGAAAGGATGTGGTTTTGTCGTTGGGCACTTCTGAGGACACTGATAAAATGTACCAAGATATTCTTTGAAATCTTGCTTTACATCATATGTTTCATAAACTCTGAGATGGATTTTAACCGATAAGATGTGACAAACAAATTCCTTTTACATGAATGTTGTTGGTACGACTAGCAGGCTGCATGCTGAGAGCTCAGTGATCTAGAGTGGTAATACAGCAGCACTATGAGCTCTTTAAGAAGTTTAAATTCTATTCTAGATTTCATAGGTAGTCGGTGTATACACTGAAAAAAGAAAACAGTTGGACCAACTTAAATTGTTGCTTCAATTGGTCACACCTAAACAAATTAAGTTATTTGAAATGAAGATAAGTTCAATCAACACAGCTATGACCTCAACAGCAGCAGTGACTGGATTTATTCTCCTACTTCTCTCTGTGGAAGGTAATGTACATCAACATTAATATCAGGAGGGAGATATTCCACTCCAGATTTACAATGAGGGATGGGTTAAGTCACATGTATTTAAGAATTTGATTGTTATCAAATCAACATTTAGCATCAGTTCAACTTAAGGTTTTAAGTTGTTTCAACTCAATAATTTTGAAAACCTCAAAGTAAAATCTGACGAGGTGTTTTTATACTTACACTGTCAAAATGTGACAACAACTCAAACTGACCTCAATGCATGAGTGAGGAGGGAATGCAGTGGATATTAGACCCAGCTGTACATTAAGATGTTAACCTGCAAAGGGCACAGGCTTTCTGTGCTCCACATGGCATGGACCTTCTCTCTGTGCCCTGTAGCATGGACTGTGTACCTTTAAGAGTAATAATAAATTAGATGTGATAATGGGCTAAAATTATGATCAGAAATGACAAACTGGGTATTGTCTTCAGTATTCAAAGTCTTCATAATTTTATCCCATCAACACATCTCGCTTATTAACATATTAAACATGCTTAAAGGTGCACGGTCCACGTCACAGGGCACAGACAGCAAGTCTATGCCATGTGGAGCACAGAAAGTCTGTGGCCAGTCAACATGTTAATGTACGGCTGGGTCTGATATCCACTGCACTCCCTCCTCACTCACAGTTTGAAATGAGTCAATTCAATAACTCAATACAATTTAGCTCGATGAACATGGGTTTAGTTGTGATCTCTTAGGAAATTTGAGTAAAATCTACTATGTGTGTTTGAGTTATAACAACAGATGTTATTAATTTGAAATAACTTAAAGATAACATGTACATTAAGATTAAATAAATTCTCTAGATCTAGATAAAGATATTACATGCAACTGATAAAATTAATAAAATTGGGTTAATTCAACAAAACATTTTTTTCAGTGTATGATCAACAAAAATAATTCCAGACTTTTCCCCAGCAGGGGGCATAGTTTGAGATCAAGAAAAAAAACACTTCAGCATATACAAGCACATTAAAAAACAGACAAAAAATCTGAGACTTGCACAAATGTCACTGCTCAGCTGGGGGGGCACGCAGCTTTACTCAGGCACATGCGCATCAACCCTCTGCAGCTGAACTGTTACAGAGCCAAAGAAGGTGTTGAGTTTAAGGTTGTGCTGTGAAAGTTATACCATTAGACATTAATTTGTGTTGTGATAATGTTTTGTAACCATGAGTTAGGAGGGAACACAGTGGATATGAGACCCGGCTGAACATGGCATAGACTAAATGTCTGTGCTGTATGACATGGACTGGCTGTCCCTGCTCTATATGTCACTGTGGAGCATTGTCAGTTGACCTTGAATGATAGTAATGTATGGTGAATGCTGGGGCACAGCAGAAACCCATCAAGTGTTGGTCTCTGGGGCATGAAGCACACAAACACCATGCAATGTGGGGCATGAAGCAAAGCAGCCTGTCCATGCCATGCTGTACACAGACAGCCAGTCCATGCCATGCGGCACACAGAAAACCAGTCTGTGATGCTGAAAGCAAAGACAGTCAGCCTGTGGCTGGGAGGGCAGACAAGCAGTCTGACACATTGTGCTCAAAAAGCATGTGCCCTCATGTTCAGCAGGGTCTCATATTCACTGGGTTCCCTCTTCACTCACAGTTACGAAGCAGCAAAACTTACTTTGCTAAAACCATTGACTTTAGAGGCTCTAATTTCTTAGACCAGGTGCAAGCGCAGGCACACCTGCCCCGCGCCAGCCTCCCCTCGAGACATCCACCATCTTTTAGATCATGTTAATAATAAAGACAAAAACAGAGAAATATGGGTAATCTCGGGTAAATCTTGAGTGACATACATTTATTTTGTCTCTTTTTTCTTGGTCTTTTCTCTCCCTCTTTTCTTTGAATTAAATGAAATGAGAGAAGCCAGATATATACTCAGTATCAGATGTTAAAGCTGTTTATTGTTTAATTGTAAGATGTGCATCAAACTTCCAGCTGCCGTAACACTGCGCAGGGTGCGCCAGGGTTCGCCAGGCTTGCGGCCCCTGCGCTGCGCCATGGAGTTAGGGCCCAAAATGTAAAGGAGCAGTTTTTTTAAGTTTCTTTTAAAAGAATATTGAGTTAAAATGTTTGGAAATTTAGGTTGGCTTGTTTTGAGTTGGATTTATACAAGGTGATGAATTGAAATGAATCAAATAACTACGCACAGGAGACTTAGACCAATGATGTAAGTCCAACATTAGACAGGTATTAAAAAAACTGTTTGTGTGTGACCAACTGAAGCAGTTTTATTAAGGACCAACAGTTTGTTTTTACAGTGTATAATGTTTTTGGAAAACAAGAAAATGCTTAAAAATCAAGGGATAATAACCGTAACATGCAGATTTTTTTTTTTTTTTTTTTTAGTGTTTAAATTTTCTGAAAATAACTGTATATTTACTAGCATTTTGTTGTTTTATAAGAAAACAGGAACAATCAGTTAAAAATCATAGACCATTTCCTGTAAAATTACTTTTCTTTTAACAGTCCAGTGCACACAGCTTCAATCATAAACCTGATTGAAGCTAAAACTAACACTTGGACATGAAAATCCATGATGAGAGTCAGAACCTCAAGGAAATATTTTTCTGACTTTTGATTAGCTAAAACACCTCTCTGGGTTTACGCAACGCTTGACCAAGAGCACATTATCAAAGAATATCTTTAAGTTAAATTCTCAGAAGGCCTCCCACACAAACCACATCCTTTGGAAGAGATTTTAATGTTGATTTTAACTAACCAACACACAGTTTGTCCTCTTGGTGAGTGAGACCTGATTCATCAGAGACCTGATCCATCAGAGACCTGATCTATCAGAGACCTGATCCATCAGAGACCTGCAGGCCAGCTAACCGAGCAGCAGCTATGACTTCAACAGTAGCAGTGACTGGATTTATTCTCCTACTTCTCTCTGTGGAAGGTACTGTACATCAACATTAATATGAGGAGGCAGATATTCCACTGCAGATTTACAATGAGGGATGGATTTCATAGATCTAGATGCACTAGATGTTGGAGCGACATCTCTGTACACACTTCATGAACTTTATAAACTGAACCCACTGAAGATTTTTGAAATGGTAAAGAAAGATGACTTTTTTTTCTTCAGCCAGTCTTTGTGTTTGATGAAGTTTAGAGGCTTTTCTCTCTGATAGATTGTTGTTATCATGATTGTATCAGCCTGATATCCTGTCAGTGACATTAAACCAGGGACCTGTGTTTTTCTCATTGTTAGAGTAACGTTCATAAATGACACTATTTAAAGCCTATACAGGGGTACATAGAGAGTCTCCTTCCATCCTATGCCCATCCAGAGTGCTGTTCAAACCTTCGCCCAAAATGACCAACGCTGCTTTAATCATTTCTTTGAGCAGAAAGTGATCAGAAAAAGTTGCAGAGACCGTCTTAAAAAGATATTACCACCCAAAATGACAGAGATACTGATTCAGACTGGATTATCAGAGGACCTATGTGTGTCTGAAATATTGTTGGTGATTTGCCCTGGATTTTTACTTCACGAATTACTGACATGGTCGATTCACAGGGGATTAAAAACTCAGACATACGGTGGCCTTGAAAGTTCACAGCGCTGCAACTTAAGAAAGCACATGCAAAAAGACCAAACACAAGCAAATTAAGAAAACATCTTTATCAATTCCACATCACATGCCCAGCATTTAGAAAACGCACTTTAAAGACCACAACAAAACACATTAGAAAAACACGCTGCAAATACCACAACACAATGGAAGTGTTTCCAGAAGACACCTAAAAGTGATGCACATCCGCAGACACGCCTGTGTTGTCAAATCGATGAAGATGTTTTCTTATTTTGCTTGTCTTTTGTATTTTTGCATGTGCTTTCTTAAGTTGCAGTGCTTTGAGTTTTCAGGGCCACCGTACAGACATCCTCCGCAATTATTACAAATTATCACGTGCCCAGGTGAAACTAATCCTGTGTGAACAGGACTTTAGGCAACACTGTGTAACTCAGGAACTCAGTCTTTGATTAATGAAGCTGATGTCATACTTTAAACTGAATCGACTGATCAAACAGAGGAGGTGTGAATGTGTTTCAGGTAAAGCTGATAAAACTCCAGAGTTCATGTTTAGGTCCTGTTCCTGTGTCAGGTTTGGTTTGTTCCATGAGGATGGGTTCACCTCCTGAATCATGGTGAACATTTTGTGTCAGGGTTTAAGGCCAGTGTGTTATCACTGATATTCTTGGCCAGTGGATGTGGAAATTTGGAGTTGCTTTTCCTTTTTGAGAAACAATGTGTTTTAATAATGTCGTTGATGAACCATTTGTTCAAAACGAACAAATCTTTGAGGCAAACAAACTGAGTTGAATCACTTAATGAAAAGAGTCGTTCATTAAACAACTTAAGTTGCACTCTCCTCTCTCACATCTGAGCTGTGTCCCAATTCAGGGGCTGCAGCCTACGGAGGCTGTAGCCTTCGGAGGACCCAGCCTTTATAGCCTGCGTAGACCGCAAAGGCCGAACTCAATTGAGACGGTCTGGTCCACAAAGCATTTCCTGTTTGTCACCCTCGACGTCACACAGCACCGCCCTCACCTGTCAGGCTTACATTACTTTTAAACACACGTAAACCAAAACCTCACATTTAAACAGGATGATTTCTACTATCTTTTTATTACTTTGTGTTGTTATTATTATTATCATTATCATTATCATCATTTTTATTATGATTATCCCTATTGATAGAGTATAGATCTACCATTTACATGAGAGCAAGGCAAAAACGTACATTTTCAACATTTGATCAAGTGCTGGGGTGATGATAAATAAATAAGTATAAAATAAAAGCTGCTGAAATGATTTAATGTCTTTTGTGAATTCCCTGTAAAAAATACATAAATAAATAAAAAAAACTCCAAGTAAGTTTTTTTCCCAAGAGAATTTACATTTATGGACATATTTTTATATAATAATGAGAATATTCATAAAGAACTGTTTTTCCACTGTATATTAATTGAAAAGAGCCCAAACAACACATTTTCTTACACAGAGAAACAAAATATTCTTTCACGTTTTAGAAACACAATCACATAGTTGTTGCCAGAAATCCTTCATATCTGGATAAAACAGGACTCCTTTTGGAGTTCGGCCGTGTCCATCATGTTCGGCATTCATACGCAATGAATCTTGGGATATGTGAGGCTATGAAGGATTCACCGAACCCGTCCTTCGCGGCCCCCGAAACGGAGGACGGATTCGTCGGCCGCATTTGGAGGAGCCTCCGTATTGGGACAGCCTCCGACGCACCGCTGTGACGTAATCGGTCTTCAAATCTAGCCTCCGTAGGCTGCAGCCCCCGAATTGGGACACAGCTCTGGTGTTTCTCTCACTATATTGTAAAAAAAAAACCTGCCGTTCTGCACTGTTTACCCAGAATTCAAAGCAGGCCACTTGACCAAGAGCACATTACCAAAGAAAATCTCTAAGTTAAATTCTCAGAAGGCCTCCCACACAAAACCACATCCTTCTGAAGAGATTTTAATGTTGATTTTAACTAACCAACCCACAGTTTGTCCCCTGGGTGAGTGAGACCTGATCCATCAGAGATCTGATCCGTCAGACACCTGTGAGCCAGCTAACCGAGCAGCAGCTATGAATTGTTTGCAATCAAATCTTCTAAGTAAGGTTGAAAAGAAATACAGGTTTTGTTGGATTACTTTAGCTACTTTTGTGCATTTTACCATGCAAGTCCCATTTTATGCAAAAATCACTTTAGTCTTTTAGTGAAATTTGTGGGTCTTTGGCTTTCCTCCCAGCCCACAAAATGTAACATTTAATGACAAAACCTGTACTTAGTAGTGCTTGTAAATGTTAAATCCTGACCTAAAACAAGCTGTTTGGAATTTCTGGGGTTTGCCGATGTCAGCGATTCCCTTTTTTTGTCCTTTTGTGAGCAGATACCCCCTCCCCGCCCACTTCCCTCCTCGCTGCTGTTCAGAATGCTACAGCTGAAGAGCTACGCTGTCGGATGAAGACAAGTCTAAGTGTCTAGGGTTCATTTATCAAGGAAATGTGGCAGCTACACTCAGTAAAACTGTTCATGTGTGTGCTAGTCACTTCATGGCCGACTGCTTTTCCAACTTTGAACAGTCCAACAGAGGGCTAGCGAATAGACTGGTCCTGAATCCAGGGGCATTACTAAACATCCGTCAAAAAACCTCGGACCCTGGAAATGTGAGTATTTTAAATGCTGTGTGCTGTGGAGCAGATGTAAGAGCTTTTCCTCAATGTCTCCCCTGTCTCTGTGTTAGCTTCAGGATGCTAACTTTAGCTGCAGTTAGCCTGTTGTTTAGCCTGTAATGTTACGGTAAACGAGCTTAGCTGTTTTCTAAACATTGTGCACTCAGAGCTTGTGGTGCCACTCTCAGTGACGCAGAAGAGTGGGGCGGTATCAGCAGTGGCTCATTTACATATGAAGGTCACACCCACTAAATCAGAGCGTTCTGAACAGAGGGGCTGTGAAAGCCTAGAAACAATGCTGCTGTGCTTGATTTGTTGGCTTTTTGGACCAAACATGTTACTACCATTTCATGAAGACATCAATGATCCATATTAAACTGCAGAAAAGGAGCAGAATATGAGACCTTTAACCTGTGTTGTGATGACATTTTGTAACCGTGAGTGAGGAGGGAACACAGTGGATATGAGACCCTGCTTAACATTGAGTGACTTCATGAGGGCATAGACTGTCTTAGCTCTGCATGGCACAACCTATTGGTGAGTCCTCGATGGTACAGCTTGGCTGCCTCTGCTCTGCAAATGGGATGGATAGATGTCTGTGCCCCAAAAGCCAGCTTCCGGTGTGATCCGCATTGTACGGGACCCCTATGGCTCCTCCTGCAGGTGGTGGGTCCACAGGAGGATGGACCCATGTCACCCATTTGGGCTTGGCCCAACTGGGCCCCATGGGTAAAGGCTCGGCTTAAAGGCGCCAAACCCAGGCCTGGCTCCAGGGTGAGGTTCTGGAGACCCTCCAGCCAGGGTAAACAAATTCCTCGTTGAACTCATCATAAGGGGTCTTCGACCAACAGTAAATCAAACTAGTTCCCAGTCAGGGTTGGACTCCGCCAGGGCTGTCCTCTGTCACTGATTCTGTTCATTACTTTTATGGACAGGATTTCTAGGTGCAGTCATGTGGAGGAGAGAGTCAGGTTCGGGGGTCTCAGGATCCCATATCTGCTTTCAAGGACAGGATTTCCAGGTGCAGTCATGTGGAGGAGAGAGTCAGATTCAGGGGTCTCAGGATCCCATCTCTGCTTTTTGCGGATGATGTGGTCCTGTTGGCCTCATCGCACACTGACCTCCAGCTCGCACTGGGGCGGTTTGCAGCCAAGTGCAAAGAAGCCAGGATGAAGATCAGCACCTCTAAGTCTGTGTCAGGAGGATTCAGTCTTGCGAGTCTGGTGAGGTGATCATCAGAGAGCAGGGCCAGCTGTGAGTGTGTGTGTGCCTGATTGCTCTGATTTGGGGCAGGTGGGGCAAGCTTATATTTACTCCTGAGCTCAAGCTCCCAGTGCTGACTCATTAGCTCACCTTCAGGGTTAGTGAGAGGCTGCTTATCACTTACCAGTGGTTTCTTGAGTCTACTAGTGACTTCTAGTGTTTCCCTACAGATCTCAGTGTTGGAAAGGCTGTCAGTATTGTTACAGCAGCACCCTCTAGTGGCTGGAAAATATAGACTGCTTTCACGTGGCCAGCGGAGCTGAGCTGTCTGGAGTCTTAACGAGTGGAGCTGAGACATGCTGCAGCAGTACAGACAGTAGAGAGGACTGACTGAAGTCAAATGGTGTGAGTTTGGGCAGGCAGACTGTGAGTATTGAATATGTTTGTGATATGTTTGTACTTACAGTCCCAGTTTGATGCTGTTTGATGTTCTTTTCAGTGTGTGTCTCTAAGTTAAGGAGCACATGGCATGTTAATTGAAAGTGTAGCTGTTGTAAACCTGACGGTTCTGTAGCTATGTCATGTGATGTTTGTGAGGCTGTATTATTTAGTAGTTTGTTGTAACTCGTCCATAGATATTGTTTATTGTAAATAAGTGAATTGGTTATCAGTCTTTAAGAAGAATTAGATCCCTCTTACTTGATAGCTTGATTTATGTTGCACTATTTCTGTTTCTCATTCAGATCACATGCAAAGAGATTTACACCTGTAAGAAAATTGGTGCATTACTGTGCTGTTTGTGTGGAAACCTCAGTAAAAGGAAAGTCAACCCTATCCAACCATCCTGCGTGTGTTCTTACCGACACCCCAAGTTGAATTCTGCTTACACCACCAACGCCTATACAGTCATAATTGATGTGCCTATTCTTTACTCAGAGTTGGCACATTGTGTCTTCAAGCACTCTCTGTCCCGACTTCACATAAAAGCCGCCACCACCAACCTGTGGTAGTCTCTGGGTCGTCTTTTGTGCCCAGCTCTTTGTGTTTGGTCTTCTTTGCATTTTCCTTATCAGGAGGTTTGGTTTCTGTCAGCTGCTTGGCAGTGGTGGTTTTGTTTCTCCTTGTTTGGAGCTGCATTTTCATTTTAGAGCGTGGTCACACTGGCCATCCAAAACGTGCCGTGCCTCAGCACGAGTGCCCCCCTTCAGTGCCGATCCCTGGCTGGAGAGTACGGCCAGCGGTCACACTACCCCAATATGAACTAGACTTTAGCGGGTATCACAAACGCGCACAGCCCGCCTTCGTCATCGTGAAGCGTCTGTTTACATGAAGCGCGATCTTATCAGAGTCAGCACAATGAGACACAGAGAGCACTGCTACAACTTTAGAGACTTTTGAACCTATATAAAGTCGTTTTCGCCCGACACAGCCCTCTAACACCCCGTTTTGTTTAAAATGACTGTTGAGAGATGCGCTCGCGATGATTATACATAATGGATCGTACGCGCTGTCCGTGGGCTTGTGCTCGTGCATGAAGTAAACCCTGCCGAAGCCCACCTCTTTGAAGCCTGCCGAAGCACGGAAGGGAATCGTGCTTGAGCACGGCACAGTTGCGGTCACACTGGTCATTCCAAACGTGCTTTACGGATGAAGAGTACTTAGGCACGTCACGATTGGCCAGTGTGACCGCGTCCTTAGAAGCCTGTATTACCTTGCTCAGTATTCTTTCTCCGTACTACCCATTCCTGTGATCGCTTGCAATTTTAGTGGTTATCCTGTTGGATATTTTTAAGAACCCCCCTTCTTGTTGTGTCATACTGCATCCCTTGTGACAGTATGAGGCTTTGGTTCTCAGTTGGAAAAGGGTGGACTGCCCACTCTTCAGTCTTTGCCCCAAGTGAGGGAGTTGAAGTATCTCGGGGTCTTGTTCACATGGAGGAAATGGAGTGAGAGATTGACAAATGATTGCAAATGATCTATAAAAGAAATAAAGCTGTTATCATACAGGCCACGTGCATCACAATCTAGCCTCTACTGATGGTCAAAAGTCATATACCTCGCAGTGAAGCCTTAAAAGTTTGATCAGCTCCAGAACCTCGAGGACCAGAGTCTGCACACAAAAGGGGACACCATGAGAAAACGAAAGCACCATCACATGCTGCATATAAAACACAAAGCTTACCGCACGTCTCAGTCAAGTCCCACACAAACGCCACGACCCAGGAATAAACGTCAGCAACGGTGAGAGAACCAATGCTGCAGCCTACCATGAGCTGAAATGAGTCTGCTTATATAGCAGATCACCTGCTCGTGAATTCAGGAAGTGGGAGGGCCCTGCTGGAACCCGACTGAGACTACGGCAGCTGCGAAGGGACAAAAAGGGCTGCCAGCCACATTCTGTAAAAGTGCCGCTCTTGCATCACACTTCCTGTGTTTCAGTGAACCACTAAACATCCAGTCAAAGCTTCTTCTATGCCTCACATCTGAAATAGACACAAACTGAGTTAGAAGATTTAATAAGTCACAGCCACAGCAGGCTTTCATCTGCCAGTGTCTACAGTAGCTCCTCCCATCCTTTGGCCCTCCTGAATTTCCCCGAGAGATAAAGACAAAGTTGATACTAAACTGTGACTGTTTCTTTTTGAAGTGGAGGAACTGAACACACAGTGCTCAAATCTAATAAGGAAGATGACTGGAGCTGCAGCGCATCTAGTTGTGAATGATTGACAAATAACCACATCAAATAATCTGTATTAAAATATCCAAGTCATCCATCGTATCATTCATTCCTCTCCGAACCATCACACAGATTTGGATCATCCCCACTGTGTCATCAGCTCTTCTTTCAACAACAGTATGTAAATGTCCGTGAGCAGTGATCTCCACTACAGAGTCACATCTGTAGATGATGAAATCCACTAATTCTTTCTCATTTTACTCTGAGGAACATTATTATGAAAGCTGTTGAAGTATTTGCTCACACAGTCTCTCACAGAGTGGTGAACCTCTTCCCAACTTTCCTTCTGAGAGACTCAGCCTCTCTGGAGTGAAGAGTCTTGTTCACTAAAGTCTGTCTCCTGTTGTGTCTGGTTGATGTTCCTGATGTGCTCTGTGTTTCAGTGGTTCAGGGTTTTGTGAGATGCTCCCAGTCTCCATCCTGCCTCTTCAAAGGATCAACAGTTGAAGTAATCTGCAGCATCGAGTATCCTCCTGGTCTCACAGACAAAGAAGAGCGAGTGTTCTGGTTTACTAAAGAGCAGAATGGAGAACCTGTAGACCTCCGTACAGACCCACAGTACAAAGATCGAGTGTCGGTCAGTTCTGGTCCTGGGCGACACACTTTGAGAATCACAGACCTGAGAGAGAGCGACTCAGATTGGTACAACTTCAGAGTGGAAACAAACGTCACAGGTGGAACTTATAGCACTACGACTGTATTTAATGTTTTTTTCGCAGGTGAGATTTGGTAATATTTCATTATATCCATAAAATTCTGTTGCATTGTTTATGTGTGTGTGTGTGTGTGTGTGTGTGTGTGTGTGTGTGTGTTTATAT
The DNA here is from genome assembly GCF_033239565.1 of Halichoeres trimaculatus. Classification (NCBI taxonomy): domain Eukaryota; kingdom Metazoa; phylum Chordata; class Actinopteri; order Labriformes; family Labridae; genus Halichoeres; species Halichoeres trimaculatus. Next base: position 4,630,452 of record NW_027437191.1, on the reverse strand, counting down.
ATACTGACACTGTTGTGTAAAATAACCTTTCTGTTTCCTCTCATTAAACCAGATGTGCAGGTTACGTTGGATACAGACTCTTCTGACAGGTCTTATCTGATTTGTGATGCCAGTTGTCTTTCACCTGTGGCCTACAGCTGGTACAGAAATGGAGAAAAATCTCAGGCTGCACCACGTGTCTTTTATAATTTGGTGGACTTTACTTATGGGGACAACCTTACCTGTGCTTTAGGAGGACATGAAGACTCCCCCTCCCCTCCTATCTGTGAGTTAACTTCAAAATAAATTTGTGAAACTGATGAAGATGCACTGAGTGTGGAGGAGGAGAATTGTGTGAAGCCACTGCTGTGTTTCTATGGCATCTTTATTAAACTAAAGCCACTTGATGATAAAAGCACATATTGAAAGATAGAAATGAAAACTTGTGGCTCCATGCTTTCTGTGTTAGTCTCTTTTTTAAAATCTAAATATCAAAGAAGTCTCCAGTGGAGCTTCTCTGGCACTGCTGAAGGACTACATGAATGCTGCAGCAGAGTCACTCTTTTTATTTCAGTGATGAACCTTCTGCTGTCAGAGACAAAGAAAATGTACTCTGTGCTGAGTGTCTGGTTGATGTTCCTGGTGTGTTCTGTGTAACAGTGATTCAGGACCAGGACATGTTGAAGGTTGAATGCCAACCTTCTGAAGTCTGTGGCTATAAAGGATCAAAGATGGAAATGAAGTGTTCCTACAGGTATACTCATATCAGACCTGACAACAAAAACATGACCCTGGGTATGACCTGGTTTACTACAGAGAAGAATGGAGAACCTGTAGATCTCTCCACAGACCCACAGTACGAAGGACGTTTGTCGGAAAGTGGTAATCGTTGGAATAGGTGGTTAATAATCTCAGACCTGAGAGAGAGCGACTCAGGTGTTTACAGCATCAGACTGGACACAAACCAGAGAGTAGATACCAGTGATGGGAGGGTCTCTCTGACTGTCACAGGTAACATTTTGTAATGAAGTCATAACATCTAAAAACAGCTGTTTCAGTGTGTTTATGTTTGCTAACAGTGTCAGGAAAAATAACCTTCCTGTCTCTGCTCAGATCCTGATCTGCAGGTTCAGGTGATAGGACGTCTTTCTTTGGAATGGGCACATCTGTGGTGTCACAGCCGTTGTCGTCTAACTGGACAAGAATCCTTCATCTGGTACAAAAATGGAGAGGAAATTCAGGCAGAAACATCTGTTTTGTATTATCAGTATAACTTTAGTGCTGCAGACAGTTATTCCTGTGCTTTAAACGGACATGAGGATTTCCCCTCTCCTTTAATCTGTGAGTTCACTTCAAACCCATGACAGCAGCAGGTGGAGACTTCAGACCACTTGTGTTTTCAGATTTTTAAAGCTGACCAACTCTGGTTTATTAATGGTCATCACTTCTTCATATTTCCAGGTGTGTCTGGTTCTTCATGCAACAGAGTGACGTACACTGACAGAACAATCTGCGCTCCCAAAGGCTCATCACTGGAGATTTCTTGTTACTACAACAGTTATGAGAACATCACTTCCAAATTCTGGTTCAGTCCTGGACTTCATCAGCGGTGGCAGAATCCTTCTCTACCTGAGGACCTGAGTGAAGACTCCCAGTATGCAGATCGTGTTCAGGTCCTTGAAACAGAGAGAGGACGTTCCACTCTCAGAATCACAGACCTGAGAGAGAGTGACTCAGCAGATTACCGTTTCAAATTCCAAACACAGAGTTTTGAATGGAGGAGCAGTCTACCTGCTACAACTGTGAGCGTCACAGGTAAGGACTGAGGACACAGAGCGCGTGAAGACTGCAAATATTGATCTGCTTAGTTCAAATCCTGCCCTGTGACTCCATCATGCTGGCTGTGTTTTCAGTGAATGGAGTTCCTGCATTTACAGGAGCATCTCCATGAATCCAAACAATGTGAAAAAGTTCAATATTTTCCATCAGTCAGTGAAAAACTGACAACTTCATATATTCACTTGACTTGTTACACATTCACTGAAATGATTCAAGCATTTTTCCATTTTCATTTTGATAACTAAGGTTCACAGCTCATAGACAAAAATATCCAAATATTTTTTCATCTTTGAAATGTTTCAGATGTTTTCATTCACAGGTGATTTACAGGTGCAGGTGAGAAGAATATCCAGCAACCAGTCTTCTACCTATGCAGACCTGAGGTGTCTCAGCAGCTGCAGTCCAGCTGCTCCTCTCTCCTACACCTGGATCAGGAATGGAGAAACAGATATCAGCAGAGCAGAGACCTTTATCTACAAAGGCTGGTTTTCTCTTGAAGAAGAAATCTCCTGTGCTTTAAAAGGACATGAGCAGTTTCTCTCTCCTCCAGTCTGTAAGTTAACATCCTGTGTCAGGACCAAAAACAGACCTGAACGCTCACTGACCATTACACCTTACAAGTTCAGACCAGACTGTACCTGGTTCCTGATGTCTACCTCAAAGCAGGGTCAACACAAGAACTGATTAAAGGAGACAAAAGGTTTGAGCTGCTGCTAAAAGATGATCCTCAGGTAGACAGAAAGCTGTGATGCAGGATTTAGAGGTTAGATCAATAATTGATGAGGATTAACCCTTTAGGGTACCTTTGCAGTGATCTCCACTACAGAGTCATGTCTGTTTTTAATGCAGTGCTGCCTGAGGACCTGAAGATCTGGTCCATCCAGTCTTGGTTTTGGTCCTTGTCCCTTTTTGTCCAGAGAGTTCTTTAGATTCTCCAGTGTCTTTTCTGACTTGTGTAGAATTATTTCAGGAACAGGAAGTGATCTTCCAGCTCCATTGTCAGTTCTTTACCTCTCTGACACAAACTGGTGGAGATGATTTGAAAAAAGTTCAAACACATTTCAATCCTGGCTCTGAAGCCAGAACACACCAGCTCTTAATGCAATGCATGATGGTCTCTTCCTCAGATGCTCCAAAGGTTCCCTCAGTGGTGTTGAGTCCCTTTGGTGAGATACTGGAGAATAGTTCAGTGACCCTGACATGTAGCAGTGATGCTAACCCAGAGGCTAACTACACCTGGTACAAGAAGAATGGAGATCCAGACTTTCAGCCCCTCAGTGCTGAAGCTGAGCTGGTCTTCAGCTCCATCCAGTCCTCTGACTCTGGAGAGTATTACTGTGAAGCTGAGAACCACCTGGGAAAGAGAACATCCAAGCTCTTCATGGTTGATGTGAAATGTGAGTTTAACAGCTTTTTCTTCACTCATACTGAAATCTTCCCTGAATGTGGCCAAATGAGGGCGCTGGGAGCCGTAGGTGAGATCATTTGACATCTAACGTGTTTCAGAACAGTATATCTACTGACTCTTTCTCTATATCTAGATAAATCAACACTGATCATAAATGCTGTCCGCTTGGCTCTCATGGTTGTGATCCTGGGTCTTGTGCTTCTTCTCTATCTGTGGATGAGGTGGGATTATTCCATAGAACAAACTCCTTTGCTTTGACTGTTTGTAGTCTGGGAGGTTTTAACTGAACTGTTCTTTTTCTTTCTTTCTTTCTTTTCTTTTTCGTTCTGTTTCTTTTCTTTCTTTATTCCAGAACCAAGACCGCTGTGAGCTCCATCACTGAGCCAAATGAACCTGAGGAGACTGTGGAGGTCAGAAAGATACTGGGCCGGATGAACTTGATGTCATAATCTGTTGGTTTATTATTAAAGAGGCACTTATTAAGAAGTCAAAGACATGTCCTCACTCCCAGCTCTTTGAATTAGCAGCTTAGCATGTGGTGAAGATAGCTAAAGGCTCATATTCATCACTTTTGGACATCAACCAATCAGAAACATGATATGTTCCCCAAACCCTCACAGTTGGTGTTTACAAATTATACATGAGAAGGTAGGAGCTAAGTTCAGTGGTCTGGATTGAAGTAGGGAAATGTCTTAGCAGGCTTTGGTGTCTGCTGGAAAGAAAGTCTCTATAGAGAGCAAAAGCAGGTGGAACACAATCCACTGAATGATATCCCAGCTAGGAATGGGAATGGAGGACTAGAGAAGCCACTGTGGGAAACAGGGGTTGGTGTTGATGGGCCTTCTCCCCTCAACGAGAACAGGTAAAGGCAGAACTACTGACCAAAAGACCGGAACCAGGAGCAGCAGAGTCCCTTGGGTCCTGGGGGGCTGAGTCCCCACTGTGGAGCTTGAAGGGGAGACACTGGGTAGCTCTAAGAACAAAGTCCTCCACCCAAAAGCTCAGTGTGCCAAAGAGAGGACTGCATGTCTTCCCTCTGTTCAGCTGAACATTTAAAGTCATGATGAAGGAAAAACAAACTAACGTCCATTTGCAGTCACGTGTCTACTTCCACGCCACTCACTACAGTAGATGGTAGACGCAGAAGTGTTAGCATGAGGTTATAATGAGCGCTGGTCGATCATTACGTTGGAGGTGTATTTTGAATCTATTAATGTTACAGACAGTAACAGACCCAAGGGACCCTGGTGCCTCGGTTTCTGTTCTTCAATCAGTGAGAGAGAGGAACAGAATTTGATTTGTCCCTGGGGACAAATAAAGTTATTTGAATTGAATTGAGGACAGAGTTAGCTCACCGTGCACAAATGTCAGTGACTCTGTCAAATGAATTGAGTCACCTGGAGGGCGCTCACAAACCAGACGTCTGTAGAGAAACTTGCAGAGAGCGCTGTTATTGCCTTGTTTGTACGGCCCCACTGGCTCCTCACTGACCACTTTCTGTATTTCAGAGGTTGTTGAGTTAAACTTACGGCATAAGTTGCACACACTCATGAGATAAAATCCAGCTCCACTCATGTTTACAAATACTACAGCCAAAGAGCTCTGAGACTGCAGTTTTTCTGTGTTAAGGCTCAGATCTCCTTCATAACATTAAGGAACCAAACTTCTTCATCACTTGAGCTCAACATGACAGATAATAAGTGAGAGGGCAGCACCAAGAAGGGACTCCTGGTGAGAACCTACAGACATGAATTTTCAATCACTGGACCATGGTCTCAGCTCATTGAAGACTTGAGAGTGAGAAAAAGTGACATTAGCTTTAACAGAGTTTACAGTCACATTTCCTGGACATGCCTCTGTAGCTCAGGTCAATAAAAAGCTGAGTCATAATGCAATGTAAGTGTTTTAAACCTCCATTTATGATGCCTTTGACTGTCATCCTAATGTGTCTCTGTGGCAGTTGGAGTCCCATCCTGATGACATCAACCCCTCAGCTTTGAGAGGCGTACCTGCAGTCCAGACACCAGACACTGAGGAGCAGGAAACCCCTGTGTGAAGGTCAGTGCAGTTTCAACCTGCTGCATGGAGTAAAACTATTCAACCTTTCATTTACAACAAGTCATTCATTCAACTTGTTGGGACTTCCTGCAGAGACGTCAAAGCAGAGTGATGGTGTGTGGATGGAAACAGAGCGAGGTGGAGTCAGCTGAGGAGGAGCTGAATGGAAACAGAATATTTGAATTAGATACCAGCTTTTTATGTACATGTGCCTGTATAATACACATGGTTAGATCAGTTTAGGATGTACAGGTGTGATACCAATGTGTGGTTCATGAAGAGCTTATAAAATCTACAAGCCTGATCTTTGACAGCAATGTATTCCTTCATAGTTAACACAGCTGTTTATGATGTGTGAGAAAAAATGTGATGACAGATGAACCCAACAGCAGACTTCCATCAGACCCGTGTTTGTTCTGTCAGCACCACTTCTATTTTTCCAGATGATGCTCTAAATGATGAACAATTAACACAAAGTCAGGCTCAAAGCAAGATTCAACCATGTGGTTAATTTTCAGGATAGAAACACTCAGTAGTGATGTCAGATCGTATCGATACTTAATGGTTTTCAGAGGCTATTATCAGGATCATCATCTACAGACTGAACATGGGTCTGATAAAAGTTTACTGTCACTTTAAAATCGTGTTTTCTTCATGAACCCAAACTGTGTGTGTAAATATAGGAAGAGGTTTGAGATGAAGCTCTGTCTGTGTGTAGATGTGTGAAATGCTCAGATGCTAACATGAATGGTAAAGTGCTGTTAGCACTCTGTCAGCTGGTTGAGCTCAGACTTGAAATGTTTATATATATAAGTTATAAAGATGAAAAGTGGAGTTCGTCTTTGTGAAATTTGTCTTTTTATTCACTAAAGGCCAAACCTTCACCAAACACAATGCCAACAGGCTCAGTTCATGCACAAACAGCTTCTGCAGCAGCTTCCTGGTTCCTCTGCAGCTCAGACGGTATCAAACAAGTGTTAACTGGATTCACACTGCTTCTCTAAAGAGGGAACACACCCAGACACACCCTGAGGTGTGTAGAGAAACAGACTCCCTGGACTCAGCTCACCTGAGTTTCTCACTACTGCTGTTCAACCTGGCATTAGCCAGCCGCCACACACCTCTTCCTGTCACGTCTTCTGAAGACACCCCAGGAGGCCGGCCTCATTTCACTCTGATACAAACAAAGTCTGGAAGCAGAGCTGCTCAATTACGCAGCCCAGGCCCACCAGGAAAGCAGTGACACCACAATCCGACGCTTACACAGGCCCGCTGAGACGATGAGGAAGATGAGGAAAAAGAGGAGAAAAAAAGGGGAAAGAGAAGAGCAGAGGAGCAGAGAGGAGGGAACGGCAAAGAGCGTTCGCACTGTTCAGTGTATAATAAGAGCTTTGCAAAATGGTTGGCTGGTGAGCTCCAGAAAGGAGATAATTATGGGATGGCAGCAGCAGTTCATTCGAAGCTGAACGAACTGATCAGCTCACCATTTGTTTCTGGCCTCATGGTCTGAAGCCTGACCCTAAGAGTGCCTCTAAGCACTCACCAGGATTTGATCTAAAAACAGCGGTATACACCTTTAATACACGGCTCAACCTCAGGAACTTGCAAAGGCAGGACAAAAAGATTTAGATGTGTGGCAAAGTGCTGTCAATCTTATTCTTCAACCATAAGGCTGAGTGACTTTTAGTTCTGCGTCAAACAGGAACTTTGTGGTTCCTGTGGCCCAATGCTGCGCTTCACAGAGGAGCCTGGTGATGGAGGACTGATCTGATGGGAGATTATCACACACACACTCACACACACACACACACACACACACACACACACACACACACACACACATATATATATATATAGTGGGGAAAATAAGTATTTAACGCGTCAACTTTTTTCTCATCACATTTACTTCTAAAGCTGCAATTCATACAAAATTTCTACCAGACATTGGTATTAACTCAAATAATCCAAACATGAAAAAAAAAATCACAATGTTCAGGTCCATAAATAATGATTATGTGGAATTAAGTACGAGAACACAGGAAAAAAGTATTGAACACACTTACTGAGACTCATCTAAAGCCATGTTTCCACCAAGCAGTCCGAGTCGATTCAGTACGGTTTGGGACGGTGTGGTACAGTTAAGCCTGATGCTGTTTGCGTTTCCACAGCAAACTGTGCCCTCTTGTGGTAGGCAGGGTGTAAGCCCGATGCTGGAAGCTGCAGCTGTTAAACAATAGTGTGACGCCGTAGTAGTTTACCACGCTATTAAATCCAACAAAGAAGAAAAACGCGACACAGTAAACAAAGGGCTTGCTGAAAGCAGGAAGAAGTGTAAAATTACGTGTTCTTTTACAGAATTCAGCTACAGCAAACGGGTTATTTTCAAAGACGACACAGGAGTGAAAGCGATGTTGATGAGATACTGTCGTCTCTGGTCTATTTAGACATGTTGCTGGCGTCATTTGTGATACATTCAGGTACCCTCACACACTTGACAATCTGACAATTGCACCATTTTTTTTCAGTCATTTGGATTGGATGAATGGTTTGTAAATGCCAGTCATTCCAAAATAAGCAGAATTTGGTCCCGCTGGCAGGTTAGGGATCCAAAGGACGGTTATTAACAAAAAAAAAAGCAGCTTGATTGGTCAGGCCTATGTAAGAAGAAGGAGGGCAGAGGCCCAGCCAGGTCTGCCCATGGATACGCCCCTGCTTTGTCCATGCTTTGTAGACCGTGTGTTTAGACCAGGACCCTGGATGTTCTCAATGCAGTCGTCTGTTCGGAGCGTAAAAACTCTTCTTTACGGTGTTGCCCTGAGTTTCACACATGCAGTAGTGCCCTAGTAAACACACAGTTAGATGAAAATTGCTGAAGTGCTTATTACACAAAGAAGTGCACTCATACATGAACACACACACACACACACACTGGCACAGTGCTGGAAATGGCTCAGACTTCCAGGGGAACTGGGCTTGCTACCATTACGCCGCCAGAAATGAATCATCTGCTATTGATTCCTGCGCTCTCTCCTCCGCCGGCGGATTCATCACAGCTCGATTTCTGAATCTCTCTTTTTTCCAACCATTTCCATAAAAGCCTTCTGATTGATCCTGGAGCTGCAGCAGACTCGAGTGTTTTACTCCTGTTTAGTTTCCAGGCGGCGGCAGGAGTTGTCCCGTGATTACTTACAGTGTGCAGAGGCCTGTGGCGCTGATTAATTTACACCTAATTGTAACCTGTGTGCGCTGTATTGATTTCTCAGACATGACTTGGCCTGAAGCTGCAAATTAATAATACTGCAAAGACAAATGTGTCTAAAACTTTAACCTAACCCCTAAAATGAATGACTATTACAGAAAACAATCATTTCTTTTCAGGTAAATATTGCTTTTCTGACAAAACTGGCCCTCAGCCTCCAATTTGACGAGAACAAATAGATTTGAGGAAGCAGTGAACAGCACATCAGCTTATTTCTACCGAGAGAATAAACTGAATATTGATTTACCTCTGGCTGGCCTGCTCGAGAGGTGAAGAAGCCATATTACAGAGAGAAATTCTATTTGACTGGACTGCTGCACTTATCAGAAGGAGCAGGGCCCAGCTGTAATTTATTATGCTTGTTCAAACACAGATGGCGCCCTGCTTTAATATGACTTTAATATAACTGTGATGTGTAATGTCTAATATACACTTGCCATAGCTGGTAGAGAGGAAGTCATGTGGAGGTAATAATTCAGCCCCGCATTCAATTTAAAAGTCAGGGGTTGGATATTCTCTGCTGCTGTGTGATAATTATAACCTCAGAGCTTCACAGTGGTCCAAAGACGTGAAGAGTAAAGGTCTGCGAGAGTGAATTAACCCAGTGTACAACACGCCAGTCTCCACCTAACAGCCACAGCCTTTCTTTACCTTAATGGAAATTTAAAGGACCCTCCAGAGATGGGTTAATGCACTTCTGTTGTACGGCTCTGATTATGTGCCGGGTGTTAGTTTGGCCTGCAGCCTACTGAGTGTGAATCAGCGGCCCATGTAAACAGTAAGCCGGCGTTTTCAGTGGAAATACTGACATCCAATCTGCTTCGCGTGAGGGCATACAACAGTCCAACAGTAGGGGAGAACGGGGTGAGTTGAGCCTCTGGGTAAATTGACCCACCCCCTGTCTCTGGGAAACAGTACTCTGAATTTAGCTAGCCCGCCTCATTTCAAGCTCTCTGTGGTAAACAGAAACACAAGTTGAAGTGTTAAGTAACTGTTATTCTCCGAAAATCATTTTTTGCATGTTGAAGTAAATTTTCAACATATGAATAATGACTATAAACTCAAAATAATTGTAACTATATTTTAAAACATACATCAAACGTGTTGCTGAACTATCAATGTGTAAAACCATGTGAATCTTGTAGCTAGGTATTAGCCTGAATTGCTAGGCTAGGTTGTTTTTAACAAAATGGTGGCTGTGGGGTAAAGTGAGCCAGTGATTTAACTTACCCCACAATAAGGCACTTAAGTGTCAGAGGTAAAACGTGTTTAAGTGTAGTAATACATAATGATTTTTTTTTTTTTTTTTTTTTTTTTTTTAAAGCTAGAATGCCGAGGAAATACAGCAGGAAGACAAACTGGGGCTCAACAACCCTTGAGGAGATACAGAGAGCAGCAACCAAAGTCCAGGGTGGAAAATCCATAGGAAAAGTGGCCACAGAGAGAAATATCGACAGGTCAACCTTACGCAGATTCCTAAAAAAGAAAGAGGGAGGGTAAGTGACAGTGGCAGGCTACACAGGGACAGCAAACGCAAAGAGGGTCTTTACAGAGGAGATGGAGGAAGACTTTGCAAACCATGTGAAAAAACTGGCTGACCAGTTCCATGGCCTCACGGCAAAGAAATCCCATGATCTAGTCTACGAAATGGCAGAAAAAAACAATATCCCTGTCCCTGAGAGCTGGAAAGCAAACCGTTCAGCAGGTAGTGCAGAAGAGATCACAATTTAACTCAGGTAAACAGTTGGTCTTGTAGCTAAACAGATGCTTAATAAGGTCCCTATTCTTTTAGGTTGAGATTGGTTCATCAACTTCAAGGAACGCTACCAAAAAAGTCAAAAGGTCAACTTACCCCCATGTGGTACAATTTACCCTTTGAGGTGGAGCAATTTACCCCTTAGCTGGGGCAAGTTGAGCCACAAAGACCATTTTTTTTGACAGGTTATATTTCCATGACCAGTCATTATGGATGTGTTCTGATCATTTCTATTAATTAATTAATGTACATGTGTTGATTTCACTTCAATTTCATTTCCACTTGCCTACAGGTCAAACAATGTAAAAAGTGGCTCAGTTTACCCCCCTCTCCCCTAGCGTTGTTGCGATCGTCGTGGTCTACCATGTTGTGCTAGTGCCGCTCAATCTGCTCAATCTGCTGACTGTCTTTCAACAAAATGTGCATTTGTTACTCCACTTCTTCTCTTAGCATTCACCAACACTCCAGATGATAGGCCCAACTCTACTTCAGAGGAGATCTCGGGGCTATAACTGTCAGGACAAGACACTTATAGCCCCGACAACAGGCCTGGCGTGCTTACTACAGTGTTTTCAGTCCCGTTGCATTTCTGTGTAAACACAGAGTTTTTCACTGTGTTTTAGCGCAGTGAAAAACTGCAAACAGACGAAAAAAAACATATTTTGGAATAAAATCTTGGAAATGTAGAAACAGAGGCACACTCCCCTCTGAAGAATCTGACCTCTGAATCAACTCAAGATGACTTGTCCCGGCTAAACTGACTTTATTACGCTATGATGAGCTCAGACATGATTGGTTTTTCATTTTCTAAAAATACTGACCAGTCTAAGGTTCAGGTCTAAGGACTAAGGGTTGGTCGCCAGCTTTCTGTGAAGACCCTAGCCTCTGTACATGGGGCATCTAAAGCCAACCATGAGGCCAAATTTAAATCTCCTGCAACGTTTGAATTGTTTTGTTCTGTTTCATAATAGTATCTCAAACCCAGCCCTCCCCAACAGTTTAATCATGTCTAAAACCAAGACTAATTACTTTGGAACCACTTTCTGCAGAAAAAAAAAAAAAAGAAAAAAAAAAAAAAAAAAAAAGGCAAGCTTTAGAAACCCAGTATCCTGACTTTCACACCAGACAACACCTGTTCCAACAGACCTGTTCTAAGTAACAGCGCTGGTCTGGAAACATCCTGTTTGGAAAGCAGGCTCATCACAAAGCTTCATGTCAGTAAAGCCAAAAACATCTTCCTTTGGTTTCTGAGTTTGAATATGAACACAGAAATCTCAATAATATCTGTATGTATTTGACCCTTGTTTCTTCTTGGCCTCCAGGATGACTTGGATGAGGAGTTGATGGTTCAAAGGTTAAGTCAATGCGAGACCTTAGAAACCAAAGAGGCTCAGGTTGAAATGTTAATGCTGACAATTTTTTCACCCCCAGGGTCAAAGGTCAACCTCAATGTAACATCATAAACTTCTTTAAAAATACACTTTCTGACCATTTACCCAGACCCCAGTGAAACTAAAAGGTCTAGTTCAGAGGTCAAAGGTCACCGTGGCCTCTCATCCAGCCCAAGCTGTTTTTGAATTTGCCTAGTGTGTACTACATGTGAATTTAGTATGTATTAAGCAGTGCATACTGCCCAGTGATTCTGACTCTAGCATGTAGTCTGACTGTTCTGCCAGGTCTATTTCATAGTATACTATGCTGCTTTTCAGTTTCAGGAAAGAGGCAGTACAAGTGATGTTATAAATGTACAAATCACACGATGGGTACATCTTAGCATTTTAGTTTCTAATATGCCAAAAAATTGCCAGAATGGAAAATAATTGGTACAGAGTGACTTTTCATTTTTATAGCTTATGGAAAAAATGCTTCCATAAAATCCACGTTTTAAAAAAATGTTAATAAGTGATTTGAACAGAGTTTTGTAAAAGTAAACATTTTTGTGATGGTCTCCTACTCTTTTACGAGAGAAAGTGAGAAGGTTTACCAATGTTTCTTTCGCATCATTCACTTCCTTCTCACAGACTGTCTAACATTACTTGTACTGTAGTTGTAATGCTTACTTTTTCTAGTAGGTGACAGTAATTCGCCTAATCTGGAGTTTCAACCCCCCCTCCAAAAAAAAAAAAAAAAGACTAACAGAATTTACACCATGCATTGTATGCTAAGTAGACTGGTCTGAAGCATACTGATATTTCTTTTCTGGGCCCAGTAGGACATCCAGGAATTTTTGGGGCATACTGCAGATTTTGCTCCTTTTTACATACTACAAAATACTCAAATTTTCACTGTTCCCTACAGCCTCAGTCTAGTGTTCATCATGTTAAGCTGTGTAAAAAGCGGGTCTGGACCTTTGATGCTGCACTGCAGACAGTGGATCAGAGTTCCTTAAGTTCATGACAAAATTAAATTGGATCTGTTGCTTTCCCTCCTTATGGTTCAGAACTGAACCAAACCAAACCAAACTGAAATATCTGTGCAATGAAACACATTTAGTAGTGAGCCTATTCATCACAGAGGATCTGATTGGCTCAGCCTTTGTACTCAGTAAAGTGTCCAAAAAGGAAGCTCAGCCGGGGTCGACTCTACCACTTGATTTAGATGTTGTTGTTTTTTTTCCAAATCCAAAAGGCTTCCAAAACACTTGAGGCTGCAAAGTCCACAGGAAACAAAGAACTGTTACAACATCACAAACTTATAGAGGGATTATTGGTTTATCAACAACGCTGGATGCGCGTGCAACTTGGGTGCAGAAGCACTGCGAAGTGTAATGGTTTGTCAACTGACATGGAGGAGTTAACCACCAAAAAACACATGATTAAACTAGATATCATCACTTTGACGGATGGTAAACGGTTCCCAGGTTTGTGAAACAGCAGTGAGTGGATAGAAGAGCTGGAAAAGTTGTTTGAGCAAATCAAATCCACACTTCATATGATCATTTACCAGTGTTTACAGACGCGTTTTCATGTACCTCTGGGTTTTCTACGATGTAATGATTCACGTCATAACCCAAATATCCCATAAGTCACCGAGAAAAGTTATGTGCTACATTATATTTTATTATTATTATTATAAGTGCTGCGCTCCGACACACTTACAAACTGTCACCATTTATCTTTTTTAACTTCACTCCCTACTTTGAGAACTATGAATAACTATAATTGTATTGATATTGAATCCCAGTTTATGGTTTTAGAATTAAAAATGTATTATACATAATGTGCGTCAGCCAGTCTATTATTTTAAAGCAGTGCTTTTAAGAAAAAATTGAAAAGATAAACCTTTGAATTACTACAAAGGGGACATTTAAAGCGGTAATGGCAAGAACACATTTAATGAAAAAGTTCTGCAAAACGGTGCAAAAATGTGAGAGATTCCTTATTACTGAATTAATCACCTCATTAATTTGATGGACACACTAAAACTAAAAACAATATCTCAATTGTGATTTTAAAAAAATTGTCCTGGATCATGGTGTCCCTGTTTGCCCTGATTTTTGTTTATCAGATTTCATTCAGTTTGCCTTCAAGTAAAAGTTGTGTGTGGATCACATGCATACCTCCTTAAATAAATTTAAATCTATTTATCATGCTTTTTTTTTTCAAATCCTTATGAATGATATTACACTTAAGTTTAGTCTTTTATCTCAGGAAAGTACACGAAGATAGTCTAAAGAAGATTTTATTCATGATAAAATAGATACAAAGGATAGAGACTACTTCTTCAGTTTCAGTGCCATTTTAAGTGAAGCAAGGCTCATGTGTTTTCAGTTAGTTAAAGATGAATTTACAGAAAAGCAGAGAGCACATCTGCCTCCTGAACAGACACTGAGCAGCATATTTATTAGAAATATGTGTGGTGTAATGCTGAGCCACGTTCAGCACGCTGTAAGCAGCAGACTGGACTCCACATAACTGCACGTCAGGAAGCCCAGCGCTCCGAAAGCTTTCCAGGGAACAGTTCAGCTACAGTTTTTCTTCAATGGAGTGGGAGTCTCCTTCATTCCTCCACGCCTGGAGTGTGACATTTATTACAGCTGAGGGCCGGTGGGCGGCCGGTGGGTGTACACCGACCCCAGTGGTAATTATATTGATAGGCTGGTATAGAACTGAGTAATAACCCCAAAAAGTAGGGCTGCTCGCTGTCCTTGATACTTCTGTTTTACTTTCTTTGCAGTGTGTGGGTTCACTGTCTTGCTCCACTAACAGAGACCTTTCCTTTCACATTTTGGAGGAGGTTCAAGTGACTAATTGGTCCCATTACTCCCCAGACACGTGTGTATTCCTGTTAATTCCCAGTTGGAAGGTAACCAGAGCGTTGGAGGTGACTTGGTGCAGCATCAGGAGCTGATCTGGAGGGGGCGTCCATGGGACCAGTGTGGGTCCCTTTGTGAGGATTAATGTGCAGCATGCTGTGCCTCACCTGAAATCATCACTGCAGCACATCAGAGGAGCATTACGCCTCACAAGAGATCGCCTCAACGCTGGAACTCTCCCTGACATAACAGGGTCTGAATGGAAAACCCTGCAAACGTGAAGCGATCCTGTTTTCCATGTCAATCACCCTCCATGTCGGATTCAGCGTGGGAGCATTGTTTGCCCGAGTGTGAGGCAGACAGCAGTCAGACATGAACAGAGACAGGATGAGATCAAATACACACAGCAGGTGAAGAGATCAAAGCGGGTCTGTGCTCAGCGTCTTGGTGCAGGACTTGACTTCACAGAGCCCTGCTCTTACCGTGAAACCAACACACGCTGACAGGTAAATGGACACCAGCTATTCAGATGCACTTCTCGGAGGAGGTGATGGATGAATTCTTTTTATCATCCTTCACTCGCCAGTTCCTCCTGAAAGCAAACACTCTTTCCAGGCTTCAGGGAAGCTCGTCTGGGGTTTTCCATGTGGAGAGGACCAGCTGTAGGGTACCGTGTCAGATCTTTGACAGCCAGGCATTTGTACAAACACAGGAGAGGGTTACCTGACCAGTCCTCTTACCTCAGGGGTTCTTCTGTTGACACCGGGGGTGGGTAAACTGTTTGGAGACTTTAACTAAACCTCACAGAGTGCACCAAAACAGAGGAGCACCCATGCAACACAGAAAACAGTTGGACCAACTTAAATTATTGCTTCAATTGGTCACACCTAAATAAATTAAGTAATTTGAAATGAAGTTAATAAGTTCAATCAACACAAATGGTTAAGTCGAATGAACTTGAAAATTTGATTGCTCTCAAATCAACATTTTGCATCAGTCCAACTTCAGGTTTTCAGTTGTTTCAACTCAATAATTTAATCTGTCGAGGTGTTTTTACACTTTATTGCACTGTAAAAATGTGATTAGTTGAGATTACTAAGAAGAATCTAGGAAAACAATTGCACTAAAAGGTTAGTACATATGACTAATATTTCTAAGTTGAGTTTTCATTATGTCTACTTGTAAAGTTTACTTTACAGCCTATTGTAGTGACTCATTTCAAACCGTGAGTGAGGAGGGAATGCAGTGGATATTAGACCCCACTGTACATTAAGATGTTAACCTGTCAATAGCACAGGCTTTCTGTGCTCCACATGGCATGGACCTGCTGTCTGTGCTTTGTGGCATGGACTATGTACCTTTAAGTGTGTTAAATGTTTTATATGTGAACAAATGAGATGTGTTGATGGGCTAGAATTATGATCAGAAATGACAAACTGGGGTTTGTCTTCAGTTACATTTAAATTACCATTACTGAGAGAGTATTTTAATTGGAGCCCTCACTGCCGTGGAGCACAGCCAGGCAGGCAAGACAAGCAGCCTATGTCGTGGAGCACAGCCAGCACAGTGGAGCACAGACAGCCAACTAGTCCATGCCATGGAGCACAGACACACAAGGTATCATGGCATCTTAATGTGCAGCAGGGTCTCATATCCACAGTGGTCTTTCCTCACCCATGGTTTTCCTTTTGGGTTTTGCAGATTATTGAGTAGAAACAACTTAAAGTTTTAAGTTGGAATGATTCAAAATATTGATTTGAGAAGAATAAAATGTTTATTTTATTTGACCTATTAAGTTGTGTTAAATGACTTTGTTAATTTCATTTCAAAGAACTTTATCTATTTAGGTGTGACCAACTGAAGCAATTATTTTGAGTTGGTCCAACTACTTCTTTTTTTTAGTTGTAGCAACGCAGACTTTCAAGTTGACATGATCCACAAAAATACATTGAAAACCTTAACTTAAAAATTTCAAGTCAGATTGATTAAAAAAATTATATCACTTCAACTGATTGGAGATTCCCTTTTCACAGTGTACAGAAGGAACGATCACACCAACATTAAACTACCAACTCAAGATTACAATTTTCCTGTTGCTTAATTTGGCTCCGCAGCAGGTTTGAAGTAGTGATGTGAATTACCTGGGTGAACGAACTGAACTTAATCCTTTTCTGAAAAGATACGTTTGTTTTTGTAACTTCTGTTGTGCTCTCCTCTTTCCTGTCTTCTGTCACTCTCTATATACTCTAAGAGTCGCCCAAACCCACCCACCATCTCCCTTCCATGTCAGTGATATTTACTTTACCAAATCCAAGGAAGTAGCCAATATTTTATCAATATTAGGTATTGTTAAATGTTTGTGCTTTTTGTAGCTGCTTTTAGTTTGCAAACGATTAAATATCCAACTTAGTTCCACTCAGCTGACCGTTTTAACATCCACCAAAGACGATCTGAACTGAATGTGTTTTAGTCGGCACAGTGTGTGGCTGAGGCTGAGGATTCGCACATTCAGTCAGTTCAGTAAACATGCTAAATGGGAGCTCTGACATGAATCACTCACTGACTGGCAGGGAGAGAGGGGCCCAAGGTTCAGTTTATTTAAGTTTGTTCAGTTCGTTCAGTTTGTTCAGTTCATTCACTTGCTGAACGAAATGAACAAACTAAGGCTGGTGCAGTGTCACACTTTCGCTTCCAGTTGTTCACTTATTGAATGTACTGAACAGTACATTCTGTCTCCCAGTGTCTCTCAGTCAAACAGTCAACTAGTGGTCTGTGTACTGAACATAATGAACAGAATGATCAGGAAAAATAAATGTGATTTATCAGCTCTATCACACTAAATTCTCAGCTCATCAGCTATTTTCAGTCCAACTGCAAGCAAAACTAAATGATCAGCTGTGTTTCAGTTTGTTTCTTTTAATCTGATTCGAAGCCAGAGCTGTGGATGAGTACTGAACGATTCGTTGAGCCAATCTTTTAATGAATCATTTTACTGAACTGGTTCTAATGCAGTCTTTTTCAACCTTGGGGTCGCGACCCCAAGGTTCCAGGGTCACCTGGAATTCAAATGGGGTCGCCTGGAATTTCCAGCAATTGATAAGAAAAAAATAAATAAAAAAAATACATATATATTTTTCAATGATTGAATATATATTTCATTTAAATCAAAACACCACACATTTTTCCTGATAATAATAAAAATCATTATAATGATAATTTTTATTATAATAATAATAAAAAAAAACAAGTTTAAAAAAATTGCAGTACATAATATCTGAGCCGGCAGGTCTTGGTCACCTGATCATGTGACGGTGCGTATTTCAGTATTTCTACGCTTCAAACAGGACACAGAGTCAGAGTCAGAAAACCTGCTTTGAAGATGGAAAGATTTCTTCACCTGCCTTGCCCAGCAAGGACATTTCCAGAAGAAAATGAGAAACAGACACCCAAAAGGCAGAAAAAATATGATGAAACATTCCTTCAATATGGATTTACGAGCATCATCAAAAGCAACGAGGAAAAGCCAAAATGTCTGCTGTGTGCTAGCATACTGTCTGCGGAGAGTATGAAACCTAACAAACTGAAGAGACATTTTGAGACAACACACAGAGAACATGTCGGCAAACCAATATCTTTTTCCGAAAGAAAAAATGCGGAGCTGAATAAGCAGCGGATATACTTTAAAAAGACTATGACAGTCAGAGAGCGTGCACTGAAAGCATCTTTTGAGGTGAGCTACCTTATAGCAAAGGCTATAAAGCCACATAGCATTGCTGAGACATTAATATTATATATATATATATATATATATATATATATATATATATATATATATATATATATATATATATATATATATATATATATTTATATATATATATACACACACACATATAGAAACCTATTACATGAACAAAAACATTTTTTAGCAAAAAAAAAAAACCTGTTTGTTTTAGGTGTCTGGGGTCGCCAGAAACGGGGTCAGAAATGGGGTGGGGTCACAACCCAAAAAAGGTTGGGAACCACTGTTCTAATGATTCAGTCACTAAAAAGATGAACATATTTTCCCATCACTAGTTTGGAGTGGAAATTTATAACACCTTTGTATGTATTTACAGTTACCATCTGCTGCTGAGGAAATCAAATGAAGCTACAGAAAAATGAGGTTCACCACAGTACCACATTTCTTTCTGGTCTTCGTCAACATTGCTGTGACAACTGTGAGGTAAAACTCTGAAATCCTGACAGCAGCATGAGCTAGAATAAATTAACGTTATCTGAAACATCCAATCATATTTAACTCCATGGATCAGAGAAGTTCTCAGTTCAAACAGTAAAACATCTTTTAGCTAAAGTCAGTCTAAACTCCATCATTTGGACCAGGACTGGTGGAGTCCGCAAAAGAGAGCCACATGTAAGGTCTGACTGAAGACAATTGGGGAGCCGTCTTTCTGGATCATTCTGGAGGATCATGCTGAGAGCTGGCCTCCCTCTGAACTCTCTCTGTTTGTCTCACAGCTGATTAGAGAGACTTGCATATCTGAAAGACTATTTATTCCCCTTCTCTTTTCATCTCCATCTGAAGCTTCCTGACACGCCGAAGGGGATGTGAATCGATGTGAGATCTAGGGAGGAGCAGAACTGTGATAAGTTTATTCCAAAGACATGAAAGAGAATGCCATAATAAGCCGTCTGCCCCAAAGTATTTTAGCCTGCGAGAGCGTGTGAGAATTTTAATCTCACAGCTGTCTCCTCTTGTAGTCTCGGCTCCCAGCAACAGATGACATCTTTCGCGTGACAAATGAGAACTTCACGCTGTATCTGGGTTTCATTTGGAGTCAGACGAACATTTTCAAAGAGGAACAATGAATATTTAGCCACGTCGTCATTTCATCGTGTCGCTCCTTGTAACACATAAACGTCTAAGAATACAGTTCCATCCAGAGTGTGGTGTCGACAGGCAGTTGGAGGCTTGTTGTGTGTTGCACACAGGGCTGTGGGAATTCATCGGTTCAGTGTGTGACTGCGGCGTCTCTGCAACAACTTGTTATACAGCGAGCAAGAGGGCGTCACAGCAGGGGAGGTTTTCACTGGCGTGTAAGATGATTTCTTCACACTCTGAAGAAGAAGAAGCTCAGAAAATACAGAACGCTTTATGACAAAGACGTCTCTGTGATCTGACTTTTTTAACGTCTGTGGGAAATCTTCGACCCTCACATCGTTGAGATTATGACGAGAAGTCAGACACTGAAAAACGTAATCGTAACGCCTGACTGAGCTGCTTCTGTTCACTATCCAGCAGTTTGTGCCTCACCGGGATGAAATGGTTCAAACAGTTTAAGATTTCACTCTGCTTTGAAAAAAAAACTGCCTGAAGAGGGATTGTTTGTTTATCAACAACGACAAACACGTGAGCATTTTAACCGCAAAAGCACGTCAGAGTATATTGGTTTGACAAGTGATGTTAGGTGAGAGAGTTAACCACAAAAAGAAAAATAAATAAATACAAAATAATTAACATAAAGGTAGAGTCTGCAGGAGCTTTCATTACTTGTTAGTAATCACAACATTCAAAGAGGCTCCTCCTTCTTGGATCAGTGCCAGCGGCAGCACACACCCACATCCTCCGACCGTGACTACGCGAACAGGGTGTACAAAAATAGTTTCATAACATGTTTATTTTGTAGGAAAATCCTCACCTTTTACAATATAAGTTATCACTTTATAATGTAATAATCCAATAAAACTGTTTTTTTTTTTTTTTTTTTTTTTTTTTGTGACTTGGCATCAATTCACTTCTGTAAAACGTAGCATTTCCAGAATAATCTCTTGTTATCTTGTTTAGCAAACCCCAATATCTTTTAATGTGCTGTCATTGTCTGATACTCCCTCCCTCAGGTGCAGAACTTTAATCCTAAATTCTCCTACAGAATGAAACTTTGAGTTAAAATGCAACGACATAGATTCAAGATTCAAGATTCAAGATCACAAGAACAGGTCAGTGAAGAAGACTCTGGTCATAGATTTGAACCATTTATTGCCGAGTGGAACTTCAGTTATAGTTAGCATTATAGGCTCAGCTGTTCAGAGGACTTCCTGGGTTAGCCAAGCAGCCTGCTCTGGTTGAAAAACCCCCACATGGGTAAACACATAGGAGAGAACGGGGTAAGTTGAGCCTCTGGGTAAATTGACCCACCCCCTGTCTCTGGGAAGCAGTGGTCACATGACTCTGGATTTAGTTAACCCGCCTCATTTCAAGCTGTCTGTGGTAAACAGAAACACATGTTGAAGTGTTAAGTAACTGTTATTCTCCAAGAATCATTTTTTGCATGTTGAAGTAAATTTTCAAGATATGAATAATGACTATAAACTTAAAATAATTGTAACTATATTTAAAAACATTCATCAAATGTGTTGCTGAACTATCAATGTATAAAACCATGTGAATCTTGTAGCTAGGTATTAGCCTGAATTGCTAGGCTAGGTTGTTTTTAACAAAATGGTGGCTGTAGGATAAAGTGAGCCAAGCTGCTTGGGGTAAATTGACCCAGTGGTTTAACTTACCCCACAATGAGGCAATAAAGTGTCAGAGGTAAAACGTGTTTGAGTGTAGGAATACATAATGATTTGTTTTGTTTTTTAAATATGTGTAACATTGTAGACAAGCTAGAATGCCGAGGAAATACAGCAGGAAGACAAACTGGGGCTCAACACCCCTTGAGGAGATGCAGAAAACAGCAGCCGAAGTCCAGGGTGGAAAATCCACAAGAAAAGTGGCCACAGAGAGAAATATTGACAGGTCAACCTTACGCAGATTCCTAAAAAAGAAAGAGGGAGGGTAAGTGACAGTGACAGGCTACACAGGGACAGCAAACGCAAAGAGGGTCTTCACAGAGGAGATGGAAGGAAGACTTTGCAAACCATGTGAAAAAACTGGCTGACCAGTTCCATGGCCTCACGGCAAAGAAATCCCATGATCTAGCCGATGAAATGGCAGAAAAAAACAATATCCCTGTCCCTGAGAGCTGGAAAGCTAACTGTTCAGCAGGTAGTGCAGAAGAGATCACAATTCAACCTACACTGTAAAAAATTACCAGGATTTCACAATATTTCACTGTATTTTCTCACAGTAAATTGCTGTATTACAACTTTACAGGACTTAACTGTAATAATTACAATATAAGACTGTAATTTTAAAATTTACAATAACAACAGTATTACTACAGTCAACTGCTGTGATATTTGCAGATTTTCAACATTTTCAAGGTTGATGCCACCAAAGTAAGTTTAACATATTCTGTCAAGTTATTGTACCCTTGTTTTCCACCTTTGCTTTATCTACATATTGTCATTTTGAACTGGTGTGAAGTTCACCATATTAATTCCTCTTTTCTCTGACGCTTTTTTATTTGCTTTTCTGACGCTTTTTTATTGCGGCCGAGGCGCAGTGACTGCTTGGTCTGGATGATCCATGCCAGCGCGGAAAAAGTGTGCTGGAAAGACCCGGTAGTGGAGACGGTCGGAGCCTCTGTTACCTCAGCAACCAGGAGAACAGACTGACCATCGGGGCGCGCATCAGAGGCTATGAAGCGCGTCACCGTCTGGGCCAGCTCCCAGCACAGATGTAAACTGTTCCTTTGTCAATAATAGGAGTACAAAATCTTTTTTAGATCACGTTAGAAACAAAGACTATATGTCAGCTTACACTGTAAAAAGGGAATCTCTAGTCAGTTGAGGTGATGTAATTTTTTTAATCATTCCAACTCAAAATTTTTAGATTAAGGTTTCCAATGTATTTTTGTGGATCATGTCAACTTGAAATTCTGCGTTAGTACAACTAATAAAAAGAAGTAGTTGGACCAACTTAAATGAATTGTTTCAATTGGTCACACCTAAGTAAATAAAGTTCTTTGAAATGAAATAAACTAGTTCATTTAACACAACTTAATAAGTCAAATAAACTAAATATTCTAATTCTTCTCAAATCAATATTTTGCATCAATCCAACTCAAAGTTTTAAGTTGTTTCAACTCAATAATCTGCAAAACCCAAAAGGAAAACCATGGGTGAGGAGGCAACACTGTGGATATGAGACCCTGATGCACATTAAGATACCACACAGGGCCAGTGTGTCTGTGCTCCATGGCATGGACCAGCTAGCTGTCTATGGGCCACTGCGCTGGCTGGCTGTGTGTGCTCAACAGCATAGACTGCTTGTCTTGGCTGCCTGGCTGTGCTCCACAGCATAGGCTGCTTGGCCTGTTTTACGGTAATTCCTTGGGCCTGGCAACCGTGAATTAACAGTAAAGTGTTGTTGTTTCAATGTAAACTACTGTGAAACAATTACAGTAAACTACTGTGTATTACTTACGGTAAATTGCTGTGAAAATATTTGCAGCAACTTGCTGTGAAAGTAATGCAATTATTAACCAGTAACTTACTGTGATTTTACGGTGAAATTTTTTACAGTGTAGGTAAACAGTTGGTTTTGTAGCTAAACAGATTCTTAATAATGTCCCTATTCTTTTAGGTCGAGATTGGTTATCAACTTCAAGGAACAATACCAAAAAAGTCAAAGGTCAACTTACCCCCATGTGGTTCAATCCTTTGAGGTATCTGGGGCAAGTTGAGCCACAAAGACCATTTTTTTTGACAGGTTATATTTCCATGACCAATCATTATGGATGTGTTCTAATTATTTCCACTGATGTGAGACATCATGAAATTAATGTACATGTGTTGATTTCACTTCAATTTCATTTCTACTTGCCTACAAGTCAAACAATGTAAAAAGTGTCTCAGTTTACCCCGCTCTCCCCTACATGTAGACTCAGCAAGAGGAGGCTGAGGTAGGGAGGGGGAGTTTAACCAGCAACAGCAGAGTGTGGGTAGTGTAGGTGTAGCAGGGATCACAGAGAGTGGAGACGTGTTTAGAGAGCTGTGATCGGCTGAGAGGGGTTGAAAATGTCGTCTGTGTCCTGCATGAACTGACGCAAGCTTTATTTACATGAAGGTGGTCAGTTTTAATCAGTGATGAGACATTTTGACCAGCAGCAGACTAGATTTAGCTGAAACTGCATCAACACTGCTGCAAAGAGCCTAAAGTTAAAACAACATCATGCAAAAAGGTGTATTTTTAGAGAACGTGCCTTCCTAGAAACCCCTTTATTTCCAGAAGCACTGAAGCCAGTCCAAGATTTACTCACGTCTGGCCTCTTGCACAGTCACTCTCTCTTTTTCCCTGCTGTGTCAAAGTCCTCCTGGTTCTCCTTCACCTCTGCCACGATGATCGCTCGGAGAATACCGAGCCGAGACCTGTAGCAGGAAATGTTTGCCATCAAGGCTCTGCGCCAGAAAGCCCCGCAGTTCTTCTCCTGGGAGGCTGCTGCTGCTCAACCCACGCTGCAAAGAAAGCACGAACAGGCCTCAGGGTGCATTCTGGGAATAGATGACGCGTCATTCCTTCTTTTTACAACTCAGTTTAGCACAACAAAGGATTGAAAGCTTCTACTGAGAGGTAAAAGAGTTGCATTTGGTTGGTTTTATTTTCCCACAGTGAAACCAGAGTTACTCTGCACTCTCTTCCCTTTCACTGAGTCTTTCATCAGAGCTAACATTTCTCTGCAGCTAATGTCAATAGCTACATGCTAAGAGAGTGTCTGTCTGCTGTGAGAAGATCAAAAAAGGGAAGACAAACTGATAATTACCCCCTCTGGCCTCCTCGTCTGTCTGCTGTTTAGATGATGTCGGCGATGAGGAGCAGATTTCCTCCCTGCTCGCTGCAGAGGTGTCTCTCTCTTGAAGATAATCCAAACTCTCTGATGCTGGAGGGGCTTCTCTGCTGGCTTCAGATTCATGTTCAAAGTTCAAATGTAAGACTTGGAATGATGTCTGATGGAGACCTACAGCAGAACTTCCTGATCATAAATATCTGTATCTACGCAGCTTCCAGGCGCTGGTTTTCCACGGCGTCAAAGTGAAGGTTATTTGGTATGATCTGGATATTTATACCGATGTGGTTTGGCAAGAATCAACAACCACCAAGAATCAAACGTCTCATCTCATTGTGTGGTCTGCCTTGCAGCATTTTCCACATTCTTCCAACGTCTTTGGTTGTTTTAGTGCCAAGAAGAATCCTTCTATTGTCCTCCAGAAGAGGAGATACCACTGCAGTGGTGTGCTTTATATCAAAGTATCTCAATGGTTTGGGAATATATTATTTTGTTTTAAAACAATGGTGTTTGAAATAGGAGGGTCAGGAGAGTGTCTGTGAATCCAATCAAATCAGAAAACTCTGATGGGAGTCCTTTCTCTCGTTTCCTTCATCAACACCTCGTGTGGTTGTGCAGCAGTAGCCTGCTGGTACATTCCCTTGAGTTCCAACTTGTTTTAATTTTTGGCTGGAACAAACTTTTTGTCCTCGAGGCCTCTGCATGAGAGTGGCTACCTGTTGAAGGCAGCTCTCTTTGTTGTAGTTTTTTTCTCTTGGTAACTGAACCCTGTCATTACTTTTTATGCCTCAATCCTCTCCATTGGCACCAGACTAGTTGCAGTGGTGTTTCTATTTTTTTTTGCTCCTATGTGTCCAGAGATCCTACGTCTAACCATGGTTGCATTGTTTACCCACAAGATTTTACCTGTTGCATGTTGATGCTAACTGGTGCTAGGACTGGTGTTTTCTGTGAGCTGAGGAAAGGGAAGCAAGGGTGATGTGCTGGTGCTGCGATGTGAGCTAGGAAGAGATGGAGTCAACTCAGGGACGAACAAAGAACATTCTGTCATGGTCTGGTTTTTGGTTTCTGGGTTTCTGGGTTTTCTTGTGTTTTTGCCCTCGTGTTTCTTTGTATTCTGTTCTTGTTCTGTGTCACCTGTGTTAGTCTTGTGGAATGTCTGTGTCTCTTGTTGTCTTTAGTTCGTGCTTCTTGTGTTTTCGATTTGGTTCTTGTCATGTGTATGTCTTTTTGTGATCATTTCAAGTGTTTTGGTGTCTTTTATGTATTGAGTAGCTGTCTTGAGTTTCCCTGTGTTTGGCTTGGTTCTCTTTGTGTTTCCCTCCTTGTTGATTGCTCCTCATGTGTTTCACCTGTGTCTTGTTTCACACCTGTGCCAATCACTCCCCTGTCTATATAGTCTCTGTGTTCCATGTGCTTTTTTCGGGGTTCATTGTATGCTGTTGTTGTTTGCTGTCTGCTGTCCCCTGTCGCTGTGCCTTCATGCCTCCTGTGTCTCCCGTGCCCCTAGTGAGTTTCTTTGTGTTTTTTTTTTGGTTTTGTTTCTTTTCCTCGACTTTTTGGTTAAGTTTGATTTTTGAGTTCAGTTAAAATAAAGTTTTATTCTAATCTGCATTTGGGTCCTCCTCCTCTTTTGTTTTTTTTCCCTCCGGACTTCTCTTGACACATTCCATTCTATTCTATTCAATTCTATTCTATTCTATTCTATTTTCAGAATAAGAATAAGAATACTTTATTGATCCCCAAGGGGAAATTCATTTCAGTTACATCCCTTCTAGTTTGAGATCAAGAAAAAACACCTCAGCATACAAGCACATGATAACAACAAATAAAAACTCAAAGACTTGCACAAGTGTCACTGCTCAGTCACAGAGGGACGTGCACGCAGCCTTACCTGGGCACATGCTCATCATCCCTCTGCAGCTGAACTGTAACGGAGCCGTTGAGTCCAAGGTTGTGTGTGTATGTGTAAGCCTGTGGACTTCATCCCACCCAGACTCAACAATGTCTCTGCCGTCCAATGGTGACAAGGCCACACCATTGCCGTGGAGACAACCTTGAAGAGTTCTGATCCAGAGACAAGTTCACGGGAGGAAGGTGCAGGATGGGAAGGGGTGGAGCATCTGTCTGCATATTCTATTCTGTTGTATTCTTTTCTATTGTATTGTATTCTATTCTATTCTTTGTGAATACAACTGAGAGGATTCAAATATTATGGACCTTTTTTTCTAATACGGACACTTCACACAGTAACAATTAAATGAAAAGGACGACGCAGACAGGAAGAGTCGTTATCTCTCGCTCATCTTGCAATGCTGATGAGATGTGTGTGCACTTGTTCTTCTTGTCAACGCAGCATGATTTAGGCCCTCCTCACACGAAGACGGCCCCGTAACGTCTTGGCGTCGGCATCAAAACATGTATCCCTGTTTCCACATCGTACTGTACATAGGCTTGTGCATTTACATGACAACGCACAATCAATCAATCAATCAAATTTTATTTATAACGCACTTTTCATACATTAAAAATGTAGCACAAAGTGCTTGACATGATTAAAATGTCAGGCTCTTCCACAAACGGGGGCCATAGTGCTGGAAAGATGCCTCACCAAAGGTTCGTGTTCTAGCTTTGGGTATTACCAAAAGGCCAGTGCCAGAGGATCTCAGGGTCCGCGAGGGTTCATATGGTAAAAGCAGTTCTGAAAGATAAGAAGATCCAAGACCCCTAATACTTTTAAAAACCATTAAAAGAACCTTAAAATCAATCCTAAAACACACAGGGAGCCAACTGTCACCAGGGCGGATTCCACGTCAATGAGTGCTCATGTACGTGTAACACGCTGAGTCTCTGCATGAGCACTTCTTGTTGTTGCCGTAGCTGGTGTTGTTCATGCTCTCTGAAAATGTTGATATAATAGTCGAAGCAATATTTGTAGCTACTGGAACAATATCAGAATCAATCCGCCTGCAGCATTGTTGTTGTTGTTGTTGTTGTTGTTGTTGTTGTGTGTGACAACGTGGGTGGGGGGGGCAGGGAGTAGGAGGGGTGCTATGAGGTCACCGTCTTTTCCGGACTTATCTGTTTATACCAAATACGGCATGAAGACGAATACGCAGATATCAACCTGCAGACCCGTTTTCAAAAAAGATGCGGAGTCATGGACAAATACGCGTCTCCGTATGTCAATATCACCGGATCGATAGTTTATTTTACCGGAGTCGTAGAAATTCATACTCGTGTAAAAGCCCACCTTAGAGCCTCATTGGGCCGCCCCAGTCATAAAGAAGTCTGGGCCTGCCCCTGATGAGCTTAAGTGAGATACATCTTAATTGAAAGATGTGTTGTGATTTGCAGGGAAGCATTAGGACCCTAGCTCAGATGGCTACAGAAAAAAAGGGAGCCCTCAGGTATTAGCAGGTGAACATGTTTCTGTACACAGGCAGGAAATAAGGCAGAAGAGTCAACATCACAAAAGACAAAAAGCAAAGTAAAATGGACAGTCTGAGAAAGGAGGGGAGAGCAGGTGGGCCAGAGAGTGGGGACACTCATAGACTGATTAAAACTGGTACCTGAAATCTGGATGGGCCTAACAGAGGAAGTCTGAGAGCATCTGGTGGAGAGGAGGCTAACAGCATGAGAGCCCAGGAAGAAGAAATGATACTGACGAGCAGGAGACTGTGACACCGCCATCATCTTTTATGATCCCAAGCTTTAAATCTTTATGCAGCTTTGATTTTATAGAAGAAAACCTGTCAGATCTGCTTATAGACCGGCTAATGGATCATTTATGCTCTGTGTCAACTATGCATACAGATACAGAGTCTGCTGCTGGTACTCTGGTGATATTCAGTTAGTGCCTTATATGTTTTGTGAAAGCCCACAGATGTTGAGCTGCTATAATCCAAAGGGGCAGTGATGATATGCAGTTCAACCAACAGTTTGAATCAGCCCTCACTGCTGATGCCATCGTGCCATTTTAGCCATCCTTATTGTTTTTAATCCTACTTCTAGTTTCTGTGTATAACTACAGTCCAGTTTCTGAAGGTGGCACACCGCTCCAGTTGACAAGGATTCTGGCAGGGAAGACCCAGATGCACGACTTGCCTTCAAAAAAAAAAAAAAAAAAAAAATTTATAAACAAAATAACAAACACAAAATCACAGCTAGGCTGGCAAAAATTGTAAAACAGAAAAAACTGAAAATCAGCAATGCTGAAAGGAAAAGATGCAAACATTAACTCTCAAACTAAGGTAGCAAAAATACTTTGTAACCAAGAGACATGACATGACGATCTGGCACAGGACAGGGGGAAGACATAGACTTTGATACATGAGGTAAAGGTAAAGGGACACAGATGGAAACAACGTAGAGCAGGGATGGCAATCACAACAGCGGGACAACACCAGGGCAGGACATGACGTAACCTGAAGGAGTGGAAAGACTTGACTAAAAACAAAACCTAACAAGATCAACAAAAACTTTACGTACTAGACGAGACATGACACTGGTTCATTTTCCTGTAGCTTCATTTGATTTTCTCAGCAGCAGATGCTAGCTGTTAATACAAACACAGGTGTTAAACATTTCAACTTCAAAGCTGCTGCTGAGCCAAATGAAGCTACAGGAAAATTAACCTCTACAGGAAAACACATCACTCATTTTAGAACGAAATGGAAAAAATTAAAATCTTACTTTGATTCAAAACTAATGTTTAAAATTAAACGTCCAAAAATTAGGTTGAAAGGACGTCGTTTGATCGACTGTTTGCACAATGGGGAGGTACTGTGGATGTCGGAAACAGATGTTCGGCAGGCGCCAGAAAAAAAGATGTCGTCAGGAGTGGTCCAAGAATGATGTTGAAAGGACATCCTTTGATTGATTTGATTGATCCTTTATGAAGTGGGCTCACTATCTGGTAGACGTCCACTTGTCGTCCAAAAACACGTTGTTCAAATGATGAACTGCATATTGATGTCCAAGACAGCTTATGGTCAGACGTCAATATATGTGAAGATGTCCAGAATTGGTCTTGGACTGACAGACGCAATAGAGACTTGATCTGCACATCCAACAGAGGTCTGATATTTGATGGGACAGAGGGAACTGTGAGGGTACGGTGATGTGTCTCCTGCTGTGTACATTTATTACAGTTGTGGACAAATGATCAGAGCACAGGACAGATTTTATTCCTACCAGTCTGCCGTTCACTGATGTTTCACCCCCCTATAACACCAGTACATCTCCCAGCAGGGGGGGCAGTGGTGTTTGGGGACGTCTCCTTGCAGCTGCCCTTAAGCAGGTGTTTGTCCCCATCCATTTTCCTTCCTTCGAAGCCACAGCCTGTAGCTCGCCTTCTCAGCCTCTTCTCCCAGTTCCTCCACCACTTTCCGCAGGCTTGTCCCTGTCATCCCAGCACTGCGAAGCAGCTGAACAACAGACTTGCCAACAAAGCCCCTGCCTCCAACCTCCACAGGATGTACTCTGGCTCTCCAGCCAGCCTCTTGGCACTCCGCCGCCAGCTCAGAATACTTGAGGTGTTTCCACTCCTGGGCGGCTGTCATGCCCTCTTCCCAGGAGATGGTAAGCTCAATCATGTGGACTGATCTCTCCACGGCAGACCACATGACAATGTCTGGTCTGAGAGTGGTTGTTAGGATCCCTCTTGGGAATAGCAGCTGTCTTTTGAGGTCTGCCAGCATTTGCCACTCCTTGCCTGGTCTCAGGATGGTCAGTTCCTGCGCGGGTGCTCTGCGTGTGTAGCCTGGCTTGACAAAAGCAGCTAGTGCAGGCCTTGCTGGCTCCAGGGTGCGGTTTGCTGCCACCCTGTGTCTTTTAAGGAGCTCCGCCAATTTGGCTAGCACTTGGTCATGGCGCCACCTAAAGCATCCCTGGGTCAGCGCCACCTTGCATCCTGACAGAATGTGATAGAGGCTCGCCTTGGTGGTACTGCTCAGTGGACAGCCTACCTTGCTCCTGAACCACTGAGTAAGGTTCCGGGGGCATGGGAGGGTGTCGTAAGCTGCTCTGAGCAGTAAGACAAATATACACTAAAGTGGTGGCAAAACATGGTCAGTATGACTGGTTTTGGTTTTGGCCCATCAGTTATATGATCAACATCCCTGGTTCATGGTGATACTAATGATCCAGCGTAATTTATAATTTATTATGATGTAAGATATACTCTAAACAAGGATTGGCTGAAATCCCACCATCTTTGTATTTCTTTGTCCCAGAGTCTGTAACAGACCAACACTCTCCGGTCTGACGGACCACTTCAGAGGCTGAGATAAAGATAAATAACTTCCATTCAGGCAAATTTCCTGCATCATTAAACATGGCAAAGCCATTAGATTGGAGACGTTTAGATCCCACAGGAGATCAGCTAAATCAGATCCAGTGCAGTGATCATAAAGGAGGATAGCGCCCTGCCAGCATCAAAGAGGATATAAGAAACTCAACGCGGCTCTTTGTGCATGAATAAACAGGACCATGATTCACTCTGCCTTCACATAAAAGCAGCGCTGCCCTTTATTTTGACTTTCATTTACACCGTCACAGGCTGATTCACTTAATGCATATGGCCTTTAGTGCCTTTGTGTGTGATCTGCATTACCTTTCCCCATCATACAACCACAACACTCCAATACAAAGCCTCAACAGTGCAGGAGTCAAAGAAGCAATGACAAGAGCTGCTGTCCACTATTCTATAATTTCATGTGGCGGATGCTTTTGTCTAAAGCGACGTACAACACAAGCAAGAACTTCTACGGAAGGGAAAACCTTAGTCAGTGAGACAAAATGCTAGAAGTAATTTGGCTGCAGGTGCTGCCATCAAGAAGAAGGGCTTTTTATAGTTTGTTTTTTCATGTAGAATAATGTTGCCATAGCTAACCATGATTAATGCAAGGACGTACCTGTGGCTAACCTCTAGTTTTACAGTAGATAAAGAACTTGACGACACAAATCCAGAAGTAATTATAAAGATTTTAATTCTCTGTGTGTGTCAGCAAACTGCCAACTTCACACTTCAAATGTGAAAAGACATTAGCAAACAACAAAAAAATGATGAGTTGAGCGATATTGTAAATATATATTATCAAATTCAAGTATTCTTTCAAAATTGTAAAAAGTTTGGCCATTTTTTTAAATTTCAGAATTGTTACAATATTTTTAAAACATTCTAATTTTTTCTAACAAAATAGCAAATTCATTACTTTTTTAACTTTTGCATATTTATTACTTCAAAATGTGTTTTGAATTTGCATTTTTTACATTTCAAATTGTTTTGAAGTTTTGCAATCTTTTTGACATTTGATAGTTTTGAAATTTCAGAAATAGCAGGTTAAAAAAAAAAAAGACATCCTTTGACATGTTAAGAAATTTTTAATGACTTATGGCTTAAAATGATTAAAATGACTGATGAATTAAGACAAAAGATAAGATAAGATAAGACATACTTTATTAATCCCCGGAGGGAAATTCAAGTTGTTTGGGCTCTCTTCCAAGCAAAGAATTGTACACTCTGATGGCTGCAGGGAGGAATGATCTTCGGTACCTCTCGGTCCTGCAGCGCACAGAGGTAAGGCGTCCCCTGCTGCTGATCCTCTGGACTATGATGTTGTGAAGTGGGTGATCAGAGTGACGGATGATGGCCTCCACTTTCTTCTGTGTATACCTTTCCACCACAGCCTCCAGTGAGTCCAAACTGGATCCAACCACGGAGCTAGCTCTCTTCACCAGTTTTTCCAGTCGCCTCTTGTCCTTCTGCTTTAAACTATTTCCCCAGCAGACTGCACCATAAAACAAAGCACTGGCTACCACAGACTGATAAAACATCTGCAGCAGCTTTCCACAGACATCAACTGATCTGAGCTTCCTTAAGAAAAAGAGACGGCTCTGCCCCTTCTTAAAGAGTGCATCTGTATTAAGGGACCAGTCCAACTTGTTGTCCAGATGTACACCAAGATATTTGTAGGTTGACACCACCTCCACGTCCACCCCAAGGATGTTAACTGGCTGATGGCAGAGCCCAGACTTTCGGAAATCCACAATCATTTCCTTTGTTTTTGAGGTGTTCAGTAGGAGACTATTTCTATGACTCCAGTCACAGAAAGCTTTTATCAGATCCCTGTATTCAGATTCCTGTCCATTTTGGATACACGCCACAATAGCAGTGTCATCGGAGTATTTTTGGATGTGGCAGGACTCAGAGTTGTATTTGAAGTCTGCAGTATAAAGTGTGAATAGGAATGGAGCCAGAACAGTTCCTTGTGGAGCCCCCGTGCTGCTCATGACCGTCTCAGAGATGCAGTTTCCCAACCTGACAAACTGTGGCCTCTCTGTGAGATAGTCTGTGATCCAGGAGACAAAGGATGGGTTCACTCCTATGTCTTTGAGCTTATCTCTCAATATCATGGGCTGGATGGTGTTAAATGCACTTGAAAAATCAAAGAACATAATTCTTACATAGGTGCCAGGTTCTTCTAGATAGCACAGGGCACGGTGGAGCATGTATGTAACTGCATCATCCACTCCAATATGATTTCTATATGCAAACTGCAGAGGTTCTAGTGTGTCTTTGACCTCAAGTCTCAACAGACGTAAAAGCAGCCTCTCAAAGGTTTACACAACATGTGAGGTGAGGGCAACTGGTCTGTAGTCGTTAAGTTCAGCTGGGCATTTGAGTTTTGGTACCGGTACAATACAAGATGTTTTCCACAGAGCTGGGACCTGACCCAACTGTAGACTCAGGTTGAAGGTCCTCTGAAGGGGTTCACACAACTGGGCAGCGGAGTCCTTAAGCAGTCTTGGACACACACCATCTGGACCAGCAGCCTTCCCTGAGCACAGTCTTCCTAACTCTAACCTCACTCCTAAAGCTGTGACAGACGGTGACGGTGGAGGAGGCACAGGTGTAAGAGGGGATGTAGCAGGGGTGGTGGAGAGACACAGATGTGTAGAAGGAGCAGCAGTAGAAGAGGAAGTGGTCGCTGTGTCAAACTTGTTGAAGAACTGGTTGAATTCATTTGCACGTTCAACATCACCCACAATTGGCTGCCTTGTCTTTGTGTTATAACCAGAGATGTTGTTGATTCCTCTCCACACCTCGCGCATGTTATTATTTTGTAGTTGTCTCTCAATGTTCTTTTTATATTTCACCTTAGCCTCCCTTAATCTCCTCTTCAGCACTTTTTGCACCAGTTTGAGCCGTTCTTTGTGGCCATCTCTAAAGGCTTCCTTTTTCTGATTGAGGATATCCTTGATGTCACTTGTGATCCAGGGTTTGTTATTGGGGAAACGGAGTACAGTCTTTGATGGTATGATATTGTCTTTACAGAAGTTGATGTATTCAGTAAAACAGTCAACCTGTTTATCAATATCTATACTATTTTCATCTGTTTCTAACAATACATTCCAGTCTGTGCACTCAAAGCAGTCTCTCAGAGCCTCACTGGCCTCAGGTGTCCATTTTCTAACTGTTACAGTAGTTGCGTGCTGCCTCAATACGCAGGGTCTGTAACAAGACTGAAGTAAAACCAGATTGTGATCCGACCTGCCCAGTGGTGGTAATGCAGTGGTGCTGTATGCATCTTTGACGTTGGCATATAGAAGATCAAGTGTCCTGTTCACTCTGGTTGGGCAATTAACAAACTTTTTAAATCCAGTGAGATAAGAGGAGAGGCTAACATGGTTAAAGGGATAGTTCGGGTTTTTTGACATCAACCTGTATGGTATCCTCATCTGTAGCTACGTACCTCAGCGCTGACTTACCCCGGTCAGTGTCCTGTGACCCGAGATCTGGTGCGGTTTTAGTCCAGACGAAAGTAGTCCGGCAACATGGCTGCAATCACGAAAATAAAGCGTTTGTCCTCTCAAAACAATTTGTGTTCAAAAGAGTGATAAATTTGCATCACAAAACTGCAAACTGGAAAAAAGTCAGACTCAGTTATCGATTGGCACTACTTTCTGGTGCCTATCACTGCGCCGCGCGGTGCATCCAGCTGACCGGCGCGCATTGTCACCATCATAACAACTTAAAAAAGTTAACGATAACATGTCTGACTATGACACTGGAGCCGCAGCCGGAGCCGTGACAGAGAGGGTGACAAATGGGTGACGGAGAGGAAAAACACTTTATTTTCGCCATGTTGCTGGACTACTTTTGTTTGGACCAAAACCGTACTAGATCGCGGGTCACAGGAAGCTGACAGGGGTAAGTCAGCAATGATGCACGTAACTACAGATGAGGATGCCATACAGGTTCATGTCAAAAAACCCGAACTATCCCTTTAAAAAAAGAAAAAAAAAAAGCTTTTGTGGGGGGCGATTATACTCTAGATTTTTAAATTTACAGAATTTTAGCCACTTATATTGTGAAGGTAGTAGATTTTATGGCTCCAGAACGACTTTAATCCAGGTGAGCAGAACAGATCCTATGAAAGGAAAGGTTGCAGAGCCCTGGTATAGAGTGTCCATCTGCTGCTGTCTTTCTGCTGTTTGTTGCTGTCCGCTGTCTGCTGCCTGCTGTCTGTCTGCTGCTGTGAAGGCTAACTGCTGCTTTCTGTCACTGAGGAGGCAGACGATGAGACCTCTGTCATCAAATCATTCTGATCTCTGTGATTCTTCCTCTCATAAAGGAGGAAAAGATAAAACTGGCTGCAGCCTGCACGCCTTTTGTCACACAGACTGTCTGTAGGCCCTGATTTGCTTCCTGTAAGCGATGAGTCCTTTCATTTTAGAGCAAGTGAAACAGTTAAAAGCTCAACAGATGTTCAGGAGTATCTGTACTTTCAACCCCATGAAACGTTGACATCATTTCTGTGACGTCACACACTGTATTTTTGGCAGAGATGGCAGTCACCATATTGGGGAGGCTGACTGCCTGACTGTTTAAATATAAGTCTGTTCATTTGAAGGAGTTTCCTGTGGACTTCTACCTTTTTAAAGTGGACATTGAGAGATAATGTCAACCTTTGGGAGCAGAGACACCCATGTGTTTAAAGAGAGAGGGCTTTGGTCCAAATAAAATCTGCTCTCAGAACGGGACGTGCAGCAGCATACCTTTTGTTGTGAGTGTATATTGACATTTCACTCTCCAGTAAATGAGCAGGTCCTGATCCCGGGTCCTCCGTGTGGGTGAAGAGCTGCAAAGCAAATTAAAGCCAGCTCAGGGGAGAGGACAGGAAGTGGACAGAGCCTGTTTTTTTTTTCTCTGGGCCAATGGAGTCAGGAGGTAAACACAGACTGTCTTATGTTACACAAACATCCAACGATGCTGATAAACGATGGACCTGACCTGAACTATCACTTTCAACAATGTCTGTGTCCTGACAGGAGACTGAAACTTCACAAACACATATGAATACCTGCAGTTTGAAGGGAAGACAGCTTTTTGTTCAGGTGGTTTCTCATCAGCAGGCATCTTTCAGAGCAGGGATAAAGAAAATACATTTCTGCCACAGAGAGACACAATCTTTAACCTCATTCTTTGAGCTTCAGGGTTTTTTATTCTGGGGATCTTTCTGCTGAGCTTGTTCAAAAACTCTTAACAGTGAAGGCCTCCCCTGCACTAACAGCACTATTGTGTCCTACCTGCTCTCATTCTGTTGTTCACAGAGATGTTTTGGTGCTGCCTTAATGGTGAAGCTACTTCAACCTGCCAGTCACCAGCTTCACACCTTATCTGTTTTCAACATCCCAAATGTCATTTTTTTATCCCCAAAATGTATGCTTTTTCTCCAGTGACCCAGCACGGGTCACATCAGTGTCATCAAAGAAAGGTTCTGAAATTGTACACGCCTGTCTGTGAGTATTTCCTGTGGGACAGCAGTGACAGATTTCACTGAGGCTTGGACTCTGTGTTCACGCCACGTGTCCAGTCCCCTGCAGAGACCATCTTTGAGGAGTCACGGAAGAATCTGGAAGATATGAAGGAGTAAAACTGTACAAGGATGATCATATGGTGCACATATAGAAAGGTCTTCTTATTTGAATAAGTCAGAGGCTCAACAAACAAACACGTACAGTGCAACGTTTAATCTAACAATGTCAAATTATACTCCACTAGATCAGAACTCACACAGATCACAGCAGAGATCCAAAGAGAGGTACAGGGACTTAAAAATATTAAGTTACCTAAGCTACACTTCCACTACCACTTGTAGGCAGTTCAGAGATCCATTGCAAAGACAGGTGAAAAGAGAGTCACTGTAATATAGCTGAGGTGACAGAAAAGGTCTAAGGGCATATTCAGACCTGGACTGTTTGGTCCACTTTAAACGGACCAGGGTTCGTTTCCCACGCTGGTGCAGACTTTTCATTCAGGTGTGAATAGACACAAACGAACCCTGGTGCAGACCAAACAACCAGACAGAGACCCACTTTTTGAGGTGGTCTCGGTCCGCTTCCAAACCAACTTTGGTGCGGTTCGTGGTTCTCTGGTGCAGGTCTGAATACATGCGCCTTTTGGGCCTATAAAGCCACCGTAACCTAACTGTCTTTGATTCCTCCGTCTTCTGTTTAGCCACGCTGTTGCTAGCATGTTGTGGGTCAGGACACGCAGAGCATAGCGTCTCCTTGCTGCGTGCATTCGTCTTTGCTGTTCTAAAATTTGAAATGGTGTTGTTAAGCCTCCTTTGAAAGAGCTGCTCATGAAACTGAAAATGATTTTGCAGCTCTAATAAGAGCACAAACACATGTTTACCTCCATTTCTGGGTCTGTACTCCGTGTGCCACCCTTTGTCAGTGCTGTCCAATGAGAGCACTGATCGTCACACACGTGGATGTGTTTACAGAATATAGTCAACTTGCAAAAAGTACAATCTGAATACGAACCGCACCAAACGAAAAAAATGAAATCCGATTTTGGTCCGGACCAAACAAGTGGACCAAATGGCTTTTTCTGGTCTGAATACAGCCTAAGTCTGGCTTTATTTCTTTGGCGATAAGCAGATAAACAAACCAAAGTATTGACATGCTGATCCACTCTAAAGCCCTGTTTCTGCCAAGCGGTTCAGTTCAGTTAGGCTCTGTATACAGCACATGTTTTGTCGCATTTTCACTGACTAATGCCAGGACAGATCCCCAAATAACCAAGCCGTTCTGATCCACTTTTTAGGACCCTTCTGTTGGGATGCCAGACTAAACCGATCCACCTTCAAAAGATGGAGCTACAACACTGCAGACCGTTGACTGGTTGAAAGAATCATCACTTACCGGGTGACAGCTGCTGTTTTTCTCCTGGCAGCACACACAGTCTTCTCTGAAACAAAGCTTGATTGCACTTTGTAACAAAAGCCACGTGACAATCACAAAGAAGCTGAACTGCTGGATGTCCTCCATTGTTGATCTTTGTTACTATGTCCCGTTTTTCTTCTTCGTTGGATTTATTAGCAGGGTACACTGTGTCAGGCTGCTATGGCATCATGCCATTACCTAACTGATGTGGCTATTAGCTTCTGGCTTACATGCCATCCACCAAAAGGGGGCACAGTTGGCCCCGTAAAAAGGATCAGGCTTTACTAATTCAACCCCTACCAAACAGTGCTGATATAAACAGAGCTTGAGGGTCTAGACCAGGGGTCTGCAACCTTTAATTTCATAGGAGAAATTTCGCCTCAGCTCACCTGGATTAAAGTCATTCAGGAGCCACAAAATGTACTTTGTCTTTACAATAAAGACTATAAAGTGTATAAAATTCTACACATTCAAAATAAAATGTAGCGAATAATTCTCTGAATGAAATGTTTTGAGATGAATGAAATTATACATGTGATGTTTTGGTTGTTTTATTTGATTTAATTTTGAATAAATCTGCATTAATTTAAAAAATTTGTCATCTGCATGGGAGTGAAAAGAAATCTCTTTAAAGTTTCCATGCGATACCTCAGGAGGAGGAGATAAAGAGAGAACAGGGGGGCCCAGGACAGAGCCCTGAGGGTCACCACAGGAGAGGTCGTCTGCTGATAAAACATACACTGTAAAAAATTACCAGGATTTCACAATATTTCACTGTATTTTCCTCACAGTAAATTGCTGTATTACAACTTTACAGGACTTAACTGTAATAATTACAATATAAGACTGTAATTTTAAAATTTACAATAACAACAGTATTACTACAGTCAACTGCTGTGATATTTGCCGTTTCAATTATTACCAGGATTTTACAGCATTTTATTGCATTATTTCACCATGAAATGCTGTATTAAGACTATCCACTGCAAAAACACAGCAAATTCCATGAACTGAATTGTGGGACGTGCAGCAGATTTTCAACATTTTCAAGGTTGATGCCACCAAAGTAAGTTTAACATATTCTGTCAAGTTATTGTACCCTTGTTTTCCACCTTTGCTTTATCTACATATTGTCATTTTGAACTAGTGTGAAGTTCATCATATTAATTCCTCTGTTCTCTGACGCTTTTTTATTTGCTTTTCTGACGCTTTTTTATTGCGGCCGAGGCGCAGTGACTGCTTGGTCTGGATGATCCATGCCAGCGCGGAAAAAGTGTGCTGGAAAGACCGGGTAGCGGAGACGGTTGGAGCCTCTGTTACCTCAGCAACCGGGACAACAGACTGACCATCGGGGCGCGCATCAGAGGCCATGAAGCGCGTCACCGTGTGGGCCAGCTCCCAGCACAGATGTAAACTGTTCCTTTGTCAATAATAGGAGTACAAAATCTTTTTTTAGATCACGTTAGAAACAAAGACTGTATGTCAGCTTACACTGTAAAAAGGGAATCTCTAGTCGTTTGAGGTGATGTAATTTTTTTAATCAATCCAACTCAAAATTTTTAGATTAAGGTTTCCAATGTATTTTTGTGGATCATGTCAACTTGAAATTCTGCGTTAGTACAACTAATAAAAAGAAGTAGTTGGACCAACTTAAATGAATTGCTTCAATTGGTCACACCTAAATAAATTAAGTTCTTTAAAATGAAATTAACTAGTTCATTTAACACAACTTAATAAGTCAAATAAACTAAATATTTTAATTCTTCTCAAATCAACATTTTGCATCAGTCCAACTTAAAGTTTTCAGTTGTTTCAACTCAATAATCTGCAAAACCCAAAAGGAAAACCATGGGTGAGGAGGCAACACTGTGGATATGAGACCCTGATGCACATTAAGCTACCACACAGGGCCAGTGTGTCTGTGCTCCATGGCATGGACCAGCTAGCTGTCTATGGGCCACTGTGCTGGCTGGCTGTGTGTGCTCCACAGCATAGGCTGCTTGTCTTGACTGCCTGGCTGTGCTCCATGACATAGGCTGCTTGTCTTGGCTGCCTGGCTGTGCCCAGTGACATTGGCTGCCTGGCTGCCTGGTTGTGCTCCACAGCATAGGCTGCTTGTCCTGTTTTACGGTAATTCCTTGGGCCTGGAAACCGTGAATTAACAGTAAAGTGTTGTTGTTTTAATGTAAACTACTATGAAACAATTACAGTAAACTACTGTGTATTACTTACGGTAAATTGCTGTGAAAATATTTGCAGCAACTTGCTGTGAAAGTAATGCAATTATTAACCATTAACTTACTGTAATTTTACGGCAAAATTTTTACAGTGTATTTACCAACAGGAAAACCAGTCCATGGCTGTTCTGGAGACAGCCTCCCTCTGTCTGAGCCTCTGAATCACATCACTCCAGTGTTGGTGGTGTCTGCTGGGAATAGAGCATTACAGCCAATTACATCTTTCTAAAGTGATGACACCGATCAGAGGTTTTACAGATATGATTGTTGTTTAATCCAGTTTGTTGTCCTGAGCACCGTACAGGCTGTGCCGCCTGCTGTAGGGTTAAGCTTTGGGTCTAACCAAACTTTAATCATAAATGTGAAAGTGTTCTGATAAATGCCATGATTCAATTTTATTGGACTACACGCTGTGTTGAGTCGGTGCCAACCACTGCTGTATTTTCTGAATCTCCATTGCTGAGACAAAATAAGACCAAGGACCCAAACACAGACAAGGAGAGAGAGGAGAGGGAGGCTCCTAAAAGTTACCACAAAGTTTGTCAAAGCAGAAGTTAGTGAGAGAGAAACTTTGGGAAAACTTCTGAACTGTAGGTCCACAGCTGTGAAAACTGCATAAACACTTTAACTAAGCAAAACCCTCAGCTCTTATAATGATAATCCTCCCCAGGTGAGCTCACAGTAGGAGGCCACAGTGGGTGTGCAGGTCTGTTAAAGCTCTCATTGGGTTCAAGAAACAGAGAGAACCAAAAAAGACCAGGCTCACAGCGTTAACACGGAAAGGAGAATTCAACCATGAATTAAACCTCAAAGCCTGAAAGGGGCTGGCCGGGTTACAGTTAGGTCAATGTGAGTTTAAGCATGAGCAGAATTCACACCATGACATTAGGTTTAAAGTTCTGTTTTGTGTGTATGTGTATTAACAAGATCTGACTCATTAATGAAGCAAAAG
Organism: Halichoeres trimaculatus; assembly: GCF_033239565.1. Taxonomy (NCBI): domain Eukaryota; kingdom Metazoa; phylum Chordata; class Actinopteri; order Labriformes; family Labridae; genus Halichoeres; species Halichoeres trimaculatus. Next base: position 4,589,739 of record NW_027437191.1, on the reverse strand, counting down.
ATGAACTTGAACTACAAAAATAAAATCACATGTTGGTGATTTGGCACCACTTTTCATTTTTCTATCATCCAGACTCACCCAAACTTTGTAAAACTCAGTTTGTAGTTTGGTGTCCAGAAGGTGAGCAGACTATCTGTCTAGTGTTCCTCACAGCCCGCGGTGCTTTAAAGGATAAGTTTGGTTTATACAGCTTTTACATTGTTTATAGAATGAAGTAGAACAAAATACTCACCCAGAAGGCTTTCCTGATCCAAGCAGTGCTTCAGGAGATATTTAGATCCAAAATCGTCCGGCGGACGTCCGTATAATGTGATCCATCGGGGCATAGACAGCGCCGCTCCTAAAACTGCATTAATCATCCAAAAACTCGTGTTTTTCACCAATATTCCATCATGGTCCGCTCCAGGTTAGTCCTCTGCTGCAGTCTGTGTCACTCCAGACAGCACTGTGTGGCTGTAATGACCTCTGAACTGATGAAGACTTTGTTTACCTTTGCCCCATCCGCGCATGCGCAGCACTCTCTGGAGAGCTGACTCCACTTCCTCCTTTCTTTGAGGGACAAATGTAAACAAAGTCTTCGTCAGTTCAGAGGTCATTACAGCCACACAGCGCTGTCTGGAGTGACACAGACTGCGGCAGAGGACTAACCCGGAGCGGACCATGATGGAATATTGGTGAAAAACATGAGTTTTTGGATGATTAATGCAGTTTTAGGAGCGGTGCTGTCTATGCCCCGATGGATCCCATTATACGGACGTCCGCTGCACAATTTTGGATGTAAATATTTCCCGAAGCACTGCTTGGATAGCCTTCTGGGTGAAATTAACACATTCCTGCAGCGTCCATCTGCAAAAATAGACTCCCAGCCTAACACAGCCTTTGGTGATCCTGGTGCCGGCAGACCACAGCGTGTGCTGTGTGAATGTAATGAGTGACTAGAGTGGTTTCTAAGTACAGCACAGTGCGCTGTGCTGTGCTCAGGTTTTATGTGTGAATTAGGGCTTACTGATTGTCTGCTGACAGTCACCACTTAACAAGGCCACACTTAACACTTTAAACCAGTGATTTTTGCGGCTGTTATTAAATGTGCCTACTTTATCCAACCTCGGTTAACCAGGTTTGACCCTCCCCTTCCACTGGGACAACAATATTGCTACATCATCCTTCTCTTCTGACTGGGCACCATTTCCGGCTGGACATTAATAACGGTTACACCTCGGCTCAAAGTCAAGCGCGACAAACAGAACAGAAGAAGAAGAAGAAGAAGAAGCAGAAGAAGAAATGAGTAAGAAGAGAAAGTACAAGTGTAAATTCCAGAATGAGTGGAAAAGAGAAATTCCTGTTGATCCAGGACAGCGTGAAGGGGACGGGATAGGCTATGTTTACATTTTGTAGATCTGACTTTTCAATTGAACATGGTGGCCGAAGGGATATCACAACACATCAAGGGTCGGAGAAGTACAAGGCTGCGGCAACGCAGCACCAGTCCCAGCCCAGCATTTATGTACTCGGATCTGTTGTACACGCTGTTTTAATTTCCTTTTGATGATTACTTTTGTTTCTAGCATACATTGCATAGATTGGTGGTTAATCTATGCAATGTATGCCTTTTTTGTTTGTATTTTTATTTATTGAGCATAAGTTGCATAGATTAACCACCAATCTATGCAACGTATGCCTTTTTTTGTTTTATTTATTTATTTAATTAAGACATTTTTTTATACCATCTTTTGCATGGGTACTGTGGACAGCTATTAAATTTGCTATGTGACTTTCCTTTGTTACTGTGGACTGTTATTTTCTTTGTCCAATAAATGAACTCTGTGATATTCAAGTATTTCATTGTTCTTGTTTTGTTTGTATATGACCCCTGCCAAAATTGTACTGCCAGATTTTAAGCTCTAAGTAAAGCTACCGTATGTTGGAAATGAGGTGAGGTGTATGACATACATCTAAGTGTCGATTCTACTGTTTTCCCACACTGCCTTGCAGGGTACCTTTAACTGTGCACTCAGTCATTTTCCCACACTGCTTTCCTGACAGGGTACTTTTCCACACTGCCTTACAGGGTACCTTTTACTGTGCACTCAGTTATTTTCCCACACTGCTTTCCTGACAGGGTACTTTTCCACACTGCCTTACAGGGTACCTTTTACTGTGCACTCAGTTATTTTCCCCCACTGCGATCCTGACAGGGTACCTCACAGATACAGTTTTTCACTCAAAATGATGTCTTAGTTCTAAATTTCCCAAATACTTGAATTACTTCTTGTAAGAAATGTGATGCTATCAATCTGACCAAAATACACTAAAATGATTAATCTGACTCCATTCTCCTCTCACCTCTTTCTGCGCAGTTCGTTGATGGGGAAGGATCAGGAGACGTCCTGGTTCTCAGTTGAACACAAATTCACTAACAATAGGTCAAGAATATGCATTTACAGAGATCTCTGGTGCAGCCTCATTTCCCTGTTCCCTACATGTTGCAGAGACAGTTCATGAGACTGACCCCGACTCTCTCCCTCAGCACCAATATATAGTCACTAACAGAGTTTCTCTAAGGATGTAGGTTGAGTCATCTTCTTATTGGCTCTCCAGGTTTTGTCCCCCTCTGATTGGCTGCTGACCGTCTTCTGTCTCTGTCTGTGACTGGCATTCATCAAGTGGGTGATCAGCCCCCCTTCACTTATCTGTAGAGAAACTGTTAGAAACACAGATCTCGCTTCCTTCCTTCCTTTAATTGTTTACCTTCCTCACTTCGACTGAAACACCTCAACTCTAAAAGAGTAATAGCTGACTTGCGTTATTAGTGTTACACAGTTACTTCTTTTTATTATTGGGTATAAACATTAACTTCACTTGTGGTCACTCTCGACTCTGGGTGCTCCATAAAATCCCAGGAATCCCCAGCCCCCCTCAAGTGTCCTGCAATTCATACCAACAACATGAGCACATGTGTACAACCAAGTTAGTAAAAGCACATCTGTATAGTATTGTTAATAAAAACATGTCTACATAGGCTATATATTCTTTCATGTAATACAACTGATAACTATTAACCAGTTTTATTAATAGTTTTAAAATACAAACCATTAATGTTCTGTTACATTTGGAGCAGTTCTCTGTCTGGACGTAGTTTTTTAGCTCTTTTTTAATAACCCTGGTCTTAGCTTGTGCTTGGGAGGTTTTCTGGTTTATTGGTTTATGTTTCACAGTCTGGTAAGAGTCTACGGATGATGCAGTCGCAAGCAACGAGCCACTGCTGGGTTTAAACTCCTCTCTGGAGAACACGCTGGATTTCTCCACTAAAAACATCCATCCACCGACTGTCTGTCCACATGTTGATATTTTCTATTCACTCACTGACTCCTCACAAATCATTTATCATCTGTCAACTTGGTGTTTTTGAGATAAAAAAATGTGGGTTTTTTTTCGTGAGTTAAAACTTGCACATCCCTTGACCAAGACTGTTTACTAACAGTAAATTTGTCTATGAATAAACGCGAGACTATTCAAAGATCAGTTATAAAGTCCTCACAGGGCCTTCAGTCACACATCAAAAGAAAATGTTACCTCAGCTCCTCAGGCACCGTCTGCAGAACCTTTCACACACTCATCATGAATGAAGGCTATATGTGGCTAGGTTACAAAAAAAAAAAAAAAAATGTTGAACAGGTCACTTTATTGCAGAAGCTGATGCACATGTGCAGCTCAAAAGAGAGTCAGTCTCGAGGACCACAAGCATGTAACCGATCTTTAACTTTAGCCACAAAAAATATTTTTAATCCTCTTTGAAATAAAAGTGGTTCTCATGCTTCAAACTCATCTTTTAAACATCTACTTGATGATTCCAGGGCCAGGAAGCTGAAAACGATGACGTGGACTGACATTACAAACCTGTTTGACAAAGTGAAACTTTCTCAGACGTCCCAGACGCTGAGGTCAAACTCCAATGAGATTATTTCTTTCTCTGGAGCCAGAAAGTTCTGCCTCCAAGAAATGTTGAGCAACTAAAACACCAATCTGCTGGCTGTGCTTACACACACACTCACACACATACACACACACACAGAAAAAGGCTGCTGTGGTTGTTGGCGGGGAGGATGATGTATGAGTTCTATGAAGCAACACATCATAACAAACTGATAGTGACAGGGCCGTAGTACAGCCAGCATGTTTGAGGGGGCACACAGTGATACAAGCATCCAGGATATAAATCACTGCAGAATAGAGACAAATAAACACACACATACAGTATCAGGGGCCTTTTCACTGCACAGCCTCTGAAACATGAGGATGTAGGAGATTTATCTCTGCTGTTTGATCATAAAAACACTCCTGTCCATCATATCCGAGCGCCTCAGTCCCATCACTTTTAACGCCTGTGGCTGAGCCTGAAACATTTGGACGCCAAAGCTGCTTGTGTTTTCGTCTGAGAGTCAGAATAGCCCGAGGTGCTAATGGAGCTGTGTCTCATCCCTGACAGACTGTGATGGCGGCTGATAGCGAGTCGTTTTTCAAGATGAAAAAAAAAAAAGTTTGCAGACTTTGCTCAGGCTGTCCTGACAGACAGCGTCTCTGTCCTTGTGAGGACACTGTTCATGCGTTTAGTTTGAGAGAGCTTCATCTGAGAAATGTCTGGTCAGGTCTTCTTTGTCATATTTGTTGAATAAGCTGTCAGTAAACTGACCACGCTGCCGGCTCCCTGCTGAGGCAGAGTGTCTGGAAACAGCCCCAGAGCTGCTCACAGAGGATTTCTCAAGAAGCTCTCTGTATGGAAAAGTTCTGTCTTTTAAATTTAGCTAAAAGTTTTAGTGACATTTATTGTTTTCATGAAGTTATTCTTCTTTCTTGGTAAAACTATGACTGAATGAGGGAGGCCACCAAGACCTCATCCCCTGGTTTACAACCCTCAGCTTTAAAGTGATACTCTGGGATGGAACAAGTTGGGTCCTATCACAAGGTTTAGGGCAGAAATTACCCCTACAGCAGTGTTTTTGTGCAGCAGAAGCCCAGAGCGCTCGCACCAAACACCCCCTCCCTGCTCCTCTGCTGGTTTCCTCTGCACTCAGACGGGGCCATATTTTACTTGACCAAAAACACAAATAATCGGACTCCTACCCAAAAAATCAGATATCTGTCTGCATTCAGGCTGTATTTAGAGAATTTTCGGCGCGTTACTTTCACACAAAAACACTGTTAAATAAGGCTCTAGTTCTCATCGCGTCGGCACTACCTCCGCTGCAGAGCCACAGCTGGCTACGAGGCGCTCGCTGCTTTATGTATTAGTCCGCGCGCCCAGCGTGCCAGATTTGAATGCAGACCCATATCAGATTTTTTCAGTGGGAGTCCGTTTATTTGTGTTTTTGGTCAAGTAAAATATGGCCCCGTCTGAGTGCAGAGGAAACCGGCAGAGGAGCAGGGAGGGGGTGTTTGGTGCGAGCGCTCTGGGCTTCTGCTGCACAAAAACACTGCTGTAGGGGTAATTTCTGCCCTAAACCTTGTGATAGGACCCAACTTGTTCCATCCCAGAGTATCACTTTAATGCCACCATGAAGTTGTGGGAGCCAAAAAGATCATGTTTGGGCTACAGGCTGTATGTAGAGTGGACAGCATGGTTTCGCCTTTTACCATTGTACAGTTTTGAAACCAAAATACCCTCACCGCCATTGGCAGCCGCTTTGCAGCCAGAGTCTGCCCAGTAGAGACTATAGCCCTGTTTCCACCAAACAGTACAGCTCAGATCAGTACCGTTTGGTACGGCTTGTCTCGGTTAAGCTTGGTCTTGTTTTAGTTTCCACAGCCAACCGAGACCCCTGGTGGTAAGCGGCGCATAAGCTGGATGCCGACAGCCGCATGTAGTGTGACGCCATAGCAGCGCAACACAGTGTACCCCGCAAATAAATTCAGTGAAGAGAAAAAACGGGACACAGTAAACAAAGAGCAACAATGGAAGACATCAAGCATTTTGTTCTCTGTGATTGGCATGTAGCTCTTTGATAAAAAGTGCAATCAAACTTTGTTTCAGAGAAGTCTGTGTGCCGCCAGGAGAAATGCAGCCGCTGTCGCCCAGAAATGTCCCCACACAACCAAAACATTAACATACAAGGCTGAGGAGGGGGTTGAGGCAGACACAGACACTGACACACATGCATAGAGCCCCAGAGGAGTCGATTATTCCAGTTAAAGTTCACTTTCTTTGTTTTTAGGAAAATCTTGCAGACCCTACTTTTAAAATTAGACGTCCGGAAGTGTTGTTGAAAGGATGTCCTTTGAACCTCTATTTGTGCAGTGGGTTCACTCGCTTATTCCTGGGTAGATGTCTAGTTGACATCCAAAAAGCCTACGCTCAAATGTTGAACTGCATATTGACGTCCAAGTGGGGTTGTGGTTAGATGTCGAAATAGCTGACCTGATTTGAACGTTGTGCAGAATTTGTCTTGGACCAAGAGACGTAGACTTGACCTGCACGTCCATCAGACGTCTAATGCTTAGTGGGATATATCTGGAGGATGTACGCAGGCCACTTTAACAAATATGAAGTAAGACTTGCCACAAATGCTGTTCTTTCCACCTGGCACCCTGAGGATGTATCTAAAATGTATAAACCCCTTCAGATCAACACAAAGATAACTCCAGCATTAATTTCAGAGTGAAGAAAGAAAACTTGTGATAATCATTCACAATGAGGCCAAATTTAGTGAAGTGTAACGTAAATAAGTGAATACATGAATAGAAATAGATAGTAAAAAGTGATTTAGTGCTGGGACAATGTGCAGGAGGAAGAATCAGAAGTGAATGAGTAATGAGCATGTGTTATAAATATGAACATCTTAGAGTGCTTTAATTTGGCATTCTTCAACATGATTAATGCAAGCCTGACATTTCAGTATCTGACCCAGTAATCAGGGAGTCGTTGGGATTCATCTAAAATCCTATCAAACCCCGGCAGATATACTGCAGTCATTTCGTGTTATAGAGCAATAAAACCCTCTTATTGCACTTTTAAGTGTTAGAAGTCATGATTGGAGCAATTTAGAAGAAAGTGACAGAGCAAATTGTCTCTTATATTGTTGCTTTAATACAGTGAGCCTTCACAGTGACAGAAGAAGTCATCATTCTCTCTCTGTAAGTGTTATAAAGTCTTTATTCCTTCCTCCGTGTGGCTCTATCATCTGCATGAAGCTGTGGAGCGTTATGAAGGGAGTGGATTCAGAAGTGCAGGAGGTCAGAGGACAGACAGAGTGTGTGCATTAGAAAAGAACATTTATATTCAAGCACGCTATGGCTTCATGTGAGCTCCCCTGCAGCCTGCACTTCTCCTCGGTCTGGAACATCTAGATTGGCCGCTGATTCACTCGTAGTTAAGTGATGGCCTTAAGCGGCTTCACTGATAATCCTCAGCTTCCCTCCACCTGGTCTCTCTCCATCAACAAGTACCCAGAGCCTGAGTGCCTTCTAACTGAGCCGGACATGCAATTCTTCTTTAAAATTGGAGACTTTCGTCATCCTGAGAGCTCCCACTTTCACCGTATCCACCCTGAACTGAGAGGTAATAACGTGTGCAGGTCCGAGGGGAGACGCTAATAGTCCCTCCCTCCCTGCATTAGCTACCTCACTCACCCTGTGTTTGAGCCACCCATAGCTCACCGAGACAACTCAGAGAAATATCAGTGAGGGGACGTGAAAGTCCCTCCTGTGTAATCTGAAACACCCAGAAACAGTCCTGCTGTGATGTGACTGTTTCTGCCGTCAGGGCTGATGGGATCAAAATGAGACCAGGCTGGGGAGAGTAATGTGCTCCCCTCTGCAGATTCATTTCCTATAACTTGTTAATTAACATGGCTTTATTAATAAACTTTTCTCTTTGGCTGCCATCCCAAACAGGACGCGACCACAATCAGTCAGAGGAATGCATTTCCACAACACAGGCAGTCCGTCATTCATTATCCACTAATCACTGTGAGTGATACTGCGGTGGAGGCCCTCCATTACCAGAATATAAATCTGCTTTATTAATATGGCAGGGCAAAATGTCTCATTGGCTCACTGAAAGGTCAGCTCGCAGTCAGAGTCACGTCCACTAACCCCTGAGTGAACAATTAGATCTGAACATTAGCACATTATAAGATACACTGAGAGGAAGGTAGCAGGCCCAGACTCTGAAATACGAGATTCAACCTGGGCAGGATGGGAACAAGAGGCTTCAGGGCATCGTACACAATACACAAGATCTTCAGTGGAGAAATGTTAACAAAGCTTCTTTTTTCAAGCAAACAGGGCAGAACTTATTTAAGAAACAAATTCATAGAAGAACAAATGGAGCTAAAGCGACGACTTAAATGTTTGGTATTAAGAATAAATTTTGCACAATGTAGCCTGAAACTGAAAAAAGGGAACAGTGGCAACAGCCCATTGCTCTGACATACACTGTAAAGAAAAGAAAAAGAGCAAAAAACAGCAGCTGTGGTTGCGAGAAAAATACTGTAAAAAATGTTGTAAAACATTTACAAAAGCTTTACACAAGATCCTGACAATTTTACAGTTTCAAACTGTAAAATTTGCACAGCAAATACCCTGGTGTTGGACTTCAGGTCATTGGCCAGTTAAGGGTAAAGTGTATAATTCTTGACTGAAATGGTAAAGAGGTTTTTTTTTTTTTTTCCAATTTATTATTCAACACTTTAATAAGATGAAATGTCAAGGGACAGACACTGTCACTAAAATAATTCTAAAACACAAGGTAGCCCATAAATGCTGCCCCCTTCTCACGCATGGTTGCAATGTTTGTTCTGTTTTTATAACAAACTGTTCTTTGTTCTGCACTGTTAACCCAGAATTGTTTGCAGTTAAATCTCCTAAGTAAATAAATAAGAAAAAAAAGGTTTTGTTGGATTATTTTAACTATTTAAGTGCATTTTACCATTAGACATTATTTGTGCTGTGATGATGTTTTGTAACCCTGAGTGAGGCGGGAGCACAGTGGGTATGAGCCGGCATCATATCAAATGTGTCTTCCTCAGATTGGCTTCAATTTATGGTATGGGGAATAGACGGGTGACATTGCAGAGATTACGCCTGTGTTTTATACCAATGTTTCCCCAATCCTGGTCCTGGGGTACCACTGCCCTGCATTCAAATGATCAGCTCGTCATCAAGCTCTGCTTGAGCCTGATAAGGAGCCATTCATTTTAATCAGGTGTGCTGGAGTGGGGTAACATCTAAAACATGCAGGGCAGGGGGTCTCCAGGACCAGGATTGGGAAACACTGTTTCATACAGTCTATGTTCTCGACACAGTTGTGCTCCACATGCTCAGGGAGCTAAGGAATAGCATTTAGCTTTTGTTTATAATATTGGCGCTGATCTCCTGTTAAAGTGTGGTTTAGGATGAGGCATATTTCCAGAAGAGAGACTTCATTAAGATCACCAAGGAACTTCTCACAGCTCCTTTCACCGAAATCAGGGTCCCCCAAACTTTTTCCCATCAGGGCCGAACAACTTTTCCCTTCTCTGACGGGGGCCAGGGTCAGTTTGTAAAAAAAAGTGTGACGATCGCAGAGATGTCCAAATGTAAATATTTATTGTTTCCCAGAAAGCCACACATAACCAAATATTAATAACCTTTTCTGGGCTCTTGACTGGAAAAAAAATCAGAAAATAAATAATAACACTATAAATGCAATATATAATACTATTTATGAAATAAATGATAACTAAATAACCCTTTTCAGGTTTTTCACAGAAAAAAATACCATGAAATATTAACTTTCTTGTAGACACCACTGTTTGCAGCTTTCTCTCATAAACTTTTCGGTGAAAACCAGAGACCAAGCAGGCTAAGAAACCGAACTTTGTGATACAACACCTACCACCACAATACATCTCACTACCAGTATGGCTGTATAATAGAATTTTTCCTTCTTTTATTAAGGGAGGGGTTTCAGATAGGGCACAAACTTCAGAATGGTGGAATAGAAAGTTATGTTCTATGCATGTGTAAGTCTTGATCACATGGCCAGACTGAAAAAAAAAAAAAAAAAAAATCACAATGCGCCTCTGGTATTGTTTAGGGGGCCGGGCAAAATGTGGAGGCGGGCCATATCCGGCCCCTGGGCCATAGTTTGGGGACCACTGACCTCAATAAAAAGGATGACATGATTTATTGAGATGTACCTGTATATGATAATATATAATGAAAAGGTGAGATGTTGTGGACCTCCTGCACCTGTCTCTAATTTGCATATTCCATGTTCATTTGCTATTTCTCCTGATGTGTTTGGTCTCTGGGTAGAAAATAGCTCCCAGACTGAGGTCTGTATGGGACTGGACATGTGAAAGCAGCAGGTTTTGCAGGCGTTGTTTTGTGTTTCTTTGAAAGCTGTCCCTTTAGGGGGGTGGGAGGAGGAGTGATGGCATGTGACAGCAGCTGATGGAGGTAAACCTTTAATGTAAGAATGACACCGTGTGCAGCATCACCCGCTGGGTCACCAGGACGCCCTGCCTAATGAATCTTTTGTCAAATTAATGTCCTCTGTCTGCTGCTTAATCACTTCCACTGTGACGCCTTTTCACAGACATCTGTGTGAGTCATCAACAAAGATCACCTCCTGCCATTTCATTTAGTCCTCCTCCTGTTGGCCGTCCTGCAACAGAAACAACAGTTCCTTCTGTTTGGAGAGTGACTGTAAGCGGATTAGTTGTTCTTGAGCTGAAGGTGGCCTCTCTCTGTGCGCTCTGCACAGAACAGTGGGAGATAATAGATATGACAGACAGAGATTAGGGGATTAAGGTTTCTGCTAGATGAAACAATCATTAAATGTGAGAAACCGTCAATGTGTTCAGGAAGTGGGCAGAAGCAGGATTCAGATCAGTCAAAGCCTGGACGGCTGGGGGCTGCACGCTCTCATTCGTTCTTTACTTTTCTTGCATAAGATGACAACAGAGAGGAGGCAGGTGGTGTCTCTGACTGAGCTGAGCAATAACACAGAGACAATCAGCCAGAGGGACACGCTCCTGCTCACTTTTATCTCAATAAAGCCTGTGTCACACCTGCAGGGTTATTAGTATGCACTGATGCAGCAGAGCCCACTCCACTGGAAGCAGGGAGCAGAGAAACCTCTCTGCTTCTCTCTGAGCTGCTCCAGGAGCTCAGGGTGTCTCAGGCCATGTCCACACATAGTCAGGTACACATTTAAAAACAAAAACAAAAAAACAAAAACATTTCGTTGGATGATCATGATTATATCATGCCACCTGTATTCCATTAAAACAAACCAAGTTAAGTCAATTAATGTTGACTGTGTGATTTCAACTTAATTCAATTGTTTTATTTAGCAAGACCCAAATTTGTTAAACCAACTAATTGTAAATGTGTTGAGTGAACATAAAATATTGGCATTACTATTATTTCTTTGCAATGTGTGGGTCCAACTTAATTTGCAAAGGTTGTGTCACCATACCCACTAAGGCGAGACATTTGAACCGTGAATGAGGAGGGTGGATATAAGATCTTGCTGAACTCCGTTGCACGTTGCTTTGGTTAAAAGCAACTAACAGTGTGTACCCACTGAAAGCGTCACAAATTTTCCGCGCGTTGATATTACATACAAAGTCAATTTAAAACCGCAAATTGACACTGCGTTGGGGAGAGCACAGAGCAGCGCCAAGCGTTCGAGCGTTGAGCAGTGAGCATTTCCAGTGAAAAACGCACTCTGCTCACCGCTTGACGCTCGAGTTGAAATAATTGAACTTTTCGAGCGAGCCAAGGTCTTGACGCCCCGGGACAGCCTATCAGCGTGGAGATCGTCACCGATGGAAAGGCACTCCGCAGCCGGAATGGAGCGCCTGTAGTTGGTATCCAGGCGGGGGATCCTGGCACCAACCCTGGATAGCAGGTCTTCAAACTGGGCAACAGTCAGCCTGAAGTACCGCTGGAACCGGCTGTCGTCCAGACTCAGCTCCTGCAAGAGACGGTAGAACTCACACTGTCTCCGTAGGGTAGCATGCATCCATTACCAACGTCGGCGCCTAGCCCGCAGCTAACTTCTCGACCGCAGGTACAGAGCAGCGATGGTGGTGATCGGAGCATTGTTCGACGATGAAACGATGATGGCGGACTTTTCGTGCAACGAAGCCGCGGCGAGTGGTGAGCATTTTTTACATATTTGTACCAGTGTCAAAACTGGAGCACCCAGCGCGGCGCGATTTCACTTGACGCGCGAATACATTTGTTCTCAACGCTTTCAGTGGGTACGCAACGTTAGGCTGTCTGTGCAATCTTAAGAAACTTCAGTTTAAACTTGGCCAACAAAGCACAGCCCATCAACCTAATTTGTTTTAACCTAAAACAAAATGTAAAAATTGTTGGATACATAAGCTACGCCATATGGAGCACAGACCCCCGGTCCATGCCAGTTGAGCACAGACCACAGGTCCCTGGCAGTCCAGCACAAACAGCCGGGCCACCCCCAACGAGCGCAAACAGCCAGTCAGCACCCATCAAGTATGGTAGTATCAGCTGGTCAGCGCCAGTGAAGTACCATTTCAGTGCACAGCCGGGTCTTATATGCACTGACACTTCTCACTCATGACTTCAATGAGCTGTCATAGCAAACATGACCTAGGTAGTTTGCACCAATTATACAAAAAAAAAAAAAAGTTTACAAAGTTATGTCCAGATGCACTCCTGGCAACAGCAAGTGGATTGTTCACCAGCTCATCAGGAACTTCCACCCTTCAAAATGATTCCCACATTGTCTGGCTCTGCCCTATGATGGATAGGGCCTGTTGGACATTCCTTCATTCATTCACGAACAGTGCGTACGCACAAATTTGTGCTTAAATTGTGCATACCTTTAGTGACATACTGTATACTCTCCCGGCGTCTCCCCCTCATCCTCCTTGCATTAATGTACTCCATCTTTTTAGATCACGTTAAAAATAAAGACTAAAATAGAGGAATATAGGAAATAACAGGTACATCCAGAGTAACATACATTTATTTTCTCTCTTTTTTTCTCTGTATTTTTCTCCTTTTTTTCTTTGAATTTAATGAAATGAGAGAAGCCAGATATATACTCAGTACCAGATGTAAAGGGTGTTTATTGTTGACTTGTAAGATGTGCATCAAACTTCCAGCTGCCGTCAGGTTAACTTTCCATTATGTCAAACGGCTTTAATCTGACATCAGATGTGACGGGACAGTTAATATAGATATAAATGTATATGCTGGTTCAGACGGTTATATTAAATAGTGATTGCTGTGATTGTTTATTGCATTAAAATGTGCCTGACACTCTGGAAACTTGCCTGTGCGTCATGCGCACATGTGCTCTTATCACCAAATTACAGCTACGGAGGGTGCGCTCCGCCCTGCACCGAGGTTAGACCAGGTTGGAGCTGGCGTGCTTTCAGCGCAATTTCAAGCTTTTCTTAAAAAGATAGCCTTGAAAACGGAGTTTCAAGTAATCCAGCAACCACACAGTCTTCTCCATTACTTTCCACCATTTCTCTTCACGTTCTGCCAACTAGATCTTCTCTTTTGTCCTCATTCACTCACAGCTACAGTAAGGCGCTTGTCCATTAAGTATTTGTGAATCCCCGGAAGATGACAGGAAATGATCCCGCCCACAACTTAACAAAATATGATCGGCTAGGACAACTGTCATTATCAAATTGTGTCCACATTCGCTTGTGTTACACAGGCATTCGATGCAGTTACTGAAGGCCCTGCCTGCCAGATGGTGTTGCTGATTTACCCAGATACCACCAAAAGGAAAATTGTGATTGGTCCATTTTCCATTTAGTTATATTTACCCACTGTTTGCCAGGACAAGTTTATAAAAATAATATAAAACTCATTGCTATGATTTCATTGAGTAAAATAAATAAATAAAAACAAAATAAAACAAAATAAAACAATTATTTAGGAGTGCAAAAATTCTTTTAATATTTTTATTTGGCCTTAACTGAATACCTTGAAGGCCCAGAGGGGTCCCCTCTGCTCTAAAATAATTTTCTTCATTCATGTTTAATCTTATAACATCTTGGGCATTAGAGTGAAATAAGTCAGTATATTTGGAATTAAAAGGGTAATCATTTTTTCAACGGGTTCCACAGGCACTTATTAAGAGCCACATTTGATGTATTGGAGCTCTGAAACAAACCCCTGGTGCAATAAAAGGCTAATATCATGTAATGTAAGAAATCACTCATTGGCTATGTTCATAATCTTAATGACTCTAATTAAGCATTAATGTCTCCGACAATAAACTCCATCTGCAACTTGGCCCGAAATAACTGCTGGCACAAACTCCTCATGTTATGTTAGAAACACAGGCTCACATAGTTCAACTTCAATCAGTCGTTAATAAATAAAGCACTTTGAGGCGCCCATTAGGATCCAAAAGCTTTCTTATTAAAGGTTCTTTTTAAGCATAAAGCTTTAAGTCTTTGCTGAAACCCTTAACAGTCAGCGTGGGAGGAAACTGTCAGCTCGCCACAGAGAAAAAACAACATGTCATTAATCTGAGCAATTAAACGCTGTCTGAGAGCGACGTTTCTGGATCTGAGAGGATGGGAAACATGCAGGTTTTACTGTTTAAAGGAGGATTTCAGGAGCATTTGGAGCTGCTGCCACTTTACTCAGGGATTTATTTGATTTTTATCATTTTACTGTTCGATGCACAAACTGAAAGCAAACCCAGGACAGACCCCTCACACGTATGTGTCTTTGACAGCTGTGCCCTCAGGAGGTTCTCTTTAATATCACGTGTTAATGAGTTAGGATACATTAACCCACTTACCCACTTTTTAAATATAGGATCCTTTTACAGGAAGTCTTTTCACTCCTGTTTCTTTTACCTGTGCTAATTAGAAACACATGAACACATTACATCTTTGTCATTTCTTTCTTCTTTTTTTGGCTTAAGTTACATTTTTACTGTGTTTAAATGTATTAAGAATTGAATGTATTTTTGAGCACTAAAGCGGAAAAAAAACTCTATACCAACACGTTCAAATACACAGTGTCATGATTTCCTGAGCTGATACCTTTTCAATCGTTTTCCTATTTATTGTCTTATTATCAGTTTCAGTTAATAGCTCTAATTCGCAGGGTAAAAATAAGCGTTTTTTATTAAATTAACCCCTTGATGCCTGTTGTGATAAATTTGTGACACACCCTGTCAGGTCTTGATTCAGCTGAAATGACCTTTGTATATGATTATTATCTATTGATTCATATTCTACACAAACCACATAATGTATCAGATCCACTATGTCACAATATATTGGTCATGGGATGAACTTCTCATGTCTATATAAGATAACGTAGTTATAACTATTGTATGAACTATACTCAAATTTACAATCTCCACTTAATTCAACATCTGTAAGAATGAAAAAACACATAAAAAAATCTGTTTTTATAATTGTTGGTTAATTCATGGAGTAAAGGGTTAAGGCATTTCACTCATCAGTCTCCACCCTGACTGACCTCCTCCACCTGTAAGCCTTTGTCATGGGTGATGCAGAGGTACGAGGTGAGCTTGGAGCTGCTGCCCCTCACACTATGATAAGTGCTTTCATTCAGTTATTCCATTTAGTTTGTTTCATATTCTTTAGAGAAAAGTTGCAAAGCTATTTGTCATTCAAAAGTAGAACCAAATGTTGCTTGCATTTCTTTAACTGTTAACTGGACCAGGGTTTCCTAAAGTTTTTACTCCGTCACCCTCCTCTGATTGCCTCAGAGCCTTATGATATCCTCCACAGCAGGCATTTGAACATATAGGGCTCTAATTTTGAAGACCAGGTGCAAGCGCAGGCGCACCTGCCCTGTGCCGGCCTTCGCCGCACGGACAGGGTGTGACCAGCGCCAAGAGAGGCGCAGTCAAGACGCAGAGGAGCACAGAGGTGCGCTTCCACGCCTCCCTCCGCCCAAATGGCAGAGAGGGAGGAGAAAAGCCGTAAGTGGGTTTAACACAGCTGAGCACTGAGTTCACCAATCAAATGAGCGCCTCTCCTCGCCTTTAACTACACTGTGTCTGATTGGTCTGAGTGATCCCCAGCACTGTGGAAAGTGTGCTGGAAAGACCTGGTAGCGGAGACGGTCAGAGCCGCTATCGCTGCAGCAGGAGAATGGACAGCGGGGAAAATCGGAGGACACGAAGCGCATCACCTTGTAGGCCAGCTCCCGGGACAGATGTAATCTGCTTCTTTGTCTTTCATAGGAGTACAAAATGAAGAGACAGTTACACAGCTGGCTTATCCATTCAGAATACTTTTGATCCACCTGCACTCCTGGTTTGTCATCACCAAATAGCAGAGCCTTTGGTGATATACTGTATACTCTCCCGGTGTCTCCACCTCATCCTCCTTACAATAATGTACTCCATCTTTTTAGATCATGTTAAAAATAAAGACTAAAATAGAGGAATATGGGAAATCACGGGTAAATCCTGAGTGACATACATTTATTTTGTCTCTTTTTTTCTTCGTCTTTTCTCTCCCTCTTTTCTTTGAATTAAATGAAATGAGAGAAGCCAGATATATACTCAGTATCAGATGTTAAGGCTGTTTATTGTTTAATTGTTAGATGTGCATCAAACTTCCAGCTGCCGTCAGGTTAACTTTCCATTATGACAAACGGCTTTAATCTGACATCAGATGTGACGGGACAGTTAATATAGATATAAATGTATATGCTGGTTCAGACGGTTACATTAAATAGTGATTGCTGTGATTGTTTATTGCATTAAAATGTGCCTGACACTCTGGAAACCTGCCTCTGAGACTTTGTTGACGTGAGCGCACATGTGAATGAATGTGCCGACTCCTCCCCCTGGTGCGCAGTCACACCCATCTCTGAGCAGACGGTCTACCAAATTGTCAAATTGGCAGCACATGGCAGTGCGCCGCACGAAATTAACACTGCGCAGGGTGAGCCAGGCTTGGCCCCCTGCGCTGCGCCAAGAAATTAGAGCCCATAAAATTACTGATCACCACTTTCATTGAATTTTGACTGGTCTAATCCACTTTGAAACACCTGTGGTGTTCCCGGTCAAATATGACCGGCATAGAGAATGAATGGGTAATACCAGATTATGTTCATTATTAGAATATATAGTCTATGTATGCATGTTTTTCTAACAATTTCCTGCACCTATAGTCGTTGTAGCATTAAAAACCAGTGGAGGGGAAGTTAAAGATAAGAAGTGATTACGGTCTTGAGTAATTATTAACTAAAGTTACCAGTGTAGCCCCAAGAACAAAGGAATAGTTACTTTTTAGAGTCAGAGTGAAGGAGGTAAATGGTCAGAGGAGGAAGAGAGAAGTGTGTCCCCTAACAGTTCCTCCTACAGATAAGCCATCTTGCTGAGAAATGGGGCTCTCAGATTGCAGAAGACCAAGGACGGCTGGCAGCCAATGAGAGGAGAGGCAACACCCGAAGATGACTCAACCTACATTTCCTTAGTACTGTTTGTTAGGTATATAAGGGTTCAAGGGACAGGAGAGGGGGTTCAGATTTTGGAACTGATCCCCGCTCTACTTTGTAGTAGTGAGGGCTGTGTAAATCTGAACCCAGAGATCTCTGTGAATCTATATTTTTGACCTATTGTTAATGAATTTGTGTTCAACTGAGAACCAAGATGCCTCCTGATCCTTCCCCATCAACAAACTGCGCGGAAAGAGGTGAGATGAGATTGGAGTCAGATTAATAATTTTAGTGTATTTTGGTCAGATTGATAGCGTCACATTTCCAATAAGAAGTAGTTTAAGTATTTGAGGAATTTAGAACAAAGACATCATTTGAGAGTGACAAACTATCTGTGAGGTACCCTGTCAGGATCACAGTGTGGGAAACTAACTGAGGTGAACAGTAAAAGGTACCCTGTAAGGCAGTGTGAAAATGTACCCTGTCAGGATAACAGTGTGGGAACATGACTTAGTGCACGGTTAAAGGTACCCTGTAAGGCAGCGTGGAAAAAGTAGCTCTGTCAGGATAGCAGCGTGGGAAGATACTGAGCACCCAGTTAGAGGTACCCTGCAAGGCAGTGTGGGAAAGCAGTAGGAGTAACACTTAGATGTATGTCATACAACTCACCTCTTTTCCAACATCATCCATCAGATAGAAAACATCCACGCAGACCTACACATCCACAAAAAGAATGAGCCCCTCAGTCCTCGGATTGGTCAGCTGCACCCAAAGGGGATGTATTAATGTGTAGGGCAGAGAGACTGTATGATATGTCTGATAAAAGTCACAAAACATTACATTAATAAAACTATGATAGATAGTGATACAGTGTGCAGGAACCTTTCTTTGATTTTGTGGACAATAAAATTGTTGTCGGAAAAAAAAGGGGAAAGAAAAAAAAAAAGAATTAATTGATCTTTCTAAATGAGCAGATATTAACATCAATGTATGAGATAAAGCAGTAGAACTTCAGGACTTACTGAAACTCAGGACCTGTTCAGGTTCTTGTTGCTTAAAGAAAGTGTGTTCTTGTCAAAAATGTAAATTCTTGTCCATTTTTTTTCTTGTAAATTAATTTATCTATCCCTCTTGTGAGAATTTATCTTCTTAATAAGAAACATCATGCTGACTGATGTGGGACTCTTTCAAAATACAAGAAATTTTATAAATAGCTGTTGACCTCACATTAAACTTGTTTTAAAGTTAAAACAAATGCAAACATTTGTTAGAGTATTTCTCTTTGAGAATCCCTTTTGAGCACAAAAAAAGGAAAAAAATAATCCTGTTGATTTTTTTTATTCTACTGGAGCTAAATCTGTGAGTAAAATGTTGCATCAGAAATTAGTTCAGAAAAACACATTTAATTTCTTAGTGAATTATTGAAAAAAAATCCTGCCTGATAAGTAAGAAGCACAGAGCAGAAGAGTCTTTCTGCACGTGGACTGATGTAGACCAGCACAGGTGTGTGGATCTGGGACACATTAGTTTATCGTCTCATGATGAGTGCAGCCACAGTCAGAGCTTGGAGAAACAAATCAAACATAACGGTGAGAGAAAGCTGCTCTCAGGGCCGCGACGCCGCTGATCCACTCTCGTATCAAATATTCTTTTGTCCGGCTGCTGTTTACAAGGTCTGAGCACATGAAACACTAAAGAGTCTCATCATTCCACTCCAGTGAACACCTCTGCTCAAAGCTGCGCTCAATGTCACTGAATTCACTCAAACTTCTGTCCCGACAATCTCTCTTGTATCTCATGTACGCGTCTGCCAAGGTTGTGTGGAGTCTGCAGTGGAATGACAAACAGCCGCTCGCTCTCAGTCACCTCTCAGGGGGAAACCGGCTCTCCAAACCCACACTTTATTTCAAATTAGATTCAAAATAAGTAGGAAAAGAATGCTGCGATAAATAGACTCTTGATGCTCTCAAAGAAGCCTCTCCTGTTTCTTTGCTTTACAAACAGAGAGAGAGATAACAGTGTCAGAGCTGTCGAACCCAACACGTCTCACCTCAAACATGTCAAGTATGTCAGATTTATCAATGGACCCAAGCTCTGAGGTGAACTTAAGAGTCCAACTATCATTTCAGGGCCATTTCCTAACCCTAACCCTAACCTTAAACAAGATAACTCGTGGTTATGGGAACAGCATTGTGTATTCACATTTTAAACTCCATGGCAAAATGTTCAAAGGCTGGGCCTGGAGAACAACAAGGACCAGACCACAGTCTACAGACGAGCAGCAGAGAGGAAGTAGATCCACTTATTAAATACAATAGACCCAAATGGGCTTGATTAGAATTTCTACAATGGATCAACTTCCTTGTTTTGAGATGTATACCGCTCAAATTGACTTGTGTGACACTGCGCAGCGCTTACGCTGTCGGGGTTAACTGACGTCTTTGATGGTTATATATATATATATATATATATATATATATATATATATATATATATACATATATATATATAATGTTATTTTTTCTCTTTTTTTTGATGAAAGCACTTTTAAATCTGCACAGGTAGGAGTGGCTGCTCATTTAAACCCTGCCTTCTTTTAAACTCTCTAGCTCGGGGTCCTGCTCAGTGAGGGCTTCTCCTCTCCCAAACTCTTAAAGAAATGGTTAATCTCATGATATGTGAAACAGAGTCAAAAATGCACTGTATTTTCTAGATTTACTTTCGTGAATATTTCATTTTGGATATTAGGTATTTGTGAATTTTATCGCATTTGGTTATTTTTATTTATGGCTGCTCTTGTTTTCCTGTGGGGGGTGCAATTTTTGTCCCTTGTGGCTTCTGTACCTCCTTGTAGCTCCTCCTCTCCTTCACCTCACAGTGCTGCTTTACATTGCTGAGGGTAATGGGTGTTATTAATTTGTTCTAAACATTTTGAAAGAAGTGTGTATAAAGTGTGATCGTTGGTTTGTGGTAGTAAATAATGTTAATGTAATGTCATCCAGGCAGTCTGTACTGTTTCATATGGTTTGTGTTATAAGGTATGATGATGTTTACATATAGCTCGTTGCTGCGATTTGAGTTTCTGAATCCCGCCAAACGTGTGGAGGAAACGTAAAGGCTGTCAGCTTTATTATTCTTTAATAGGACGCTGAGGCACAGCGAGACAGAGGGCAAATGTCTTGTTTTTGTGTCTTATGCAGGTTTGTTTTTCTGTGATTTGTTACATTTTTTTCCGTTGCATCTGTTTAGTTGATCTCTGTTTTCTTTTAATCTGTCCACCAGGTGTCGCCTTTTCACTGATATAATGTGTATCGAGCAGTATTTTCTGGTAATTTGTTATTACTGTTAAAAGTTATTGACAAAAAGGTTTTTCAGCAATATCCAGTATGATTCCCTTGGATAATTTAATAAGTAATTTGTGTGTAATAATCATCACGTGTTTATATATAACTTTATTATATTTATCCGTGTTGTTAAAATGTATTACACTTGACAGTGCTGCTTTGCATTGCTGAGGGGAGCTGAGGCATAATAGGGGAGAGAAGTGTGTGTGTGTGTGTGTGTGTGTGTGTGTGTGTGTGTGTGTGTGTGTGTGTGTGTGTGTGTGTGTGTGTGTGTGTTCAGATTTATATCAGTTTATTACTTTGCCACGTATCTGTGAAGCACTTTGTAAAAAGTTTTTTTTTTTTTATTTCTTATTTTTCATTTATTTATTTTTTTATGCTGTTTTAACCCTGGCACTTTCCCACTTTGTTAACATGTTTACATACATTTGCAGTTTTTTACACTGTAGTGCAAAAACACTTTTTAAATCTTTTCCTGTAATGAATATTGATACTACACGAAAGATAAAGTGTCATAGATACATTTTATCATTATTATAATTTATATATATATATATATATATATATATATATATATATATATATATATATATATATATATATATATATATATATATATATATATATATAATTTTTGTCTTAGAGGATTTGGGACACAGAATCAAACAAACTAGCTCTGCACCCTTCTGCCTAGTAGCCCGGCCACCTTTTCATCTTATAAATAAATTTTAACCCCATCCAATGAGGGTGTTTAGAATCACTGTGTGGACTTTTTTAAGGAGAACACAAAGTATACTACCATTACTTTCTGTTACCCAAATGATGCTGTGCTTATTTCCTAGCCCACCACTAACTTTATAAATATGTAACAACCACCTCTGAGAAACCTTAAATTCAGGTATTAATCATCAAACTTCAGCTACTAACTTCTACAAACTTAAGCAACATAAACTAACAGTGAGTGTCAGGACAGCGTGTAGATTTAATCCTGGAGGGGAGCTTTCAGTGTAACCTGAGAAGTCTGGCTGCTGACATTAAGTCTTGAAAGTGAGAACAAACAGTGGAATCAGACTGAGGCGTGAAATCAAAGACGCATTCAAGCAAAGGTAGAGCTCATCTGGGACGTAAAAGAAGTAAATTACTGAGCCGCACATAGTGACAGAGCAAACAAGCGTCAGATAATCATTGCTGCTCTGACGGCGACGACAGTTAACACGTCTCATGTCAGTTATTTCTGATTCCAGGCTGATTGTCAGGGGGAAACCTCAGCCTCCTGATTCCTCCAGGTTCCAGCTTTAATGATTTTTAAGCAGGCTGCGTTTTTTAATCATTAAACTACAAATGATTCACGAGCAGCCTAATTGAATCTCTCATACTTGATGTCATTATTTTTACTGCTGGTGTGTGATAATCAGCCTTCGGCCCCACTGTGGTTGTTAGTCTGGAGGAGAAAATTGGAAAATGTGAGTCAGAGTGAAGTGTTTATTTTTGGTCATCAGTGTGTGGAGGCATTTCAGGCTGAGGGGGAATTACCTCCTCAGCGCACCATGGGCTTTATGAAGAGAGGGGAAGAGGAGTTAATGTCCTCAGGCCCTGACATGAGGACGGCTCCAAACAGGCAGAGTTTAGGCTTTGGTCCAGTTCTGCTTCAGGATCAGACACAAATAAACCAGACAGTAATTTACCTGAAGCTGCAGCTTGTCTTCATTTTCAAGAGCACAAACAGAGGTGACTCTTAAAGACTCACTAAAGCTATGTTTTTATGTCTGCCATGTATGGGCAGATCACGAAATGTTCCATTAATCAGGTGGGAAGAGAACTCAAAATTTGCACTCAAGCACAAGTACTGTTAAATTGCTCAAAGCTATGGTGTACAATTTGGAATCTTTGTACCTCTTGATAACAGTGTTTATAGAGCTGTTATGGTCCTATGGTCCAATCTACACAATATAAAGACCAAAAAGAACGAAACAAATCCATTAAGTATATCCGCTGCAAAGCTGCATACTAGTTTACCAATCAGAACCGCGCAAGGCATGCGTCATCATGCCCATGGTTCCACCTCGTCCTTCCCCACTACCCCTCTCACGTCAGCTAGCTGCTCAGCAACTGAAGTGTCATGGAGCCAGAGAAGACTGAAACCAGGAAGCTGTTACTGTTACTCTCCACAGCGAAGGGAAGAAAACAAAAAAGTTTCAAGGAAAAGGCTGAAGCAACGAAGAATTATGAGTCATACAGGCGCCAAAAGAGACTGAATATTGGAGAAATGTACGACCGGTGGAAAAAGCTGCAGAGGGATTTGGGACTGAGGACTGACGCCGAGACAGCTGAGTTTCTGTTGAACAGGTAATGACTTTGTTTACCACAGTGGGAGATGTCAGCTGAATAATTCCGGTTAGTCTGTGCCTATACTGGCTAATGACTGAAGCCTGCGGGTCGGCTCTGTCATTAGATTTTAGCATAAGTTAGCCTCACATCTTTTAGCATTGTGTACTGAGCTGGTGAAGACACGCCGAGAAAGGTAAAGCCTTGCCCACAGTTGGCTCTGCTCTGATCAGCTGGCAGTGGCAACGCCAGACCTACTTCGCCGGCTAATTCATGGATTTGATCGCGCCAGTTGAAAAAGCTTCCACTGTGTGTTACAAGGAGGATGACTGTCTTGTTTGTTACATTTTCTGCTGGCCGGCTTCTTGTTCTGTCAGAGGGGGCGTGTTGTTAGGAGGCAAAGAAGGGTGATACAAGCTGGGGGGCGGGATCTTGGAACACGGAGGGGAGGGGTGAGTGAGGCTGCGTTTTTCAAATGTGTCTCATCAGCCAAACTGGGTTTCAGATCGTAGACCATAGCTTTAAGTTGGACACAATTACAAGTAAAAGTACTGGAGTTAAATAATACTTAAGAACAAAGTATTCTTCTCAAAATCTACTCAGAGTATTAACTACTTTTTAAACCAGGAATGTTTGATTGTATATTTAACAGCAGGCATTCACACTGATGTGAAATGTTGCTGTCAAAGTGACGTCATGGTACTGCTCAGTTTTTGATGAATGTTTCCTCTGTAGAGATATGAGATGTGATTGGCTGATTAGAAATTTGTGTTAACAAACAGTTAGACAGGTGTGCCTAGTATAGTGGCCGGTGAGTGTATGTTGCTGTATTAAGTCAGAGGTGTAAACACAATAAGATGCAAAAAATGCATTTCTGTACACATCCTTGATTGTGTCATGTGTGAATACTGCACTGTAAAAAATTTCACCGTAAAATTACAGTAAGTTACTGGTTAATAATTGCATTACTTTCACAGCAAGTTGCTGCAAATATTTTCACAGCAATTTACTGTAAGTAATACACAGTAGTTTACTGTAATTGTTTCACAGTAGTTTACATTAAAACAACAACACTTTACTGTTAATTCACGGTTGCCAGGCCCAAGGAATTACCGTAAAACAGGACAAGCAGCCTATGCTGTGGAGCACAACCAGACAGCCAGGCAGCCAAGACAAGCAGCCTATGCTGTTGAGCACACACAGCCAGCCAGCGCAGTGGACCATAGACAGCTAGCTGGTCTATGCCATGGAGCACAGACACACTGGCCCTGTGTGATATCTTAATGTGCATCAGGGTCTCATATCCACAGTGTTGCCTCCTCACCCATGGTTTTCCTTTTGGGTTTTGCAGATTATTGAGTTGAAACAACTGAAAACTTTAAGTTGGATTGATGCAAAATATTGATTTGAGAAGAATTAAAATATTTGGTTTATTTGACCTATTAAGTTGTGTTAAATGAACTAGTTAATTTCATTTCAAAGAACTTAATGTATTTAGGTGTGACCAATTGAAGCAATTCATTTAAGTTGGTCCAACTACTTCTTTTTATTAGTTGTACTAACGCAGAATTTCAAGTTGACATGATCCACAAAAATACATTGGAAACCTTAATCTAAAAATTTTGAGTTGGATTGATTAAAAAAATTACATCACCTCAACTGACTAGAGATTCCCTTTTCACAGTGTAAGCTGACATACAGTCTTTGTTTCTAACGTGATCTAAAAAAGATTTTGTACTCCTATTATTGACAAAGGAACAGTTTACATCTGTGCTGAGAGCTGGCCCACACGGTGACGCGCTTCATGGCCTCTGATGCGCGCCCCGATGGTCAGTCTGTTGTCCTGGTTGCTGAGGTAACAGAGGCTCCGACCGTCTCCACTACCGGGTCTTTCCAGCACACTTTTCCCGCGCTGGCATGGATCATCCAGACCAAGCAGTCGCTGCGCCTCGGCCGCAATAAAAAAGCGTCAGAAAAGCAAATAAAAAAGCGTCAGAGAAAAGAGGAATTAATATGGTGAACTTCACACTAGTTCAAAATGACAATATGTTGATAAAGCAAAGGTGGAAAACAAGGGTACAATAACTTGACAGAATATGTTAAACTTACTTTGGTGGCATCAACCTTGAAAATGTTGAAAATCTGCTGCACGTCCCACAATTCAGTTCATGGAATTTGCTGTGTTTTTGCAGTGGATAGTCTTAATACAGCATTTCATGGTGAAATAATGCAATAAAATGCTGTAAAATCCTGGTAATAATTGAAACAGCAAATATCACAGCAGTTGACTGTAGTAATACTGTTGTTATTGTAAATTTTAAAATTACAGTCTTATATTGTAATTATTACAGTTAAGTCCTGTAAAGTTGTAATACAGCAATTTACTGTGAGAAAATACAGTGAAATATTGTGAAATCCTGGTAATTTTTTACAGTGTGTGAATACTCACATCAACAGCATAAACTATCCTTACACCACTGGCGCAGTGGTGATCAGACAGCCGTATTGGCTACAATATTCTAAAGGTTTGAATATGGAGTCTGATGGTAGTTGTACTCAGTGGTGACTGAGTGATCGTGAAGTAGTGAAGTAGATTACATGGAGTTAATTGTACTCAAGTATGAGTAAAATTACACACCTGAAAAAAAGAATCATGAGAGTACAAGTACCAAAAAAATCTACTTAATCACAATAAGTTTTATATTTGTGATATGCTGTTAATACTTTACAAAAGCAGCTTTTGTTAAAAAGAAGAACATTGACATTTGACCACAGTCAGAGCTGCAGCTCCTGCTCACAGTCAGAGGAGTCAAAAGAGCTTAATGTAGGGGTGGGTTGCTTTGAGCAGCTGCATAAGATTTTCTACCACCAATATAACCCAAATATGACTGCGGAAAAATGAGAACCACTCATCTTCTGTTTGGAATTAAAATACACATTGATAAATTTTTGATAGAAACTGGATTGAGTAACTGAGAAATCTACTGGCACTTGAAAAATATATTAAATATTTGAGTGTATGCAGAGCAGGCTGAACTATCAGCCTCTTTCCCATTCTACACTTCAAAGAAACAGTTTACCAAAAATTAACTTTACACAGTAACACAAAGGTTTATGGACTGCATTAAATTCTAAATCTAAATTACTAATAATCCTATATATGATTCAGACTAGGCCTGAGGCACCATCAGATGCTAAAACTGTGAATTTTATTGTTTTGTGAAATATATATGAAGCTCTCAGTGTAAAAGCCAGAAACAAATGTAGAGATTGTTGTTTCAGCGAGGACAAAACTCTGATGCATTGTAAGGACATGCTGTTTGGTTTATGTCTTGTTGAGTTCAGAGTTTCCTGTCTTAAACAGTTTGTTTGTGATTCTTGTGTTTCCTGTTTTAGTCTAAAGGTTTTGTTCCTTGTGCTCCTGTTTTGGTTCTGTCATGTGTAGTTCTTTTTGTCATAGCTGAGACATAAAAGACATAAAAACTACAAAGACAACTTTACAAAGACATTGCTTGAAGGAGAATAGCTGCTGAGATTGAATATGGCGCCTAACCCTAACCCCAAATTTTTCGCAATGAGTTAATTTGCGCTGCAGTTGGTGTGCAAGGTCTGCAGTCACGAAATACTTATAAGCAATGCTCTGTATCAAGCAACAAAGAAGGATGAAGGTGGATTGAACATGTATGTCTTTTAGCTTTGTCTCTATCAACCTGCTCATATCAACTCCTGGGCCCTGTTCTACGAAGCAGGATTACTGCCTAGTGAGGTAGCTTTGAGGATAGGTTCCAGATTCCCTGTTCTACGACATGGGATCACTCCTCAGCGAGGCGAGTCTCCATGGCAACACACGCTGAACGGCTAACCTGCTCCGTGGCAGGTTAGGTTCCAGATTGAACTCGCTGACTATAAAAACCCCGCCCACTGACCAATGAGCCCTCACAAAAAAATGGCTTGTCCGTTCTTAGAGGATCCCGTGGACATCGGAGCTTGCATTGTCCGAGGAGCACTCCGGCGCGCAAGAGTTTTCAGGGACCGCACCGACCCACTCTCTTTTTTTCGGATGACCACCTTTATGAAAGTTACCGGTTTTCCAGGGAGGGGTTGGTAGTACATGACACTTTCTACAGGTAGTTAAAGGGAATGAAGAACTCTCATTGCCGTAATAAGATCTTCAATGCCAACACTTCTGTTCCATGACAATAATTTATTGCCCGTAATAAAATTGTGACAGGAATTCATATAGGGCTCATGTGGGCTACATATCACACAAAAAATGTTAAAACGATAGGAATGAACAAATGGATAAATTCATCTAAGAAGTATGTTGCATGTTACAGTAAAAGTGCATGGTGAACAGTGCTGTTTCAGGATGATAATGGCACAAACGATTTTTTTTGCACTACACTTACGCATTTAGACTGTCAGCAATTTTCTGCCAGCACTCCTTCTGTGCTTTACCAGCGGCGACGGTGTTGCTTTTAACGTTAATTACATGTTTCAGCTCGTCATACTTCCTCCTGTGTGAAGTATGCGGTCCTTCTCTCTCCGGCCTGCTCTGACGCTCCAGACTGCTCCGTGTTCGCGATTGGTCAGATGCAGCGGGCTCCGCCTTATATGCGTGCACGCGCTCATTGCCAAGCTGGATCCACTTATGAGGTTGATAACCAGCGTTGTAAAACCGTGTAGCGAGACCACGGGCTACCGCGCTCAGTTCAGCGAGGTAGCTCCAAGGCTATCTCGCTAGGCTGAACTTGCTTCGTAGAACAGGGCCCTGCTGAACATGTGACTACACAACACACAACAATGGAACGCACAAAAACAACAGTGACACCTGCTGGCACAGTTTGGGTTTTTCAGTTGCAGAATAATTAAGAATCATTTTCAGTCATATTTTGTCTGCAAGTACATTCTGTTAAAAAAAAAAAGAAAGAAACATGAGAAAATCACTTTGTTAACCCAGTATCAGAAATCGTAATAAATCATGAGCTATATGTATCATTACATCCCTACCGCACAGGATTGAATCATTTTATAAACTAATGCACATGAACACATCCTGTGACAGCAGCCACAGTCAGGTTTGTGAAGTGACAGCTGCTCAATGACAGTTTCCTAAAACAGCAGATTGAGAAAACTGTCAGAACCATTAGCTGAAATGTTGTAAACATAAATCATATGTGTGTCTTTAGTACACATTAGAAAAACAGGTTTGGATGCATCAAGATCACACACACACACACACACACACACACACACACACACACACACACACACACACGCACACACACACACACACACACACTGAGTATCATCTGCTGCTGCGCCTCCTCCTCGTCCATAATGAATCATATTCACACCATGAGAGCGTCAGCAGCAGGAAACGTCTGAATCATCTGCTCTCTCCTTCCTCTTCCATAAGACGCCACCAGCAGAGAAGCTAATGTTGACTTTCTTCAGTCTGCTCAGTGATCACCATCATCACTGCGCTCATTTAGTTACACATTTCATTTCTGTGTAAAGCTCACGCTGACTCGCCTCAACACAGAGACAACAAAAGCTCCCTTGAAACGGTGAGATTTGGCAGATGTTTGAAGACAAACATTATAGCTGGAGAGGGATCTGTTTACCCGGAGACCATGAAACTTTGATGCTGCTGCATTTGGTAGCAGATATTTCTGCTGAACCTTGACTTCCTCCCTGGGAATCTGCAAAGCTGCTTGGCTCATCTTGAAAGTGCATGAATAGATGCTGGAGCAATTAAAAACTGCGAGATGAAATCATCCCTGCTCCAACGCTGGGCTCTATTCCCCCGTCAAGGAAACACGGCCTCTCCACAGTAATCCAGCGTTAATAGGACGGGTTCAACTGGAGTGTCAAGAGCAGCCAAAAGCTGCGGATTTTCAGCGCCGTCTGACAACTAACCCACTTCCAAAAAGCACTCCATAAGCAGAGGGATAATGAAGCTTACACTCCAGCCAGAGAGTGTGTTACTGTAGCACTGAGAGCTAAACAAATAAATACACACTCTCTGCTACGTTATAATTAGCGCTCGGGGTTCATGGAAATGTTGTTTTTCATGTACACAAGCGTTGGATGAAGGAAAACACCAAAACACTCCGTTTACGACAAGTTGTTTTTGCCTTGGCCTCGGAGTCAGACTGCGTGCTTGTTTTTCTGTGTGTGTGATGTGTGTGTGTGTGTGTGGGTGTGTGCTTTCCTCCTTTGTGGGAACATAAACACAATGTCTACTACATCCAGACTGAAAGTGTAGCAGCTGCATCATTGTTACAACATGTTAATTCATGCTCAGAGCAGCAGCCAGAGAACAAACGTTAAATATTTCAGAGTGGTGTAAGAAACAGAGCTTCATACTGAAACCAGGGAGGAGATCAAAGTTTAAAGAAAAATACATCGTCTGTCTGTCTGTCTGTCTGTCTGTCTGTCTGTCTGTCTGTCTGTCTGTCTGTCTGTCTGTCTTTTGTCATCTTGAGCTCTTTATTTTATGATACATGACAACAACACATGCAGCAGCACATAAACAGGGTTAGGGCACTGTTTGCGTCATGTTAAATTGATCAGCACACTCAAAAACATTTTTTGCCCAACTTTTAAGATTTACATAATTTAATTACATAACAAATTCTCATTCTTTTTTTTTTTTTTTAGATAAATTTAACGCAAACCTACCTAATAAACATTACATGGAGAATATCCATAAAGCCCTTTTCATTAAAAATGCGTAAGGTTTTTGTATTCAGAACAAATATAATGAAATATTTGAAATACATAAAGTATATATGTTTGAACTACATAATAATCAAGTTATCTATTTTAGATGAATGGTATTTGATTTACATGTTAATGAAGCTTATGTAATTAAAAAAAACATCAGATTTATGTAATGCTTCGCCATTGCACAGGCGTCCCAGTGCAACCGCTCAATGTTCAGCAGGCTCTTATATCCACTGTGTTCCCTCTTCACTTATGGTCACAAAACGTCACCACAACATAAATTAATGTCTCACGCTAAAATGCATGTAAACAGTTAAAGTTAACCCAATATTTTTTTTTTACATTTTTTTTTTTAATAAAACCTTACTGGGAAGATTTGATTGCAAACAATCCTGGGTTAACACTTCAGATCAAAGAACGGTTTATTGTGAAAATAGAACATACATTGAAACCACGAGGAAGGAGGGAACAGCATTAATGGGCCACCTTGGGTTTCAGAAGTATTTTAATAATGGGGTCTGTTCTTTAACATTTCTTCTTATGGATTTTTTTTATGAGAAAAAAAAAGTTCTCTGTATCATTTCTGTCTCTTTACAGTCAAGAATTTAACACTTCACTCTGAACTGGCCCAACACTGGAAGTTTAATACAGGGGGATTTATTGTGCAGTACTTGGGTGCTTGCTTTTTAACAAAGGGGGATTTGCTGTTTATGGAGAAGCTTTTGACATTTACTGTATCATATAAAGGCTCAAACATTAATACATTTGTTCAATCAATAAGGTGGCCTGATTATTCTTCTGCATCATTTTAAAAATTTGAGTCAATGGAGAAGCATTACATAAATCTGATCTTTTTTTTTTTTTTAATTACATAAGCTTCTTTAACATGTAAATCAAATACCATTCATGTTAATTAGATAACTTGATTATTATGTGGTTCAAACATGTATACTTTATGTATTTGAGTAATTTCATTATATTTGTTCTGAACACATAAACCTTATGCATTTTAAATGAATAGGCTTTATGGATATTCTTCATGTAAGGTTTATTAGGTAGGTTTGCGTTAAAATTATCTTTAAAAAAATGAATGAGAATTTGTTTTATAATTAAATTACATATTTCTTAAAAGTTGGGCTAAATTTTTTTTTGAGTGCTGTACTGATCATGGCAACAAGAAAACTTATAACCCACTTATTTCCAGCAGAGTTAAAATCCTGATTCTGATCATAAAGCTATTATTATTCAAGAGTGTTGGATAAAATGAAGTGAACATGTGATCTTGCAACATGCAGGCTGGGACTAAAGCAATTGTTCAAAGATAAACATTGTATGTAGAATAGAATAGAATAGAAAATACTTTATTTATCCCCGAGGGGAAATTCAGGAGTCACCGCAGCATTTAAGAAAACAAAAGTAAGAAAGTGTATCGAAAGTGCAAAAAGGTCCATAAGAAATTAGATGACGACTTCCCGTCCACCACTCGTCCACCACTCTCCAGCCCAGCCAGTCTTCACCTCCACAGGGTCCAGGACTGAGCCTCCCCAGCAGTCTGTTCAGTCTCTGTCTCCTGGATCCTGTCTGCTCACAGCAGGCGAAGCTCCTCCGATGTGTCGCCGGCGTCCGATGTCAGCTCCGTCAGCCACGTCCGTGAACAGCACGATGCCGCTGGGTTAGCACGGCTAGCTCGTCCATCCCCCGGAGCTGGCTCCCACGTTCCCAACAAAGATGGATGGGAGGACAGGTCCACGTTGTCATCTCCCAGCTCACACCCGAGAACCGGCACGTCGTCCTCACCTCCTCCTCCTCAGCTCGAGGGAAATCATCAAGCCCTACACTAGTTAGCATTGACATGCTACAGGCTGCTAACAGCTAATTTCACATGTAAACAATGCAGCCATGGTTACATGTAGGATCTCCAGACAAACACAGGAGAAAAGTAGTAAAAAATATTGCCGAAGCCACAAAAAGTTTGGTGTCCGTGACCGACAATGAACCATACAAAGTGATGATCCACTCCAAATACAAAGATTACGAAAAAGAGACGAAAAAAATTACAAGTAACGGACAAAGACGAGAGAGCTGCTGCAACAGGCAGCTACTTGGGTACATTGCATTGTGTTTTATTTGGAATCTTCCGGGTACTTCACACAGTGACTTCCTGTCTAGTGCTTTCTTATCGACAGTGAATTTACGAGGTTTGGAAGCGGCCGCGCAAAAAATAGACCTGATGCGTATTTCTTGCGCCTGGGCTGCACAGCGCATGCAGTGGAATTTAGGGGTAACAGTTCAGACCCAGAGACCCAGGTTTGTGTAGGGAAGGAACTTTCTCTCCATTGTCTCAGTCACTGCTCTCACATATAAACCAAAAAAAAAAATAGCTTGGAAATGTTCACAGCTGACAAAGATTTATCACAGATTTTGAACTGGGAGAGTGTTGCACAGGAAAGAGTTCAGAGACAGATGACAGGCTTACTGATGATCCAGGTTAATTCTCCTACAATGAGGAGGATTCAGAGGACAATTCTGCCATTGTCTCTCCTTCAGTTATGTTTGTTGTATTATGTTTTAGCCAGCCAAGAGGTCACTTTATGTGTTAGGGTCCCTTGAGCACACTTTGTGAATGTGTGTTTGCCAGATCTGTCTATTCAGAGCATGACCTGCACTGTGGAGTTACACAGTGCAGGTCAAAATGACTCGCAACATGATCAATGCACTTTTTTTCCAACATAAAACAAGGGTTTAGAGTCATGGATTCATCGTGTTTTAGCCAACATCTTCTTTTTGCCATTGCAGAATAAAACAAAAAAGGAGGAGAAGAAAAAAGTATAAAGAGAGAAAACTTGTGACCCTGATACAGAGCTTTATTTCTACAAGGGAGTCAGATAACTCCATAAATAAAGATGTTATACACACACTGAATTTGAAAAGTTAATAGTTTTAATAATGGTTTCTAAAATAAATGTTTGCATTGAAAGTTAATTCAAAAAGTGACATGGCCATTTCACAGATTAACAGATGTGTGCCTGGCTCTACGAATTATTTGGTCTGTTAGCAAAAAAGAACCAATTCAAGATGTAACATGCTACGATGGAGGATTAGGGCCGCGTAAAAAAAAAAAAAAAGAAAAAAAGAGATTAATCTCAAAAATTTTGAATATGTTATGAATATTATATGTACACAAAACAAGGCATAAATTTAAAAGAATAAGGGCGGCTTGGTTTGTGGCTTGCAGCAGAGGGCTGTGGATTTGTCAAACGGTGTTCCACTGGTGATTTGTTGATTGGGAAAAGACCAATCTGTGAATGTCTTTCTAACTTCTTTCAAACCAAGCCCCAATTTCTACCTTTTCAGGGTCCTTATACAAATGATATTATGTTTGTGTGCCTAAAGATGAAATAATTCCTTATTTGTGAATGCTTGACTAAAGTTTAACTGCACAAGATGCTTCACGGTCCTTGTTATGGTACAGGCTGCTGCTGCTCTCCTGATAGCCTAGCTATAAATGTATGACTTTTCTCCTGAAAATTTATGGGATTAATCTTGAAAAAAAATTTTTTTTTTTTTTGAACGTACTTTACTAGAAGAAAGAGCTGGACTCATCTATAAAAATCCATTACCCTCAACTTCTAACATGCTCACATTAACATCTGTGCCCAGTCACCTCCCTGTGACTGAGCACAGCTTCCTCAGTCCTCTCAGCCTCTGGCTTTCAGAGTGCCTGTTGTTAAACGTAACATCTGATTAGCTCAGAGGAGTTTGTGCTTCCTGTTTGCTTCACAGCCTGTTACGTCACTTTAACACTCAGCAGTGAGGCAGAGGAGAGCCCTGTTCACACACCCCGAGCTGCTCCAGACACAGCTAAGGTTGTGAATTAATCAGTGTACAGGCAGCCAGCTGACTCTGATGAACAGAGGATGAGGAGGAGACTGTTGAATATTCACTCTGATAAGTGAACACTGTTTGACTTCAGTCTTCTCCAAACTTCTCTGGACCTGGAAACACTTGGAAACACTGCCACAACGTACATCCGCTCTGGTACCTGTGTCTTCAGGGTCTTCTTCTTCATCGAGGTCTAAGTTTGGATTTGGAAAAGCAGTCCCAGGAACTTTCAGTGCTACTACCAGAAACTAAAATGTGTTATTTCCAAATGTTATTTTTCAGTATCTGTGATTTGATCAGATTTCCTCAGTTCCTCTGATGACCACGCACCCGCCGGCAAAGTTCGTGAGTCAACCCACTGAGAAAGTTTACAAAGTTTGATTGATATCACCTTTCAAACATTAGATAACCTAACTACAAATAAATACATCGCCTTGTCGCTTTGCATCTGGGGGAAGTTGTCTTGAACAAATAAAAGTAGAGTTAATAAGATCTGCCCTCCAAAACTAACACACGTCTTGGTAAGAGTCAGTCTCTGAGACTCTGGGTGATGATACTCATGGGAAATGGAGTCTTTATCCCAGAAAAAACAAATCAGACTCTAGCCAAAGGTGTTGCTACAGTCAAAGGGGTGGTCCTCACAGAGCCTTTAAAGAAAGATGATTTCAGAAAGGTTGAAGTGGTTGGGTTAAAAATACAACACTGTAACCATGGGAACATTTTTGACAGAGAGCTTCACATCTAAGGTGCACACACACGCGCTCTGTGGTCACCTCTTTTTACTGAAACAGTCCTGTTTTTAACACAGCCACCAGTCCAGCTGTGAACTGCCCCTTTAAGGACCACAGGGTCCTGGATTAATTTGTTCTGACAGGAACTCCAGAGACCACAGGGGCACAGGCCAGGAAGAAAAAGTACAGTGACGTCTGCTCTGCTCAAAGGATGACCTGAAGTGAGCTGACATGCCCTCTGTGCACCTGATGACATGACCTCCACATCCACTCACTCAGATGGACCCCTTACCAGGACTTCAGGTGGGAAAAATCCATGCTGGTGCTCCCTTCGTCCACTCTTTGACTCGTGAATTGTGTAGAAGTTTTCTTTGCCCAGTTTTTTGTGCCAGACCAACTTCCTCTTCTTCTTCTTTTTACTGACAATGTAACAAATTACTGTGCTGAGTAACTTCAGAGTAAATTCCTATTCTGCTTAAATCCAGGACAACACTGTATAATAATGGTATTTTACTGTATTCTTGCTTCAAGGAAAGAAAACAGTCATAACTTGTATTTTTTGTGTTTTGGAAACAAGAAGGTGAGACCACAGCTTGAAAGGAGAACAGAGTGGAAGTCATATTGTTAGCCAACACTGTTGAAAAAAAAAGGTAATTTTACAGGAAATGGTTGGTATTTTTTTTTTTTTTTTTTGCAGAATTTCCCAGTTTTCTTGTAACACAAGAACATTTTTTGTCAATTTACAGATATTTTCAGTAATTTTACAAAGTCAGAAAAAAACTTTATTTTACAGTTATTTACCCTTGATTTCCAAAGTATTTTTTTTTTAGCTTTTCAAAAACATTTTACAAAACTGCAAAATTACAGAATATATCTGTAAAATGACATCCATGTTTTTTTTGTTTGTTTGTTTGATTTTTGTTTTTTTGTAGGTATTATGCCAGCTGAACCCTGTACCCTCCTCACTCATGGTTGCAATGTACTGTTATAAGGAAAAAAAAACTGTAAAAAATGGTAAAAGCACTGGCAGCAAAGTTTCCAGACAGATACTGTAAAATTACAGTCAAACACTGTAACATAGAACTGCGTTAAAAAAAAATAAATTTAAGAATAATAAATAAATAAATAAATAAATAAATAAATAATAATAATAATAATAATAATAATAATAATAATAATAATAATAATAATAATAATATTAACAATAATAATAATAATAATAATAATAATAATAATAATAATGATGATGATGATGATGATGATGATGATACCAATTGTGTTTTGATCAGAGACACGTTTATTAAAAAAAAAAAAAAAAAAAAAAAAAAAAAAACTCCAAACATAACACACTGCCCTTCTCTTAAAACCCTTTCCTCTTATGCATCACTGGTCATTTGTCCTCCATTAGTTTTAATATTTTCATTTTATTTCACAGCAAAGTCATTTTTATTGTGACAGTGCTTGTAACCATGAGTGAGGAGGACACACTGTGGATATGAGACCCTGCTATACAGGGGGCACAGGATGTTTGTTCCCCAGTGTGAACCTGCTATCTAACAGGTGTGTGCTCCAGGGGGATGGATTGGCTGTCTGTGCCCCATGGAGTGGACTGGCTGTCTGCGCTACTTTGACCCTGTGCCCAGTGATTTTTACGTTGTGTTTTGTTCTTTAATAAATGAAATGTGTTACTGGTCTTTGCTATGTTGGCTAATTTCTAATAATGTTATTTGAATTACACAGCAGGTCCATGCAGTGTTGCACAGGCAGC
Source organism: Halichoeres trimaculatus (assembly GCF_033239565.1). Lineage (NCBI taxonomy): Eukaryota > Metazoa > Chordata > Actinopteri > Labriformes > Labridae > Halichoeres > Halichoeres trimaculatus. The sequence goes on along the minus strand of NW_027437191.1, from coordinate 4,553,521 downwards.
ATGTTCCCCCAATGCAATACTTAAATGATCAGCAGAGTCTTATATCCTCTGTGTGCCCTCCTCACTCACGGTTACAAAACACCATCACAACAAAAAGTATTTTTCTGCAGAACTCTTTGTGTTGTCACTATATTAAAGATGTTTGACCATAATAATTTAGGATTTCTCTTCAGTTTTACGTACAGTTTGTTTTTATACATTACTTTTTTTTTTTCTTTTTTTCGGTTCCGCTGCAGCTGTATTTTGAGACAGACACATAATTTCTGATGTAGACACTTCAGAAGCAAGGACAAGGAAGAAGATTCATCAGCGCTTGTAAAACAAGTGGCCAATAAGGTAGTCCCTAACCTGTTTATGTTTGTTTTTTATTTTGTGATATGGCATACATGCAGTTTTATTACACGTTTTGTACTGATAACAGTTCTCACAGCATGTTGCCGTCTGCCACGCTACAAAACTGAAATTTGTCAGTTGTTATGAAAGGAGCTCCAATACATGTTAGGTGATATAAAATGAAAAGAGAAACTCTGACATGGAAGGGACAGGAAAGTAGAGCCCTGGTTCATCTAAGGATCCCACTTGAAGCTCTGCCCTTCCACTCTTCTCTTCCTCCTCCTCTTTGTGTTGAACTTCTTTTTAAGGAAGTACAGAATGTTCCACAAACTCCTCACAGTTTAAAAACCAATATTCATTTCCAGGAGGAGCACGGGCTAATATGAGAGCTAATGTCTGCTGCGTCCTGCAGAGCAGACATGTGACTGGTTGAAATTGTGTTCATGAGGATCAATGCTCTGGTGGATCTGCGGCCTGTATTAACACTGATGGAGGTGAAATGTGGTGAGTGGTCCCTTTTCATTAAGTGTTTCTGCTTTCCTGATTACTGCTGTGCTTCCCACTGGACAGAGAGGTGCATTCTGGGTGTTTCACAGGTAGCGTTGGCTCTCCAGTGTAGTTAGCAGGAGTTTAGCCTCAGACCATCGACCGCTCTGCTCTTTTATTGATGTGAGGCAGATCTGAGGGGGGGGTCTGTGCTATCTGTGGTCCACCTGGATGATTGATTTAGTCTGATTCTTTCCTGGACACAGATCAATGTCTGTCTTTGATGATTCAGGGATTACTCTGCAGAGATAGAGACAACTCTCACTCTTCAGACTGTGAAATGATGTGGATGTTAAAATTTGAGTAGTGGGGAGGGCCAGGCTTTAAAACGAGTGAGTCGAGGATTCAGTGGCTTTCTCTTGCGGGAAATGATGATCTGGTGAGTGCGTCTCACTCATATAAAATATTCAGTTCTTTGCAGTGATTTACAGTTTAATCTACACAGCTTAGAGGGGGAAGAGGAATGCAGGTTACCATTAATGTAGATGATCGTTAATGTTACACTCCACACTCTGAAACCGAGGCCCTGATTCAACATTTTGAGATCCAAAGGGTACTAAAAGTTTTCTGTATACCTCTCATAATGCTACAGCTGGCAGCAGTGGAACAGGTTTTAAAGGTGTCAATGTAATACAACAGGAGTTATTTGCCTCATGGATTTAAAGTTCTTGTTTTCCAGCACACACACTCAAACTGTTATTTAGATGTCTGGCAAACTCACAGAAAGGACTCTGACAGGGAAAGACTTTTTAGCTCCAGGTAACGCAAGCAGTTGTTAAAGTATTCTCTTAAATAACCAGATGTTTTAATGCTCAGTGGTCTGAGGCTTTTTTTTTCCTGCCTAGCCTTAAAAAGACATGGCTAACCTTACAGGAACAGGGCATGACAATGGGACATACCTCTGTCTTTACGAGGGCCCAGAGGAAACAGAATAATGAACATAAAACAATAATATCCCTGACATTTGACACATTGCTCTTACTTTGATTTGGGAGATAGGTAGGAGTGAATTTGGCATCAACAACATGAAAGCATGGATCCATCCTGCCTTGTATCAATGGTTCAGGCTGCTGCTGGTGTAATGGTGTGGGGGATATTTTCTTGGCTCACTTTGGGCCCCTTAGTACCAACTGAGCATGGTTTAAAGTCCACAGCCTACCTGAGTATTGTTGCTGACCATGTCCATCCCTTTATGAGCACAGTGTACCCATCTTCTGATGGCTACTTCCAGCAGGATAACGCTCCATGTCATAAAGCTGGAATCATCTCAGACTGGTTTCTTCAACATGATGATGAGTTCCCTGGACTCCAAACGGCTTCCACAGTCACCAGTTCTCAGTCCAGTTGAGCCCCTTTGGGATGAGGAGGAACAGAAGATTCTCATCATGGATGTTCAGCCACAAATCTGCAGCAGCTGTGAAATGCTATCATGATGATATGGAGCAACATCTCTGAGGGTTCAGCAGCTTCTTGGATCTATGACACCAAGAGTTAGAGCAGTTCTAAAGAAATAAGGGGACCAACCTGGTACTAGCAAGGTGGACCTGATTAAGTGGTGGATGTACCTCAGGACAAGGATAATCTCAACAGGCAACAGAGGACATTAACCCTTTAACACCTGAGATTCAGAATGGCCCTCATGTATCATACATGTGTACACCTGAAAAATGGGTGTACTGGGGTGTACGCTCCTTTCCACGCACAGATCGGCTGGCAATCTGACCGTGGGCATCCAGTATGCTCAAATCCCACACCAGGTCTGAGTTTGTGTACGCAAATTTCATGTGAGGGAAATCTGTCTGTGGAGGAGAATTATTTGAACATATCAGGGCAAAACTTTCTAAGAAATAAAAATTGACGTTTTTAAATTAATATATAGATCCTTGAATTAGATATGACACCAAGAATGTTTCTAACAGTTCACTGTTCTTCTGCCAATCTGTAAAATATTTCGCTATGAAAGAGCAGCAGCACGAGCTGTCGGCTGATTTCTCCCCATAAAATATATATATATATATATATATATATATATGTCATAAATGAATGACTTAATTAATTAATAAAAATAGAGATGCTGTTATCAGTAGTTAATACACTCCCATGTTCATGATAAAGTCTCTGCAGACGACGCTGGAGCAAACTTTTAGCATAGATTTTATGTTTTTTAAAGAAGCTGTATTGATTACAGGATTTACTGTGGAGATTATTATTTCACTCCTCACAAAATTATATCAACGTGAACTGTGAGTGACAAAGTGACTATTTCACAACAAAGGATGTTCATTTACATGAGATCACAACCTATGAGCTTGTCTCGTGGTAATAGTCAGAAAACACGGATGAATTAATCAAGGTATAAATGAAGGATGTGTAAATTAAATGTTTGAAACTCTGCTGTATTTAACTTTGTCACATCCATGCTGCTGAATCACTGCAGTAATTTCCTTGCAGGTGAGTTTTTTTCATTTTTTTTCCAACTGCCAAACAATGAGGGCCAACACCTGCCTGGAACTTTTTCCTTATTTTGACTTTAAAACAGTCAAAAAAAGTCCTGTGAATAAATGCTTTGCCCATTTCTCTGGTATAGCTACTTTTAACTTTTAATCAGATTTTTCCAATTTACTGCATGTTATATGAGAGGAAAAAAGTTTAAAATAAGAAAGAAAAGAAACACAAAAACAAAATCGGATTGTAGAGATTAAGAGAAGGACAAAGAACAGCAATCAAACATCGGGAACATATTTTACAGGATGAACTTAGAGTTTGAAAATAAAAAAAGTGTAGATTATTTAGCATTGAGCCTTATTTTGTGAATGAAAAAAAGTCACTGACAACATCACTAGAATCTCTCACACACACACACCACCTGAGGATCGCTGCTCCTCATCACAAGAAAAACTGAAAGTGAAACTAAAGGTAAAGCGATTCTGCTGGTTAAGCTCACTGTACAGTACTAATAAGGCTTGGTTCATTGATTTACAAAGGATATCCCACAGTAAAAGCCTCACACCATACTCACACAGTAAAAAGGAGCATTGGTTTACTGTTCTAACATTGCACAATAAAGACATGCGCTGTTTTATGCACTGCACCACACACACACTTACGTATACAGTACAAACGCAGCACGTTACTCCATTCTTAAATTGTGATTTTACATAATCAATGATGAATTTCACTCAGATTTTACAAATTAGACCTTGTATACTGTTGTAAAAAAAAAAACATTAAAAGCCTCAAAGTCAGTGGTTTAGTGAACCACTGACTTTGTATCTGTCCTTCATGATCATGGCATTTCGTATTTGTTGTTTGTATTTATTTATTTTTGGTAAATGCCATAATGTGTATTCTGTGCATGAGTGGACTGTGTGAATGGTGGCATACGAGTTTCCCCATCGGGGATTAATAAAGCTATCTTGTCTTATCTTATCAATCAATGTGAATATTTACGCAAACAAAGTAAAAACTACACTGTAAAAAATTTCCAGGATTTCACAATGTTTCACTGTATTTTCTCACAGTAAATTGCTGTATTACAACTTTACAGGACTTAACTGTAATAATTACAATATAAGACTGTAATTTTAAAATTTACAATAACAACAGTATTACTACAGTCAACCGCTGTGATATTTGCTGTTTCAATTATTACCAGGATTTTACAGCATTTTATTGCATTATTTCACCATGAAATGCTGTATTAAGACTATCCACTGCAAAAACCCAGCAAATTCCATGAACTGAATTGTGGGACGTGCAGCAGATTTTCAACATTTTCAAGGTTGATGCCACCAAAGTAAGTTTAACATATTCTGTCAAGTTATTGTACCCTTGTTTTCCACCTTTACTTTATCTACATATTGTCATTTTGAACTAGTGTGAAGTTCACCATATTAATTCCTCTTTTCTCTGACGCTTTTTTATTTGCTTTTCTGACGCTTTTTTATTGCGGCCGAGGCGCAGTGACTGCTTGGTCTGAATGATCCATGCCAGCGTGGAAAAAGTGTGCTGGAAAGACCCGGTAGCGGAGACGGTCGGAGCCTCTGTTACCTCAGCAACCGGGAGAACAGACTGACCATCGGGGCGCGCATCAGAGGCCATGAAGCGCGTCACCGTGTGGGCCAGCTCCCAGCACAGATGTAAACTGTTCCTTTGTCAATAATAGGAGTACAAAATCTTTTTTAGATCACGTTAGAAACAAAGACTGTATGTCAGCTTACACTGTAAAAAGGGAATCTCTAGTCAGTTGAGGTGATGTAATTTTTTTAATCAATCCAACTCAAATTTTTTAGATTAAGGTTTCCAATGTATTTTTGTGGATCATGTCAACTTGAAATTCTGCGTTAGTACAACTAATAAAAAGAAGTAGTTGGACCAACTTAAATGAATTGCTTTAATTGGTCACACCTAAATAAATTAAGTTCTTTGAAATGAAATAAACTAGTTCATTTAACACAACTTAATAGGTCAAATAAACTAAATATTTTAATTATTCTCAAATCAACATTTTGCATCAGTCCAACTTAAACTTTTCAGTTGTTTCAACTCAATAATCAGCAAAACCCAAAAGGAAAACCATGGGTGAGGAGGCAACACTGTGGATATGAGACCCTGATGCACATTAAGATACCACACAGGGCCAGTGTGTCTGTGCTCCATGGCATGGACCAGCTAGCTGTCTATGGGCCACTGCGCTGGCTGGCTGTGTGTGCTCAACAGCATAGACTGCTTGTCTTGACTGCCTGGCTGTGCCCAGTGACATTGGCTGCCTGGCTGTGCTCCACAGCATAGGCTGCTTGTCCTGTTTTACGGTAATTCCTTGGGCCTGGCAACCGTGAATTAACAGTAAAGTGTTGTTGTTTTAATGTAAACTACTGTGAAACAATTACAGTAAACTACTGTGTATTACTTACGGTAAATTGCTGTGAAAATATTTGCAGCAACTTGCTGTGACAGTAATGCAATTATTAACCAGTAACTTACTGTAATTTTACAGTGAAATTTTTTACAGTGTAGATAGAGAGAGCGTCATTAACCCCCAAGTGCATCTTGTCTAACGTTACTTACTACATGAAGTTGCTCCTTCAGAGGCTCCGTCAGCCTCAGAATACTGCAGAAGCCTCAGTGGAGGTTTTACAACCTTAAAGGATCTTCTTTTTGGAATTTTTAGACTCAGCTCCGTTCTCTGTGCACTCCTGTCATCCATCTGCTCCACACTGTTATGTGTATTTGCAGGCTTCCTTAAATGTCTGAGCGAAGTAACTGGAAAAACCACATATTGACTGAATGGGCACAGTCTCAGCTTTCACAGACTGTTGGAATATTTCTCCAATTGTGTATAATGTTGCTTTAAAGTGCAATGTGTTGGCACCGACACATCCAGTGTTAAGTATCCCTCAGTGGCGGTTGTGTGACTAACTGACATCACAGAGGAGGAGCTGCTTTATCAGATTACTCTAATAAAAAGAAAGGATCCTCGTGTCGTCACGAAAGTCGAAATCTTGCAGCCAACTGGCAATGACCTATTTTCAGAAGCATCAAATCTTGTTCTAGGATATCAGAAAAAATACAATAACTCATCTTTTGAAAATTCAGGGGGTGAAAGGTCTTGTTTTCAAATTTATTACATTATATGTAAGTATTAAATCAGGGATCAGCATGATATGTCCCCTTTAAGAAATATCCTCATAAACTCCTCAGTAAGGACCAGTCCCTGTAAATAAAGATTTTATACCTGAGTGGAGATGGGGCCTCCTTAATTAAAGAAACTGACTGACTTCACATCCTGCAGATCACAGGAGTTGCTGGTCTTCCTCTACGTGACTCTGATGTTATAACAGATTTTTTTCAGTCAACACAGTAACTTAATAAAACACAGGTAGAATCAGACCAGCCACCCCTGTGCACTGTGCTGAAAAATGAAAAAGTAAACAGGCTGTAACTGAGCTGTGTTTTAACTCCTGGTGTATCCATGTTTCCTCAACAATTTCTGGCCGCAGAAAAGCACCAGCATCCAAATCCATACATCAGAAAACTACCTGTAGAGTTAAAGGCAGATAAGCAGATATTGTGAGTTCTCAGGGCTTTAACTCAGTTTTTGTCTGTGCAGACTTGTAGCTTTGAAGAGAGTGATGCTTCATGTTTCTGTTCTGAAAAACCATCCTCCTTTCAGGATTCTGTCTTTACAATCAGACACATTTTTCTCATTAAATAAGGCTGTGCACACTTTCTGCCCTTGCTCCAGGAATACAAAGATGAAGAGATACAACAGAAAGATCCAAGCAAGCTACAGGAAGGAGCGTCACACAGTTTTAGCCTCCCACTAAAAAAAAAAATCACACTGCTCCTTTTAATGACGACACGTTTGTAGCCTGGATGACTCGAGGAGGCCCACTAAGCCTCACAACCTTTGATGGCGTTCGTAAAGCTAAGCCTCTTTTGCAACATCTTCATGAAAACTCGCCATTGTGCGGATCAGTTTCCAATTAGGAAGGGTAAAAATAGACGCAGACATCTATTTTACTGGGAGCATGTTACTCATTAATCCCCGCTCCCTGTCAGCTTCTTTCACACGGCGTTGTTCGGCAGAGAAATGACACCTCAGATCAGGAAAACCAGTTTGGATTAGTGTGGGAGAATGAAGCAGGTGAGGAAGCTTGTGTTAGACATCCTCACAAAATATTCTGCAGCTTTTTTTTTTTTTTCAGGGACCAGTTTTTAGACATTGCTTATAATTTTCACTTCCTGCTCCTACAAGGCCCCTGCCTTGTTTAAACACAGTTCAGAGCACCCTGACGGCAGGGATACCCAAAAGAGATGGCATGTCAGGGTGAGGAATGGGCTAACTAATGAGGACTCTCATAATCCTTTAGCTGGAGCCTAATGGGGCATTTAAAGGAAGACAATGCATCTTCTGGCACATAACCCCACTCCTCTTACACTCATTTGTAGGAAATCATGTTACAAGAGGAGCACAATTAGCTGAAGCAATGATAAAGAGCCACTGAAGTGATATTGCACTTCCGAGCTTTCATTAATCAGTAAAGCTGTGACATTATAATCCTCAAAGGCTTGATCCGCCTGTTTCTAATCATTAGTATCATTCTGTATGTCGGTGCCACGTGGAGTCCTCAGAGCACACCGTCACGTTTCTTCAAAACATTTCTGCAGGAAATTTTCTCAAAGCTGGTTTGAAGAATTTTATTAGATTATTTGGTATCACTTTATATTAAGGTCCTGTAATAAGCATTAATAAGACCTTTGTGAGTACTTATAAGATGCTTATTGACATTATTATTTGTTTATAACACTATATAACTGATTAATAAGTGTTTAATAAGGTCTTTGTAAGGGTTAGGCCCCACAGGTTAGGATTAGGCATGGGGCCCTGAATGGTTAGGTTTAGGGGAAGGGCTGGGGTAGGGCTCATGAGAAACAAAAGCAGAAGACAAAAAACAAAGAGGGTTAGGGTTAGGTTCTTTATAGCTTATAGATTAAGTTGTCTTGTCGTAACTATTACAACGACCTTATTAAACACTTATTAAGCAGGTATATAGTCTTATAAACAAATAATGTTGATAAGCATCTTATAAGTACTTACAAAGGTCTTATTAATGCTTACTACAGGACCTTAATATAAAGGGTTACTGTTTATTTTTATTGATTTTTTTTTTTTTCATGCCACATGCTAATATTTGACGTTTGGGTGAAATAAAATAACTCATTCTCATTCTTTGTGCTCAGTGCAGAAGTCCTGCTTCATCACCCTTTTCTTTTTCCAAACTCTTTAAACCCTGCAGTTTTGACAGGCCCAGTCAGAGTTTACACCAGCTTTTCACCTGCATCACTTTGTTTATCAAGCGACCAGATCAAGAGCAACGTCAGATCAGCTCACATTGGGACGACTGTTGGATGTATCTCCAGCTTTAAAGTGATTCACCGAGATGGAACAAGTTGGGTCCTATCACAAGGTTTAGGGCAGAAATTACCTCTACAGCAGTGTTTTTGTGCAGCAGAAGCCCAGAGCGCACGCACCAAACACCCCCTCCCTGCTCCTCTGACGGTTTCCTCTGCACTCAGATGGGGACATTTTTTACTTGACCAAAAACACAAATAAACGGACTCCCACTGAAAAAAGCTAATATTGGTCTGCATTCATGCTTTATTTAGAGAATTTTCAGCCTGTTACTTTCACACAAAAACACCGCTAAATAAGGCTCTAGTTTTCATTGTGTCGTAAAACGGCGCTACCTCTGCTGCAGAGCCACAGCTGGCTATGAGGCAATCGCCACTTAGTGTATCAGTCCGCGCGTACCAGATATAAACAAACTCAGGTAGTCTGCCAGGATGAAGAGACACGATGAGAACTAGAGCCTTATTTAGCAGTGTTTTTGTGTGAAAGTAACGTGCTGAAAATTCTCTAAATAAAGCATGAATGCAGACCCATATCAGAGTTTTTTGGTGGGAGTCCGTTTATTTGTGTTTTTGGTCAAGTAAAATATGGCCCCGTCTGAGTGCAGAATTTGGCGTCAACAACATGAAAGCATGGATCCATCCTGCCTTGTATCAACGGTTCAGGCTGCTGCTGGTGGTGTGATGGTGTGGGGGATATTTTCTTGGCACACTTTGGGCCCCTTAATACCAAAAAGAAAAAAAACAGGCAAACAGGTGAAAATGAAACAAAACAAAAAACCCTATGGTTCTACAGTTTCATTTAGCAGATGCATTTGCGTAAAGCTACAAACTACACCCTCAAACTCTGTTCCAGATATCAGGCATCATGAAGCGGGAACTGAACTTCCCCTGTTTTTGGTATGAAACCACAAAAGCCTAAACATGTGTCCGGTTCTTTGGTAGTAAAAGAAAAGCACACGAAATTATCTGCAAATCAACAACCTGGAATTTTTTTTTCAAGTGTTATTCTGCCCCCTGACACCCCTGCTTGCCTGTCTTGGTGACGTCAAGGCTTGGTTATCTCAAAATTTTTTAAAGCTCAACAAGGGAAAGACCCAAGTCATTGTATTTGGCAATACTGCCTTAGACTTTGGACCCCTAAACACTTATGTGCGTCCTACATTCACCAGCCTTGGTGTCACCATAGACAGTGATTTTAAACTCGACAAACAGGTCAATGCTGTTTTAAAATCAGGTTTTTATCATCTTCATCTTTTATCCAAAGTCAAGCCTTTTTTATCTTTAAATCTTTTTGAACAAGTCGTGCACGCTTTTATCTCAAGTCGCCTGGACTACTCCGGTATTAACCAGCGAGCTCTTTTTCGGCTGCAGTTAGTCCAGAATGCCACGGCACGACTTTTAGCAGGGGCCAGAAAACATGAGCATATTAGTCCAATTCTTGCATCTTTGCACTGGCTCCCTGTTAACTTTAGGATTGATTTTAAAATTTCATTGTTTGTTTTTAAAGCTTGGAATGGACTGGCCCCTCAGTACATTATGGACCTTCTCCAAATCTACATTCCAGTGCGCGCTTTGAGGTCAGAGGGCCAGTCCCAGCTTGTGGTGCCTAAGACGAGACTTAAAACAAAGGGGGACAGGGTCTTCTCTGTGGTCGGCCCTAAGTTGTGGAACGCTCTGCCCCCCCCACATCCTATCTGCCCCCACAGTGGACTGTTTTAAGTCTCGTCTTAAGGCCCACTTTTATTCTCTGGCTTTTAACACTGCGTGAGTTGTGTGGTCCTCTGTGTCTTTCATTGCTTTTAGTTATTTTACAGTATTAAGTTTATTGGAGCTTGGTCCGCATTGCTGGCAGTAAGTCGGACTCGTTTCCAGTGAGGGTTGGACTCCGCCAGGGCTGCCCTTTGTCACCGATTCTGTTCATAACTTTTATGGACAGAATTTCTAGGCGCAGCCAGGGTGTCAAGGGGGTCCAGTTTGGTGACCTCAGGATTGGATCACTGCTTTTTGCAGATGATGTGGTCCTGTTGGCTTCATCAAGCCGTGACCTTCAACTCTCTCTGGATCGGTTCACAGCCGAGTGTGAAGCGGCTGGGATGAGAATCAGCGCCTCCAAATCCGAGTACATGGTCCTCAGCCGGAAAAGGGTGGAGTGCCCTCTTCAGGTCGGGGATGAGATCCTGCCCCAAGTGGAGGAGTTTAAGTATCTCGGGGTCTTGTTCGCGAGTGAGGGAAGGATGGAGCGAGAGATCGGCAGGCGGATCGGTGCAGCGTCTGCAGTAATGCGGACTCTGCACAGGTCTGTCGTGGTGAAGAGGGAGCTGAGCTGGAAGGCGAAGCTCTCTGTTTACTGGTCGATCTTCTTTCCCACCCTCACCTATGGTCATGAGCTTTGGGTAGTGACCGAAAGAACAAGATCGCGGGTACAAGCGGCCGAAATGAGCTTCCTCCGTAAGGTGGCCGGGCTCTCCCTTAGAGATAGGGTGAGAAGTTCGGCTATCCGGGAGGAGCTCGGAGTAGAGCCGCTGCTCCTCCGCGTTGAGAGGAGCCAGATGAGGTGGCTTGGGCATCTGGTACGGATGCCTCCCGGACGCCTCCCTGGTGAGGTGTTCAGGGCACGTCCCACCGGGAGGAGACCCCGGGGCAGACCCAGGACACGCTGGGGAGACTACGTCTCTCGGCTGGCCTGGGAATGTCTTGGGATCCCCCGGGAAGAGCTGGACGAAGTGGCTAGGGAGAGGGAAGTCTGGGCTTCCCTGCTTAGGCTGCTGCCCCCGCGACCCAACCCCGGATAAGCGGAAGAAGATGGATGGATGGATAAGTTTATTGTTGATCTCCTTATTTTATCTATTTTATTTGTATTTATTATTTTATGTACTATTTATCATTTTAGTGTATTCTTGTTTACTGTTACCTGTTTTTATTACCCTAATGAGAACTGGTGGAGCTGTTTTACTGTTTTCATTGTTATGTTTTTGATGTGCAGCACTTTGGTAACGCTCTGTTTGTAAAATGTGTTGTATAAATAAAGTGGATTGGATTGAATAATGGCATACAATGTTTATTTCTCATTTCTCAAGTGTACAAAGTACCATACTATATTTTCTGTCCTTTAATGACAGTCAAAATTATGTGAAATGACATCTGTAACTAAATATACTGCTTATTGTGTAGCATACCCCCCCTTTTGTCTTTTTTTCCTTTTTTTTTTTTTTTTTTGGACAGTGCAGCCCTTCTCCGACCACCTTTCAGATTCCTCATCTGCTCACCAAGCCTGAGCCCTGCCAGCTCCACTGACTTGATTTCTTCTCTTTAATCGTCTAACCAGCTGCTGCACAAGTGAAACTGCTGCCAGAAGCGTATCAGCTCCAAACGGCTGTATTTGATGAGTAAGAAGTGAGAACGTGTTTACGCCTTGGCCGTGAGCCTGGAGTGACACGACCCTGGTCCACCTGAGGACACGTCCCAGTCACGAGCGTGGGATCTCCTAACTTTCAAACTAACACCCACCCCGTGTTGTCCTTCGTCTTCCCTTTATAATAAACTGACCTCCTCTCTGTCAGATCCCTGTGTCTGCCCCCTGTGTGCGCTCCATGAATATGTATGCCAGGGAATAATAACAGGAAAATCTTTGTCAAATGGCTGCTGGCTGTCTTAGCGGTGCTGCCTGTAAAAACACAGGCTGCCTTTTCTTTGTCCTGCATTTTATTCTTCTTGTTAAAGACTAATCCTCTGCACAGTGAAGTCATGAGAATTCCCCTGGATCACATCTTTGGAGACCGAGGTGACCAGACACGTCCTGCTGCCTGGGCATGGGAAAAGTCATTTGTAATATTTGTTCAAGTCCTTAAAATACAACATATGAAGCACACCTGGCTTTTTGGAGGCTGTATTATTCTTTAAGAGTCCTGAATCAAGCTGTTAATACATAGAGTACATTTAAAAGACTCCCTGTATTTAAGTTTAATGGAAGTCAGATTGGATGTGTCATGACAAAGGCATGTCATATAAGCCTCACAGGCCTCTGCACTCTCCACAAAGTGTGACCAACAAAACAGGGTAGATATATATATATACATATATTCCTGCTGCTCCTGGCTATCTGTCAGGATAATGAGAGCAGTGGTATTTCACTTCACCTAAAGGTCAGAGTAGTTTAATTCAGGCATTTCTCTCTAATGTGAGCTAGTTGGAGAAAATGAGTCCAACAGATACTGGATGTGTTTCCACCCACACCAATCCCAGATGCATTATTGCAGCCGGATGTTTCACCTGAGTGGGCAGTTGAGCAACATTTGGGCAACTTCTGGCTCCAAACGACTGCTTGTTAATACAGAGACAGAGGGAGCGACTCGGGGAGGTAAAGAGTTCATTGTGCAAACTTGACGCAGACGTCAGGACCTTTTTTTAAGCGCAGAAACTTGATGTCAAAGTTTAAACCATCATTTTTCATTACTCATCAAGTGACGGCTGATATTTCCAAACATGTGGACACAGTTTGATGAAAGTTCAGATTTATTCAGATTATATAAAGCAGTTCATCCGGAGGGCAGATGAGAAAAGTGAGTCATCAGAGCTCTGTAAGCTTCACCACAGCAATAAAAAGGCATTAACCTGCCGCTCGGAGGATGAGCTCATTACCCTGCTGAGACTCTGAGCTCTTCTTAAGGCTGAGACGGGCGTCTGCTAATGGAAGCTAGCAAATACCTCTGAGAACATACAGGAATCATATGTGCACAGTGCCGCCCTTTCCTGTAAGCAAAGCATGCTCAGCATGTAGGGCCTCATCATCCACAGGAGACGATACGTTTATCTAGAGTCTGCCTTTGCCACTGCTTAAGGAGTGGAGTATGTACTCAGTTTGGTAACATTTCAGGTTTTCTCGGTCGCTTTGGTACATTTTTTTAGTCATCCTCAACATTTGCAAAACACCATGGATTACCTGCAAAAGCCAGTCTCCTAAGTTCATCTCTCTGCATCAGTGAACATGTCAGTGCCATCAGAGTTCTCGAGTAATTGCGTACAGATGAGACAGTCAAATTACTCAGTCATGTTGTCAATAGAGGATATGCATGTGAGCAGAAGTCACCGTGGTTATGTCCACCGAGTGGCATAAAAATGGAGATGAGTGGTAGCGGTTTGGTACACTTTTCAAGTCATCCACGACATTTGCAAAACAGTAAGAGCATTTCTTAAAACAGTTTGTACAAATAGCGAAACACCACGGATTTCCTGCTGAAGCCGATTTCTTTCTCAAAATTCTTAGTTCGTCTCTCAAACATAAATCTCTGTGTCGGTGCGTCCTGGTTTCAGTGTGTATGGATAGGACAGTAAAAGTGCTGAGTCATGTTGTCAGAATAACAGTTTACTCTGGAAGGATGTTCTGATGGAAACTATGACTAAAGTTTTGATGACAGTTGTTGTAAATTGTGAGTTACATCTTAGTGTATGAGGGGGATTGATGACAAGAGACAGGACAAAATTCACATTTTCTCTTTAACTGTTTGTGCTGTAATTTGTTGACTGACCCCATCATTGATACAGAAAGAAGAAGACGGTGCTGCAAAGCACAAAGAAAAAAAAAAACCCACACAAGTAGAAATGTAAACATAGTCTGAATGATTAAGGATACAGTTGTTCTCCCAGCTTTTGGCTGCATCATTCAACCAACCTCGGCTACTTGTGATACTCCGGCATGGAACAAGTTGGGTCTTATCACAGGGCTTAGGGCAGATATTACCCCTACAGCAGTGTTTTTGTGCAGCAGAAGCCCAGAGCGCACACACCAAACACCCCCTCCCTGCTCCTCTGCCGCTTTCCTCTGCACTCAGATGGGGCCATTTTTTACTTGACCAAAAACACAAATAAATGGACTCCCACTGAAAAAATCTGATATTGGTCTGCATTCATGCTTTATTTAGAGAATTTTCCATGCGTTACTTTCACACAAAAACACCGCTAAATAAGGCTCTAGTTCTCATCGTGTCGTAAAACGGCGCTACCTCCGCTGCAGAGCCACAGCTGGCTACGAGACGCTTGCCGCTTAGTGTATCAGTCCGCGCGCGCGGCGTGCCAGATATAAACAAACACAGGTAGTCTGTCAGGACAAAGAGACACGATCATCGTGATGATCATCATGATGATGATCATCATCATCATGATGATCATCATGATGATGATCATCATCATCATGATGATCATCATGATGATCTTTTTCGTTGTTAAGCGCTGCCCAAGTAGCTGTCTGTTGCTGCAGCTCTCTCTTCTTTGTCCGTTTCTTGTAATTTTTTTTTCTCTTTTTTGTCATCTTTGTATTTGGAGTGGATCATCACTTTGTTTGGTTCATTGTTGGTCATGGACACCAAACCTTTTGTGGCTTCAGCGATATTTTTACTTCTTTTCTCCTGTGTTTGTCTGGAGATCCTACATGTAACCATGGCTGCATTGTTTACATGTGAAATTAGCTGTTAGCAGCCTGTAGCATGTCAATGCTAACTAGTGTAAGGCTTGATGATTTCCCTCAAGGTGAGGAGGAGGAGGTGAGGACGACGTGCTGGTTCTTGCGTGCTGGGAGGTGATGACGTGGACCTGTCCTTCCATCCATCCTTGTTGGGAACTTGGGATCTATCTCCGGTGGGATGGACGAGCTAGCCGTGCTAGCCCAGCGGCAGAGGGGCTGCTGGAGGGCAGAGTGGCATTGTGCTGTTTACGGACGTGGCTGACGGAGCTGACATTGGACGCTGGCGCCACATTGGAGGAGCTTCGCCTGCTGTGAGCAGACAGGATCCAGGAGACAGAGACTGAACAGACTGCTGGGGAGGCTCAGTCCTGGACCCTGTGGAGGTGGAGACTGGCTGGGCTGGAGAGTGGTGGACGAGATGTCGTCATCTAATTTCTTATGGACCTTTTTGAACTTTCTATACACTTTCTTACTTTTGTTTTCTTGATGCTGCTGTGACTCCTGAATTTCCCCTCGGGGGTAAATAAAGTATTTTCTTTTCTATTCTATTCTATTCTATTCTATTCTATTCTATCCTATTCTATTCTATTCTATTCTATTCATAATTAATTGTCTCCCAGTAATATGAAATTTAACGCTGCCTTCAGTTTGGTCTTGTTTCTCACCTACCTCTCCTACACAGGTGTGTAACACCATGTGAACATACAGTGCACAACAAAGGTGTAGAAGTGATGGCAGAGGCCACACAAACAAACTGTTGTCATCTTTATTTGATGACTAAAAGGAATTTGGTCTGAACATAAAATTTTGAACCACACTGTGAAGAACAAACTAATGCAGTGACTGCTTCAACCTCTGTCAGTCCCCTCTGGTCCTCATCACTCTGAGGAAGGAGCCATCTAAAAATTACACATTTGTCTCTTGCTAATCCAGCTGAGAGACAGAGAGGTTGTTGTCTGTGTGTGTTATCACCATGGTGATGAAAAAATAAAAAATAAACTCCTGGTGGTTTTCTTCACCTTCACGTGGGTCCTCTGGAGAGGGTCATCAGGGCCACTCACAAACAAGAGCTGAAACATCAGCGTGCAAGAGGCATCGGGGGTTGCTGGGATATTGTGACTTCATCATAATCCACACAGGGCTCAGAGGGCATCATTGTTTAGGGAGGCAGCTAGCGTCTCGTAAGGCTAATCCACACAAGAACCTACAGGAGCCAAGTGTCTGGGCAGCACATCTATGCTTTCTCCTGGAACACGCTGAGGCTGCCTTCACTGGACTGAAGATGAGATGATAAAACAGAAAAACCCAAACAAAATCCACCTCACAGGATTGAAAATGTCTCTTGAATCCATCAGTGACCTGTAGGATGGGGCTTCTGCTTGGAACAGCTCAGAGTTTCTAAGCTGTCAGCAAGCCATCACTAATTAAAGTCTTAATATCAGGAGTCACTCAACACCTCACTGAAAGGTGTGTTTGTTTGTATTTGCAAGGGTACACTGTTTGGGAACAGGGCTTGTTAAAAAATGCATGAGGATCTAATGGAAGCAGCGGGCCCATGCAGTGATGACGGTGCACATTTCCTCTGAAATCAACTTCCAAAGTTGATTAGTGTGTGAGAGCGAGCTGTGTGTTACTCTGCAGGAGTTTGTCATGGAGCTCTGGAGGAGTCTTGATAGCACAGGAGCAGAGAATGAAAGGCCCCGGGGCCACAGTCGATTCCAATGATGCAATTAACTATCTCTTAATTCATGTATATCTCATGGCTGGAAAAGCCACTGGGGTCAATTATAGCCACCGGCCAGAGAAAGAAATCAGAGCGAGGTTGTGCGTTTCTGTGCCTCGGTTGATCTGCCGCCGTGTAATTATGATGAATCAAATGGAAAACGGAAAATCCTCCTAATTGCTGTGTCATGCAGGAGCAGGGAAGGGACCTGACCCAAAATGAAGAGAGCAGCCATCTGAATCCAGAATGGAGTTCTGCAGCTTTATTTAACAGGAGCTGGAACAGGCAGGATTATCCACCTTCTGTATGAAAAACAGGAAAACAAAGACTGTTGAGAGAAGTGAATGTGCATTATTTCTAAATCTGGACCATAATTTGACACATTTTAGAGTCTAAAGGTCCGGATCCACTCAGCCTGTAGCAGAATAGCACAGTAAGAGATAATCTGGGGCAAATGTGCTTGATCAGTTCATGTTTGATAAAAATGCAGATTGAAGTCCCTCACAGACCTAGATTTTCATCCTGAGTCTGTCTGAAGTGTTTGTCCCTACATGGACAGCCCTTGTCCATTTAAATGTGGTTTCAAACAAGAGGCTCAGACCCAGACCTGAGTAAAGTAGTCACTGTGAATACTATCATGGCGGGCTCAAAGAGATGGTCTCAAGCAGGATTCACATGTACACCAGCACTGTTTGCCAAATCTTCTATGCCAATGCCAAATAAAGATGCAGCGGTTATAGATTTAACTGTAAAATTATTAGAGGTGTGAAAAAATATTGTTACTGCAGTATATTGCAATGCTTTTTCCTGTGATGAAATATTGATATATCAACTCTTAATATCAATGTGTTGTATAAGCAACCTCCTCCTTTATACATGTACAATAATTCAGACATATTGGAAAGAAGTTATTAGAATCTTCAACAACATTTTTGGGAAGGCATTGGAATTAAAAACAATAAATGTATTACTAGGGAAGATACCAGTAACATTAAGTCCAGATAAAAAATATTTATTTCAAATTCTGAGAATAACAGCAATAAAAATGATTACTAAAAACTGGGAAAAAAAATTCACCAGATATCAAAAAATGGATAACTACAATACAAGAAGTACAGATGAATGAAAAGATTACACACAAAATAAGGAACATGGAAAATGTTTTTCATAAATGGTGGTATGTAAAAGAAATTGGCTGCAAAGTAATTTAATATAAAAATCAAATGAAAGGGAAAGAAAAAAAGGAAGAGGAAGAAAGAAAAAAAAGAAAGGAAGAAGGAAAAAACAAACAAACAAAAAAACAAAAACAGATTTAGTTATAGTCCAAAATTTCAGATCAAAATAAATAGACTTTTTGTGGTTTCTGTTTTTCTTTAATAAAAAAAAGAACAATTAACAAAAACAATGAACTACAAAAGGACTAAGACTAAAACAGATGAATACAGCAATTAAGCCCATCTATCAAATGCGTATAGGTATGTATATGTATATCTCCTCCTCAGTGTATTTTTTATTTATTTATTCATTTTTTATTATTTTTTTGATATACTTTTGTGTGTATGTATGAGTGTTTATGTATACATCTATGTAATTTTTTTTTTCTTTTGGTTATTTGGTTTATTATCATTATTATTATTATTTGAGACAATTTAATTCGATAAATGTTGAGTTTTGACTCTGATTAAAAAATAAAGTAAAAAAAAAAAGAATATCAATGTGTTGTATGTGTATGTATCAATATGTTAAAATAATAATTCAAATTTGACATGAAATGGAAGTACAATACGTCTTCCTAAACTCCACTGGGGTAGGTGGCCCTGAAGAGTTACTCCACTGTTTGTTGCCCATAAACTGTATGTATTAGTTTAAAAATATTTTAGGTTCAATTTGTTCAGTGTAGTAGACTGATAAAATAGTAATCTTAGTCATGTTATGTGCAATAACAGGTTTTTTAGGAGTAACATTGGTCACATCATGTGACATTTATCAGTTTCACCAGCTGTCCATGTTTTTCAACCAATAGTTTCTTTGCAACATTAGTTTACTGTCAAAGTAGTTTAAGTGACAAACTTGACAATGTTTATGATAATCAGCCTGTGCCATGGAGCACAGCCAGGCAGCCAATGCCATGGGGCACAGCCAGGCAGCCTATGCCGTGAAGCAAAGGTAACCAGTCAGCCAGCCAGCGCAGTGGACCACAGACAGCCAGCTGGTCCATGTCATAGAGCACAGACACACTGGCCTGGTATCTTAATGTGCAGCAGGGTATATCCACAGTGTTCTCTCCTCAATCCAGTTTTTCCTTTGTGGTTTTCCAGATAATTGAGTTAAAACAACTTAAAACTTTAACTTGGATTGATGCAAAAAGTTGATTTGAGAAGAATTTAAATATTTAATTTATTTGACCTATTAAGTTGTGTTAATTGAACTTGTTAATTTCATTTCAAAGAACTTAATTTATTTAGGTGTGACCAATTGAAGCAATTATTTTAAGTTGGTCCAACTATTATTTTTTTTTTAGAGAGGCAATGCAGAATTTCAACTTGGTATGATCCACAAAAATACCTTGGAAACCTCAACTTAAAAGTATTGAGTTGTATTGATTAAAAAATTACATCACTTCAACTGATTAAAGATTCCCTTTTTTCAGTGCACGCTGAGTACACCTCTTATGACAAGGACCGTCTGTCTGTGCCATGAAGCACAGACAGACGGTCCATGCTGAAGAACCCCGTGCCACTTGGGGTGCATGACATGCACTGACAGTCTGTGCTACTTAACATTCAGACAGTCTTGAAATGTTTTACTTTGCTGTCATGAGTTAACCAGTCAAAACAAAGTTGTTAAAATAGCCATGAGGATAAATGGGAGAGAAGAAACATTGCCTACACATTTGAGATGTGTGCACAGTTTAAGATGAGTTTTTTGTTGGTTTGTTTTTTTAATCAGGAGACTTAAAGGAGCTAAAGACATATGTAGTGTAGACCTCCATCTATAAAAAAAGTAACAGCTTGTGTAAAAGCGGCTCAGGTTAGGAGATGCAGTTCATCAGGCTTCATGGCTTCACACAGTGGGGGGTAAATCTGTGGATGATGAGACAGGAGTAATGTGTGAATCTCATACTTCTCTCCTGGCTTTCGCTCTCAGCCACAGGAATATATCAGCAGTAATAACCTTGAACATATCTTCTGTGTTATTAATACACACCAGTCAGGATGCAGTGTGTCTGAGGCAGGATCAGTGTCTGATGAACCCGTCAGAGAAGCTCATGAAAACTTTAAAAAGCAAACTGTATGTACATTTAAAGAGAATATTGATCCCGTTCATTTATCACAGCATCAGCCCTGTACCTTCACCCTCTGGGTCGTCTTCACAAAGCATGTGTGAACTCACTGCTGGTCAGAAATGTATCTTCTGTGGTGGAAGAGGAGAAGCATGAAGGCCAGTTTTCCCCTTGTTCTGAGGCTGTGTGTATCAGCAGTGAATTATTCAACGCTGGGCCTGTATTCAGAGGTCCTACCATAAATAAAAGACACCAGGTGTGATACATTATTTGTAAATAATGAAGAGTGTGGTCAAGGCAAACTGAAGCCTCTGGTGCTGGAAAATAAAGCCAATGTGAGACCGCTTAAAACTGCAGTTGTTGGAGTGTCCACTTGAGGCAGGCTGCAAGAGTCAAGGATTCCTGATAGGTTTTTTATATACACAGTAACTATACTCTGGGAAAGACTGATGTATAAAAACACTTAGTACCAGGCAAGGTGCACTGTAAAATGGGAATCTTCAATCAGATGAAGTGATGTAATTTTTTTTAATCAATCCAACTCAATATTTTTAAGCTAAGGTTTCCAATGTATTTTTGTGGATCATATCAACTGAAAATTCTGCGTTGCTGCAACTAATAAAAGGAATTAGTTGGACCAACTTAATTAATTGCCTCAATTGCTTCAATTGGTCACACCTAAATAAAGTTCCTTGAAATGAAATCAACAAGTTCATTTAACACAACTTAATAGGTCAAATAAGTGGCATTAGCTGCCTGGCTGCCTGGCTGTGCTCCACGGCATTGGCTGCTTGTCTTGGCTGCCTGGCTATCTGTGTTCCACGGTAGTAAGGGCTCCAATTGAAATACTCTCTCAGGACTGGTAATTTGAATATAATTGAAGACAAAACCCTGTTTGTCATTTCTGATCACAATTTTCACACATCTCATTTATTTACATATAAAACATTATACACACTTAAAGGTACACAGTCCATGCCACAGGGCACAGACAGCAGGTCCATGCCATGTGGAGCACAGAAAGCCAGTGCTTTTGGCAGGATAACATCTTAATGTAACCTGACACGCCAGATCAACAGTTTTATATATCTGCCACGGAAATATTTCATTAGTCAGTCTGGGTAGCAGCTCTTCCGATTTGTTTTCAGAGGCGGGACTTTAAAAAAAATCAGCAGCTGTTGATTGGACGACCGTTCTGATTAACACACTCACCACTGACCAATCCACACAAAGCCACGGTATGACGGAGCTTATGTGAGCCGATGCTTCTAAGAAACAATAGTTGAACAACTACTGAATCACGAGATGCTGACAAGTACAAAAGTCTGCTGACGTCACGTCTGCTCCCACAGCTCCCGCCTCTCTGCCCTGATTGGTCTGGTCAGAATTTAGCCAAGTGAATTTGTTGGTCAATGGAGCATGGCAAGATGGACCTGCAGGAGTTCAGAAACTGAATCAGGCAGGTCCGTCTGCTCTGCAAGGTTAATCTGAATGTACAGTGGGGTCTAATATCCACTGCATTCCCACCTCACTCGTGGTTTGAAATGAGTCAATTTAGTAGGTTGTAAAGTAAACTTTACAAGAAGACATGAAGTAAACTCAACTTAAGACTATAAATTATATTTACTAACCTTTTAATGCAATTGTTTTCCTAGATTCTTTTAAGTAAGATCAGCTTGTCACATTTTTAGTGCAATAAAGCATAAAAACACCTCGTCAGATTTTACTTCGAGGTTTCGCAAATTATTGAGTTGAAACAACTGAAAGCCAAATTTATTTAGTTCATTTGACTTCATCAATTGTGTTGATTGAATTTATTAATTTCATTTCAAAGAACTTAACTTATTTAGGTGTGACCAATTGAAGCAATAATTTAAGTTGGTCCAACTGTTTTCTTTTTTCAGTGTAGTAATCCAGACCCAACTTTAAATAAGATATGACCCAAGGTTATTTGGGAAAAAAAGAAAGGAAAAAGAACAGAAATATGGCACACACTGTAATTGAGCAATGATGTTTGAAAATAGAGGCAGGTTTCTCAGGTTTTGAAAGCGTGTCCTTGAGGTCTGAGCAGCTGCGGGCCTCTCAGGAGCAGAGGGTCTGATAAGGTGTGTCTCTCTGACAGCAGAGTGTGAGATGTCGCTGCTGCTGCTTTTCATTAGAGATAACTTGAAATAGAGCTGAGCTGAAATCATGTTGGCGCTGACCTTCACCCCGACCAGAACACACACAGATGTTATTAACTCCGCCAGGAAGAGGGATGGGCCTCAGTGGATGTTTTGTGGCTCAGAGCTCATCACAGGTGAAATATTTCTCTCAGATGAATTGCTATACTTTACTGAGAATATGACCACTTACTGCTTCCAATAAGAAGAGGAAACTGCTGCCTTTTCTGTGCTGATGACGGCAATAACAACACGGAGGAGGAAGCGGGAGAGGAAGTGAGATGGTGAGCTGTAAATAAAGGCAGGACATGAGGCTGCAGAATATAGATGAGCTGGTAAACAGGTGTTTGGTCGGCCTCTAAGTGCAATGTGTCATCATTTCAATGGGTGCCGAGGGAGCCGAAGCCACATGCAGCTAAAATGACAAATCCTCTGAAGCTTTGAGTCTGGAAACTGCTCTGACTGAACAGCAGGGGCGGCGGTGGCTTCAGGCTGAGGCTGAGGATGTGGATCTTAGACTGAATCAAAGAGCGAGCAGGCTCCTGGAAAATCTCTCGCAGAGCCACAGAAAATTAACCTGTGAGGGTCCAGTCCCCATTACTGCCTCCCTGGCAGAGGGTCACCATCTGGCAGAGATCTATTGCACAATTACCAGAGGCGCTGCAGTGACAGTCTGCAAAATAAAAGCCTGTGGATGGAATCATAGAGAAGCGCCTGAATGCTATAACCGGAGCCGGTCTCTAAATACAGATGTACGCTCCAATTTAAGTGCAAACTTGCAGCAATTGCTGGGCTCACTGTTGCTCCAATGTTGCTGTTTGAGATTGAATTATTGGCAATACTTTCTCCATTTTCTTCTGGACAACTTTGTCCCCATGGGCTGCAACACTTTTTCATTTCTACAGGAAACAGGAGGTCCCTCTGAGAAAGACAACTCTGTAAGGTTAAACTGAGGGGTAGCATTTTTAGATTGAAGTAAATTAGTATCTGTTTTTAAGTTTTTATATTTCTGGGAAACTCATGACTTTCACTCCACTTCCGTTTTATTAATGTTCTCGTTACTCTCTACTTTTTCCTCTAAAGTCAGCTGATGAGTTTTTGTTTCTTGTCAAAAATCTGATCACAATGACATAAACTGTGTTTAAGTAGCTTTGCATTTGGTTTGCATAGACTGTAAAAAAAGTGGACGTCATCTTGCATGGCTCAAAGTGAGGTCACCACAAAAACTGCTCCCCCTGGTGGCTGGCTGCAGCATAGGTCAAAAATCCGGCTCTACAGTCATTCCAGGTGGGCTGTGGACAAACTTTAAAAAATTATTTCACCTCGTAGAAATGTTTTTCACGTCCGATTATTGTGGTGATTTGAAGATACTATTGGGCTGCTCTGTATTCAATAGTTTTAGGAGGTTGAAAACGAGGCTTTACGTCACGATTAACGATGATGACAGCTGCCGTTCTCATGTATTTTTTTTCAGGGATAGTAAAATATGTCCGGAGGTAGAGTCAAGAATTGATTAGACTCTCAAAATAAAAGAAAATAATTATCATATTTGTCATCCGGCTCCACTCAGATTCTCTCTGAGTCCCTCACAGTCTCGACTGCGCAGACTCTGGCTGCACGACGACTGCCAATGGCTGCGCCTGTGACAGGGGTATTTTGGCTTCAGGACCATACAATGGTAAATGGTAAAGCCACGCTATCCACTGTCTTATGGTGGTTTGTCTTTATGATGAAGCCAGTGGCGAACCGTGGCCCCAGCCACTGGGCCTTCAGTAGGACCATGGGACCACACGTGGCAATAAACAATCAAACAAAGAAATAAAAACAATAGCCAGAATCATGTGACATGGAAGTTTAGTATATTGATAGTTTTGTGGGATTAAAAATGTATCATGTGCCTGAACACTGCAACACCTAACACCTTTTTTGTCAAGTAAAATATGGCCCCGTCTGAGTGCAGAGGAGCAGGGAGGGGGTGTTTGGCAGGTATTCGCGTATCCCCAGAAGATGACAGGAAATGATCCTGCCCACAACTTAACAAAATATGATTGGCTAAGACAGCTGTCATTGTCAAATTGTGTCCACATTCGCTTGAGTTACACAGGCATTCGTTGCAGTTACTGAAGGCCCTGCCTGCAAGAATGTGTCGCTGATTTACTCAGATACCTTCAAAAGGAAAATTGTGATTGGTCCATTTTCCATTTAGTTAAATTAACCCACTGTTTGCCAGGACAAGTTTATAAAAATAATATAAAACGCATTGCTATGATTTCAGTGAGTAAAATAAATAAATAAAAACAAAATAAAACAAAATAAAGAAATAAAATAATTATTTAGGAGTACAAAAAATCTTTCAATATTTTTTATTGGGCCTTCACTGAATACCTTGAAGGCCCTGAGGGTTCCCCACTAGATGAAGCGTGTCTAAGCAGCCATATCTTCATCCCACATTTGAGTATTTTAAACTAGATTTGTATTATAAAGAAGATTTCTCTGTTGAGCAGAAGAAAGCGGAATAGGAGAGTGATAGAGCATGGCCAAAACTCCTATTCTGGTTAAATCCAGGACAACCCTGTACAATAACTGTATTTTACAGTATTATTGCTTCAAGAAAGAAAAACAGCTTATGACTGGAATTTTTTTTGCATGTGGGAACAAGAAGGTGAGACCACAGCTTGAAAGGAGAATGGAGTGGAAGTCAGATTGTTAGCCAACTCCATCCTGATATTAAACAGGCGAGTGGCTGATTTGCTAGTTAAAACAAGTAAAAACCATCACTTCATCAGTTTGAAGTCATTTGTAAGATTGGCATTAGCTAGAGTTTGACATTACACACAAACACCACAGGCTCACAGAGAGAGTCAGTTCTTTTCAAGCTACACTGAAAGAAACGTCCGTACAAATAGGCTCCTACGTACGTACTGTAATAAGATCACACATTTTTCTGGATGGCCTTTTTAAGGTGGGTTCACACTACAGGATAACCGGGCTGATTTTTGTCCCGGTCTCCCCCTTATGATCAAAGCCAGCAGAGGCCTGACATCATGTGTGATTTTCCTGTGGTGTGGGGTGTCTTAAGAGTGATTTCTTCTGTTTGGAGCTGCTCTGAGGCCTCTGATTCAGAGATCGTAGATATTACGCATGTTTAATATTTGTGACTAAAAATCCTGTAGTGTGTGGGGCGCTTCGCCAATAGCTGAGCAGGTACAGCGTGTAATGTCATGTGTACTGGAGCAAAGCCAATTAAGACGTGTGCTGACTCAGCTGACTGACCAAAGAGGAAGTAAGAAATCTAACTGTGATACCAAAAACGACTTTACTCACCTCCAACTCGCATTGTTACCCCAATATTTTGGCCGTCTGCTCAACCTTTTCCAAATGCCCTTTTCTTTTGTGTGGTTTTTTTTAGATTTTAGAGTCCGAAAACAGACATTGTTGCTTTTTCCTGTACATCTGTCATGTTAGTTAGCACCAAAGTCACATTTCACTACGAGTTTGAAGAAGCTGAAGCTCTGCTGAAGTGTGTTAGTGTGTGGTGTCCTCGGAGTGCACACCGCACACTGTAAGATCAGGGGAGAGAATTTTTTTTTGATCTGTATTTTGTTATCATCAAGTGTGTGCTCTCTAAATGTGCGAAGTTTTGGAGAATCCTGTACCAGCTGTGTGTACCAGCCTTTACGGGAAAATAATCTGTTTTTAAATTCACACGTTGCATTGTGCTTCTGTGCCAGCCCGTTCCCTCCTCACTCGCGGTTACAATAATTGTTCTGTTTTTAAAATAAACTGTTCTTTGATCTACATCAGATTTTTAAAACCATCAAACTTCAAACAGAACACACCTCTCCTAAAAAGCACTTTTCTCTCATTCTCACTTTGTCCTCCATCAGTTTTTTTTTTGTCACACTTTAGCCCAGCTGGTTAGCAAACACTCTAAAAAAAATCAGTATTTTACTGCTATTTAACAGTGAAGTCATTTTTGTTGTGATGGTGTTTTGTAACCGCGAGTGAAGAGGGAACACAGTGGATATGAGACCCTGCTGCACTGTGGGATGTGTGTGTGTGTGAGAGGGTGCAGGCCATCTGTGGTCCATCAAATGGACCAGTCCAGATGAACTGTGGCAATTAACGTTAAAATCAATATGGCAACATACTGGCAGCAGGGTTTCCAGTATTTCACCGCTATTTTGCATTCACATTATTATCAACCTTTATTTAACCAGATGAAAACCCATTGAGATCAAGATCTCTTTCACAAGGTTGACTTGGCCAAGAGGTCAGCAGCACACGTCATGACAAAAACATTAAAAGAGACAAAATACAATAACTTAGGATATACATATTTCTGTGAGTGCAAGGTGTTTAAAGTTAAACGCAAAGCTTTCAGCATAAATAACAATTCATAAACACATGCACTGTTCACTGGTCTCGTGCTGTTTGTCCATCAGCATGGATCGAAAAGCTCCAAGTGAAACAAGCTCTGAGAGCTTCAGTTCAGATTGTAAGGAGTTCCAGGCTGTGGGGGCAGCAAAGCTAAACGCTCTCTTCCCAAACTCAGTTCTGACACAAGGAACAAAGAGGTAGACAATGTCACACGACCTTAAGGAATAGCGGCTTGTAGTTCTCTGAAGAAAAGACCTTAAATAGGAGGGAACCAAGCCAAGGAGAGCTTTATAAATCAAGGTAAGCCAGTGCATGTACCTGTGTGCACTTAATGAAGGCAAACCAGATTTAATGTACAAGTCACAATGATGCGTGAGGCGGCCATCACCAGTGACAAACCTTAAGGCACTGTGATAAACAGTATTTATGGACTGAAGACATTTCAGTGAAGCCCCCATATACAACACATCACCATAATCGATTAAAGGAAGAAATGTTGCAGACACAAGCAGTTTACGAGCTCTAAGTGAAAAACAGGATCGGTTTCGGTAGAAGAACCCGAGTTTCACCCTGAAAGTCCTCAGACGAGACTGAACAACATTAAAGGGATAGTTCAGTTTTTTTGAAGTGGGGTTGTATGAGCTCTATGTGACCACTGAGGACATTAGATACAGTAGAAAGTTGTCTCCACGGACACTGGACATCAAGATAGAGTCGGAAATACTCAGTGGTGTAAATGTCTGAGCTGTGACTCAATGCCCACGGATGCTGAGTGTTACTGCTGTCACGAGTGGAACTTGGTTACAGACACTCCTCAGGATTTGTCTGAGTTAGGGGACACTGCTGGCTCTCAAGCCGTCTGTATAATACATCACACAGATTTCCCTGCTCTTCTAAATTCTGGAGTTTTCTGTAACAGCAACAACAACAACAGTCGTGGCAGCAGTAACACTCAGCATCTCGATGCCCAGTGTCCGCGGATGTTTCCTCTGTATTCCTTTCAGTCTCCATCTGTAGCAGCTCTTCTTCTGTGTGCTCCGGTTCATACAGGTATCCTTTGGGTTCCAAAGTGAATGGAACTTCATCGTCGCTGTCACAGTCACTCATTTTGAATTTCCTACGCTGCCTCACAATCCTCAGAGTACAAACAAACGATTACGATACTTGATCAAACTTACACGAGACTACAACCGGCGCCTGAAGCATAGCTTGTTTACATTCCCTACAGCTGGAAGGAGGAGGGGGGACGGAGCGCACTAGCCCTGCGCGGAAGGATACATGACCAGTTAGTTAGGTCCGGATAAATGTTTATATTTCCGAAGACTTAATGCACTTAAAAAAATATTTTATGTAGCGTACTCTTAAACTGTGGTATTACTTTTTGATTTTAATTCTTGTAGGCTGAGAAAATAGCCTTTGAATTTGGTACGGTCTCTCCCTGTTTGCGCCTATTTCCTCGTCACCATCGATTACAGTCTGTGTCTCACTGAGGGAGAGGAGACAACTTTCTACTGTATCTAATGTCCTTAGTGGTCACGTAGAGCTCATACAACCCCACTTCAAAAAAACTGAGCTATCCCTTTAAAAGCAGCTTGTAAAAACTCAAAAGCCTGAGTGAGTGAGGATGAACAGCAATGAATAATGGTATCATCTGCATAAAAGTGGTAAAATATATTCGACACATTAGCACACAGACTGTTGATGTAAATTGAAAATAAAATGGGTCCCAGGACTAAGCCTTGGGGCGCCCCTTTGGTAACATCCAGAACAGCAGAGGTGGATCCAGCCACCTGCACACACTGTGTTCTGTTTGTTAGATAATCTCTGAACCAATGAGAGGCCGAATCTGAGATGCCAATGTTTTTTAAGTAGTACATCAACAGTCTGTGGTCCACTGTGTCAAAAGCTTTAGATAAATCAATAAAAAGAGCAACACAATATTACTCTATTCTAATATACAGTATCATGCTGTAAAAACAAATTACAGTATGTGCACTGTAAAATAACAAGAAATTACTGGGCAATTTTTTTGTACTTTATTGTGATTTAACAGTGTCATTTTATATGCTTGTGCTCAATGCATCCTGGTACATGTAGGCACATACAGCTGTCTCAATTTTTGCAGCAGAGATTTATGTAGTACCCCATTAATGATCAAAATGCACATAAAACATAACAAAAACAGCTTCCTCTAAGATTCACTGTACACCATTAAAATACCAAAGAGGAGATTAATGAAACATTAAATTAAAAAAGAATATATATATATATATATATAGTCCAGCTTTAATCTAGGTAAACCAGTAACATGAAAAGTCAGTGCCATAAACAAATGTTTAAAAGAGGTGTAAATAAAGGCTTGAATGAAAACGACTGCTCCAAACAGAGACCCAGAGTATCAAATGAACTGCAGTAAAAAAAAATAGACAAATAAAACAAATAAAGAGTTGAGACACATTAAAGTGAAGTTATGACAGAAGGAGCAGAGGTTTAACAGTGTTGTGTATCCAGGGTCATAAAATGAGGAAAGTAGAGTCTGAGATGCTGTCAAAAGGCCTCAAAGACAAAGTTTTCCTCAAAGTAAACCTCTTTGAGGAAACCCGACAGTTCTTTATGCTTGGCTGGTAAGCCAGATTTGCCGAGTACGTCAGGCTGGAAATTTGTGGTCTGAAACCTTATCCTCTGCAATCTGCGTCAGTCAAATCCATTTGACAAGTGGCATTTGAGACAGAGGGCTTATTTCTTCGTTTTGCACAATCACAAAACCGTGTTGTCTGGAAGGAAAAGGGTGAGCAAGGTGGCAAAACAATATGGCTGCACTGACAAGTCTTTATCTGCTGTCTGTCAGGATGTTTCCAGCTAAAACACCAGCAAATGCAACCTGACGTGGGATAATATTCTGCTCGACAAGTCATTGATTGGAAATATCAAGCAGATAAATACCAGCAGATGGTAGAATAGATTATATCTGAACAAATGATCATTGACTTTCCAGCTGTTTGCAGCTCAAACACAGAGTCCTAATATGTGAGGGGATTATCATGTAAAGCAGTGAGCTGTGCTGTGTACAGCTGCACAAAGAGGCTGAGGGAGCAAAGATCAAAGAATAAGAACTAGAGACCAGGAACCAGGACATGAAGAAACACTTCAAATGATTGAGGGATGAAATCTGACTGAAGATTTATTTTTAACATCTGTAATCCTGTAAAAACAGAAGCTCAGTTGGAGGTCCAGACCTTCAATATCTCTTTGTCACAGAAACACTTTTACCCAGACCAACACTTACTCCACTTTAAATGGATAGCCACTTTTTTTAAAGACAGATTTTAAGAGGAATTGTCAGGGAAGTCAGTGGCGGACTGGGACTAAAAAACAGCCCGAGACTTTATCTGGCCAAGTCCACAACAATGGGACGCATTGAATTCTTGACTCTGATTGTTCAAAACCTCATAACAGATGAAAAACAGGCAAAAGCAAAATTGACTACAAAAAAAAACAAAAAAAAAAAAAAAAAAAAAAAAAAAAAAAAACACGTCATTATAACCTTTTACTCCCTGTTTTAATAAACAATTTAAAAAAAATAGGTTGTTTTTATATGTTTTTGCATTCTTACAGATGTTGAATTAAGTGGAGATTGTAAATCTGAGTATAGTACACATAAGAATTACAACTAAGTTATGTTGTATATAGACATGAGAAGTTCATCCCCTGACCAATATATTGTGACGGAGTGGATCTAATACAATCTTTGGTTTGTGTAGAATATAAATCAGAAGGTAATTATGAGATACAAAAGGTAATTTCAGCTGCATCAAGACCTGACAGGGTATGTCACAAATTCCTGACAACAGACGTCAAGGGGTTAATTTAATTCCACCAAAAAGTCCATCACATCCCCATCTGCCTGTTGACACTGTGGTGCCTGTCTCAGGTTGGTCTCAGAATAGGAAATAATGACACAGTGGTTTATTCATCTGTATCGACTCTAGTGGCCAACGCAGTCATAAGCCTTAGAGGTGCAGTGTGAGGAAGTTGTCAGCACACGGCTGAAAAGAAACGCTGGAAATG
Organism: Halichoeres trimaculatus; assembly: GCF_033239565.1. Lineage (NCBI taxonomy): Eukaryota > Metazoa > Chordata > Actinopteri > Labriformes > Labridae > Halichoeres > Halichoeres trimaculatus. The sequence goes on along the minus strand of NW_027437191.1, from coordinate 4,522,655 downwards.
AGAGAAAATATTTATATATCTTTGTGAAGTATCTTGAAACAAGTGAACAATAATTAACATAAAACATATGTTTTGTTTTTATTAAGTTAGAAAATTTCATTCATTCATTCATTTTCTTAACCGCCTGTCCTGTTCAGGGTTGCGGGTGGCTGGAGCCTATCCCAGCAGCATTGGGCGAGAGGCGGGGTACACCCTGGACTGGCCGCCAGTCAATCACAGGGCTGACAGAGACAGACAACCATTCACTCACACACACTCACTGTTTTTGGACTGTGGGAGGAAGCCGGAGTACCTGGAGAGAACCCACACATGCATGGGGAGAACATGCAAACTCCACACAGAAAGGCCCACCGGCTGAGGTGGGGATTTGAACCGGTAACCTTCTTGCTGCTTCTGCTGGCTGCAGCGCTAACCATTGCGCCACCATGCAGCCCAAGTTAGAAAAACGTTTTTTAGAATCGAAATTCCTGCAGGTCCTGTTCATGGAGGCAGACGTAATGAACGGCCGCGTTGTCTTTAGCAGATTTGAGGGGACAGAAAGAGTGAAATGCTGTTTTCAATACGCCCCCTGCCACCAGTCTTAAAATCTACCTGGAAGGTAGAGAGAGAGTAGCTAGGGGACGGTTGTTTTTAAAGAAGAAGACAGCTGTTTTTGTTGTTTAGGAAGCAGAAGACGAGAGTATATTTTGATTGTTTTGCACATAAGAATTGATATTGAGAGTATTTTCTGATGGAGAGTCACAAACATGCATTCCATTAGTGTAAAACATCAGATTTTGGTCCAAAAAGGTCAGAAAGAAATGAAAAGAAACTGGGACAGACAATGACTAAAAGGAGAGTAAACATGGGTGTAGAGTTTCCAAGCTGGGAGTCATCAGTGAAAAAGTTGGGTCTGAAGGACGACGCTGAAGTTGGCTGTTTTCTGCTCCACAGGTAAAGGTGCAACGTACCGTTGGAGAACGTTTCTGTAGCAATGGTTGTGAAGGTCATTGTTTATTGTTTATGGTACAGTCTAACAGAAGTCAGAGTTTCTCTGTTTGAGAGTTTTCTTTTCTCTCTGACAGTCAGAGGTGGATTGGTGCTTCATTGTTGAAGGCTAGCTCTGTCAATCAGAACATGAGCTATCAAAGGGTTAAGTGGCTGTCATGGAGCTTTCTGCCTGTTGATTCTCCCGCTATGAGACATTTCCCGCAGCATCAACGCCCATCAACATGATAATCAGAGTAAATGACGCCATCTTCAGGATCCTGTTTGATCTGCAAAGTCCGAGAGTCACTTAGTGATGGGATGTTTTAGTAACAAAAAGGCTCAATGTAAAATTCAAATTTCTACACACTGCACCTTTAATACTTGAGTGTTGATTTGTATGCATCACTCTTCAATACCGCTCTAAAACACATGGGGGCAGTGTGGTCTCTATGGGGCTGTGTTTTCTGCCATTTTTCACAACAATTTTGAAAATAATATGTCATATTGAATCCAGAAAAGGTCCCCTTTGATTAGAGGAGATAACATGTACAGCCACGGTGCGGTGATGTCTGTAACATTGTAAATACAGGAAACAAGATCTTACTCAGCAGACCAATCATAAAGCTTGTGGCCCGCATTGTTTGGGCGTGCACATACAGTTGGGAGGAGGTGAACATTAGGTTTTAAGGGCTATGCAGAGATACAGTGTGGATCAACGCACAAGTTTAGACCAGGTTTTATTAGGCTCAGGTGTGAATCAGCTGTCTTGTTTATTTGTGTCTGAAGTTGAAACTGTGTTAAAAGCAGTGATATAATATTGTGCAAGTCTCTGCAATGCAGTGGGGTGAGCTGCAGGAACTTTGTTGAAAACACTTCCTGTAAAGCTGGGAACACATGTATAAAGCAGTGTGCAGTGACTCGTCCTGTGTCTCTATACATTTTGAAGCTAACTCTGTGGAAACCCTGCTGCAGCATATAGAAATAAACTCCATTAAAAATAAGCTCTTAATGTTCTCTTCACTCCACTTTAAGGCTGATTAATGCAGATCGATTGGTTTAATACCATACTTAAGACCACTTCTTAATCCCTATGCATCCCATTCACGCGTCACAATGCTTATGGTCTTTATATTTAATGCCTTTCATTCCATATGAGCTTAATATCCATGGAAAGTAAATCCAAGGGTGGTAATTTCATCTAAAGTGGAGATGCTTTACACGTTTTGAAATAAGTGTGAAGAACTGATATTCCATTAGGAGTTTAAATTGAAAGGCAGCAATCATTTCTTTATAACAGGTTTATCAGAGAGAAGATATCTCATTTTAAAGTGAGCTCTTCATTTCATGGCTATTCTGTTAAATCTGTTTCTCTGCTTTATGACACAGCCTGAGCTGCTGTGCACATTTAACTCTATTTGTCATTTCTTCACCCAGATCTGACTTTAATGTGCCTGTGATTGCTTCATTTCAACAGGGTGGTGTTTCCCTGAGGCCGACCTCATCTGTGATCAGGTGGGAGGAGACCCTGCTGGTCTTCAGTTCAGTGTTTGATGAAGCTACAGGACTGGGTGAGTGATGTCTTTGAGTGTGGTTTAAAAACTGATATTACACTTTCTTAAGGCCTGAGAAAATCCCACTTTGTTTTGTTTCAACTGAGTTCAGTTGTTTCCCTTTCAGCCTACTATAGTTTGGTAATGGATGGAAAATAAAGGCAGCTTCCTCTTAGATTAGTCCACGAGTCAAAATTAATACTCACTTTGTGTCAAACAGTATTTAATATTACTGAGAAGCCACCAACAAGCTAAGCATACAGGTGCAGCTAATCAGACTGATGTTAATGGACAGCCACATCACAAATAAAGCTTACAGGGCTTTTTAAATTATGAGAAAAACCAAAGACCTGTTATGGAAACTGAACCAAAGAAATGAATCAAAGTGCTGCACTGTAAAAAAAAAAAAAAAAAAAAAAAAATCACTGTAAAATAATGATAAAGTACAGGCAGCAAAAATGGCCAGTAATTTCCAGTTATTTTACAGTGTATGTACTTTAATTTATTTTCATAGTATAATACTGTACATTTGGGTATGGTATTTAAAGTGAAACAACAGTAAAACAAACTGGCAACCACACACAAAAAATTGTTGGGTTATTTATTCAACCCAACAGCTGGGTTGAGACTGTTGGTTAGTTCAATTGGGTTGTTTTCATTAAATTGGGTAATCTAAATACCCAGATTGCTGGGTTATTGTAGTTGGCAGTTGAGTTATTAGCTGTTAGGTTGTAATTTTCATTTTATTGTGTTGGGTTATTTCGGACTACCCAACATGTTGGGTTGATGCTCACGCATGCTTGACCAACAGCTACCCCCAGTTTACCACCACTCATTCGACCCCCCTCCCCCCCAGCTGCTTGCAGTCAGAACGCTGGATGGGCAAGTCTCGTTATGGCCCAACTGCAATTCTCTTCGCGGGCTTCCACGTGCAGTACCGCCATCTAGCAGCATTGCATACTGAGAGACACCCTGAGAGACTCAGCTCTATACAAGCAAGGTTTGCTACGTGTGCACTATTCTTTCACCACAATGTTCAATTTATATTAATAAATTGTATATAAAGCTCACTGTGGTAACTGTGCATGCTGGCTACCCAAGTTGATGTTCTGTGTCGGTGGCCCAGTTGGATAGTGCGCTTGGTCAGTGATTGGGAGGTTGCAGGTTCAAGACCCTATCTGGGCAGCATGTGGCAATGTGTCCTTGGGCAAGACACTTAAGTTGTGGCAAGTGCTCCCACAGCTGCGTCAGTGGCTTGTAAATGGGCATGAAAGGGCGTGAATGTGTAAGACATACTGATGGACAACTAACATAGAAACTCTAAACCATCAGTGAATGAATGTGGGAGTGAGTGGGTGTGAATGGGTAGGTGTAACCATGCGGTGTAAAGCAGCTTTGATTAGTCAAAGATGAGAAAAAGCGTTATGTAAGCTCAAGTCCATTTATATGAGCGCGTGCAGCAGCGATTGTGAGCTCTTGGTCATTTGTAGTTAACGTTAGCGATAGCTTCTTGTGGGTAACATTGGGCTATTTGAAGAACCCAACTGGCTGAGTAAAAAGAACCCAACAGTGTAGTCAAATTGAGCCTGTGGTTGGGTTATTTGAACAACCCAGCTGGGTTGTTCAAATAACCCAACTGTTGGTTAAAGGAAACCAACCCAACTTGTTGGGTCAAAATAACCCAGCATGTGTTCTGTCCAATATTTAACCAGTGTTGGGTTAAGAAATAACCCATATTGGGTTTGTTTTTAACCCAACATTCTAAAGTGTGCATGCTGCCAGTACACTGTCATTGATTTAAACACTGATTGCCATTGCCACGGTTCATCTGGACCAGTCAAAGCCATGTTAAGCACAGATTGCCAGTCCATACCGCATATAGCACAGACCGAGTTGTGTCCTCCTGCACACATCCCACAGTGCAGCAGGGTGTCATATCCACTGCATTTCCTGCTTGGTCACGGTTACAAAAATGCGATCACAACAAAAATGACTTCAACATTTATTAACAGGAAAATACTTACATTTTTTGACAGTGTTTGCTAAACAGCTGGGAGGGGCTAAAGTGTGAGAAAAATGAGTGATAAGTGACACACCAGAGGAAAGTGTTTCCAGGAGAGGTGTGTTCTGTTTGAAGTTTGATAGTTTTAAAAAAGTCTGACGTAGATCAAAGAACAGTTAATTGTAAAAACAGATCAATTATTGTAACCGTGAGTGAGGTGGACAGGGCGCAGCAGCACAATGCTATGTGTGAATTAAAAACAGGTAACCTTCTGTAAAAAGACCGTCCAGAAAAATCTGTGATCTTATTAAGGTAAATTGGAGCCTATTTGTGAAGACTTCTCTCACAGTGTGGCTGGAAAAGAACTGACGCTCTCTGTGAGCATGTGGTGTTTGTGTGTCATGTCAAACGCTAGCTAATGCTAATCTAAGAAATGACTTCAAACGGATGAAGTGATGGTTTTGACCTCTTCTGTAAAAAAAAAAAAAAAAATGAACATCATCTTGCTTGGCTCAAAGTAAGGTCGCCACAGCAACTGCTCCCCCTGGTGGCTGGCTGCAGTATAGGACAAAAGATCTGGCTTTGCAGTCATTCCAGATGGGCTTTGATCAAACTTTAAAAAATAAATACACCTCGTAGGAACATTTCTCACGTCGGATTGTTGTGGTGATTTGAAGATATCATTTGGCTGCCTTGTACTCAAGTCCTCTTTTTTTTCTGAAAACGTTTCATTTTCATTAGTTATAAGAGGTTATAAACAAGGTTTTACGTCATGTTTAACAGTGATTGATAGCTGCCGTTCTTGTGTATTTTGGGGGGGATTGTAAAATATGTCGGGAGGTAGAGTCAGGAAGTGATTCGACTCTCAAAAGAAAAAAAAATATATTATTTCTGTCACCCAGCTTCACTCAGATTCTCCCAGAATCCCTCACAGTCTCTACTATGCAGACTCTGGCTGCACAACTAGCACAGCAGCCACTTATATGTTTACCGATGGAGTTGGCTGACAATATGACTTCAACTCCATTCTCCTTTCAAGCTGTGGTCTGAACTTCTTGTTCCTTAAAAATTTACAGTCATTTGTTACAGTTTAGGAAAGCATAAAACCCCCTTTTTACTTAATTTATTTTGCTTCAGAGCAACAACCGGAGTCTGTAAAGGACAAAATATAAAATTTTAGTGAAAGCAACTTAATTTGCTCGTCTGTTACAGAGACTTACTCTCCATCAGGGGCATATTTAGTTGTTTGGGGGCCCAAGGCAAACCCAGTTAATGGGGTCCTCCATGTCCTTGTAACTCATCTTCCTCAGAGCTAGACTGGCCTTCCCTGGGTCCACTGTCTCTTTCTGAGAATCAAGGCATGAGACAGTGCTAATCTTCTACATGGTAACTTTCCGCAACTAAATGCATTTCCTCAAGTTCTGTACTTTAGTTTGATTTTGAAAAAAGTGAATACATAATTTAGTCGACTTTGTCCTGGATTTGAAATCTTTTATGGTCAATTGACAACTTATTTGTCCCACAGTGGGTAATTTACAGAGTAACAGTAACAAACAAGAAAGTATGAAGTGAAAAATATTCCAATAGGTAATTATTGAAAAAAAAAACATTTTAGTCAAGAAAAAATATGTAAATATCAAGCACAACATAAAACTGGAAAAAAAAATCTACTGAAAGAGGTGATATTTACAGTTACCATACTTTTTGGTACTATTATTTTAAAGTTAATGTATTTTTATTTGACCCCCTGTCCAGTGAGTTATGTTTCCAAAAAAGACATTTTGTACAATAATGTTTATCACCAACTCAAAAAGTTTGATTTTGAGAAAATTATCCTATTTCCTGGACTAGATAAAGTCCTTAAAATCCTAAAAGTCTTACATGTTTATCCCAGATCTCAGAGCAACACTGTTTTTATTTCCAACTTGGTTGAAAATAAGAAAAAAAAAAAAAAAAAAGGGGGGGGGGGGGGTGTTTACCACTTTCTTCCTGAATCAAATTTTCAGATGTGTTGTAACATGGATTAGCCCATTGAATAAGAAGAGAGGGGGAGTACCTAAAACCATCATTAAAGATTAAGCCTTTTGATGTATTTTGAAGCATGTGAAGTACGATTTAGAAAAAAGAAATGCTTTCAATGGAAGAGAACTTCATAAATCAGTTTTTAAGAGATGCTTTGGGGGCCCCTGGGAATCTTGGGGCCCCAGGCAACTGCCTGTGTTTGCCTAATTGTAGCTACGCCCCTGCTCTCCAGTTACCACAGTTTGTTTCGGGAAAAACTCCTGGAGCATCTGTTGTACCTTGTAGCTCTCCTTTAAGAGCACCGGCGGTCAGGTGTTTGACCAAGAAGTGCATATTAAACTGTGAATGAGCAAAGATCTTACCTGTCAAATGTGAGACTTCACATGTACAAAACATATCACAGTTGATATTAATAAAGGCCAATTCCTTATTGTTAAAGCTAATCATTTTCCTTTCATTAACTCTGACCCAACCTGACTCGCTCCCCACATCCTTTCCTTCAAAAGTATCAGAGCTTAATTTTGCCTCTTTCACTTATGGACTGTGGCTCTACGATGAAGTGGACTGTGGTTTCTGAGAGATTTGTGCTGCGCCTCAAATCCTGGTCCAGAAAGTGCTGAATGAGGGCACATTTTATGTGGAGTCTCGGGGAAACAGCTATTTTCCAGAGGGAGTGTGATCCAGTTTTCATGCCTGTCTTCCTTGATACAAAGCATGCAGGTTAAAGTGTTGGCTGTCCTCTGTGGCTCTCAGTACAGTAACACAGCACAGCTCCCAGTTTTGCAGCATTTGGGAGTTTAAGTGGCACTGCTTTCTGAGGAGATGGTGGAGCATGAAAAGCTCCCTCCCCAGGCTGCGGGCACACAAGTGTGTCAGAAAAAGGACGAGTGTGTTCTGTCTGGCCTCGTGGAGCCGCGGGAGAAGCTTCTTCTTTCAGTTCAGAGTGCGGAACAAACTCCCAGCAAAGAGCTCCTGAGCTGAACTGCACCCCGGCCGGCTGGCCACAACAACACAGACGATGCTCACTCTGCACACCCTGATCAACAGGAGATTCGATTGCACCAAGTCATTTCTCGCCACATTTAGCTAAAGCCAAGTTCAGCGTGAGGAGGATGTTTCCTCCTGAACAGCAGCTGGAAAACACAGATATCTGAGGGTGCTGTCACACAAGTCAGGCCTGTGTGGACCCCGGAGAGCTTACCAGCATGCTTTTCTGTGTCAGGGCTCAGGAGGGTTGAATTTGAAGGAGACATTTTTGTTAATGTAGTGACTTTAGGTTATAACCTGTTACTGAAAGCCATGGGAGAGGGTGGATAAGACTGAGTGACTAACAGCTGACATACACCAGATGTGTCTGCAGTGCGGCTCCATCCTGTCATGGCAACGGATCAGAAAGGTTTCTGTTCAAGTTAATCTGTCAACTGACACTGGATCACTTCTGTTGCAGTCCATCTGCGTGGCTGGTCCATCATGTTGCTGGCAATACGCAGCCATCCTATTTCTGACGGACAAGGAGCTGTGACCCAAGACCACTTAAAAACCTTATGACTTTCAAAATAAAACAAACTGTGTCTAAACCAGTTTGTATTTATCTGTAACAACAAACAGACATAATGAATAAATCCAGACCAGGGGCTCTAATTTTGTGGCACAGCACAGGGGGCGCAAGCCTGGGGCACCCCCGCAGTGTTAATTTCGTGCGGCGCAGCGCCGTGCACTTCCAATTTGATAATCTGGTAGACCGTCTGCGCAGAGATGGGTGTGACTGCGCGCCAGGGGGAGTTGACGGCGCACCAGGGGGATGTGTCAGCAGATTCATGTTGGCGCAGTGACAATTTTGTGCCAAAAAAGTGTGCTGAAAGCTCGCCAGCTCCAACCTGGTCTATTCTCGGCGCAAAGCGAAGCGCACCCTCCGCATCTGTAATTTGGTGACAGGCGCACATGTCAACAAAGCCTCAGAGGCAGGTTTCCAGAGTGTCAGGTACATTTTAATGCAGTAAACAATCACAGCAATCACTATTTAATGTAACCGTCTGAACCAGCATATACATTTGTATCTATATTAACTGTCCCGTCACATCTGATGTCAGATTAAAGCCGTTTGTCATAATGGAAAGTTAACCTGACGGCAGCTGGAAGTTTGATGCACATCTTACAATTAAACAATAAACAGCCTTAACATCTGATACTGAGTATATATCTGGCTTCTCTCATTTCATTTAATTCAAAGAAAAGAGGGAGAGAAAAGAAGAAGAAAAAAGAGACAAAATAAATGTATGTCACTCAGGATTTACCCGTGATTTCCCATATTTCTCTATTTTAGTCTTTATTTTTAACGTGATCTAAAAAGATGGAGTACATTATTGTAAGGAGGATGAGAAGGAGACACTGGGAGAGTATACAGTATATCACCAAAGGTTCTGCTATTTGGCGATGACAAACCAGGAGTGCAGGTGGATCAAAAGTATTCTGAATGGATAAGCCAGCTGTGTAACTGTCTCTTCATTTCGTACTCCTATTAATGACAAAGGAACAGATTACATCTGTCCTGGGAGCTTGCCCTTACGGAGACGTGCTTCGTGTCCTCCGATGAGCCCCACTGACCGTCTCCGCTACCGGGTCTTTCCAGCACACTGTTTCCACGGGGCTGGGGATCACTCAGTCCAATCAGAGGCTGTGCCTCGGCCGCAGCACATTTAAAGGCGAGGAGAGGCGCTCATTTGATTGGTGAAAACAGCGCTGGGCTGTGTTAAACTCACTCATGGCTTTTCTCCTTCCTCTCTGCCATTTGCACAGAGGGAGGCGTGGACGCGCACCTCTGCGCCCCACTGTGCCTTTCTGCGCCTTGACTGTGCCTTGACTGCGCCTTGACTGTGCCTTGACTGTGCCTTGACTGCGCCTCTCTCGGAACTGCAGGAAAGTTGCAAAGTGCGCTGGTGACACCCTGTCCGTGCGGCGAAGGCCGGCGCAGGGCAGGTGCGCCTGCGCTTGCGCCTGGTCTACGAAATTAGAGCCCCAGGAGTCAACAGGTTTGAGGTTTTACAGCCCAACATGAACGAAGAGAGACTTATTAATGGAGTGGGGAGAACAGGAACTCCTTGGTTTTGTGACTCCTGATCAACAGAAACCACTTCCATCCGAATGTCCTCTTGTTTTGCTCATGTCATGTTTGAATCTCTGCCTCAGTCTGTTTCAGCACCGTTTCTTCCAACTACAGCAGTTTTATCATTCGTCCAAAGCGGGCTCAGTGCACTTCCTTCTCCTGGTTCACGCAGTGTCTCCTCTGTTGAGGGACGCTGCAGGATTTGGGGCTCAAACATCTCTTCACCTATGACCTGAGAACAATCCTCTCCTCCCTGCAGACGGAGAGCAGAGCAGCAGGCCAGCCATGTCAGCCTCCCTGCGCTTCAGGGCTCTTAACGTGCTCCGTGATTTCCTCTGAGCCGGCTGAAAAACATCTTTTACAGCTGTTCACACCTGAAGTTGGCCTGAAAATCACCAACCAGAGATCAACTGACTTATTTAAACATTAGAGCCTGCTGCATCTTTTACTGTTTCTTCCTCCTTCTCTGTAATTGTCCTGATTGCTGTTTGTTTGGTACATTAAAGGTAGGGTCTGCAGGATTTTACACAATAAAAATAAAAATAGGATGTCAAATTTTCAAAGGAAATCAGCAATCATCATCAAATCAATTCAATTCAAATTCAACTTAACAGAAAATCTGATTCCTCACACTATATTAGTTGTGTACTTGTAAAATAATTTCTTGTATGTGTCCATGGATGGATGGATGTTTTTTTTTTTTTTTTCCCAATATATACAACACAAAAATACACATTCACAAAACTGTAATTCCAGGTGCACAAATCCTTTTCTACAAGTCACATATTTCAACACTGACACGCTCACATTATGCACCTATTGTTGCAGCGCACTACGTGCAAAACATACTTTTGCACCTGTATCGTATGAAATGAAGGTAGGGTGAGAATTTGAAAATGGGCAAATCTGAATGTGAACTTGTTTGATGCACATAAGTGTGAAATGATTAACCTAAAAATAGCTGTGTCCTCTAACACATAAACACAAATTGCTACTTACAACCAGTCAAATCCTCCCCATGAGTCACACATTCTCTGTTTTTCGGCAAGTGCAAATCAGAAATGGTACTTCCGGTTCTGCTGAGATATTTGGTGCAAAACTACAAAACGATCCGTCCTGCTCTGAGATTGACAGACTTTTTGGTCTGTCCGACAGACACCACCCAGCCAATCAGGGGATTTTATTTAATCCGAGGTCGGTTGTTTTTGTCCCACAGGCAGTGCAAGCCGTCATGTGCTGCACAGTTCTTAATGCAGTGAGGTTGAGCCAATGTAAAACATCACAGTAACACAAAAAAGATGGAGGCCTTAGTGCTTTGTAACAAAAAGGATGAAGTGTCATTGTTTTCATTTCAGAGCAAGTGAACTGTTGCGTAACCATTTGCGTTATGTAACAGGACACTTGTTGATTTGTTTTCAGCACTTTGTTTTATGTAAACTCAGTGTGAATACATTTCTTTATTTCTCAGATGATCAGATGTGACCTTGAGTGCAGCCTTCGCTGAGTTTGATGGCGCTCAGTCATCAGTGACGAATGTGAGTTTTTCATTGTTTCACTTTTAAAAACAGACACTCTGACTTTTCTGTCTCCAGTCTGACTTTAGCTCAGAGAAAAAAACAACAACTCTGTGCTGAGTTTCCTCCTACGCAGACGCAGCACACAGACAAGCCTCCTCTCGGGGGAGCGTCAGAAGCCAGCCTGGGGAGAAGCAGGAAATCACTACTTGAAGTAGAAGCAGATGAGGCAGCTGGAGGGAACTTGGTGCCACCTAAAACTCTAAATTACAGCACTTCATCAGCCCTGGGACACACTGAGCAGCACAAACTGATGAACACTAACACAGTTCGAGTATCCGCAGGTGGATTTTCCTTTCAACTCAGAGTCAGTAAGGCATGGCGTTAACCTGGATCTCACTGTGTTTTCCAGGAGTTAAGGTAAACCACATCCTTCTGAGAAAACCTTCTCATTTACAAGGGTTTGTAGTTAATTCTGAGAGATCTCCCAGGTATACCTCACTGCTGGAGTGATGGCTCCATTAAGACCAGCAGACCCACACTGTAAAAGAAATCTGTTGTTTTTACTGGGAAAAAAAAAAGTCAGCTGTAATTGTTGAAGAAATGTTCTAAAAAATATGGTAAACATTTAACAGCTTTACAGAAGACCTCGTCAATTTTATGGTTTCAAACCATTGTTATATACAAACAAATTTATTTTCAAACCAGTAAAATAAACAGCTATTCTTTGTTAAGTTGGCATGACCACGATGCTATTTCCATTATCAATTTCATTCAGACTGAAATGAATCCTATTCAGTTTCCCTGAAAAATACCAAATAAACAAAATTCCTTAAGTGAGGTGATTTGGCACTCTGTCATTTCAAGTTTGGATTTCAAAAGTTTTGTTTTCTGCTCCAAATCAGAGATAAAGGTCTGTTGAACATGGGTCAATAAGCCAGATGGGATGAAAATAGTTTTTCATCCCATCTGGCTTATTGACCCTTGTGTTTTCAGCTCATTTTTCAAAATAATTGAAATTGTGACTTCTTCTTTTTTTTTTTTTTTAAAGGTCTTTTTTATTTTTATTCATTTTTTTTATTTTATTTATTTATTCAAAATTTTAAGTTATTTATTTATTTATTTATTTATTTATTTATTTATTTATTTATTTATTTATTTATTATTAATTTGCTATGTTACATTATTTATAAATGTATTTCTATTCTTATTCCCCCTCTGTCAGTGGTGCACAGTTCACTAATCACAATAAAGATAACAACAACAACAACAGTGATAATAATAATAATAATAATAATAATAATAATAATGATAATAATAATAATAATAATAATAATAATAATAATAATGTATTTTTGAAGTTATGCTGTGATACTAAAAAGATGTGGCTTACATTGGCCATATGCTAAAAATATAAGTTGCAACGTCTGATCCTGAATCAATAAATACTCATTATATTTGGAACGGACAATGGGGCCAATTTCACTGTAAGTCTATGACATTGCTACAGAAAAATACACTACCTTTGAAGTGACTTTGGAGTATACTTCAATATCGTATAATAAAGATTTCACAGCTAAACAATTTTGTTTATTTGGTATTTTTCAGTGAAGTTGAATAGGATGCATGTTAGTCTAACTGAAAGAAATAGTGGAACTAGCATTGTGGTCATGCTAATTCAGCAAAGAGTAGTTGTTGATTTAAATCATTTAAAATGTAATTAGTTTGTAAAGCTATTTACATTTTAACATATTTATTTTAGGTATTTTTCCATAAAAAACATTCTTCCTTTTTTTTTTTTTTTTTTTTTTTTTTTGTTTTGATGAAGAGCAGTCCACCCAGCTCCTGCTCAAACAGCAAATGAATGTTTCACTCCAGTGTTCATGAGGGCCCTGCGTCACATCTCAGAGCGGCCTGAGATTAATGTCCAAGGGGTCCATCCAGAACCCCAACATGTGACCAACACTTCATGGTTCTCCAGACGTTCTCTTTCAAGGACATGGAGTGAAGGCGCTCAGAGCTAATGGAGCTTGAATGTGGACTGTTCCAACAGAGCGCGCTCCTCACAGCGGAGCGTGGCAGGCCCTGATTACCGAGGTGACAGTCTGGACATCCTGAAGAATTACTGTGATTGTTCTGCTGGAGCCAGAGGAACAGGGAGGGCCGGTGGGATAAATCACTCTTTATCTCGTCTATCAGATGATTCCATAGTGCGGAGCGCAATAACAGTTTCTCCTGGAGGACCTTGAATAGAGTGAGCTTCACTCATGCAGCTGTGAGTGGGTCTCTTTATTTAAAAGAAGCGATGAGAGAGAAGAGCTCCAGCACCCACACAGGCTTTCTCCACCCTCTGAATACACTCTCATCCCGCTGAATACTCCTCATCCTTCACTACTCTGACATGTGTCTCTTTTGAATTTCCCACCAAAGCAAACAAAGTTAATGTTCACCTTTAATTCTGAGGCCTCAGCATCACAAGCTCACTGAACAGCAGGCAGCTTCTTTATTTGTATTTCACAGTTCTTCTCTGCAGATCAATCTTCCTCCTCCTCCTCCTCCTCCTCCTCCTCCTCTCAGACGTTACAGAGACAGCGGACAAAGAGGCGTCAGTTCGGAGGGGGAAAATGTCGGCACAACAAAACATCCTCCGACATTTACACCACTGCCTGAGAAAGTTCGGACTGGAGGGGAATTAGTTCTTCTTTTATGCTGATGATACTGTGTGATGATAAAATCTGTACGGACTGCTTTCTTAGAGTCACCGCTTCATATGCTGAGGGATAAATTATATTGGAGAGCTGTAAGGCTCCTCAACTGCTCTGACTGCCATTGTACCAGCTGAAAGGCTTTGTGAGAACTTTATATGTGTTCTTGAAATAGTCTGACTTTATATATTTGCGTGTTCATAATCCATGATTTAAAATCTGATATTACTCAGTGATTTAACTCAGAATCAGTGATGCGGCTTCTTCAGGGAGAACATGAATTCATTGACAGCACGCAGACAAAAGGTTCTTTAAAGACCATACACAAGCCTGCAAGGTTTAACAGAGAAGTGAGCTGACAAATAGAGGAGCAAGAGCTGTTTTTCTCCTCTGCTGAGAAGGTATTCTGGATTTTTTTTTCTTTTATAAGCCAAGACAAGTTTATCAAATCAGCACATTTTGGCAGCAAGGAAATTTAAAGTGCTTCACAGAGACAGAAACACATTGAAAGTTTCAGTGAATGTATGAGGTGAAAAAAATATCAATTAAAAAGGAAAAAAAAACAGTCTTCTTTGTCACGGAGCAACTCAGAGACTCAAATGCAGGACAACAAGGAGACACAGCAGACCAGAAAATCCACAACAAAAAGTTTATTAATAAAAACTGAGGGCACAAAACAGTCACTGGCCACTAGAGGCTAACAACTAAGGAGTCAGGTTAACTAAGAAGCTACAAAGGAAACTAAACGGCTAACTGAGGCTGTGCTGAGATTTAAATAAAGATTAAATGAAAACCCAAACTATGACTAGAATAAGGCTAAAGAAGGAAGCACGCAACCTGCGTGAAGAAAGCCATACTGGGCAAAACTAACTGCACTACCTCTCCACTGAATTCTCCCTAGCGAGTAGCCGACCCAGGAAGAGAGGGGCAGCCTTGGAGGACAGCCTGACCAAGAGGAGAGCTTGAGGGGAGGCAGGCTGAGGAGGTGTGTGGCGAGGCAGGAGAGGCTTCAGGCTAGAGAGCTCCAAAACGGGTGATTCAGGCAGGATGGGTCCAGAAGCTGTGATATTGGAGACAAGGGTTAGTAATCCAAAGCGTAATGTGGGAAAACGAGCAACAAGCTAAACTGACCGGGGTATGCAACGGTCTGGCTCCGAGTGGTGACTGCAGACTGACTTTAAGGCAGAGGAAGGGTAACTGCTGTTGATTACCAACTGCCTGCACCTGGTTGCACTCCACACACCTCACTCACGCCCACCTGGGAAAAGGAAAAGAGAGAAGGGAGGGGGGAAAAAGGGAGGCTGCCACTAAGCAGAGCTAGAGGCCCTGACATTCTTCTGACAAACAGATTTTTTTATTATTATTATTTGCACCATGAATTAGAAACAATTACATTGGCATTGAAAAGTGCAGGAGAGGTTAAAAAAAAAAAAAAAAAAAAAAAAAAAGTGGGCTTATCAAAGATACCTCCTCAAATAGAGTTAATAATAAAAATATAGGGGGGGCATAAGATTCAATACAAAGAAATAAACTCAAAATAATTCAACAACAAACAGACAACAAGCAAATTAATGTGGTAGATGAATGTATTTATAAATAAATATACAAGATTGAAGAATATTAATATCATAAATAGACAATACGTTCAGCTTTTTAACAGATGGTTTCAACAGATAGTTTAAAGACCTCAGAACTGGACTGATGTGATCCATGTACTAGGTCTTAGTGTGGACTCGAGCAGCTGCAGCTGTCTGAATGATTTTTTTAGGGAGACCTGTCTTTACAGGTCTCCCTAAAAAAATCATTCAGACAGTTACAGTCAAAATGGTCTCCTGTTCTCCTGTTACAGTCATCGAGTCTACTGAGGATAAAAGCATGGACCAGTTTTTCCAGGTCCTGCTGACACAGCAGTCCTTTCATCCTCGACACATCCCTAAAGTGATGGTAGGCCGACTTTGTAACTGTCTCAATGTGTTTGTTAAAAATTCAGGTCTAAGGACTCTGGAGCTGGACTGTCAGAGCAGAGGAAAGCTAAACAGGAGAGTGATGGAGCACGTACTCTACAAACTGAGTTCACAGAGTTTGATTGTTGTCGACTTTAAACAGTAGGACTACAGAAGTATTAAATACATAACCTTGTCACTTTGCATCATGGGAATAAAAGTTGTCTTAAACAAAGAAAAGACGTTTCATGATTCTTTTATGGTGATCATTTTTTAACTATCCATTACTCTTTTAAGTTCTTAACTTGGGATTGACAATGTTCATTCTTTTAAGATGAATGAGTGGATTTTACTGTGAGGTGAAAGTTTGCTCAACTGTTTCCTGTTAAGAGAGAAGGATGATAAAAAAGAAAAGAGCAGAGATGGATAAACATTTATCAGACAAGGTGGGTCAAGGGTCAGAAAACTCAGTGTAGCTCTAACTTTGCACCACAGCATCACTAAGGGCGCACACAAACTGGCAATCCATACCGTGCTTAAACACGCTTCACCCCTAAAGTCCGGACCATTTGGCCAGTGTGACCTCAAATGTGCTGTGCCTAAGCACGCTTCACTTCTCTGCTTTGGCACGTTTCAAAGAGGCAGGCTTCAGAGCTGTTCACTTCATGCACAAGCACGTGGACGTTAGGTATGATTTTAAACAATGGTGGAGAGTTCGAGGGCTGTGACCACAACAACTTAACATTGGCCTAAATGTCTCCAATTATGCTGCTGCTAATGATGATGACGACGAAGGCGGGCCGGTCATGCATGCGTGTCCTTTCAGTCTGGTTAATATTTGACTAGTGTGACTGCGGGCTGTACTCTCTAGCGGGGAACAGCATTGTGGGGGGGGCAACCATATTTGACTACTCCACAGTTCTCATGAAAACCAAGCTCTGGTTCACATGTCTTTTTCAGAATCAGAGATACTTTAGTAATCCCAGGGGGAAATCTAGCATCACCATTTCCCATAACATAACTTAAAGTGATACTCCGGGATGGAACAAGTTGGGTCTTATCACAAGGTTTAGGGCAGAAATTACCCCTACAGCAGTGTTTTTGTGCAGCAGAAGCCCAGAGCGCACGCACCAAACACCCCAAACACCCCCTCCCTGCTCCTCTGCTGGTTTCCTCTGCACTCAGACGGGGCCATATTTTACTTGACCAAAAACACAAATAAACGGACTCCCACCGAAAAAATCTGATATGGTTCTGCATTCACGCTTTATCTAGATAATTTTCAGTGTGTAACTTTCACACAAAAACACTGCTAAATAAGCCTCTAGTTCTCATCGTGTCATAAAACGGCGCTACCTCTGCTGCAGAGCCACAGCTGGCTACGAGGCGCTCGCTGCTCAGTGTATCAGTCTGCGCGCCCGCGGCGTGCCAGATATAAACAAACGCAGGTACTCTGCCAGGACGAAGAGTATTCTGTTGGAAATAATGTTGTGTTGTGCTTACCCGGCATGCGAAAACAAACAAACCTCCTGGACACCATACAAGTTTTACTGTATAACAACTGTGACTCGTAGCTCTGAGTATGGACATCAACACTCCAACACAAATGTTGTCAGTTCTTCGCGTTTGCAGTCATTTTTTCCAGACATTTTCTCGAGAGGATAAGCAGGTCGTCCTCGCTCTCATAATCACTCATCTTCACGTTGTTATTGCATAATTCGTCCAGGCAGATTACCTGGGTTAGTTTATATCTGGCACGCCGCGTGTGCAGACTGATACACTAAGCGGCGAGCGCCTCGTAGCCAGTTGTGGCTCTGCAGCGGAGGTAGCGCAGTTTTATGACACGATGAGAACTGGTGCCTTATTTAGCGGTGTTTTTGTGTGAAAGTAACGCGCTGAAAATTCTCTAAATAAAGCGTAAATGCAGACCGATATCAGATTTTTTCGGTGGGAGTCTGTTTATTTGTGTTTTTGGTCAAGTAAAATATGGCCCCGTCTGAGTGCAGAGGAAACCGGCAGAGGAGCAGGGAGGGGGTGTTTGGTGCGTGCGCCCTGGGCTTCTGCTGCACAAAAACACTGCTGTAGGGGTAATTTCTGTCCTAAACCTTGTGATAGGACCCAACTTGTTCCATCCCGGAGTATCACTTTATGAAGTTCAAAATAAAATAGAAATAGGGTTTATAGAATAAGCAAAAGCATACAATATGGTACAAAAAAAAAAAAAAAAAAACCTGTACCAAGTGGAAAAAAGCACTAATTAAGCTATAAGTACCAACAACATAAAGATTATTGAGAAAAAAATTAAAAATGTATTAAAAATAAATAAATATACAAAGTAAAACGATTTACATTGAGTTTTGTCAAGATGCATTGTGTTTTACAGACAGTGCACATTTACAGTTCTACACTGACATTTGGCAGACGCTTTTGTCCAAAGTGACGTACAACAGAAGCAAGAATTTAGATAGAAGGAAAAACCTGGTTAGTGCAACAAAAGTGCTTCAAGTGCAGGTGCTGCCATTAAGTGCAAGATTTTTTTTTCTTTTTAAATAATGGGGAGTAATGTTGCCAACCGACCAAAATTAATGGGTGCAACAATATACTTAAAGCTTCAATCTATACTGCCAACAACATTCAGTAAATAGTGCTAAAAATTTTACTGAGAGCTGGGTCTTAGACCTTCTGAATCAATCTACCCCTGAGGACAAAGAGAAGGGTCAGATTAAGTGCTTAATTTAAAGGAATATTACATAATCTACTGGACAATGTGCAGAAAGATTGCACATTCTGAGTTAAATAAATATCTCCTGGTTGAAAAAAAAAAGCATTTCCAGGGTAATAACCCTGTGTCTTTTTAAAGGGAGGAATTATGAAGTCTCCTTGCAGCACTGAGTCACTTACTCCCAGGATACAAACATTTTGGGATGGTGGCGATGCACTGGTTGCCACCATGTCTCTGTTGCTAAACCTTCTCTTTCCTGGTTTCTGTGCAGAATGAACTTCACCTCAGCAGAGATGGGGTAAAGGTGAGACATCTCAGTCCTCAGTGTTCCATTCTGTTTTGTTTTCCTGCGATGACCTAGCATAAACCTCCTGTTTTTGAACATGAAGCCAATGTAGAAGTGCTAAAAGCTGCAGTTCACTGAGTGTCCACTTGAGACTGGCTGCACAAGAACCAGAAGACAGATTTAGATCATTTCTCTTTTAGTGCAGACTTTACCTGGGTGTTTTTTTCTTTTTACAATTCATTATTTTTTAAGTTATTGAAGTAAGAAATTTTCCCCATTTGAAGGCAATGCTGAGTGGACTGATTGTAGGGAGCAGTTCAGCTCCAGAAGAGGATTCTTATTTGGGTTGCTGTTGTTGCCTGGATTGCAGGACAGGTCATTCTATGTATGAAGAAAATGGCTTTTATTGTGGTTTGATTGCTCATCATGGTTCTGACTCAGGTTAAGCCCAGTGGTCGAAGCAGCACAGTGTCCAGGATTCAGATGTTTCTGTGTGTGTGTGTGTGTGTGTGTGTGTAAGATGTGGCTGAGATGAGCTCTTTGCTGTGTGTTGCCTTGAAGTCCTGAAGGACATGCCGTAAGCCCAGACCACCTTGTGAAGCAGGTCATGCGTGCTCCCTCATACACTCTTTTTTTCCCCGTCCTGTTTGTGATGGCAGGGATTACAGATGTCTCTTTTTGTTTGCCACGGGCAGCAGAATGTCAGTCTTTTGTTCCCCACCCTCAACCCCCGTCTGACATCACCTCTACCTTATTATTTCACCGGGTGCCTTTTCATTTACCTGGACACTTCAAAGAGCAATGCATAGTCAACTCCCTGTCTGGGATGAGGTCAAACACATACAGAGCGCTGCCCACCACTCTTTTTATTACCATAAATGTCAGCAGTTCTCTTCATCCTCTCCACACTTTTATTACACTGCTGGAAATGTCAAATGTATTTGCAAAAGTCATAACACCGTGATGGCCCGGAGGCTCGGGGAAGTGCAATATCACTGAGAATATGACTTTATATATTTATTTTTTATACTTTACCTTTCTTTGTTGTGCTTCAGAAAGCCTTAGTCAATGAATATTCAAGTAACAACCCTGAATACAAACAATGCTTAGAGGCTCTGTGAGAGCTGTGACTATAGCAGGAAGTGCTTTCAGCTCAGCCCAAAGTCCAAATCAAGAACTTATCGTTGAATGCTAATGTGTGTTAGATTAGCTTGTCCTGTTTTTTTTTTCTTCTTTTTTTTTTTAAACATTTTGAGTCGAAGCTTCATTTCTGCTGTGATACCCTGGTGCGGATATTAAAGATAGAATAAGTTAATACCATAGACTATAAAAAAATAAAGAATGGATGTCATCCTGCTCAGCTCGAAGTGAGGTCGCCTCAAAAACTGCTTCTCCTGGTGGCTGGCTGCAGTATAGGTCAAAAAATAAATTTCCTCTGTCATTCAAGATGGGCTGTGGTCAGACTTTAAAAAATTAGAACACCTCATAGAAATGTTATATGTGTTTCTTGCGTCTGATTGTTGTGGGGATTTGAATTTTTTTGGGGGGGGATTGTATAAAATGTCAAGAGGGTGAGCTAAGGAAAAAATAGACTCTTAAAAGAAAAAGAAAAAAAGAAAAAAAAAAAAAAAAAAAAAAAAAAAAAAAATATATATATATATATATATATATATATATATATATATATATATTCATATATATATATATATATATATATATATATATATATATATATATATATATATATATATATATATATATATATATATATATATATATATATATAAATAAATATATATATATATATATATATATATATATATATATATATATATATATATATATATATATATATATATATATATATATATATTGTCATCTGGCCCCACTCACATTGTCTTTGAGTCACTGCGCAGACTCTGGCTGCACAACTGCTGCCAATGGCTGCTGCCGTGACAGGGGTACTTTGGCTTCAAAACCATACAATGGTTAATGGCAGTGAAATGGTGTTTACTCTATACACAGTCAATGGTCAATACAGGCCCCATCCACAAACAGTGTGTGTGCATAAATTTTTGCCTAAATCATGTGAACAAAAATTTGACGCACAAATCTTTGATTTATCTATTTTTCTTCCTTGAATTTGTTCTGAACAAATGTACAACCACCTCAGACCATGGGTACGCATAAATGACAACCAACTTGCTCAAAAAATGTGAACACGTACACTTTGAAAAAAATGAACCTGTGTATCTTTCGTTTAATCGATATTTAATTATGAATCAAAAAGCAACACATTGAAGAAGGGTTCGTTTTTTGTTTTTTTCCTTTTTGAATTGAAAATAAACAACTGTTTGTGAACAGTTTTATTAAGCTGAGTCTAAGCTGGATTAATGTTTAAAGATAGTCTGTGATAGATTATCTGACAAAACATTTTAGTAACTGGTAGAGTATGCACACACGGAAAATTCTAGTTGAAAAAAGCGCACAGCGAACACTGGAGCACCACTGTGCACACGTTCTTAATGGATCAAGGGACCAGACGCAGCACTGTCAGCACCCTAAGCACCCCTACATCTCACAGCCTTATGTTCATTTTCATCTAAAATATGCCATATCATTACAAATTGACAAGAAACATGTGAATGAACATATTTGATCTTTCCAATTTTGGGTTGTCATTTCATCTTCAAGAGTCGCTCCCATAGACTGTATACAGATTGGACAGCGTGGTTCTGCCATTTACCATTGTCTGGTTTTGGAGCCAAAATACCCCCGTCACAGGCTCAGCCATATAAGCAGTTGTGCAGCCAGAGTCTGTGCAGTAGAGACTATGAGGGATTCTGGGAGAATCTGAATGGAGCCGGGCGACGAAAATAATATATATTTTTTTTCTTTTGAGAGCCTAATCACTTCTTGACTCTACCTCCCAACATATTTTAGTCCCCAAAACAATACACAAGAATGGAAGCTGTCAACCTCATTTTTAACCTCTTATAACTAATGAAAATGAAACTCTTCAGAAAAAAAGACGACTTGAATACAAGACAGCCAAATGATATCTCCAAATCACCACAAGAATCAGACGTGAGAAACATTTCTACAAGTTGCATTAATTCTTCAAAGTCTGACCACAGCTCATCTGGAATGACTGGAGAGCTGGATTTTTGACCTATACTGCAGTCAGTCACCAGGGGGAGCAATTTTTGTGGTCACTTCACTCCAAGCTGAGCATGATGACGTACATTTCTTTTACAGTCTATAGTTGCTCCTTGAGCTCCTGAATCAAATGTAGCTGTCCATCATTGCCCCCACAACTACCATCAAGCTGGCTTCATCTATGCTCTCTTGACAGAGAATCTACAACTTCCAGGTCACCATGATCAAAGAAATTAAATTATAAAATTAAAATCAGCCCGTGGCTCATAATTCAACTTCTCTGTTTGATCTGAATTAAGAAAAAACAGAAAAGGGACCATTTTTCAGTGTTTCATTTTTTTAAGTCATAATTGATTAATTGATCAAATGATACACATATTTAAGTGCATGACATATGGAGATTCAGAAAATTCAAACACATACACTTTTAACTAAATACCTGACTATTTAAACTACTTCCAGAAAAAGAAAAAGCCTTTCCAGATGTTTCAGACCTTATCCCCATTATTGACTGCATGTAAAGGTAGCCATTGATGTGATTTGTGGAGCTACATTACCTGAGAGTAGGATCTAAAAGCTCAAACATGATTGGTTTTCAGGATCTACACATGAAGCTCAGCTGGCCTGGACAATGTCAGGAAAGTTTGAGCATGTCTGAAAGGCGCCTCACTTTGATCCTTGAACCAGCACTCTGAGGACATCATGTGGAGCCCTCAGCAGCTCTGGCCCTCCACAGTGATGGCTCTTACATGCTAACACAGGACCCTCGCCTGCAGGGTGAAGTTGTCATGCAGTGGCTGTGCTGGAACTGTTCTCTCTCTCAGCGAGCCAAGGCCGCCTCTGCTCATGAATAATAATCACTCTCTATATTGAATTTGTTTTCCTGACACTTTTTCTGCAGCTTTGCATGTTGTCAACAGTTGCTCAGATTTCAGGCAGCGCAGGCGGGGAGGCTTATTAAGGGTGACGTGCTGGTGAGGGAGCACTGACGGGTCGCCTTCAGAAGTCATTGACAGTCTTTGTGGTGCAGTGCTGGATGATGTCGTCATTGGTTGAGGCAGAGGGTCATTAAAAGTGTGAGCTCGTGGTCATGGCAGACTGCTGTGCTCTTTTACTGTCACAACACCTCAGTCCAAAGCCCAGTGGATGGATCTTACTTCCTCTGTATTAAAATATGCACACTGATCATACAGTATGCATGTGTCCACTTTGGACTGTATTCAGTGAATCCTTATTTGTTTCTCTCTGAGAGTTTCCAGCTGCGTGTTGTTCAGCCTAATGAGAGTTTGAGCTCAAGTCTACAAAAACAATAATAACTGAATGCTGTGGACAGAAATGCGTTTCCTTTTCTCCCTTCTGACATCTACTAAAAATAAAATACAGCCTTGTCATCCTGTAGTCTTACATGGATTTGTTTTGTCTTGTCTTGTCATTAATGATATGTTCATGCTTTTTTCCAGTAGTCCAGACTTGTATTTTTTTTCTATTATTTCCTGTTTCATTTTGCTGTCATGCCTTTCTGTTAAAGAAAACTTAACTTCCTGCCCCAATCAAATTTATTATAGTTTTGCATTTTTCTTTAGCTTTTATTTTCATTTCTTTTTTGTTTTTGTTTTTCTGTTTTCAATTCAGTTTAGTTTTACCTAGTTTTTGAAGCAGTGTCAAGCCAAAATGAAAAGACATTTAATTTTGTGAAGTCATAGTTGATTAGTTTATTTTAAAGAAAGTATAGTTGTACTGGAGATCTCCTTGGTGGATTTTTCTGCTGCGAGGAAAGAAGACAGAGAAGGGGAGAGAGAGAGAGAGAGAAGCATGAGCAGGTGAGCTGCATGCTGCTTAATTAGACAGGCAGGTAGGAGCTGCAGGTAAATGTGCAACAGGAGCAGAAGCTGCAGCAAGGGCAGGAGCAGGAGTAAAAAGGAGACTCCAGAGACATCAACGGTCAGTTAATCTGTCTACTTTAGTGATTGGAAGTTGATTTAAGTGATTTTCTGTTAAATTGAAATGCTTATTGTCAATTTTTGTTCAGGGTTTCAACCTATTCTTATGAAGACCAATAAAAAGAAAAGAATCTTCATGAAAAAGGAATTGAGTTGTCCTGTGTCCTGTGTCCTCTGAAGTTCTGCCTTTGGCCTTTACAAGTTCAGGCATCCTGCAAAGTAACCCTTGAAGAACTTGACAAGCAGTTTTTCTCATTTACCTGAGTTTTTAGTAATTTCTGTGTTAGTTGTAGTCTTTTTGTAATATGGGGTAGATGTCAGGGGCAAGACTGAAAAATGTCAGAAAAGCATTGAGTAATAAAAACATCATACCTTTTTTTTTTTTAAGGTATTCACTGAGGACAGATAACAACCATCATGATAAAACCAGAAAGCTCTGCATCAGAGTTGCCTGATGCTCCATCACACTGCCTAGCTTCACTGTAAAAAAAAATTAAAAATATTTGAAATAAGGTGAAAGCACTGGCAGCAAAGTTTCCAGACAAATACCGTAAAATTACCGTCAAATCATTCACACTGCCTAACTTCACTGTAAATAATAAAAAAAAATCTTTAAAATAAGGTAAAAGCACTGGCAGCAAAGGTTCCAGACAAATACCGTAAAATTACAGTCAAATCAATCTACACCCTACTAACAGTTTTTTTTTGTTCCCAGAATGTTCTAGGAACAAAAGCTCTGACATTCTGAGAAGGGTGTCTTGGGGTTTGATTTCAGGTTGCCCCTTTGTTCCCATGGAAAGTTTGCATTATGTTCTTTAAATGTACTGTGTTGGTTAGATGTTTGGTTGCCCCAACGTTCCCCTGATTTATATTTTGGTTAAACTAACATCTCTCAACCTTCCCCTAACCTTAAGGGAATGTTAGTTTTTGGTTATCTTTTGGTTGTATTGAAAGTCCCCCACCACCTTTAAGACCCCATAATTGTACTTTGAACAAGTACTCAGTAATGGATGAAAATGCAAGTCTAACAGGACTTTTTATAACAATATAATGAAATACAAATAACACAACAAAAAAATTATGAAACCAATAACAATGCAAGGCAATGAAAAGCTAGCAAAATAAAAACAATAAAAATAATGTGCTGCAATAGGAATGTCTTGACCAGTTGGTCTCTTCATTCCTTCTTAGCTGACAAAAAATCAAAAATGGGAGCAATGTCTGGTCAGGTGTGTCCTCATCCCTTTTGAGCTGGCCTTAAAAGAAAACAAATACTTTGAGCATGAATCCACAAAAGCATGACAAATGACCCTTACATCCCTGATTTTGTGATCACCTCAAGTGGTTTAAGATTTCTGAATCATTTCATTGTTTGTTACATTCACCAGCCAAGACAAATAGAAGGATTCTAATTTACCTTCAGTGGGGTACGAACACGAGTGCTTGCCTGTGAAAATACTATTTTTCTATGTACAATAACATATTTGTAATGTATAAAAACAAACTCTTTACGTAAAACTCAAGATAAATGTCTGCAGATTTACAGTATTGATATGTAATTTTAGAGAAAAATACCATTATTTAACAGATTTTTCCCAAATTATTACAGTCAGAAACCTTCAATATAGTGACAATGCAAAGAGTTCTGCAGAAAAATACCGTTATTTTATAGCAAAATACGTTTTGTAGTGATGGTGTTTTGTAACCGTGAGCCAGGGCACGCAGAGGATATAAGACTCTGCTGAACATTAAAATTTTGCATTGGGGGAATATGCTGCCTGTGCAACACTGCATGGACCGGCTGTGTGTTTCAATTAACATTGTTATTAAAAATTGTCCAACATAGCAAAGACCACCAACACATTTTGTTTATTAAAAAACAAAACATAAAATTTCACTGGGTACAAGGTCCACACAATGGAGCACAGACGGCCAGTCCACACCACTGGGCACAGACAGCTGGTCCGCCCCCCTGGAGCACAAACAGTTGGTCCGCTCCTTGAGCACAGATAGCCAGTTTGCACAGTGGTGCAAAAAGCATGATGTGCCCCTTGTATAGCAGGGTCTCATATCCACAGTGTCTCCTCCTCTCTCATGGTTACAAGCACTGTCACAATAAAAATGACTTTGCTGTGAAATAAAAGAAAAATAGTAAAATTTAGGACACCAGCTGATAGAGGACAAAATGACCAGTGATGCATGAGAGGAAAGTGTTTTTGGGAGGAGGGCAATTTGTTCTGTTTGGATATTTTTTTTTTATTGTTTTATTTGTCTGATCAAAAAACAATCATTCCTGTATTTTTACAGTTTTATTTCCACATAGTTTTATGTTGCAGCATTTGACTGTAATTTTACAGTATTTGCCTGGAAACTTTGCTGCCAGCGCTTTTACTGTTCTTGTACAGTTCTTTATGTTTTTTACAGTATATGACTGTAATTTTTTGGTATCTGTCTGGAGACTTTGCTGCCAGCGCTTTTACGTTTTTTTTTTTTGTTTGTTTTTTACAGTTTGTGCCTTTCTTCTTTTTTTTAATCAATGAAATGCAACCATGAGTGGGGAGGGTACAGGGTTCAGCTGGCATAATACCTAAAAGAAAAAACATCCAGGATGTCATTTTACAGATAATTCATGTCATTTTACAGTTTTGTCTAATGTTTTTGAAAAACAGATAAAGCTTTTTAAATTAAGGGTTCATAACCATAAAATTGTTTTTTTGACTGTCTAAAATTATTGAAAATATCTGTAAATCGACTAGCATTTTGTTGTCTCATAAGAAAACAGGAAAATCTGTGGGGGTTTTTTTTGTTTTTGTTTTTTTACACAGTGTAGCCACCTTTCCTGGAGGACAGGACAAATTGTTTATTGTACAGAATCAGCAATACTGTTAACTACAGCAAATATGAAGTTTATTTTTCTCACCTAAATTATCTACTGAAGCCAAATCTACTATGAACTTTAAGAGTTGGGTTTGTGAACAGGGAATTTGGTTTGGTCAAAGAAAAGATCATATTTAAGGCTGAGACTACACCAGGGTGTTGTTCAGTTTCATACGGGGACAATTTAAACAATTTTTGTTGTTTTTGTTCTTTTTCACTCCATAAAATCAGTGATTTAAAGGCACATCTGGTCCCCTGAATTGTGCTACATAGTGGTAATGAGAGATATTCATATTTTATAATTCCACTTAAGACAACACAAGCAGCATAATCTGACCATAGAGTGTCATTTAAACTCACGTCTGTATGGGAATAAAATCATTAAGCTGCTATGATCTGTGGTTTCATTGGAAAGTCACAGCGGACGTCCCCATCAGCTCTGTCAGCTAATACAGATCCCTCCACACCCTCCCCTCCTCACCCACCCCTCACCCTCTGAGTAACCTGTCCTCCTGCCAGGTCTCTGTCAGTCCCCAGATATTGCAAGTGTTTCATCAGAGTGGTCAGCTCAGTGTCTCTAATCCCCGCAGTGAGTGGGAGAAGCTAACGGAGCTAACTCTGTGATCCAGGATTACTGTAGGCTATAGGCGCTGCAGCCTCCCTCTAAGCCCTGATCCCCCTCCTCCCCTCGGCTCAGAGCCGGGCCCTGTCACTCTGCTGCCGGTCAGCCTGCTCAGGTAATCACCCGTGGACAGAAAAGTGATGCTGCTAAGCTGTCTGATCGTGCGACTCAGGTGAAAGTGAAGACAGAGGGTTCATATTGCGGCAGCGCTGACTGTCCTCCATCTCTGCTGCGTTTATCAGACAGATGTTCCCCGTCTCACTGAGTTAAACCACGTCACCTGACAGACAGAGACACTGATGGGGGTTTCAGTGCACCACACCTCATGAGGTTGTTATTGTAACACTTACTAGTTGTTACTTGCTAGATATATGTACAAATCTACTTTATGATATTATCAGAAAAGAAAAGTTTTTAACAATAAAATCACTCTGATAATCAAGGTTATAAATAAAAAATAAACAGTTAAAGTTTATGGACACAAATGATACACTTTGGAAAAACTGAACTACTCCTTTTGAATTTTTTTTTAGAAACTTATGATGAAAGGTCTTCCACTGCTGTGTATGAATGCTGTGCTGGAAATGTGATTTGTGCACCTGGAATTACAATTTTGTGAATTTTTATTTTTGTGTTGTATTTGTGGGAAAAAAACAAACAAACAACACATG
Organism: Halichoeres trimaculatus; assembly: GCF_033239565.1. Classification (NCBI taxonomy): domain Eukaryota; kingdom Metazoa; phylum Chordata; class Actinopteri; order Labriformes; family Labridae; genus Halichoeres; species Halichoeres trimaculatus. Next base: position 4,494,570 of record NW_027437191.1, on the reverse strand, counting down.
CAATAAATTATTTAACAAGAACACAACTCATAGAGTGTGGGGAATAAGATTTACTGATACACATACAAATATAATGTACACAACTACAAATTTGATGTACAGGTGCTCAAACATTTTGCACCCGAAATACCTTCATAGCTGTGAACAATCACAGCATTAATATATATATATATATATATATATATATATATATATATATATATATATATATATATATATATATATATATATATATATAAACACACTAATGCACTGAGTGCAAAAAAATAAAGAGCATGTCTACTTAGATCCCGATTAACAAGTGCTAAATTGCGTGCACGAACTAAAAAATTGCACATTTTGCAGATGATTTACTAATACTGTGTGCGCAATTGATAACAAGTGCAAAATGCCCTCCTCAAATTAATTTTTGTAGCGCGTGCTACCTGCTGTCACCATGGAGAGTTTGGAGAGCAGAGTGGCTGTAAAGGAAAATGAAGTTTGAAGCCATGAAGTTGGAGAAATCAGACATATGGGTCACAGGCTGCAGCACAGGAGGTGAGAGCTGGGTCCCGTGTGGTCTACGCCCTCCGCTGTGACACTTAGGCAATAGTTGAGCACATAGGCACCGATCTATGTTTCTGCAGGTGAGTGCTCAAAATTTACGCGACTGCCACTTTAATGAAGCTGCTAAAATGTGTGTTGAAGCACATTGTTATTTAACAGCATCGTAAGCGCATGGACTAGCATGCAGACAATACAGCAGGAACTTAATGCACGACACCTGCAAGTTTTTTTTTCTTTTTCTTTTTCTCGTTCTCTTTTGTGCTATTTATTCAATGCAACGTGCTCTAGTGGACAGATAGAATACAGTTTAGGCTAGAAGAAATTTAACAACTGGCTCCTTAGAGACAAGATAGCAGAACAATGTGCTGTACTTTAAGCTATCAGCAGCAGAGCTGTCCGTGGTTCTAAAAGTTGATGCCATAAATCAAGACATGTCAATCCGCCAGTTAACAGCATCTGCAATGTTTACATGATCAATCAGTTGTGCTCTTACTGCTCACTGTGGAGCTTTAAAGCCCATTTCTCCTCCCTAAACATATGAAAATGTATCCATCCATTTCAAAGAATGTTACAGTAACTGCTCACATACTTCAATACGTCTGTACGTTGGCATTGCAGTGAACCAATACATCCACCGGGGGGTAAGCCCAGAGTCAAAAGTTAATGACAACAAAACTCAAAAACAAACATGGCGAATGTGGAGGAGGTATTGCTAATGTACAGCTTGTTTAAAAGACAAAAACAGAAGCAGTGTCATAGCAGGCGGTGGTCGGTGAGGGTTCCACCATTGTTATTTCTTCTTCATGTCTCACTAAAGCTTTGTATTGGGTAGTAACAGCAACACTCCCCCCGTGGTTTCCTGGCACTGCTCCGTTTGGTCTGTATTCGTAAGCTTCATGCATGCAGAAGTACAGATGAAATGAACCCAGAGCACAGACAGAAGACTCCGTCCATATCTGTATGTAATGTTGAGCATAAATCGGCCTTTAAGGAGACAGATTGCAAAACAAAGTTTACAGCTACACACACTAAATAAGTATAGCTGCATTTAGCTCATTAGGCTGCAATGTGGGTGCTCGGAATTCTTTGCGTGCACTTGGGCCCAGAAGCACCCACAGGATCAGTGCCTATGGTTGCACAAACAAAGCAGCTGGTCAGTGGGCAGACAATGACCGTCAATGCCCAGACAACAGTCCAGAGGTCATTCAGTGGCAGTGGTCCTTCAACTGAGCTGCCGGCCAATTAGGCAGGAAGTGTGTTACGTCAGATATGTCTGTAATCCGGCTGTGCTCATTATGTCTATTTGATGTCTTAGTCTAGCTACAAAACACCTAGTCTAGACACAGTTTGTTTTTATTTTGAAAGTCCCTGTTTTTTTAGGTAGTTTCTGTGCACGACTTCCTGTCCAATCTTCCCTACGCTGAATTTATACGTCACAGCTCCAACATTCGACAAAAACAGGATGGCTGTGCATTACCTGTTACTTGCCAGACCTCAACGGAGTGGATCCAGTGTAAATTGATAGATTGACTTTAATGGAAACCTTCCTGTTCTGTTGCCAAGACAGAATAGAGCTGGAGCTGGGGATGCATCTGGTATATTTCAGCCCTAAGATGTATAAACACTAGGGTGACCAAGCATCCTCTTTTGCCCGGACATGTCCACTTTTTACGTCCTGTCCGAGGTGTCCGGGCGGGTTTAATAAATTCACGAAAATGTCCGGTGTTCACCGATTTTCATAGGACCATTACGCGCGTCCGTAAATTGACCGGTGCTTGCAAACAATACTATGATGCGCATCACTTACCGAGAGGCTGCCTTGTGGGCAGGTCTGCTCTGCGCGTGCACACACACATAGAGAGTGAGAGGGTCAGAGAGAAGGCGAGAGAGAGAGACATAGACGGAGAGCGGAGAAGACGGGGCTGTTTAGACAGCGGAGCGTCTAAACGTGCAAAGCTGGCACATATGTCTCAGTGTCCAATAAAGGTGCTGGAGATCTCAAAGCTCACATGGACACCGAATACCAATGGCATTTCATACTGTAAAACACCACAACAGCTACAGGTCCATTGATTGCACCAGTGCCTTGCTAAAAAAAGACATTTCCTGACTCTGACGTTGCTAAAAAGTTTAGTAGTGCTGGCACCAATGCCCGGTACCTGGCAATCGGTACCAGTGCTCAACGGTACAAATTTCCGGTACTTTTTTGTAGTTATGTAGTAAAAAATATCAATTTCTTTAACAATATTATATAAAAAATTTTCAATTTAACATATATGTCCTTCAGTATATACCCTTGCAATGCTGTGTTCATGTCCATCATGGAAATCGACTATTCTTTCACTTCCTCACAGTCACAAGGATGTGTTCAGGTACCCAAACGTGGTACCTTTTAATTTTACATGAATCGGTACTCGGTACTTTTGACAGAATTCGGTCGGTACCTTTTGAAGTACCTGATTCGGTACCCATCTCTAGATGTTATAGCCCCCCATTCTGTTGAAGTCACTCATGAAGCACTCAAAAAAATCCAGTACTGTGGTGGTTCCACAGACGGGAGTAACCACGGGGCAGTGAAAATATTAAGAATATAAGAAGCCTGTCTGAATTTGTGCCTCGAGGCCAGTGCCGTTGTCCTCTTTTTTGGAAATCAAAATATGGTCACCCTAATAAACAGGTATCATAGTTACAACTCAGAAATATAATCTGCCAATCCCTAATCTCTTGATGTTTTGTACTGATTTAGTCACTTTGTATAAAAGTTATGTTTTCAAATATGTGCTACAGCTCCAGACACAATTAATTTTAGTGGAAGATAGGGCAAAACAGCTCTTTTCTAAGTAAAGGCCGCAGACCCCTGATCTGAATCAACACCAGTCTCTATGGTGATTAACTGCTGGCAGAGTGTTAATTAACTGACACCAAAGGTCTAAACATATCCCTGCATCCATGGTGACAGACCCTGCAAAGCGAAGGTTCCAATCAAGTATCTCTGTCTCATTTTACTAACAGCCCAACATCTTGTGAGGTCCACTAAAATGTTGCAGGAAAGAAAAAAAAAACCCATCAATGTAAAGATGAACTGAAGCAGACACAATAACAAAAGTCTGCATGGACACAGAGAGAGGATATTATTTGCAGGCTGAGCCGTTGGAGTTTGCAAACCTTTCAGAACACACCATCAGAGCTGCAGCAGTCACAGCACAGTAATGTGATTATTCAGAGCTGTGACGAAGCATTAGCTGTCTAATACAATTTGATTAGACGTACAGAGAGAGGAAAATTAATTCTGACACCAAACAAGTCATTGGATTAATACACTTATCTGAATGAGCAAGAACAGCAAAGTAAGAAAAGGAAAAAGAACTGCTCTGTTAAATAAAGACCGTCAGCGGAGTCAGAGCAGTTTGATGTGAAATATGAGTTATAACTTTTTTATTTGATGGAAGAGTCCAATAAGACCACAGACACTCAGAGGTCCTGTAACTCAGCAGCTCAGCACAGAGAGGACTGTTCATGAATTCATTTCACTGACTCGTTTAGTGCTCATGTCTCTGGATTCCTTTTAATCCGTTGATTATCATCATCTAGCGTCAGTTATCAGTTGATAATATCTTTGTTACCCTGTTAGCATCTGCTCACTGCACACTGCAGCTGTGTCAGTAACATCTGTCTTCACTGACAGGCAGGCCTTAGAGATAGAAGAAGATGACTTTGTTTATGTTCATTTTCTGGATTTATCAAGATAAGAAAACAATCTTTCTGTTGAGCAGGCTGCAGAATTTTTAGTGTTTAACTGACTGTAAATTCCAAAGTCCTAAAACTTTCACTGCCATGCTGGCAAACTGAAGTCACTGATGTCTGCATATATCTCATTAGCTTTTATATATTTAAGGGAGAAACTTTGCTGGACAATGCAATTTAATGCATGTTGATATGTGACTTTGGTGTGCATCACAAAGTCTGAACACCTTTTAAAGCCTCATTCAAATTGTTCACCGAGTCCTTTATTAAAATCTGGTATTAGCAGTTTTTTTTTACAGTTTTTTTTTTTTTCTTAAGTGAATTGCAACCAGTGCATGTGAGGAGGGTACAGGGTTTAGCTTTACGCTATTTTTGGCATAAAACCTAAAAAAAACATCCAGGATATAATTTTACAGATAATTTTTGTAGTTTTACAGTTTCATGTAATGTTTTTGAAAAACAGAAAAAAAGGGTTAATAATCGTAATGTTCAGATGTTTTTTTGACTGTGTAAAATTAATGAAAATATCTGTAAATCTACCAGAATTTTGCTGTTTTATAAAAAAAACAGGAAAAGTCTGTTTAAAATTACAGACCATTTCCTGTAAGATTACATTTTTAAGAGTGTTTATATATATATATATATATATATATATATATATATATATATATATATATATATATATATATATATACACACACACACACACACACACACACTTTGGTTATAATTCACACTTTATGTCCCTAGGTCTTCACTGCCATGTTACCCTTAAGCCTCACAAATTAAGATTTTTTCTTATTCTATTTCATTCCATGGGATGCATGGTGGCGCAACGGTTAGCGCTGCAGCCTCACAGCAAGAAGGTCACCGGTTCAAATCCCCACTGTAGCCGGTGGGCCTTTCTGTGTGGGGTTTGCAAGTTCTACCCGTGCACGTGTGGGTTCTCTCCAGGTCTTCCAGCTTCCTCCATCAGTCCAAAAACATGCTCATGAGGTTAAATGGTCACTCTAAATTGTCCATAGGTGTGAGTGTGTTTTTGAATGGTTGTCTGTCTCTATGTCAGCCCTGCCATTGACTGGTGTATCCCGCCTCTCGCCCAATGACAGCTGGGATAGGGCTCCAGCCACCCATGACCCTGAACAGGATAAGTGTATAGAAAATGGATGGATGGATATTTCATTTCATTATTTAGCAAATCAAAACTTTAAATTTTGTTTTGTTTTTCTGTGGTGTAGAAAGTTCACATGTACAACTTAACAGACATGATGTTTAAAAGTATTGATTGAATCTTTCAGGGGTTATTCATTTTAGCACTCATTCTTTTTGAAAATTTTCAGATGAAAAGTAAAAACAGACTTGCACAGTGAGCTGGGAGAGTTAACTGATTTGCTTGCATGATGTTCACCAGGAGGCTTTGGGCCCCTCAGCTCTGGGTCTTAGCCTCTTTCAAGTTGTTGTAAAGTTAGACTGAGTCAGTATTCCCAGCAGGAACACCAGTATGGACTGGTCTCAGAACCCTCAAGGATTCATTTATTTTCATTTATTCAGCATTTTGCCATCATTAGACAGGACAACAGACCTTTGTTATGGACCTTTGACCAATCACAATCAAGACTATAACACAGCCCAATGTTAAATATTGTTATGACTGAGCTAAGAGTGGATCAGTCCTCTGCCCTCTGTAAAGTCACACTTTTAGATAATCTGTGAACATGACGCCATCTGTTTCACTAAACTGTGGTGAGTTCTGGTTCATATGAGGAGAACGGTTCTCATTGAACACCAGAGGAACACGATGCTCACTTTTTTTCACTGAATATGGTTCCAGTGACATCCAGATATTTCCAAACTTTGTGGATGATTTTAATCTCACGTGTCGTGGGCAGTTTTGGGCACAGATATTTAACAGCAGTTTTGCTCTGCACAGTGTTTGCTACACCAGACCTCAAAGACAGATACAATCATTTCCTGTCTTCGAAAGATCTTTAATCACTCTGTTTGTAGAGAAACAACAGGTTGGTTGTCTCCCATCTCATGGTGATCCTGGAAATGCTCTCGCTGTGTGGTTCTCCTGCCTGCAGTGTGAATGTATATGTGGTATATTTCTGGAAAGACATAGTTAAGAATGAGACCATTTGGGAAATTACTGCTGCAGGAAGTTGCAGGACAAAGCAGAGTGTGCTGAGAAATAAGTGCACTGCTCTGAGAACAGCAGACGAAGCAGCTCAGGCCTCTTTTTTTTCTGTTGAAGTGTTCAGCACAGAGAAATAAATCACACGCTAAGGTGTGGGATAAACCAAGAAGAAGGAGAACAAAGTGGGTGTAACGCAGTTCCTCTCTGAGGCTGGGCTGGGATGCACTTTACGGCCTCAGAATGTGAACTTAACTGTCTGCAGCTGTGCAGTCCTCTCAGTTATATGAAGGTTTTTAACCCTTTACTCTCTGCAATAAAAAGGACTCCACCAGAGTCTTTGTTGGTGTTTCCACTTTATGTGGGGTCATTTCTCAAAGTGTCCAATCCCTGGATCCATCCATGGAGTTATTCAGACACTCTGTATTCCTTAAGTTTCAAACATCCCCATCTTTTTACTGTAACTCAAGTACAAATGGCATTTTGCAGTAATTTAGAAAAACCATCAATTTGTGTTTCATCATATGCCTGCTTTTGTATCACCTGGGTTTCCTAGTGTACTGCTCAAATGAGGGGTTACCTCCTGGTGTTGACTTGAATTTCACACCCACAAGTATTGTGAAAACCCTGATGAAAGCCTTGGGCTTAAACAGGTTTGTTTTAGTTTGCTGCTTTTATTTGCTTCAGATAAAAAGCAGAAAACTTTATGACGAGTGTCAATCGACTTGTTGTTTATCAGTGTTTTTGATATTCCAACATTTTGTTGAGTTCACCTTCTTTAATTTAATGTTTTCCATTTAATCTTAGAGATTAAAACAGATGTGACTTTTAACCAGGTGTGTGTTTGTTTTGGAAACAAATTTTCTTTGTTCAAAACACCTTTTCACCAGATACAACATGATGAGGTCAGGTATTTATCAGCTCAGTTAGGTAGCGCTGTTGTTTGAAAGGTGACAACAAGCAAATGTAAGTTTGTACCGTACTTCAGTAGCTTGATTCATGTAGAAATAGAGAATAGAAAATAAAAATACTTAATTTATCCCTGAGGGGAAATTCAGGAGTCACAGCAGCAATCAAGAAAACAAAAGTAAGAGAGGTATAGAAAGTGTAAAAAGGTCCACAAGAAAATAGATGACGACATCCCGTCCACCACTCTCCAGCCCAGCCAGTCTCCACCTCCACAGGGTCCAGGACTGAGCCTCCCCAGCAGTCTGTTCAGTCTCTGTCTCCTGGATCCTGTCTGCTCACAGCAGGTGAAGCTCCTCCAATGTGGCGCCGGCGTCAGATGTCAGCTCCATCAGCCACGTCCGTGAACAGCACGATGCCACTCTGCTCTCCGGCAGCCCCTCTGCCGCTGGGCTAGCACGGCTAGCTCGTCCATCCCACCAGAGATAGATCCCACGTTCCCAACAACGATGGATGGAAGCACAGGTCCACGTCGTCACCTCCCAGCTCACACCCGAGAACCAGCACGTCGTCCTCACCTCCTCCTCCTCACCTTGAGGGAAATCAATGCAGCCATGGATATATGTAGGATCTCCAGACAAACACAGGAGAAAAGTAGTAAAAATATCACTGAAGCCACAAAAAGTTTGGTGTCCATGACCAACAATGAACCATACAAAGTGATGATCCACTCCAAATACAAAGATGAAGAAAAAGAGACAAAAAAAATTACAAGAGACGGACAAAGAAGAGAGAGCTGCTGCAACAGGCAGCTACTTGGGCAACGCCTAGCAACATGGGTGCTGATATCAAAAGTACTTAGCTTCCTTCCTACAATGTCAGCTCAACTTAGAACAGATGGAGACATCCTTATTCATTTAATCTACGTTCATGTACTGCCAAACTTTATCCAAAGAAGACATTTTCTCTGTTTAGATGTAACTTAGACAAGGGTAAAAAAAAGTAAATCTCATCACCCAGCCTCTCAGGATTCTTTGTGTTAGAATACCATGTATCACATGAACACTATTGGACCACATTTTCATTTAAAATATCTGAAAAACTTTTTAAAACTGAATGAATAGCTAACCCTCTGCAATGTATTTCAGTGGACATTTGGGCAGACAATGTCCGAGTGCATTGGAAGGCTATGCGCACTGTGATTGGCTTATAACATTTGTGGGCGAGACTGAGCTATAGGTCAACTGGTTCAGTGGGTTGGTGTGTGGTTTACTTCTTATGGTCATTTGTGTCTCTAGTATCAGAGTTTGTGTGTCAACAACCGAGAAAAACTGTCATATAAGTGTGACGTAACTGCATCCACTGATAAATATGGTCCATGCTGATTCTGACTGAACTGTGTTTATAACATCCTGTCTGCAGGAGGTGTGTTGTCAAAGCTTAAACATGCATTCACTCATAAATACTGGGTGTAATGCACTTTGCTGCTCCCAGGATGTGAAGTAAAGTCTCCTTCAGTAACAGCAGCAGTTTGAGGTGAGGTAATCGAATGGAAACTGCTGCACGGGCACCTCGGGTACTTAACTCCCAGGGGCTGCACATTTTCCTCCAGTCTAGAAATGGAAACATCCCCTCAGACTCCAGGGACACACATCTGAAATCCATCCATCAGGCCTCTCTGCTGATATAAATACCCATGTGGAGCAGTCACATGCAGGTTTGTCCTATAATGTGGAGCTCTGCGTGGGGATGGATGGCCGTGATTCCAGCAGAGTGCTTTGAGTCAAAAAGTGCACCGCTTTGTTTTTGCCCAAATGTAAGCAATCAGAGGAGTATTACGCTGGTGGATCCACATTTAGGGAGCAGGAAACTGTCTGCTAACCTGCGTGTGGGGCATGAATCACTGCAGCAGACATGTGGCCTGCTTTAGATGCATCAGGAAGCAGGTAGTCTCTAAAGGTTCCCTCTGTGAAACTGAGACTCTGACATTTTCCATTCACTCTCCTCCAGCAGGCTTTAGTAGCAGGAGGGAAACATTATTCTACCTCCATGAACGAGGAACACAAACGCTGTTAACAACACGCTTAAAGCATCGCTCAAAGGCAAATGTGCACAACTATTACAACAATGACAAGACAGAAAGATCCAAATAAATACCAAAATGTCAGGGTCTAAACTTGTAGACTGAATTTTAAGTTGTTAACCTTTTCTTGCTGAGAGTGCAGCGAGCAGCAGACAGACTTTAGGGACAGAAGAGTCTGACTGATTGACATTTGAGAAGATCTATCTGAGATGAAGATGACTGAGAGTGAAACTGTAAAACAAGTTACAACATTTACATTCTTCCTGTCTGTGGATGCACCTTGTGTTTCTACTGAAATCACTTTTTATTTGTTTGTTTGCTGATGGAACTGGCCTTGGCTTTTATTTTGAAGGCTGGGTTAGCACAGCTAGCTCGTCCGTCTTATTGGAGATAGATCTTACGTTCCCAATAACGAAAGATGGAAATACAGTTCGATGTTGTCACTTCTTAGCTCTCACCTGAGAACCAGCACGTTGTTCTCACCTCCCTCCCTTCACTTTGTGGGAAATCATCAGGCCTTGCACAGGTTAGCATTGACATGCCACAGGCTGCTAACAGCTGATTTCGCATGTTAACAATGCGGCCATGGTTACATGTAGGAACTCCAGACAAACACAGGAGCAACAAATAGTAAAAATATCACTGAGGACAAAACCAGTTTGGTGTCCATGACCAACAAATGAACAATACAAAGTACTGATTCACTCCAAATGCAAAAATGAAGAAAAAGAGATAAAAAATTTAAAAGAAATGGACAAAGAAGAGACAGCTGCTGAAACAGGCAGCAAGTTGGGCAGGGCCTAGCAACGAAAAAAGATGATGTCAATGATGTCAGAGATTCTCTCAAAAACCTATAAAGCTTCAGACACGTCATAAAAAGATAACAGTGATGTCCGAGCATGTAGGTATCAACTATAAATGGTAAAAGTTTCCTGTGTGATAGCCAGAGGGCTTATGAGATACCAGTGACAGCATCTTTCCTCTATAAGTCAGTGTGAGACGTTATTCCACTGGTTAAACACCCTCAGCGTCACCATCTTTACAGGCCTCTTCTCTCACACAGCCTCCACAAAGACAGCGGCTCTGGTTGCTCTGAGGTTTGCGGCACTTTTGGAAAGCCTCAATAAGACGTGTGTCCCGCTCCTTTATGTGGAGTGGGATGGGCATGGCGGGGCTGAAGAGAGAACTTCTGCAGATGGTCCGAGCAGTGGGGCTCCTGGCAGCTGCCCCGTTTAAAGTAAGGGCCCGCAGCAGCAGCTGGCTCTTGTATCATTCAGGCAGCAGAAAGGGCAGCCTTCTGGATGATCATCACTGTAAACTCTGCTCTAATCCAACAGTCAGACGCTGTGATGAATGAGCTGTGACTGATTTATTCATCAACTATTGCTCTGGAAAAGCATTTACCAGCCAACAGGTCCGCTCACTCTCTGATATCATCAACCTGCTATTTCCACCAGGGCTGCTGTCTGTGGCCTCTTTATGCTGTGGGAAACATAGCACAGATACCACTGCAGACACACACTCACTCACACACTCAGCTTTTTAGCCTCAGTTAGTCTTCTTCTCCCATTCTTACCTCATTTGAAATAACTCTCTGTTCAAATGATGGTCACTGAAATAGGTGCAGAAAGCCGTGGTAGTTCTCCAGGAGATAGTTTCAGCCTGCAGAAGTCACACAGGCTGTAATGACTGTGAGAGTATCCTCAGGAAAAGCTCTCCTCAGCCCAAACTGCTTCCACTCAGAGCCTGGGCAGCATAAACTAAAAGATCCTTAAAAGGCAGGGTCTGCAGGAATTTCAGTTACTTGTTAGTAAACACAACATTCAAACTGGCACACACACAGCCTCTGACCATGACTATGTGAACACGTTTGCTAGTCTTCGCTTTTACACTCTAGCAAAGCTATGCTGGCTCAATGTAACAAAAAAAAAAAAAAAAAAAAAAAAAAAAACATAAAGAAAGGTTGTCAATTTTCATGGATTTTTTCTAAGTTGTTGTTCGCAGTACTTTGTTGATCCCACAAGTTTTCTCTAGTTAGTCAAACTATTATTATTTCTTTTGAACAAACAACATGATTTTTTGTACTCTACTAGCTTAAAAGGGCTGTGAGGAGTTTCTGAGTGATCTTGAAAAAGTCTTGCTTCTATATATATGCCTGATCATAATTCACACTTTAAAATGAGATTATCAGCGCCAATATTACTGGTTATGGGTTATTTCAAAATGCTACTTCTTCTGCTTCCAAGTTGGGTCAAGCAGGACCAGACTGATTTAAAGCACGTCTAGGTCTCATTAACAACACCACAATATCTGATGAAGTTTTGTTGTGACAAGCATAGGCGCAAATCCCGGGGGGGACGCAGGGGTCATGTCCCCCCCTTCCATAAAGTTGTCCCCCCTAAAAAATCCAGTTGTAATTAATTTTCTAATAGTAAGGTTTTTTTTTTTCAATGGTGTAATACAAGTCATGCTACTTCAAACACAATGATTTACGAGTTTAACTATTGAAGGATCACACACACACCCCTCCCTGCACGATCCTCGCAGTGGTTTGATCCAATCTATGTCTCCCGGCAGGGATGCTGCAGCCGCACACACGCACACACAAATAAACGCATACAGACAGAGCGGAGGGTCGCGGTCAAGTAAGTAGCTTTCACTGAAAGACTTATCAATCATAACTTCACTTGTTAAACAGACACACAGAGAAAATGAAAAGCAAATGTCAACTCCTTTTTCCGAAGTCTGACAGTATGCTTTAAAAAAAAAAAAAAAACGCTGATTAAGCTTTCCATCTGATGTGGTGCACACACACAGACACAGACTACAGAGCGCCAAAGATCGTGATTAAGTGCATTAAAACACTGAACAGTTTATAAGTTAATTATCACACAGTTTGCTGCTGGCTGGCAAACAGCCTCTCCTGTATGATGCAAAGAAGGCTGTGACAGATAAGACAGACAGGTGACATGCTGACATCCTCGTCCTCTCATTTATGACACAATATTAAAACCATTTAAGATGCCTGTAGTGAGATAGAGGCATCTCTAGTGAGATTTATGAATTCTTAGATGAAGCCATTATTTATTCAAGTCTTATGTTCTATTCTAGATTTATTGATTTAAAAATAAAGTAGTTATGACTGTGACTTAGATCTTGAATAGATCCAGTTTCTAATTCCATTCTGACTGTTAATTTTAACCCCTTATTGTCCTCCAATTAAAATCAACACTTTTCATTAATTTGGATATAAAATACTAATTATTGAGGTCATAGTGTTATGGATGTATTACTTCCACATTCATGCCAAAACATTTTTTCATGAACTAAAGGAAAATTAAATCTAGGCTGATTATCCATAGTTGGGACTAGTCACTGTTTAATATCACAATATAAAACAACACAGCAAAAATTATAGCATTTATTCTTATGTCCCCCCCTAGGAATCAGTCTCTGAAATTTTACTGTTTATTGTCCCCCCCAACAATGAAATGGGATTTTCGCCCCTGGTGACAAGAGAGATTTTTCTCTGCTGAAAATGATTGCTGTGATTAATTTTGTAGTGATGGTGGACACTGGAGCCTAACTGTCAGACAGAAAAAAGGACAGAAGAGCAGAAGAAAGATAAACAGGAGAGAGATAGAGCACGAACTAAAGGCTAAAAGGGATAAACTGTTTGTGATAATGTTCGTCCCAACCCACAGTCAGCAGTTATTCTGCAGTGGTCTGTTCAAACTTGAGAGTCTATCAATAAAATAAAGAGTGAGGTTACATTAGCTCTGATTGGTAGATGACTGCAGAACATAACCAGGATTTACTAACGTTACACATTACAGACACGTCTTAGAGCACCAGGCTGCCAACTATGCTAAATATAGACAGCTACTAAACTATATACAAACTGACAGTGTTTACTTGTTGTCACGTTAGCCTACGGATATGTCAGAGCACCGGGCTGCCGATAGCGCTACATATAGCCTGCTACAACGTTTGCTTGATGTCAGGTGTCAAACTGTAGTGCTACGTAACTGTACTTATAAATGCCTTACCTCAGCACACTGTATATATGAAAAAGTTATCTTGAACAAAAAAAAAAAAAAAAAAAAATGTGTCAATCTGATCTTCATATAATTCCTAAACAAACACTTGTTTAAAGTAATTTACAACAGCGTGCTAATGAGGCAGCCCAATTAAAGCATATCTGGCTCATAGCGTTAAGTTGAACCAATGCAATTTTAAATGTGTAACAACTGTTCCATTTAGTTGTTCTAATTTCCTCTTTTAGTGTCATTGTAGTCAAAGACTTCTATTGAATTTATGACCTTAGTTTTTTTAAAAGTAATACACTGTAAAAAAAAAAAAAAAAAAAAAAAAAAAAAACACTGATTTTATGGTAAATGATCCTTATTTATTTATTTTTGTTTTACTTTTATTTATTTATTTATTTATTTCTTGATAGTACAGGAAACTAAACTTAAAGTAATTATCTGTAATTGAACAACCTGGGTGTTTTTGCTTGTTTGTTGTTGTTGTTTGTTTTTAGGTGTTTTGCCAATAATGACATTAAGGATGGGTACCGAATTAAGTACTTTTTAAGGTACCAACCAAATTCTGTCAAAGGTACCGAATACTATTTCATGTAAAATCAAAAGGTACCATGTTTAGGTACTTAAATGCATCCTTGTGACTGTGAGGGAGTGGAAGAGTAGGTGATGTTCCATACTGGACATGAACACAGCATTGCACAGTTATAATGAAGAATAAATGTGTTAAAATCAAAAATAGCTTTATACTTTATTGTAATACAAATTGGTATTTCTTTACCACATAAACACAAAAAAGTACCAAAAATTGGTACCGTTGAGTACCGGCACCGATGAGAGGCACCCATCTGCAGGGACTGAGCGTCGCCATATCGTCCACACATAGCGGAAAAGGCAAACCGGAAGTTGGTCTTCTTCGTCTATTTTTTCACTTTTTCAGCTGTACCACACCATGCAGGAACTCGGGCGCCCCTTAGAGCCAATAATACCAGATCTCAATGAAACACAAATGAAATTTCGACGTAACCAGATTTTGTAGACATTATGCTGTTGACATGTAGTATGCACGTTTCAAATGAAACAGTAATTCATGTAAGAAACAAAACAGAAAACAAAAATTTAAACCAGAAATACAACAAAAAATGGTTAAGAAACACAACCGGGGTATAGCGCCAGTCTGAATTCCGTTAACCATAAACAGGAAAATAAAAACATATTTTGTTATGGAGCCCTGAATAAAATCTTGAATATGTCCAACTTTCAGTTTAATGAGAGCACCGTAACGCCAAAAAAGTAAAAAAAAAAGAACACGAATAACATTTTAACTTTTCTTTTTCTTGTGTTGTTATGTGTATATTTTTGTGCATCTTTGTTGGATGATTGCTGTATCTTAGCCCCTGGCTGCAACTATGTGTATATTGCTAAGTGTACTTTAGTAGTTCTAAAAAAAAAAAAAGAAAAAAAAAAAAAAAAAAAAGGACTCCAAAAACAAAAGAATCCTCAGTATTGTGATAACTTTAATTGCACATTCTTACATTAAAAAAAAAAAAAAAAAAATACGAAGAAGATCAACTTCTGGTTTGCCTTTTCCACTATGTGTTGACGATATGGCAACGCTCAGTCCCTGCAGATGGGTGCTCTTGGTACCGATTGCCAGGTACCCGTTGCCTGTACCATATCGTTTCAAATGTGAAAGGTACCCATCCCCAAATGACATATTATATTTGTTTCTAATTTTATACTGGCAAAAATACCATATTATCCATCTGTTTCTTTGTCACACAAGGTCCAGTAATCATTCAAGTCGGGGTTCCTTGTAAGGCTAACAGTTAAAGGCAATAAACCAAACAGACTCCCTTTTTAACTCTCCCCTGTTAGCAGCTGAATGTGATTGAAAAACGTTTGACCCAAAATATGCTTAAACAGAATTCATTAAAATGAGCAAAACTTCCTTTCAAAGTCTTCTTTTTACTAGCACTCATTGGGTTGAGCCCATCAGTTTGTTTTTAACAGGAAGCAGTCTGGATACGGAGGTAAACAATCTGTGTTGTTTTCAGTAAACAAATACACTTTCCTCCCATGATTCCCTGCTCTGAGAGCCGTCTCTCCACATGATGTTCTGTATTTTAATATGTACATGTGTCACTTAGAAGCAGCCACATCTCAAATAATTAAATTTGCACCTCGAGGAAACGCACACTGATCCCGCTGAGACGCTTCCTCCCACATTGTTTTATGAATTTAATTTACCCTCACAGTTTGTGTGGATGTAATAAATGCAGAGAAAGAGCGTGTTTGGAAATGATCCGTCATTCCTCTACACCAGGAGAGGCGAAATATCAAGAGGAGCACGTGCTAATGAGAAACAAACACATTAAGGCTTTGACTGGAATTCATCTCAAACACCAGCGCCTGCAGACGAGAGGAAAACAAGCACAGAGTCTCAGCTGGAGAATCAAACCGCAGCGTTACGACTGATCAGAGCGCATCTCTCCTCAGAGCGAAGGTGAGGGGAAGCGCCTCAGCCTGAAGACCTGGTCCCTCCTCCCGGTCCGGAGCAGCTGTGTGTTTGAAGGTGTTTCACAAGGGGAGACGTGCTCCAGCCCGGAGAGACGAGCACAAAGTGTTTCTGATCTCCTGTTACACTTCATTTCAGTCTTTGAATGCATCAGTGGATCTAATTGTTCTGAGGCTGAGCAATCAGGGGATCGCTTAGAAATACAACACTATGGTAATTTAATACACCTGTGTGTGTGCTTGTTTCTTTGTGTGTTTGGCGTGTGTGTGTGTGAGTGCATCAAAGCTCTCACAGTTTCTGCAGGCTCTGTATTGATCAGTAACTCCATCCTCTGGCCTCCAGTCTTCAGTCTTCTCCCAGTGATGTTCAGGCTGTTTGTCAGTCAGCTCGTCTGACGTGTTTCTGTCGTGTTTCTCTCTTGTTTCTGTTTGTAGTGTTTATATCAGTCCTGTTTCTGTTTGTGGTGTTTCTTTCTGTCAGGTTCCTTTCTGTCGTGTTTCTGTCAGAGATTCTTCTGGTCAAAGAAGGCGCTGTGTTTAAACACCTCAAATGATCTTCTTATTATCAGTGACCATCAGTCCGTTACTTGTTCCAGAAACGGGTAATCTGATGGGTCAGAACACTGACAGTAACATTTGGTATTAAAAAAAAAAAAAAATTGGCATTGTAGAAAAGGTTTAATTGAATCTGAAACAAGTATTAGCATTGTAAAATGTTGAATTGAAAATGAAAATACAGACATTAAAAATGACTATTTTATTTGAGGATTTTTTTATGTGATGATGTATTTTTCAATGCTAATGTTCAGATATGTTTATACACTTTTTTTCTTTTTTTTTTTTTTGAGCATCACTGGTTTTCAGTGTCGATTCTCTTTGTTTCAGTTTCAACTTACTGGCAGTGTTTTGACATGGAGGGGAGGGGTGGGGGTTGGGGGCAGGGCTTGGAGCGCAAGAATGTACTTCGAGGTTTTCAGGAGAGGAGAGCGGCCTCTGTCGGATGCCTAATCTCGAATTTCCAAACCGCCAGGAAGTCTATTTCTCTCAGCCGGTATTTTTAGGGCCTGGTGAGGACACCATAAGATGGACGTAAACAGACACCACTTCGATGTCATTGACCACTCTTTTTCAACCTTGGGGTCGCGACCCCATGTGGGATCGCCTGAAATTTCCAGCAACTGATGAAAAAAAAAAAAAAAAAAAGGTTAAAAAATACTAATTTATTGTTTAATGATTGAAAATATATTTCATTTAAATCAAAACACCACACATTTTCCCTTATAATAATAATAATAATAATAATAATAATAATAATAATAATAATAATAAAATATATATATATATATATATATATATATATATATATATATATATATATATATATATATATATATATATATATATATAAAACTATTACATGAACAAAAACAACTTTTTAGCAACAAAAAAAAAAAAAAGTATTTTTAGGTGTCTGGGGTCACCAGAAACTTGTGATGTAAAAATGGGGTCACAGCCCAAAAAAGGTTGGGAACCATTGTCATAGACAGAAAAAATAAGAACAGACATGTCCCAGAGCAAAACCTGCTAAAAAAAAATTAAAGTTTTTTTTCCAAAAAGTAACGCAATAATTAATAATAATTGATAATGGTAACACATTACATTTATGAGGGAGTACTTCAGGTACTTATTCAATTATTTTTGGGGAAAGTAAGGAAAGTAACGAGTGGTTATAAAAAAAAAAAATAGAATAAAATAAAATAGAAATCCTTTTGTTTTAAGTTATTAGCCCAACACTTGTGACCATGCATCAGGTTTAACAGCATTTTCTGTAGATGGGTGATGTTGGGCTTTCGAATGATGCGCTTCTAGCGGTAGCAGCAAAGTTTGGCAGCTCTCTGTTATTACTCTGCTTTTTTAGCTATATTTTTATCTTTAATTGTTTCTTTTGCTAATTTTTGCTCAATACTGGACTTTTTTGACAACAACTCATGGATATGTCTGCTGGAAGGAGAGTTTATTCAAGAGAGGAGCTTCTTGCATTACGATGGAGCAAATCTGGAGGACATCACCCTATTCCTGCTGAGATAAAGAAGCCTTTCCGAGGATGTCGTGCTGGTGCAAAGTTAAAGGCCAGGAGATGGAGATACAAGCCCTTTCTTCCTTCAGTCATCATGGGGAATGTCAACTCTCTGCCCAACAAAAAGGATGAACTAGAGATACTGGTGAAGACACAAAATGTATACCGTGAGTGCAGCCTCATGTGCTTTACTGAGACCTGGTTGAATCAAAACATCTCTGATTCCTGTGTGGATATCCCTGGCTTCACGCTGATACGTCTGGACAGAGACACCAAAGCTAGTGGCAAGTCAAAAGGTGGAGGACTGGTTTTATACATCAATCAGAGATGGTGTAATCCTGATCATACTACAGTCAAGGTGAAGATGTGTTCTCCGGACATTGAACTGTTGGCAGTTGGGATGAGGCCATATTACCTTCCCAGAGAATTCAGTCATATAATAACAATCCTCGTGTACATTCCACCCAAAGCAACTGCTGAAGTTCCATGTGATGTTATCCAAGAAACTGTTGCCAGGCTACAGACTCAACATCCTGAGGCTCTCATAATAATATCTGGAGACTTTAACCATGTTAGCCTCTCCTCTCATCTCACTGGATTTAAACAGTTTGTTAATTGCCCAACCAGAGTGAACAGAACACTTGATCTTCTATATGCCAACGTCAAAGATGCATACAGTGCCACTGCATTACCACCACTGGGCAGGTCGGATCACAATCTGGTTTTACTTCAGTCTTGTTACAGACCCTGCGTTTTGAGGCAGCATGCAACTACTGTAACAGTTAGAAAATGGACACCTGAGGCCAGTGAGGCTCTGAGAGACTGCTTTGAGTGCACAGACTGGAATGTATTGTTAGAAACTGATGAAAATAGTATAGATATTGATAAACAGGTTGACTGTTTTACTGAATACATCAACTTCTGTAAAGACAATATCATACCATCAAAGACTGTACTCCGTTTCCCCAATAACAAACCCTGGATCACAAGTGACATCAAGGATATCCTCAATCAGAAAAAGGAAGCCTTTAGAGATGGCGACAAAGAACGGCTCAAACTGGTGCAAAAAGTGCTGAAGAGGAGATTAAGGGAGGCTAAGGTGAAATATAAAAAGAAAATTGAGAGACAACTACAAAATAATAACATGCGGGAGGTGTGGAGAGGAATCAACAACATCTCTGGTTATAACACAAAGACAAGGCAGCCAATTGTGGGTGATGTTGAACGTGCTAATGAATTCAACCAGTTCTTCAACAAGTTTGACACAGCGACCACTTCCTCTTCTACTGCTGCTCCTTCTACACATCTGTGTCTCTCCACCACTCCTGCTACATCCCCTCTTACACCTGTGCCTCTTCCACCGTCACCGTCTGTCACAGCTTTAGGAGTGAGCTTAGAGTTAGGAAGACTGTGCTCAGGGAAGGCTGCTGGTCCAGATGGTGTGTGTCCAAGACTGCTTAAGGACTGTGCTGCCCAATTGTGTGAACCCCTTCAGAGGATCTTCAACCTGAGTCTACAGTTGGGTCAGGTCCCGGCTCTGTGGAAAACATCTTGTATTGTGCCGGTACCAAAACTCAAATGCCCAGCTGAACTCAACGACTACAGACCAGTTGCCCTCACCTCACATGTTATGAAAACCTTTGAGAGGCTGCTTTTACGTCTGTTGAGACTTGAGGTCAAAGACACACTAGAACCTCTGCAGTTTGCATATAGAAATCATATTGGAGTGGATGATGCAGTTACATACATGCTCCACCGTGCCCTGTGCTATCTAGAAGAACCTGGCACCTATGTAAGAATTATGTTCTTTGATTTTTCAAGTGCATTTAACACCATCCAGCCCATGATATTGAGAGATAAGCTCAAAGACATAGGAGTGAACCCATCCTTTGTCTCCTGGATCACAGACTATCTCACAGAGAGGCCACAGTTTGTCAGGTTGGGAAACTGCGTCTCTGGGACGGTCATGAGCAGCACGGGGGCTCCACAAGGAACTGTTCTGGCTCCATTCCTATTCACACTTTATACTGCAGACTTCAAATACAACTCTGAGTCCTGCCACATCCAAAAATACTCCGATGACACTGCTATTGTGGCGTGTATCCAAAATGGACAGGAATCTGAATACAGGGATCTGATAAAAGCTTTCTGTGACTGGAGTCATAGAAATTGTCTCCTACTGAACACCTCAAAAACAAAGGAAATGATTGTGGATTTCCGAAAGTCTGGGCTCTGCCATCAGCCAGTTAACATCCATGGGGTGGACGTGGAGGTGGTGCCAACCTACAAATATCTTGGTGTACATCTGGACAACAAGTTGGACTGGTCCCTTAATACAGATGCACTCTTTAAGAAGGGGCAGAGCCGTCTCTTTTTCTTAAGGAAGCTCAGATCAATTGATGTCTGTGGAAAGCTGCTGCAGATGTTTTATCAGTCCGTGGTAGCCAGTGCTTTGTTTTATGGTGCAGTCTGCTGGGGAAATAGTTTAAAGCAGAAGGACAAGAGGCGACTGGAAAAACTGGTGAAGAGAGCTAGCTCTGTGGTTGGATCCAGTTTGGACTCACTGGAGGCTGTGGTGGAAAGGTATACACAGAAGAAAGTGGAGGCCATCATCCGTCACTCTGATCACCCACTTCACAACATCATAGTCCAGAGGATCAGCAGCAGGGGACGCCTTACCTCTGTGCGCTGCAGGACCGAGAGGTTCCGAAGATCATTCCTCCCTGCAGCCATCAGAGTGTACAATTCTCTGCTTGGAAGAGTGCCCAAACAACTTGAATTTCCCTCCGGGGATTAATAAAGTATGACTTATCTTATCTTATCTTATGTAGGATCCAGACAGCTGTAAGAAATGTCAGTGTGCAGCAGTGAGCACGTTGTCAAAGCCAGGATTCATACATTAACAATGAGAAATGCTTCAGGGGTGATAAGCCGTCACTGATAGACTCCATGACAGCCGGACCATCAACACTTATTGTCCATCAGAGTTATCTCTCAGTTTAACACCTTCAGCCTGAGAAAGGAATTGAAGCATCAGCTGTTGAATCCAGCTATCAGCAGTCTGTGGATGACACATAATACCCGTCCATCCAACAACTGTCTGAGCTACAAATGAGGGAGGAAAACAGAGAGGAATCAGAGGGGAGGAGATGGAGTAGGGGCTCACCAAGACTTCACCGTTTAACACCAGCAACCTGAAACTGAGCCCACGGGTGCTGAGAACACACACACTCTGAAAAGCTACAGGAACCACCACCTCTTTAACACCCTGTGTGTCTAAGCAAACACTGAAAACATTCACGTGAAGCCTTATGGAGGAGTATGCAAACTCATATAATGTTTCTCTGACAATACAAGCACAAACTGTAACAAATTTCACCGTTAAGTACTGGCAGCAAAAATGGTCAATATATATTAATATATATTTTTTAAATATACTGTTTATTGGATTATGTGAATGTGTAGTGGACACTAGAGGGGGATCTCACACTAAAATAGACAGGAGGAAGTGAGTTAAGTGATGACGTGAGACCAGGGCTGGTTATTAATCAGTGGGCTGTTCAGCTTTGTTGCTGGAATTTTGGCAGCACGACCCGGAGCCGTGGTTCCAGCATATCGAGGCACAGTTTCACCTCCGTGGGATCTCGGTGGATGAAACAAAGTATTACCACGTGGTGGCAGCCTTGGACTCGTCAACTGCCCGTAGAGTCATGGGTTTCCTGAGGGAGCCACCAGCCGCTGGGAAATACGAGGCTCTCAAGGCACAGCTCCTGCGGTTGTTCCGGCTTTCAGACACAGAACGAGCAGATCGCCTGTTGTCCCTTAACGGATTAGGAGACAGCAAGCCCACGGAGTTAATGGAGAATATGCTAGCGCTACTTGGCGCAGGTGACGTCTCGTTCCTGTTTGTGCACCTCTTCCTACGGCAGCTCCCGCCTCAGGTACGAACAGCTCTGGCAAACTCACCGCTCGTGCGCACCAAAGATTACCGTGGATTAGCAGAGGAAGCAGACCGGATCCTACTAGCGTCCTGCCAGTATAGTATACAGGCTGTATCATCACCCCAACCCCCTCTCCTGAGAGCGGAGGAGCTGACAACTCCTGTGGCTGCCGTGTCGGATCGGTGGAGAGAGGACAGCGTGTTATGCTTCTATCATCGCTGTTTTGGCTCGAAAGCTAAGCGGTGTATCCCGCCCTGCTCTTTTGCTGTCCAGGGAAACGGAGGGTTGGCGCTCGTTAGCGGCTGTGAGTGCTGGCAACGCTGATAAGCTGCTGTTTATTGAGGATTCGTTGTCCGGTCGGCGTCTGCTGGTGGACTCAGGAGCACAGCGGAGTATCCTACCTGCATCGGCCGCAGAGGCCCTGGGGAATGGACACGGACCCCCGCTGGACGTGGCCAGCGGCACCCCCATTCGTACATTCGGCACCAGGTTTGTGACTGTGTGTTTTAATGGGCGCCAGTTTCGATAGGACTTTGTGTTTGCTTCTGTGTCCGTACCTATATTGGGTGCGGATTTTTTATGCGCTCACAGGCTGCTGGTGGATGTTTCAAACCGCCGCCTTATTGACGCGGTGTCCTTGTACACTGGGGGGGGCCGGGACCCCTCGCCGGGACCCCTCGCCCTTGCGAACATGCTTGCCACAAGGGACATTTATCAGCGTCTCCTGGCCAAATTCCCAGCTCTGACTACCCCCACTTTCTCTGCTAAAGTGGCCAAGCATGGAGTTGAACATTACATCACCACTGTTGGTTCGCCTGTGTATGCAAGAGCACGCCATCTGGATGCTGCTAAACTGGCTATAGCAAGGGAGGAGTTTTCTGCAATGGAACGGCTGGGCATTGTGCGCCTCTCAAACAGCCCCTGGGCCTCCCCACTGCATATGGTGCCCAAGGCTGACGGCAGGTGGCGTCCCTGTGGGGATTTCCGTCGCCTTAACAACATTACTACTCCGGACAGGTACCCAGTTCCACACATTCAGGACTTTTCTGTACATCTGTCTGGGGCCTGCATTTTTTCCAAAGTGGATTTGGTGCGGGGTTATCATCAGGTGCCAGTCGCTCAGCAGGATGTGCCTAAGACTGCTGTAATCACCCCCTTTGGACTGTTTGAGTTCCTGCGTATGCCTTTCGGCCTCAAGGGGGCAGCACAAACTTTTCAGCGGCTAATGGACTCTGTTTTGCGGGATCTGCCTTTCCTGTTTGTCTATTTGGATGACATTCTGGTGGCTAGTGCTTCTGCTGAGCAGCATCTGACACACCTTAACCAACTCTTTGAGAGACTGAGTGAGCATGGACTGATTGTGAACCCAGCCAAGTGTCAGTTTGGACTGCCAGCGATCGATTTCCTCGGCCACCGTGTCTCGCCTGAAGGAGCTGTCCCTCTGCCGGCTAAGGTTGAGGCGATAGCTGCTGTTCCACGACCCCGCACGATCAGGTCCCTGCAGGAGTTTCTGGGTATGGTGAACTTCTACAACAGGTTCATAGAGAGAGCGGCCCAACTGATGCGCCCTCTGTATGAAGCACTGAGGGGGAAGAAGGATAGCCAGGAGGTGGACTGGTCTTCAGAGAGGGTCCAGGCGTTTGAGGGTGCCAAAGCAGCTTTGGCCAACGCTGCCATGCTCTCACACCCCTCCCCTACTGCGCCTATAGCTCTTACTACTGACTCCTCTGACTATGCAGTGGGTGCAGTGTGTGAGCAGTGGGTGTTAGGATCCTGGCGGCCTCTTGCCTTTTTCAGCAGAAAACTGTGTGACAGTGAGAGGAAGTATAGCACGTTTGATAGAGAGCTCCTGGCCCTTTTCCTGGCTACACGTCACTTTAGGTTCATGCTGGAGGGTCGCCAGTTCACCGCATTCGTGGATCACAAGCCCCTTACTTTTGCTATGTCCAAGACTGCCGACCCATGGTCGGCACGGCAACAACGTCAACTCTCTGCTATTTCTGAGTTCACCACAGACATTCAACATGTGGCTGGAAAGGACAATCGGGTGGCGGATTGCCTCTCCCGGGTGCATGTTAGTTCAGTGCACCTTGGGATCGACTATGTTGCCATGGCCGTGGACCAGCTGGTGGATGTGGATATTCAGGCGTTTAAGAAGGGAGAGACAGGCCTAAGGTTGAAGGATGTGGAGTTTCACGACTGCGGCACCACGCTTCTTTGTGATATCTCCACAGGGCAGCCTCGGCCGACGGTTCCGATGGGCTGGCGGCGCAGACTTTTTGAGGCCATGCATGTCCTGTCACATCCGGGGGTTAAAGCCTCTGTTAAACTGGTGAGCTCCAAGTTTGTCTGGCCGGGCCCCAGGAAGGATGTGAAGCAATGGGCTGCTTCCTGTATGGCCTGTCAACGCTCTAAGGTGCACCGTCACGCCAAGGCCCCTCTAGAGCCATTTCTCATTCCAGAGAGGCGGTTCGAGCATGTCAACGTGGACCTGGTTGGTCCACTGCCCCAATCCCGGGGGTTTACTCACCTTCTCATTATGGTGGACAGGACCACTAGGTGGCCAGAGGTTGTTCCCTTGTCATCAACTACATCTGCAGAAGTAGCCCGGGCATTCATATCTGCCTGGGTGGCACGTTTCGGGACACCATCTGACCTCGCCTCAGACAGGGGTGCCCAGTTCACCTCTGAGCTGTGGGATGCTGTGGCTCAGAACTTAGGGGTGAAGCTCCATCGCACCACTGCATATAACCCACAGGCCAACGGGTTGTGTGAACGGTTTCATCGTTCCATGAAAGCCGCCCTTCGTGCAGCCCTTAAGGACAGTAACTGGATGGACCGCCTTCCCTGGGTTATGTTAGGCTTGCGTTCAGCCCCGAAAGAGGACCTTAAATCCTCCTCTGCAGAGCTTGTTTTTGGGCAGCCATTGAGGCTTCCTGGGGAGTTTCTACCAAAAGCTTCATCACCCTGGTCTGTGTCTGCTCAGCGCTTGGCTTTCAGAGATGCCACCACTGCCTTTTCCGCTTTGCCTGTTCATCACTGTCTACCCCAGACCTATATACCGAAGGATCTAATGTCTGCTGACTATGTTTTTGTCCGACATGATGCCCATCGTTCCCCCTTGCAGGCCTCTTATGACGGACCCTTCCGGGTTCTGGAAGTGGGGTCAAAGAACTTTGTTGTGGACATGGGAGGGCATCCAGAGCGGATCTCAGTGAATCGTCCTAAGCCTGCTCATGTATTCAAGGAAGAGCCAGTTGAGCTGGCTCTGCCTCCCCGCCATGGCCGACCTCCCAAGTCTGTTCCCCTCCCAGGACCCGTTTCCAGTCCCGACAACCCCCCAGCAGCTGCTCCTGCCCCATCTGTCCGGTCTCGTCGATGGCGGGGGCGTCCCCCAGCCCCTGTTCCTACTTTTTTCCCTTCCCCGGTCACTGTGAAGCACAGTCGTTATGGTCGGCTGATTAGGCCCCCTTTGAAGAATTGAGACTGTGTCTGTATGGGATGGAGGACTGTTTTTTTTTTTGTTGTTGTTGTTGTTCTCTGGTTTATTTTCCTGGCACAGTTTGGGGACATTTGGTTTGATTCATATGTTGTGTGTCTATTTTTGGTGTTCAGGGGGGGCCTGTGTAGTGGACACTAGAGGGGGATCTCACACTAAAATAGACAGGAGGAAGTGAGTTAAGTGATGACATGAGACCAGGGCTGGTTATTAATCAGTGGGCTGTTGAGCTTTGTTGGTGGGAAGTCGCACAGTAAACTTCAGAGCCTACATACTCGAGTCTGCTCGTCTCTTTTGTTATCGACCTCCACAAATGTAAAATTTCAGTAAAATACTGGCAATCCTGCTCACAGTATTTGACTGTTATTTTACAGTGCAGAAATTATTGTTTTGATTTTTTTTTGCGACCGTGAGTGAGGAGGGAACGCAGTGGATATGTGATATATGCCACTGAGCACGGACAATCTATGACCGCCAGGAAACATGTCAGTGTACTGTCAGGGGCGTATTTAGTCATTTGGGGGCCCAAGGCAAACCCAGTCAATGGGGCCCTCCATGTCCTTGTAACTCATCTTCCTCAGAGCTGGACTGGCCTTCCCTGGGTCCACTGTCTCTTTCCAAGAATCAAAGCATGAGACAGTGCTAATCTTCTACATGGTAACATAACGCAACTAAATGCATTTCCTCAAGTTCTGTACTTTAGTTTGATTTTTAAAAAAGTGAAAACATAATTTAGTCCACTTTGTCCTGGATTTGAAATCTTTTATGGCCAATTGACAGCTTATTTGTCCCACAGTGGGGAATTTACAGAGTAACAGTAACAAACAAGAAAGTATGAAGTGAAAAACATTACAATAGGTAAATATAGAAAAAAATAATTTAGTAAAGAAAAAATATGTAAATATCAAGCACAACATAAAACTGGAAAAAGTGAGTGAGTTAAGTATCCAATAAAAGAGATTTTGTACAATAATGTTTATCACCAACTCAAAAAGTTTGATTTTGAGAAAATGATCCTGTTTCCTGGGCTAGATAAAGTCCTTAAAATCCTAAAAGTCTTATTTCTTTATCTCAGATCTCAGAGCAACATTGTTTTTATTTCAGACTTGGTGGAAAATAAGAAAAAAAAATGGAAAAAAGTGTTTTTTACCACTTTCTTCCTGAATTAAATTTTCAGATGTGCTGTAACATGGAATAGCCCATTGAATAGGAAGGGAGGGGGAGTACCCATATGAAGTAAGATTTAGAAAAAATAAATGCTTTCAGTTGAAGAGAACTTCATAAATCAGTTTTTAACTTGGGAAACTTGGAGCCCCAGGCAACTGCCTGTGTTTGCCGAATTGTAGCTACACCCCTGTGTACTGTGTTCACTCCTCACTCACAGTTGCAAAACACCATCACAACAAAAATGACTTTGCTGTAAAATAAGGGTAACATACTGGCAGCAGTGTTTCCAGTTCTTTTTTTGTTATTTTACAGGGGAATTTGAAATTTGCTGTATTTAGACATAACAGGATTTTACTGTTGAAATTTCCTGTAAGTTTACAGTAATTAGTTACAGTGCATGTTAAGCCTTGTTTCTGACAAGCAGTCCAGTTTAGATCAGTACAGTTTGGTACGGGTTGGATCGGTTAAGCTTGATCCTGTTTGCATTTCTACAGCCAACTGCGCCCCCTCGAGGTAGGGGGTGTGTGAGCCAGATGCCGATAGCTGCATCAGTTAGCGTGACGCCATAACAGAGCGACACAGTTTACCCCTCCAATAGATCATTTGGTGATGGGAGACATCCAGCAATTTGTCTTCTTTGTAATTTCCATGTGGCTCTTTGTTACAAAGAAAAATCAAGCTTTGTTTCAGGGAAGGCTGTGTGCCACCAGGAGAAATACAGCTGCTGTCTCACGGTAAGTGACAATTCTTAGACTACAGTGTTGTGGTTCCACTTTCTGGGTTCAGATTGGTTTAGTCTGGCATGGACGGCTTGGCTCCGGGATTAGTCAGAGGAATCACTGTAAAATGCATGCCGTACCGAGACAAACTGAACTGAACAGCTTGGTGGAAACTTAGCTTTAGTGTCAGCACAGCGTTCAGGGAAATATCACAGCAGAAGATAAACTGTGACGGGGTATGTCAAGAGTCATTCAGAAAAACCTTTTCTACTTAGTCGGCCAACACTTGAGGGGCCTGTCGAAGGCAGACCTTGATGTTTGAGGTCAACCCCATGTGATGACATCATTATTCAGTGAGTCTGGTGAGGATTTGGTGCTAGTTTAAGAACTTAGTGTTTTGATCAGTTTACAGACAGATTCAGCCCCTTGAACATGTTACATCTACTTGATTAAACTACATTCAATTAAGCAATGGAATATGGACCAGTGTTCTTTTAACGTTTTTTGTGGTCTTCTACCCATCTACACACCACTGACCAACAGTGGGAGCAGTTTGGGCTTCAGTGTTTCGCTCAAGGACACCTGAGCGTGTGACTGCAGGAGCTTGTACCCAAGACTGGACCTTCCGATTGAGAGATGACGACTCTACAACTGAGCCCCAATGCCCCAATCTTAGTAAAGTTACAGACCTGCCAATTGCTTTTCTTTCAGTGCACAGACCTCTCCTTTATGACTCTGAAATGTCACCAGATGTTGGGTCCAGTTGTAAAGAAGATCATCAGGATGGGTTTACTTTTGTATAACAGGAAGAATGTCATCCCTTTTTTAACACAGTTAGTGGTAAACCAGGATACACCTGGAGTACCTGGAGAAAAAGGAAAGGGTTCATCTGACAGATCAAGATTCAAACACAGATCAGCACTCAGCATTTGGATTCATTAGCAGCCATGTTTATGGAAACCTGGCTGTTATTCCTGTATAACGTGCTCATCCAACACTCAGCTAGCTTGCGACTGTTGCTGTTTTCTGCTGAATAGGTCATGCACAGTGGGGTAAATGTATGAGAGCTAGGTGCTAACCTCCTGTAAGAGGTTCTGTGTAACCCACACAGCTTACAGCACACAGCCGTCTGAGTCACTGGTGTAAATAATGATGATGAGTGCAGCGTTTTGGTTTCTGCTTTCCTGAACATGTGCGCGCGCTGCCATCATCATCACTTGCTTATGAAACAGATGCTTGTTTCCAGAGCAAATCATCTCTGATATTAAACCACATTATGGCTCTCATTACTCATGAAATGATTTCAAAGAGATCCTCTAATGCAGAGAAACTCTCATCTGTGTTTGTGGAGCTCCAGCTTGTTTTGCATCCTACGCATATATCCTACAGCAAAGCTGATTGTATCACAGCTAAGCTGACTTCTTCAACTTTCTGGCAACTCAGCTTCAGATAGGGGAAATTTGCATTAATTAGATGGGCTCTTTGAGTAGCACGAATATGCTGCAGGATGAATATATTAAAAGGACTTTGAGACATGCTGTAAATACTAAACAACAGTGTGTCAGAGCAGGAGAGATGTATAGATGAGTGGAGGCTGCTGGAGCTGTGGAGAGTCAGGTCCATTATGTGCTTGTGTGAAAAAATGGTTGGTTTAAATGAACCGACACACACAAACAAACGCTGCTGTTCAAAGTGTGCACTTGTACGTACCTGCTGGAGTTTCAGTGGAGTCTGCTGTGTGCTGGTTTTAAGGATTTAAATAATGTCTGTGCATCATGGTTCACACAGAGCGGTGAGCAGAGTACCTCACAGATACAAGTGGTCCAAAAAGATCAGCCGGCTGAAGCACATAATTACACTTTTAGCATCATCCAGTCCGAGTTATGGTCCTACTTTAGGTAAATATTCATGCTCATCCAAATGTTTGAGCCCTTCAAACGATAAAAGCTTCAATACATGAAAGTCTGTCCAGTGTCTGAACTCTGCTTCTTAAAAACTGTCCAAATGATGGGTCCCTCTGACAGCAGCAGGTTTGAACGGGTAGGTGAAGGTTGGAAGATGGAAGAACCAGAGGTGATAGTTTCTTCTAAGGTTTGATAACCAGCCCAGCATTTCAGGAGATGAGCAATCTCAACTCTGAAAAGTCAGAGTGAGACTAGATTTTTGAGTTTCTGCTCTGACCTGCTGTCACTCCTTCAGCTGGTCCAGAGACTGACATGGACTTGGGAACATCTCTGTTTTCACCACAGGCCAAAGACTTTGGTAGAAAATGGACCAGAAACATGGAAAAGCTACTTGTACTACACTACCAGAACATTAGTGGGCAGTAAGACAGCGATGAGGGCCATTCAGCAAAAATGTCACCATAGAAGGAACATCACAGTCAGCATGGAGGATATTCAGCCTGTGCTGGTTTTGATGGTGAAGTGTTGCTCTTCAGATGGATTTGATGACACGTATGCAGACACAAGCACAAGAAGCAAAGCAGTCGCCAGTGAAGGCAGTTTCAAAAAACCTGAAGCAGCTTTGACTGGCAGAACACCGGACCAATCATCAAAGGCACAGAGACGGCAGAGATAAAGCTGTGTTCCAGCTTTTGAAGGAGCCAGTCGATTGAAGACTTTGATGTATCCTTTCAAACAGCTTTAGATCATCATTAAGCTTGATCTGATGAGGAAATTATACATATATCAAACTAAACTAGGATGCATTGCCACAGGACACCATCTGTGTCTCAGCAGCTGTTATGAACTGGATACCCACTGACAGGTTCAGCTGAAGGTCTCCAGTTTACAGGGTCACTCTTTAACCTGAAACACCAGGAGCTGACAGACACATTCACACAACATTGAAAAAAATATTCTCTGGCCCTGTAGGTATTACTTTAATTTCATAATGGTATTCTCAATGGTTTTTTTTAAAGGTCTCCACATTAACTTAGAAAATCAAGTACATTTTACGTTGGAAACCTTACAACCTTATTTTATATTACGCTGAAAAATCATATTTTGTTAAGTTGTGGGCGGGATCATTTCCTGTCATCTTCCAGGGGTTCGCGGATACTTAATGGACAAGCGCCTTACTGTAGCTGTGAGTGAGTGAGGAGAAAAGAGAAGATCTAGTAGGCAGAACATGAAGAGAAATGGCGGAAAGTAATGGAGAAGACTGTGTGGTTGCTAGATTACTCGAAACTCCGTTTTCAAGGCTGTCTTTTCAAGAAAAGCTTGAAATTGCGCTAAAAGCTCGCCAGCTCCAACCTGGTCTAACCTCGGTGCAGGGCGGAGCGCACCCTCCGTAGCTGTAATTTGGTGACAAGCGCACATGTGCGCACGCCTCAGAGGCAGGTTTCCAGAGTGTCAGCCACATTTTAATGCAATAAACAATCACAGCAATCACTATTTAATGTAACCGTCTGAACCAGCATATACATTTGTATCTATATTAACTGTCCATCACATCTTATGTCAGATTAAAGCAGTTTGTCATAATGGAAAGTGAACCTGACGGCAGCTAGAAGTTTGATGCACATCTTAAAAGCCAACAATAAACACCCTTTACATCTAGTAATGAGTTTATATCTGGCTTCTCTAATTTCATTAAATTCAAAGAAAAGAGGGAGAGAAAAGACAGAGAAAAAAAGAGAAAATAAATGTATGTTACTCTGGAAGTACCTGTTATTGTCCATATTCCTCTATTTTAGTCTTTATTTTAAACGCGATCTAAAAAGATGGAGTACATTATTGTAAGGAGGATGAGGAGGAGACACCAGGAGAGTATACAGTATATCACTAAAGGTATGCACGATTTAAGCACAAATTTGTGCGTACGCACTTTTCGTGAATGAGGCCCATTGTGAGCATAGTGATTGATTTTAAGTTGATTTTTGTTCAATTTTATATCTTAATATTTTAACTGTTTGAAGTTGTGTTAGGTGTTGCAGTGTTCAGGCACATGATACATTTGTAATCCCACAAAACTATCAATATACTGAACTTCCATGTCACATGATTCTGGCTACTGTTTTTATTTCTTTGTTTGATTGTTATATGATATGAAGTTAATTCATGTCATCTCGTCTTCCGGTGTTTAACCAGTTCTGGGTCTCTAGGGAAGCAATGCTATCAGTAAAGACCAGTGGCTCCTCGGCCCCGCCACTTTCACCAGCCCTCTAAAGCAGTTGCTCTCAAAGGGGGTTACACAAGACTCAAAAATGTGTTTCCCAAAAAAAGTTTGAGACCCACTGCTTCAAGGGGAATCCAAAGCTGTCTAGTATAGTTTTCGAAAAGAAAAACTCATGCAACAATTATCAATTCTATATTTTTATTGAATTGACTCTCTTCATTAGATTTTTGCTTTTAACTAATAAATAAGGCTGTATTATTCTGTGTATCCAAGCTTCAGAAAACTGCATTTAATTTCATCATCGGCATTTTAAGAATATGATTTTGGCGAAATCATTTTTGATGTGACGGTGTTTTGTAACTGTGAGTGAGGAGGGGACGTAAATGAGACTCTGCTGTACATTGAGATGCGGTGCGAGGGGGCACTGACTGTCTGTGTTCCACATGGCATGGACCGGCTGACTGTCCCTCATAGAATACATCCTTACAAATTTACTTTATTAGTGAACAAATGAAATGTTTTGATGAGCTATGCTTTATTGGCCACTTTTAAGATGAAGTGTAAAAGAGATTGAGTTCTTTCTTTTTCAGTTAACTTTTAAGCAACACTACTGAAGCTGCATTTTAATTGGAGCACAGTTGACCAGTCCATGCCATGTGCAACACAGGCAGCTTGTGCCCTTGTGCAACATCTCAATGTATAGCAGTGTCTCACATCCATCCATAACCATCCATGTCCCTCCATACTCACGGTTACAAAACGTCATTACAACAAAAATGACTTTGCTAAAACCATTTTCTTAAAATGTAAAAGAGCTGTTTTCTGAAGCTTGGTACGGGGAATGATATAGTCTGAGTTATGAGTAGAAGATAGTAATGAAGAGAGTAAAATTCATTGAAAAAATTGAATTCAAAACCATTGGTTGAGTTTTTCTTGTCTGGTAAAATTTACTTGGAATTTCTGAGTGAAAAAAACGTCCCTTTGTTTTTTTAAGGCCACGCCATTTTTCAGTGTAACAGGCTCAAAGAAGCCAAGAAACCAAGTCTATCGCAGCCGGGTGTCACCTTGTTGTTAGGTAATTCATATAGACCCTAGTCCCTTTGGTGGAAAAAGGTATAGTTCCTGGATAAAGTTCTTGTGGTGTGGGAAAACACTGTGAGATAAAACATTTCACTGACACTGATTCAACGAGACTGAGCCCATGTGTTCCCTAAAGCTGGAGGCTGAACAGACACTTGTGGAGTCAATGATGTGAGTGTTATGGGATAATAATGATGTAAGTGAGACGGTAATGGCGGCTATTATCATCATATAGCAGCACTTTACCAAAATAGCGTGTTAGATTTAACTGTATCTAAGCGACGTCTCATCTGCAGGTCATGATATAAGGCTGCTGATGACGTGTCATTAAAAGAAGAAGAGTCATTGCTGTTTGTGGGTTCAGGCTCAGTCAGGGCTGGCTTTGTGGGACATCATTTCTCATATTGCTGTTGATGCAGCGTGTACTGTCCGTTAACATATTTTATGACTTGGTGTTTCTTTTTTTTCCGTTAAGCCAACATCAGCAAAATAAAAGCATCCACCACATATTTCAACATGCTTCTCCTGCAAGTGTCAGTTTCTCCCCATCAGTCTCCTCAGGCGTGTCAAGCACTGTTATTACCGGGAATTAAAGCCAGGCAGCTTTATGATTATTGTATAGCCACATGTCATAAAAAAAGCAAATTTGTTTCCCACTGGTGATATAAACCTTTTAATTAAATATGGTGTTTGCAGTGGAGCAATGCATCAAGGAGCACTTTATCGCAGAGGAGGCCGCTCAGCTGTAACTCTGAAGTCTGACTTTTAAAACATCTGAACACAGAATGTGTTAAAAGCACATTTACATCACAGAGCTGCTTTTACCCTGGGCGTTTGAGGAGTCAGTGAGGTCACCCACCAAAAACAATCCACCTGAGACAGACAGCTGTGTCGCTGCTGGCGGCCTTCCTTCTGCACGGCGGAACAAACAGCAGCATATGAAAAGAAAAGCCTCACTTCAATTATGCATGCCTTCAAATGAGGAGCTGGCTGTGTTGGCTGCTTTGCTTGCATATGCATAGATAGCAAACTGGATCAGTACATCAGGTCTTCAAAGACCCCGCTGCTGTTCTTGTTTCTGCTTTCACGTCAGGTCACTGTGATGTAAAGATGAGAACATCTACAGGCTGTGGATGTTTGGCGTGACATGGAAGGATTTTAAAAAGGCAAAAAGAAGAGAAACCGGTGTCTTTAACTGAAGGGAAATTCTATATTTAGCGTGAAATTGTCTC
Source organism: Halichoeres trimaculatus (assembly GCF_033239565.1). Lineage (NCBI taxonomy): Eukaryota > Metazoa > Chordata > Actinopteri > Labriformes > Labridae > Halichoeres > Halichoeres trimaculatus. The sequence continues at coordinate 4,460,760 of NW_027437191.1, read as the reverse complement.
TAAAGCAGGACGTTCACAGTTCAGTGAACTCTTCCTGCGTCATGTTTGCATGTCGGTGTGCACATTAACCAGCAGCAGTGAACACAACAGCTGTCAGCAGCCTGGTGTGCGTGCCACACTTTTGGGTCGGCTCTGCCTCCTCCGCACACCATGCACATGTCTCTGCTCTCACAAAGACATCAGCAGTGCTGAGTGTTCAGATGTTTAGATCAGATTTGATTTGTTAAAACTTAAATTGCTTCAATGCAAGTTCACCCCCAGAGTGGTTCTCACTGAGAGAAAAGAAATTAACTCATTATTGCTGTTTTTTTTTTGGTTGAAAAGTTCACACTGTTGAGTTCAATCAGATCAGAACACACAACCATTAGAGACTATCCTGTGCATATATTGAAATAATGAACCCTTTCTCACATGTACACTGCTCTGCCTCTGAAATCTTCCAGAGTTGCTGGTCCACTCCTGTTTCACAGTGTGATGTGTTTCATGTCGTTGGAGGAATAAGGAGGGTTGCTGGACACATGGCAGGGGCTGCTGTTATCTTTTCAAAGACTGTGAACCCATCTGAAAGACAATGACTGTTCCTTACTGTACACTGAAAAAAGAAAACAGTTGGATCAACTCAAATTATTGCTTCACACCTAAATGAATTAAGTTCTTTGCAATGAAGTTAATAAGTTACATCAACACAATTGATTAAGTCAAATTAACTTAAATATTTGATTGTTCTTAAATCAACATTTTGCATCAGTCAAACTTAAGGTTTTCAGTTGCTTCAACTCAATAATTTGCAAAACCTCAAAGTAAAATCTGACGAGGTGTTTTCATACTTTATTGAACTGCAAAAATGTGACAAGTTGAGCTTACTAGCAAGAATCTAGGATAACAATCGCACTAAAAAGGTCAGTAAATATAACTAATAGCTTTAAGTTGAGTTTACTTTATGTCTACTTGTAAAGTTTACTCTACAGCCTATGTTCACCTGCCATGGGCACAGGCTTTCTGTGCTCTACATGGCATGGACCTGCTGTCTGTGAACTGTGACATGGGCCTCCTGTCTGTGCCCTGTAGCACAGACAGCACTGTACCTTTAAGCATGTTTAATGTTTTATAAGTTAATATATTAGATGTGTTAATGGGCTACAGTTATGATCAGAAATGACAAACTCTGTTTCATCTTCAGTTAAATTTAAAGTACCAATACTGAGAGAGTATTTTTGTTGGCGCCCTCACTGCCGTGGAGCACAGGCAGCCAGGCAGCCGAGACAAGCAGCCAATGTCATGGGGCCCAGCCAATCAGCCTATGCCGTGAGTACAGCCAGCCAGCCTGCAGTAGGCCACAGACAGCCAGGTGGTCCATGCCATGGAGCACAGACACACGGGCCCCGCTTGGTATCTCAATATGCATCAGGGTCTCATATCCACAGCGTTCCCTCCTCAACCAAAGTTTTTCCTTTTAGGTTTTGCAGATTATTGAGTTTACTTAAAACTCTAAGTTTGATTGGTGGATTGTTGATTTGAGAAGAATTAAAATATTTAGTTTTTTTGACCTATTGAATTTTGTTAATTGATCTTCTTAATTTCATTTCAAAGAACTTGATTTATTTAGGTGTGACCAATTGAAGCAATTGATTTGAGTTGGTCCAACTACTTTTTTGGGGGTTGTAGCAATGCAGAATTTCAAGTTGATATGATCCACACAAAAAAAACAAAAACATAAGAAACCTTTACATAAAATATTGAGTTGGATTGATTTAAAAAATTACATAACTTCAACTGATTGAAGATTTCCTTTTTACAGTGTATGCTGCAGAGCATACTATCCATCTAATCTCTCCTTCTCTTCCAGTGATGAATCTGAGTTTGCAGGCCTGCGCCCAAAATACATCAAAACCTGTGTTCACATCACCCGCTGCATCCTCCATCATTCCTGGCAGCAACGGGGGGAAAAAAAGTTACTGAGACTTGCTTCATACAACATAAATCCAATCCTTTAATACTGAGATGATTATCTTTGGTTGATGATTCGCCCAGAAATTTTCACTTCACAATCCAAAGACATGGTTGATTCCTGAGATTAAAATCAAAGACACCCTCCAGAATTATTATAAAACATCAAAAGTCTTGAGATTATACTAATCATGTGTGAATATGGCTTTGGAGAGTAATGATGCTTTCTGTTTTATAACATAGGTTCCTACCTTGAAAAAAGTGTTGTTGTTTTTTGTTTTTTTGTTTTTTTTCTGTAGAGATCTTTTCTGTTATCACTGTCAGTGGTTAAAAAAGACCTATCAATGGACTTTAATCAGCTCTTTTAACATCACCAGTCATAAAAAAATTAAAGAGCTGCACAGAGTTTGAGTAGACCAGTAAAAAACAATACACAATGTAGACTACCCACTCACTGTCATATTTTCATTGAAGAAAAGAGACATAAAAAAAATAAATAAATAAAATTAAAAAAAAAACTCATCACACAGCTCCGACCTCACCTATCAGACTAACATTACTGGCATAAATCATAACTATTTTAACATTTAGAATTGGTTTATCAATGCCTCTAACCTCACTAAATCCTGCGCAGTAAGCTTTTCAAACACCTATTAAACCAATGTATATTCACATGTGATAAAGAAAAAATGAGAGGTAAACAAAAAGGTACATTTATAACATTGGTACTACATAAAGATCAGGCTATTTTATATAAGTGCAAGCTGTTGCAGTTTTCAAGCTATTTTTGTTTTTCTTTCAGAGTACTGACTTGATTTAATGTACCATAGAATTTAAATGTATGAACATGGAGTTCCTCAGTGTAGTACTTACAAAGAGCCCAAACAACGAACTTTTCCACAAAACAAATTGATCATCAATCTTTTCAGAAATAAAATAAAAGTTTTTGCCAGAAATTCTTCATTAGTGGATAAAACAGGAGTCCTTCTGGAGCTAAGCCAAGTCCATCATCTTCAGTGTTCATGCGCAATGATTCCTGGGATATGTATGGTTATGAGGGATCTATCAAATTTATCCTTTGAAAGGGAGGCTGGATTCATCAGCTGCACTTTGGAGGAGTCTTCATAGTGGAACAGCCTGATGTGCACCAATTAGTCTCCAAATTCAAACTTCATAGCCCCTGAATTGGGACACAGGTAGACTTTGATTTAAATTGTTCCTCATGTATGACACACAATTTTTTTATTAAATCTTGAGGTCTGATCTGATCAACCATTTTCTGTTTCATTTTGAGACATACCTCTTGTTTTAGGTCCTCCACTCCCTCACTTTGTTGTCTGCAGTTGTGTCTTTGTCTTCCCTGACCTCAAGCAATCTCGTATTCATCCTCATTAGTTTTTGGACCTCTGCTGTGGCTTGACTGATTTTTGAGCTATTTTTTTGCTGACGTGTGCCTGAGAGGACCAGCTCACTTTGTTTACAGAGTAACAGACTGAGTACAGGGGTTAAAGCTGGAAGCAGCAGCACATCTGTGGATTATACCACTTTAATTTGACACAGGAAGAAAAGGTCCTTTAATAAAAAATAGTTTCAGACAAATGTGTTTCTGCTAAATTTTGCAGACAGAGTTTTCAGTATGGATTTTAAATTTGAAATATTCATGAAGCCATATAGAGGTTTTTTCATACTCCTGGACTCTATAACTTCCCTGAATGGCTGTAGCTTGAGAAAATCTGTATGTCTTACTTTTGCTCATGTTGAGTGACACTTTAAGATTGATATGTGAAAACAAAACTGTGGTTTCATTCATCCCAAAGCACATCAACTCAATTTCGGACTGCTGTTTGACCAACTCCAGGAGCAATTCCTGCAACTGTTTGTCAGATAGAGCCTGAAATTTGCTGAACCTGGATATAAAAACACTGACATTAGCCTGTAAGTTTGAAGAAAGTGGTAAAAGCATTATCTCCTTCAGTGGTTCCTCCCCGGAGGTCACTTCTTGTGCAAACTTATCCACAGCGTTCCTCACTTCCTCATTCAGGGATAAGCAGACATCAGATGTTAAAGTCACTCATGCTTACAGACGTGGTCAGGGACTATAGAGAGAGTGCTGTGACAGGCTCATAATGTATCTCTGTGTAGTGTCTGGCAGCAGCCATCTCCAGTGAACAGCCTGATGTGAGCCCATTTTGCAGCTCTGATGAAGGAAATACAAGTTGAAAGAGAAAAGACAATGCCTGCATGATGTTCAACACCTAAACGTCCAACATCTAAAAATTAAACTCTGTTAACAGATCTCAGTTTTTCTAGTGATTTGACCTCAGAGAAGTGTGTGCACTTTAAATTTGATTTGTGTCAGCAACAGCTGGTGGTTCAGAGGTTTATGCTGATGGATCAATGGCACATGCTCAGTGGCATATGCTGGTTGCTCAGTGGCATGTGCTGGTTGCTTAGTGCCATGTGCTGGTGGCTCAGTGGCACATGCTTGGTGGCTAAGTGGCACATCATGGTGGCTCAGTGGCATGTGCTGGTGTCTCAGTGGCATGTGCTGGTGTCTCAATGGCATGTGCTGGTGGCTCAGTGGCACATGCTTGGTGGCTTAGTGGCACATGCTTGGTGGCTTAGTGGCACATCATGGTGGCTCAGTGGCATGTGCTGGTTGCTCAGTGGCATGTGCTGGTGGCTCAGTGGCATGTGCTGGTGGCTCAGTAGCATGTGCTAGTGGCTCAGTGGCATGTGCTGGTGGCTCAGTGGCACATGCTTGGTGGCTTAGTGGCACATCATGGTGGCTCGTTGGCATGTGCTGGTTGCTCAGTGGCATGTGCTGGTTGCTCAGTGGCATGTGCTGGTGGCTCAGTGGCATGTGCTGGTGGCTCAGTGGCACATGCTTGGTGGCTAAGTGGCACATCATGGTGGCTCAGTGGCATGTGCTGGTCGCCTACTGGTACATGCTGATAGCTCAGTCACACATGCTGGTTGCTCACTTGCATATGCTGATGGTCCAGTTGCACAAGCTGGTGGCTCAGTGGCATGTGCTGGTTGCCTAGTGGTACATGCTGGTGGCTTGGTTCACACATGCTAATTGCTCACTGGCATATGCTGGTGGTCCAGTTGCACATGATGGTGGCTCAGTGGCATTTACTGGTGGCTTAGTGGCACATCATGGTGGCTCGTTGGCATGTGCTGGTTGCTCAGTGGCATGTGCTGGTGGCTCAGTGGCATGTGCTGGTTGCTCAGTGGCATGTGCTGGTGGCTCAGTGGCATGTGCTGGTGGCTCAGTGGCATGTGCTGGTGGCTCAGTGGCACATGCTTGGTTGCCTAGTGGCACATCATGGTGGCTCAGTGGCATGTGCTGGTTGCTCAGTGGCATGTGCTGGTGTCTCAGTGGCATGTGCTGGTGGCTCAGTGGCACATGCTTGGTGGCTTAGTGGCACAAGCTGGTGGCTCAGTGGCATGTGCTGGTTGCTCAGTGACATGTGCTGGTGGCTCAGTGGCACATGCTTGGTGGCTTAGTGGCACATCATGGTGGCTAAGTGGTATGTGCTGGTTGCTCAGTGGCATGTGCTGGTGGCTAAGTGGCACATCATGGTGGCTCAGTGGCATGTGCTGGTTGCTCAGTGGCATGTGCAGGTGGCTCAGTGGCATGTGCTGGTTGCTCAGTGGCATGTGCTGGTGGCTCAGTGGCATGTGCTGGTGGCTCAGTGGCATGTGCTGGTGGCTCAGTGGCACATGCTTGGTGGCTAAGTGGCACATCATGGTGGCTCAGTGGCATGTGCTGGTCGCCTACTGGTACATGCTGATAGCTCAGTCACACATGCTGGTTGCTCACTTGCATATGCTGATGGTCCAGTTGCACAAGCTGGTGGCTCAGTGGCATGTACTGGTTGCCTAGTGGTACATGCTGGTGGCTTGGTTCACACATGCTAATTGCTCACTGGCATATGCTGGTGGTCCAATTGCACATGATGGTGGCTCAGTGGCATTTGCTGGTGGCTCAGTGGCACATTCTTGGTGGCTTCGTGGCACATCATGGTGGCTCAGTGGCATGTGCTAGTTGCCTAGTGGTGCATGCTGGTGGCTCAGTGGCTCATGTCGGTTTCTCAGTGGCATGTGCTGGTGGCTCAAAAGCACATGTTAGTGGCTTGGTGGCACATGCTGTTGCCTCAGTAGCATGTACTAGTGGCTCAGTGGCACATGCTGGGGTCTCAGTGGCACATGTTGGTTGCTTAGTGGGTAAAGGGGGGTAATTGATCTGTATGGTACATCCATGATGCATAGTTCTCTTATTATGTTGGATGCAAGCTTTAGCTAGCAATAAGACAGCTCAACATGTCGGGCCTAAAAGTAGTCTGGGAGGCGGAGCCTTTAGTTATCAGGCTCCTTTTCTTCAGAATCATCTTCTGGTCATGGAAGGCAGACATCCTTTAAAAGTGGACCTGGAACTTTTCTTTTTGGTACAGTGGAAAAGTAAGAGCTGGATCAGGTCCAACCCGCTCTCGGTTTTGCTGCTATAGGTCTAGACTGTTGGTGGGCGATGATGTGGGGGAAGGTTACTGACCACAGATCTTTCTGGGAGTTCCCGAGTTCTCTGGTCTTGTGGGTTCTTCTGGATCATTGAAACTCGGTCTTGTTCACAAACATGTCAATAACAGCTGCACACATAAAAATATGAGTGTGAGCTGAGAGCTTTTGGTCATTTTTACTGGTGTATGCATCCATGATTTGATTTCAGGCCTTTATTTACAGAAAGGTATGCTCTGTTCTTTGGAGAAAGCAGTAGACTGAATCAGCTCCAACAACAAATAAAGATGACATTTTGTTTACATGAATGATTTATCAGATGTATCAGACCCTGCTCGTGCACAGCTTGTGAATGTCACTGTGTGTGACACTGAGCAGGCTTCATATCTGGGCACACTGCACTGTTACACTTCTTTGTTTGCAACACATTGACATGCAAAGTTCGTTACAGCAAGATGCATGTTTATGTTGGGTGTGTGAGCGTGAGTGCAGTGTTTGGGTCTCACTTCCAATAAAGCATATGATGCTGCCTTCAGCTTTCAACTTTTGCAGATTTACACAACCCGGGGGGTGGGGGGAGGGGGAGTGAAAACCCTGGGCTGTGGTGCCATAAATCTGCTAGGGTCCTTTTTTCCTCCGGTAATAAAAGAACTGATTTATTCTGACATGATTGCCAACAGCGTAAACTAGTTAAGGAACTTAGAAAAACACAATCATGCATGCGTATAAAACTGGCCTCTTCTCTGTGTTCATGCTTCTCTTCATGCACTAATTCAGCAACTCATGCTGCAGGAGATAACATGCCACGCTCTCTGCCTGCAAAGCTTTTAATGTGATGATACATTTAATGTATAGAGGGATTATTTGTTTATCAACAATGGTGGATGTGCAACTTGGGTGCAAACGCACTGCCTGGTATAGTTCATCAACTGACTTGAAGGAGTTAACCACAACACATTTTTAAACTAGATATCATCACTTTGACGGATCGTAAATGGCTCCCAGGTGTGTGACATAGCAGTGAGTGGACAGAAGGGATCAGCAAGTGGACAAATATTGGGAGGACAGACGTTTTTAGTGGATAAATCCGGCGTGTACCCAGAGAGCAATGTAAACACACAACTGTCACACTCTGCTCATGACTGCATTATCTGTGGACACTTACCAAACTGTGACATACCAGGACATAAACATATCAATAAATCAGAAACCCTCCCAGACCAAAAAGAGCACACAGACTGCTGAGGCTGTGTATATTAATGGTTGAATATTTCAGGTTTAATAAACTGGTTCATCATTTCATAATATTCCCTAATTTCACTTTGATCCTAAAATCTGTTTCTGTTCATAATAATTTATAGCTTCACTTATTATTTCCTCTCTATATTGAGTCCATGTTTGGTCATAACCTCAGCCCAAACCAACTTTTTCATTAAATGAAGTCAAATCTGTATTTTGAATATCAGCAGTTAATAGATAGATAGATAGATAGATAGATAGATAGATAGATAGATAGATAGATAGATAGATAGATAGATAGATAGATAGATAGATAGATAGAAAATACTTTATTTATCCCAGAGGGGAAATTCAGGAGTCACCGCAGCATTTAAGAAATCAAAAGTAAGAAAGAGTATAGAAAGTGCAAAAAGGTCCACAAGAAAATAGATGACAACAGCCCGTCCACCACTCTCCAGCCCAGCCAGTCTCCACCTCCACAGGGTCCAGGACTGAGCCTCCCCAGCAGTCTGTTCAGTCTCTGTCTCCTGGATCCTGTCTGCTCACAGCAGGCAAAGCTCCTCCAATGTGGGGCCGGCGTCCGATGTCAGCTCCGTCAGCCACGTCCGTGAACAGCACAATGCTGCTGGGTTAGCACAGCTAGCTCGTCCATCCCCTGGAGCTAGATAAGCCCACGTTCCCAACAACGATGGATGGAAGGACAGGTCCACGTCGTCACCTCCCAGCTCACACCCGAGAACCAGCACGTCGCCCTCACCTCCTCCTCCTCATCTCGAGGGAAATCATCAAGCCCTACACTAGTTAGCATTTACATGCTACAGGCTGCTAACAGCTAATTTCACATGTAAACAATGCAGCCATGGTTACATGTGGGATCTCCAGACAAACACAGGAGAAAAGTAGTAAAAATATCGCTGAAGCCACAAAAAGTTTGGTGTCTGTGACCGACAATGAATCATACAAAGTGATGATCCACTCCAGATACAAAGATTATGAAAAAGAGACGAAAAAATTACAAGAAATGGACAAAGACGAGAGAGCTGCTGCAACAGGCAGCTACTTGGGCAGCACCTAGCAACAGAAAATGTTAACGGATAATGTTGCTTGTTTGTGGTCAAACCTGGTTAACTGAGGTTGGATAAAGATGGCACATTTAATTACACACCCACAGACATTGCTGGTGTTTTAGTGTAAAGTGTGACCCTGCTAACTGGTGGCTCTCTGCTGTTAATCACTGACACCTTCAGCTGAGAGTCACCAGTTAGCATGGTCGCTATTAAGTCTATTACGTTATTAACAAAACATTGGTTGCACTGTAACTGCCCAAACTTGATAGATGTTGTCTCTGTCTCTATAGAATCATTTCTGACAACTGACCACAGAACAACCCGACACTTTGATGCTGACAACAGGTCGACAACAGGTCGAGCAGTGATTTTCTTATTATAAGTCAGTGAACAGCTGTAGATCCTCAGGTGGCTCTTCATCATCATCATCATCCTTATAAACTCTGCTCAATAGTCATAGATGCTGCATCATGTTGCTGATTTTAACTCGGCATTAAAGGACTTTGGAATAATTCTGAATGAATGGAGCTAAACCCTGCTTCCGTTGCATATTTTTAAAGATGTAAACTGTAAATTTTCAGTGGCCAGTAGGTGTCAGACATTTTGCAAAAGCCGCAAAACAACGGAAGTACAGGCACAACAGAAGTTAAAAGAGGTTACTTATCCAAACGGACACAGAACAGTTGCAAAAGTAAGTAAATGATTTTCTTTTTTAACTTCATCTATGATAAACAGAGCTTCATAGGGGTCTCACCTTGTAATATCCTTCATAGTATTTATATTATTTCTTATTAACCGGAAAAATATGTCATTTTGTAAAGCTTTTCGAATCAATAATGTTAGCATTAAAGTAGGGCTATCATTTTAACGCGTTAATTAGATTGATTAATTACACCGCAAATTAAGGCGTCATAAAAATAAACGCAGATTGATCTAGATCCCAAACCCGCGAGGCCTTCAAAGACGCACTTATTTTCAAATGTCTAGCATTTACAAACCGTTTGTCCTACATGGAAAAAGTGGTGTTCTCGTCAGATTATCAAATTTCCGACGGTCCCTGAATGTATCACACCTAGCAACATGCTTTGAACCGGGGGGAAGAGAGAGCGCTGTTAAGGGGACTGCCGTCCACATCTCGTTTAGTCACACGTCCTTTTTGAAAATCTACAGAAAATCAACCGTTTGCTGTAGCTCAATTCTGTAAAAAACAGATAATTTTACACTCTTTACTGCATCAAACAAGCCCTAAATGACCGAAAAATGTCTTGTGTTTAAATCTAAAGAATTCTTTGAAAATTTCCTTCCATCTTCCTTGTGTCATGTGTTAGCTTGGGGCTGCTCTGCACCAATGAGCAACAGTTTGTGTGTTCAGAGCATGTTAAACTGAAAATACTTCACTTTTCTTTGATCCAAGACTTGAAAAAAGTGTTTTGTACATAGTACCTTACAGTTTTTAGCCTTTAGCCCTGGTTCTCCTGACCTCATAGAAGTATAGAAGTTCATATTGCAGTGAAAATTGAGTCCACATCGAGTAAAAATGTGAACAGAAGCAAAAAACGTTCTAAAAATCAAATCAGCTTACCTTAGGTGCAGGACTGTGTAGATTTTGTAAAGATAGAACCATAACACTTTTTTCATTTGTTCCTTATGCCTCAGGGTACCTAAAAATGTGTTGTATTTATTCCCACCTTATTTTTAAATGTCTTTTAATGTCATTTTAATGTCCTGGAATTTAAAGCCTTTATTTGGGGACCTTAAGCAGATATGAGATTAAAATGTGATTAATCAGATTAATTAATTACAAATCCTGTAATTAATTTAATTAATTTTTTTAATCGCCTGACAGCACAGCATCAAAGCTGTTTTTATCATAGCTAAAGGTAAAAAAATAAAACAATAGTTTACTTACTTTCACAACTTTTCTGTGTCAGTTAGGATAACTGTCCTTTAAACTTGTGATCTGGTCTTTGCATTCATGTTGTTGCTTTTGCGAATCGTCTGACACCTACCAGCCACCGTAGAAATTGATCTATCGGGACTGTGTTGCCAGCTGAAGTGGTAAAGGGCCTGGTTTTGAAGTTGTGGTAATGACCCTTTAACTTTATGTGTACATGAAAATGACTTCTAAATGTCTGTATGAAAGCATCTTGAGGAGAAAACTTGATCCGACAGAAATAGTTTGACTTTATTTTGTGAGTCAGTGCAGTCAAGACATTTTTAAGGAACTCTTGAAAAAAAAGGCACTCTTGAGCCAAAACTCTCCCCCGGATAATAGATTCATTCTGAGCCCCTGCAGCCATGACCACCATTCCCCACCTCATCACACACATGCATACCCTCTGCCTGAAACACACACATGCACACACTCACACACACACACAATAGGGAGCACAGTGGAGGCTCAGCCTGGTTTTTAAATTCCATTGATTCAGGTCAAAGTGTGTGTGTTTGTCTACTTGTGTGCCTGTGTGTGTGCAGCATTCAGGGCAGAAACAGGAGAAGCGTTGCATCAGCTGCTCTGTCTCTCTCTGCCTCCCCATCACCCTCATCCCAGATGCCCACACTGCTGTTTTAAGGAGAGAAAGTCTTACTCCAGTTTGCACAGGCGAGATGGAAACCTAAACAATGCACCAGCGAGTGTGTAACTCCCTGTATCCAGCAGGCATCTATCCTGTTTAAGCCACAGCTCTGGGCTTCCTGCGACGGGACGTTAATCGCTTAATCTCCACGTCACTTCCACCGCCACTTCTCTCAATTATTCCCAGGATGCTCCACTTGCCGTACAGGGTGCCAGCTATTTTAATACTGCAGGCTGCCAGCCCTTTTGTGTGCATTCAGGAGATATCAACAATGGAAGTTGACAGGGAAGTGAGGAAAAAGCTATTGATTCATCCTATCTCTTACGTCTTTTCAATTGCCTTTAAGTAGCCGTGGCGCCTGTGAGAGTCTGGACTTGTTCAGGGGAACACTTAAATCCAGACAGCAGCCATTGTGTAATGTAGGGGAAAAAAAGGGAAAGAGGAAGCCTTTTCTGACAGAATTTAAGAAAAAGACCAACAAAGGTGGAAACTGAGCCACTCCGAGCAGTCATCTCTGAGTTTTACCTTTCAGATAAACTGAAGCTGATACACAAGAACCCATCCCTGATCTGAGACACCAATTACAACCCATTAGTGTCAAAGAGACACCATCACTCCCAAGTACTCTCACATTCCTCTCTGAGCTCACAGCAGCATGTTTACAGAAGCTGTAAACCAGTTTACCTATGTGAGGAAATGACAGCTGTGTGTCAGCCTTTGACTTTGATCCAAAGTTGTTTTATCCACACCATGTTTACGGAGAATGTGTCTGTCATTAAGAGAAATGCAGATGTAGGGTAGAGAACATATGTCATTCTTAGTTTATAAATTTGACTTACGTAAATGGCTTCATGACGACTGTTGAAATCTTTGGACGTGAGCGTAAAGATGTGACTTTGCAGAGATGTGTATTTATAGAACGCTGTTTTTTTTATTAAAGTCTACTTTCTTTGTTTCCTGAGGAAATCCAAGCTGACCACAGACACTGAGAAATGACAAATATATCAAAGTACGTCCATTACAGAATCCCTCATAAAGTCCTCTCAGTCCTTTCTTCTTTCCCCTAGATTTGAACTTTTTGGGCTCTAATTTCAAAGACCAGGCACAAGCGCAGGCGCACCTGCCCTGCACCGGCCTTCGCCGCGTGGACAGGGCGTGACCGGCGCACTTTGCAAGTTTCCTGCAGTGCCAAGAGAGGCGCAGTCAAGGCACAGAGGTGCGCGTCCACGCCTCCCTCGCGCGAATGGCAGAGAGGGAGGAGAAAAGCCGTGAGTGGGTTTAACACAGCCGAGCGCTGTTTTCACCAATCAAATGAGCGCCTCTCCTTGCCTTTAAATGCCCTGCGGCCGAGGCGCAGCGTCTGATTGGTGTGACTGATCCACAGCACTGTGGAAACAGTGCTGGTAAGACCCAGAAGTGGAGACGGTCCCTGCAGCAGGAGAATGGACAGCGGGGCGCACCAGAGGACACGAAGCGCGTCACCATGTGGGCCAGCTCCTGGGACAGATTTAATCTGTTCCTTTGTCATTAATATGAGTACGAAATGAAGAGACAGTTACACAGCTGGCTTATCCATTCAGAATACTTTTGATCCACCTGCACTCCTGGTTTGTCATCGCCAAATAGCAGAACCTTTGGTGATATACTGTATACTCTCCCAGTGTCTCCACCTCATCCTCCTTACAATAATGTACTCCATCTTTTTAGATCACTTCAAAAATAAAGACTAAAACAGAGAAATATGGAAAATCACAGCACAGAAAGCCAGTCTATGCCATGTGTGGCATGGACAGCCTGCGGCCTCTCGTTTGCATCTCACAGAACATGAGGGTCTAATATAGGGTGACCAAGCGTCCTCTTTTGCCCGGACATGTCCACTTTTTACGTCCTGTCCGGGGTGTCCGGGCGGGTTTAATAAATTCACAAAAATGTCCGGTGTTCACTGATTTTCATAGGACCATTACGCGCGTCCGTAAATTGACCGGCGCTTGCAAACAATACTATGATGCGCATCACTTACCGAGAGGCTGCCTTGTGGGCAGGTCTGCTCTGCGCATGCACACACACGCATAGAGAGGGTCAGAGAGAAGGCGAGAGAGAGAGACATAGACGGAGAGCGGAGAAGACGGGGCTGTTTAGACAGCGGAGCTGTATTGCACGGAAGATGCCTAAGCGTAAGTGCAGCTTCACAGATGAACTGCAAAAAATTTTTTCCGACATACCGTCCCAATCGGGACAAGTGGGTGGCGGAGTGAACCGTGTGCAAAGCTGGCACATATGTCTCAGTGTCCAATAAAGGTGCTGGAGATCTCAAAGCTCATATGGACACCGAAAAACATAAAAAAAGCTGTGCGAGGTGAGAGTTCTTCTGCAAAGTTGACTGACTTCTTTGTTAGACCTGGGCAAACAGAGGTTGCTGTAAATTCAGCGGAGGGTCCGATGGCATTTCATTCTGTAAAACACAACAGCTACAGGTCCATGGATTGTACCAGTGCCTTGCTAAAACAAGACATTTCCTGCCTCTGACGTTGCTAAAAAGTTTAGGAGTGCTGGCACCAATGCCCGGTACCTGGCAATCGGTACCAGTGCTCAACGGTACAAATTTTCGGTATTTTTTTGTAGTTATGTGGTAAAAAATATCAATTTCTTTAACAATTATATATATATATATTTTTCAATTTAACATATATATATCCTTCAGTATATACCCTTGCAATGCTGTGTTCATGTCCATCATGGAAAATCGACTATTCTTTCACTTCCTCACAGTCACAAGGATGTGTTCAGGTACCCAAACGTGGTACCTTTTGATTTTACATGAATCGGTACTCGGTACTTTTGACAGAATTTGGTCGGTACCTGATTCGGTACCCATCTCTAGGTGTAATAGCCCCCCATTCTGTTGAAGTCACTCATGAAGCACTCAAAAAAAATCCAGTACTGTGGTGTTTCCAGACGGGAGTGACCACGGGGCAGTGAAAATATTAAGAATATAAGAAGCCTGTCTGAATTTGTGCCTCGAGGCCAGTGCCGTTGTCCTCTTTTTTGTAAATCAAAATATGGTCACCCTAGTCTAATATCTAAAAATATTATGACACAAATAAACTCTCTTTTTAGTTTAAATGACTGGATGACCAGGGTAAGTTGAGGACATGCATTGTAGGGGGGGTGGAGCCCCCAAAAATCAGCCTGTAGTGTGTACCCGTCTTTAGAAAACCACCCTACCACTACGGCCCAGCCCTCCAAGTGGTCACAGAGGGAGATCACCTGTTACCACACTGTCAAAAATTATGTTTTTAATTTGGATTAAAGGGATGCAGGTGATGCCATGAGGTGTTAATTTGTCTCAAACTGAAACAGCCTGTGTGAGTGTGTGTGTGTGTGTGTGTGTGTGTAAGGAGCTGTGTGCACTGACATTAGGTGGCACTGTGAGTGTTAGTTTTGGACTCTAGGCTCCCTCTGAGTCCCTGCAGTCCCTCAAACAAAGCCTTCCATCAAATGGGAACCAGACAGCGGTGGCTGTGGGATTTTCATTAATGTTACTTACCATCTTAAACCCTTTGAACACACCCCCATCCCGCGCTGCGTGCAGACCTCCCCCGCTCCCCTCACCCCTTTAATGGTTCAGACTTTTATTACCTGGGCTGGTGGGACGTCCATAAAGTGACGCTCTGCCAGCAAGATGGCAAACACGTTCTCTCGTACTCTTGGTGTGTCTTCATGAGAGGAACTCAAAGAGTAATAGAGCTTCTGGGAGCCCCCTCTGTTCACCGGGGGACGCAGTCTGGCATCATCTGGCTGGTGTGACAGGTTCATTGATGGCAGCCTATTATACAGGTTTCCTGCACCAGAGCCAGGCAGACATCTGTGCATGTCATTTCCAGTGACCCACCTGAGGGACGGTGTACCATTACAGGAAGCTCTCAAGGATCAGACGCTCTCTGGCCGTACCAGCAGTTTGCTTCCTCACAGTGGCTCCCACAGGTTTAAAGAATGCTCAAAGAAAGAGTTTCCCTGGCTCCACATCACGTGACTGCACAGAAGAAAAGTCTCTGTTACTGTACTTTGTGTCGCACGAGTGTTTACGACCGCTGTGGTGGAGTGAAAACGATGCTTTCAGGGCCAGGCGAGCTCTAACAGGTGACAAATGACACATTTAGTCATGTAAAAAGCTTTCTTGCACTTTTCCCAGGCTCTGTATATCTCAGCAGCAAATTTAGAGAGTGTGAACACACCGTGCAGGCGAGAGCTTCCTATCACAGGGGGGAGGCGGAGGGGGGAGGCAGAGGAGAGAGTAGATTGCCTCTATTCAGATCGGAGGCGTTCTTGTCACAGTGGTGATGACAAACAGGCTGTAAGAGAGCGCCTCACACTCATTTGTCAGACTTGCTCTGACATCAAGAATGCTCGGGCTTTCAGGACTGATAAGAGCAGTGGTGTAATCCGTCTTCAAGTCAGTTCAGAAACACAAAGGACCACTGTATGCTTTTCATCACTCTGAATGGATGAATGATAAAGAAAAAATACTCTACATTCAGAGGCTGAGTGCTTTTCTTTGGAGGCTCTGCTGCTTCACCATTCTTTGAAATCCATCTCTAAAATAAGTGTTTTCTTTATGGACTACCTCAGATTACTGCTCCTCTGTGGGAGTTAAAGGGTTAAACTCCCACAGTTCACTGGTCAAACCTGGGACCTTGATTTGTCAGTCTTAACATCTGCTGTGTAGAGTTTTTTAATCACTCCAAGGCTTGAAAACAGTTTATTACACTGTCTGATTTCCTGCTCACTCTGTTCTGTATCCTGGAAGTCTTTGCTGCTGCTCTCCCTGCTGTTACAATTTTAAGAGAATATTTAATGTTGAAAGGAAGAGATGCTGAGTTGAATTTGTCAGCTGCTGAACTACATACTATTCTAATAGAGTTTTACACATCAGTGCAGACTCAAACTGGGAATAGTTCCTATATTTGAGCACATTTAGCAAGTTTACAGCAATTATTCATTATTTCTTTTAAAGTTTACAGTTTGTGGGACCAAGGTATAAGCGGATTAAACAACTCGGAAGCATGCGTTAGACCGTTCTAAGGCACGACGTGGAGTGGGAACACAACGACGCGCAGCGGAGTGGTGTTACTCCGCGGAGTGCCTTAGAACGGTCTAACGCACGCTTTCGAGTAGTTTAATCCTTACTTAATCCATATACAAGGCACATCGGATTATAAGGCCCACTGTTGGCTTTTGAGAAAACTGAAAGCTTTTAGGTGCGCCTTATAGTGCGGAAAAAAACAATATCTAGAAAACAGAAACCAAGAAAGTATTTCTTTAACACCATTTATTCAAACAATGTTTGAATCCACTGTAAGTTAAAGTTCATGAACTGAATATTTTATCCAATAGACATGAATAGTACAGCGCTGTGTGTTTGGGTCTTTTTTCCTACCAAAACTACTTATTGGGGGGTACTAGCCAGAAACTCCATCTGGACTGGTGCTTGTCTAAAGCTAAAGCTCTGTCCTTTCTGCAGAAACTCAACAACTCTTACTGCTGACATCTTTAAATGAATGGATTTTTCAGGATGTGAAAATGTGAGAGTTCAAAAACACATAAGAGGACACAAGACCAGATTAAACTTATGGAATGGGGCAGAAAAGATAAAAACTAGAGCATCAAAATAGTTCAGAATGCAAGATCAGAAATATTTGGGTCCAAAAATATTTTTTTGAGGTAAAAAAATAGTGTGATTAGGAAAATCAGTCCCGATAAAATCCAGATCCTGATCCTGCCATAAAAATATCCAACATATTTCCTCCGTACTGCCCCCTAATGGAGAACATGTTCCTAGGTCCTATGTCAGAAGCAGAGTTTGCTGATGTTTACGGAGCATGTAACACTGCAGAAAACTGACCATTGTACATCTGAGATAAAGAGACACCTGAGGGACAGGTGAGCTTTGATTTCATCTGTCTGTGATGAGGTTTATAAATATGTCATTAAGAGCTGCTGGACCTTTGATACAATATAAAATCAAATGATCTCACAATAAATGTTCAATGTGGATTAAGGCATAATTCCTAAATCATGATATGATAATGACATACTCATTGTACCTGTGAATGGAATGGATGATTTATGCCCATGAAAAACACATGATGTTCTGATTTTAATATTCCATAACAGGTAAA
Organism: Halichoeres trimaculatus; assembly: GCF_033239565.1. Classification (NCBI taxonomy): domain Eukaryota; kingdom Metazoa; phylum Chordata; class Actinopteri; order Labriformes; family Labridae; genus Halichoeres; species Halichoeres trimaculatus. The sequence goes on along the minus strand of NW_027437191.1, from coordinate 4,443,228 downwards.
TACAGAGATAAAGCATTTATATACCCATAAGTAAAATAATTTCATCATGAAAGTGCAACCAAGTGAACAAATTTAGGAACTAATTTACTGTTTGTAACAGTTACGGCTGTGCATGTATTTTGGCAACAGAAGTTCTGTAGAGTACAACGGCCGGACAAGCAATGTGAGGGGGTTATTCACCAAGAAAATGTTGTTGTTTTTTACACAAATAACCAATATGACAGATGGTAAACAACTCACAGGTTTTGTGTGGAATCGGTGAGTGAATGCAGAACATCAACTACAGAACAGACATTCAGTTGACAGACATTTTTGGTGGAGAAATCCAGCGTGTACCCTAGAGTGGAGTTTAATCACAGAAGTCACTTGATTCTTATGACTATTATCTGTGGACACTAAATAGGCTGTGAAACACAAAGACATGAACTCCTGTCAATAAACAAGAAACCCTCCAAACCAAGAGTCTGACACCTGAGTTATAGGAGCCAGAAAACTACGTCCTGATGGGAAACTGCACCTCGTCTATCAAATTATTAATGGTTTGTATTTCAATATTACCAATTGGACTGGTTAATAGTTTAATAGTATACTGTAGATTCACCTTGAACATTCAGTCCAGCAGCTAATATTGTTTTGAGGTCAAATCTGGTTAATTGAGGTTGGATAAATAAGACACATTTAATAACAGCCACAGTCGTTGTTGGTGTTATAGTGTGAAGTGTGACCCTGTCAAATGGTGACTTATGAGCTGACAAACACAGATGTTCGCTGAGAGTCACCAGTTAGCATTGTCACTCTTTGCTCTGTAGCAAAGCACTGTAGCAGTCAGAACTTGATAAAAGTTGACTCCATGGTATAGTTACATTTGTGACAACTGACCATAGAACAATCATACATTTTTATGCTGCTTGCAGTTTGAATTTGGTGTTAAAAGAACAATAACTTGTATGAATGAATGGCGCTTAATGTGCATGCATATTTTTGATAACGTCTACTGTAAATCGGTCTATAACAACGATGATGATGATGATGGTGATGATCCCTCTTGGATGACACCTGGTGCTCCCAGCCCAGCGCGGCTCCAAATCTCTAGCCAGACTTTTCCCCCTTTGTTGTGCCCAAATAATGGAATGAACTGTCTAACTGTATACGATCCACAGAGTCCCTTTCTACTTTGAGAGATGAATGAAGACTCATCTGTTCAGGAAACATTTAGGCACTTACTCTTACCCTTCTCCTCTTTGTCCTCAGGGGTAGAATGGTCAGAAGGTCTTAAACCCAGCTGTTAGCCAGTATTTAACGCTGACCATTGAATCTTGTTGAAGGTTTATATAATGCTGCAGTGGTTCATTGTGGTTAGTCATGGACATATTTTTCTACATGGGGAAAACAAAAACAAAACAAGCAAAAAAATTAAAAAAAATCTTGCACTGAATTGCACATCGCTTTGGACAAAAGCATCTACTAAATGAAAGTGTAGAACTGTAGAACTGAATGGGCCAAATTCCTGGATGTGCAGGCCCCGCCCCTCAGGGCCGGCCAGAAACACCCAGCATGAGTAACCTGTGATAAGATGTGTAATTACTCCATAACAAATTAAAGAGAATAAAGAGCCAGATGTAATCAAATTCCATTCAACACCTGTTCCCTGCACCATCAGTTCTGCTGCGAACAAACATCTGCTCTGTGTGTTTGTTTGCAGTGATACTGATGTGTCCTGTTTGAAAACCACAGGCCTGGAATGGAAGGCTTTTGTCAGCGTAGTAAACAGCATGCTTCACTGTTTCAGACAGACATCGGATAGCTTCATGTTACTCTGGATCTGCAAACATCAGCTGCTGTCAGTCAATCCCTGCTGCTGTCGCTGTGATGTTGAACCTGTTCACCTTCCACGGCATGTCACGGTCACACACATGTGGAAAGGGACGCACGGCACCAAGAGAAGCTACACTTCTACAGCCCTCAGGAGAGATTATAATGTCTGTTATCAAATGCATGTTGTTGTTTCATGAAACATTTGATGTTTGCTTCCACGAATCAGAGGCAAGATGGGAAGCGGAGTGACAACCATGTGGATGAATCTGAGCTTTGTGACCTCAGCTGCTACACGAAGGCCTGGAAAGAGGACAAACTCCACCAGCACAGAAAAGTTTCACTCCAGGAAAGTTTTGTCCTGATGCTGGAGATAAAAGGTCAACAATGTCACCAAATCAATGAGGATCCTCCTCTGGAGTGAGGTTTCAGCAGCACACATTCAGCTCTGGACTGAAGTGAAAGTGTTGGTCCAGCAGTTTGCTGAGCTGGACTCGGGACTGTTTCCATTTGTCACCGTTTTGTTCCAGTATTGACCCCTAAAGTTGTTGTTTTGAGTGTGCCACCAGCCTCCTTTGCTGAATGCAGTGTGAGATTCAGTCGCTGTGTTTCATCCTCAAACTGTGCAGTATGTTTCCACACAGCAGACAGAAAGAGCTGGCTGTGGTCAGAGGGAACACATCCTCCAGGCCTTTAGAGCTGCTGCTTCTCGTCTGATGACGAGGAATAAAAGATGATGACCATGTTCTGCACCTCCTCTCTGCCCGGGGCGGAGTTGCAGGTGCAGTTAGGAAGCATCCCTCCGGCTTTGGCCCAGGGGGAGATGCAGTGGGAGAGCTTCCCAGTCTGCTCCACAATCAATCAGATATTCTGCTGGCTGATGCATTATTAAGTTTCCAGGGTGCCATAAAGTTAGATGACCTTCTGTGCATCCTGCAATGTCTCGTTTTATTTCAGTCTGCAGGGCTTTTTTAAGTTGCAGTACAACCAGGGGTGAAAGAAGTTTTAAATTCTGGCTGGTACTATGACCAAAACTTTCATCTATCTCTCTCATACCATGCATTTTAAAACAGCAAAGTCAAAACCAAAGAAAATATAAGCATTTCAATACTTTACTGTAGGCTGCCTGTAGGCCTGTGGAGTAGGCAGAAATTAAAAACACTTGATTATATGGTAAAATCTTCCTTTTAACCGAAACATCGATAAACATTTAGAAAACAAGTCTGCAAGTACAGGTCAAAAGGTCATGAGCAAAAAGTGGAACTACCCTCTTCAAAACCATACGTTAAGTCTTGGATTTGAAAATAGGGGTAATTTTCTGGCGCCTGTTGTGAGCCATTCCAAAGAGGTGTAATGGGGTATGGCATGGTATGGTATGTAAGATAGTTTCCCAGCCAAAACAGGAGAATTGACAATTACAGATTGTTCCAAACCAAACTATTTTTTGTTTGTATGTTGTTGTTGTTGTTGTTGTTGTTTTAATTTAAACAATTTTTTGTCCCTGACTTTTTTTGGGGGGGTTCCTTTGTGTAATTGTTTGCATTATGTACACACAAAATCAGTTGTTAGCAGCCTGTAGCATACAGATGCTAACTAGTGCTAGGCCTGAAGTTCCCTGTGAGCTGAGGAGAAGGAGGTAAGGATGGCGTGCTGACGCTGTGGTGTGAGCTAAGAAGTGATGACATCGTCCTGTCCTTCCATCCATCATTATGGGGAATGTAAGATCTACCTCCGATAAGATGGAAGAACTGGGTTAGTCGTGCTGAGAATAGCACTAAGCTATGGCTAACAGAGCTAACACTGGACACAAATGCTACATTGAAAGGATTTCACCTGCTGTGAGCAGACAGGATACAGGAGACAGAGACTGAATAGACTGGGGAAGAAGTTCAGCTCAGTCCTGGTGGAGGCTGACTGGAGAATGATGGACAAGCTGTCATCTCGGATGGACATTCAGTTACACCAATTCTATCTATATATTCTGCTGCTGTAACTACAAATTTCCCTTTGTGGGATAAAAAAAGGAGTATCTTATCTGTTTTGTTGCTAGGCGCTGCCCAAGTAGCTGCCTGTTGCAGCAGCTCTCTCTTCTTTGTCTGTTTCTTTTAATTTTTTTCGTCTCTTTTCGTCATCTTTGTATTTGGAGTGGATCATCACTTTGTATGGTTCATTGTTGGTCACCAAACTTTTTGTGGCTTCAGTGATATTTTTACTACTTTTCTCCCGTGTTTGTCTGGAGATCCTACATGTAACCATGGCTGCATTGTTTACATGTGAAATTAGCTGTTAGCAGCCTATAGCATGTCAATGCTAACTAGTGTAGGGCTTGATGATTTCCCTCAAGATGAGGAGGAGGAGGTGAGGAAGACGTGCTGGTTCTCAAGTGTGATCTGGGAGGTGAGGACGTCGACCTGTCCTTCATCCATCGTTGTTGGGAACGTGGGATCTAGCTCAGGTGGGATGGACGAGCTAGCCGTGCTAGCCCAGCGGCAGAGGGGCTGCTGGAGGGCAGAGTGGCATCGTGCTGTTCACAAGACGTGGCTGACGGAGCTGACATCGGACGCCGGCGCCACATTGGAGGAGTTTCGCCTGCTGTGAGCAGACAGGATCCAGCAGACAGAGACTGAACAGACTGCTGGGGAGGCTCAGTCCTGGACCCTGTGGAGGTGGAGACTGGCTGGGCTGGAGAGTGGTGGACGGGCTGTCGTCATCTATTTTATTATGGACCTTTTTGCACTTTCTATTCACTTTCTTACTTTTTTTTCTTGATTGCTGCTGTGACTCCTGAATTTCCCCTCGGGGATAAATGAAGTATTTTCTATTTCTGTTCTATTTTCTATTAACTCTCTGTTTTTATGTCTGTATCTGCTCCTTCATGACAGTACAGCACTGACACAGCCCTCCTCTTCTCTACAGACCTTCTCACTGCAGCTTTTGACACCACCCGCCCTCCTCCTCACCTGAGAATCCTCTGGTGACCTCAACGACTCCACCCTCTCCTGAGCAGACAACAGTTCACTGATATCAGTTATAGCTCTTCTGTCCTCAGGTACCCCCCCAGTCTTCGGTGCTTTGTCCTCTCCTGTTCATCGTCCAAATGCTACCCCCTGGAAACACAGCATATTTGTCTCTTCATCCTGGCCATGGAGCAGGAACACACATGCAGATGAACACATGTCAGATTTAGGTCTGAGGGAGCACCACTGAGCATGGTTGGACCATCAGGTCTCCACAGAGGGTCTTGTTGGGTTGAATCAGCTGTTGTTATGCCAAGTGGATGATTGTTTTAAATAAAACTGATGAACGTTGATGTATTTGTGCTGACACACCGCATGTGAACCCTTTAATCTGTTGGTTCCTCACCCTGAGACATGTCATCTGCAGGCTACAAATGGATCCTGAAGCCGCTGTGAGGCTACAGGCTGATGGATGGAGAGTCAGGTCTGTGTGACACGGGCTCTGCTGGGGACCCTGAGTTCAGGGCATCTGCTGTGGTGAAAGGAAGCCTGGCACCCAGTGAGTCTCCCTCTTAACCCTCCTCACCACCCTCTGGTGCTCAGGAGGAGAGCCACAGAGGCAGACAGTAACTTGTGATGAATGTGAGCCATGACTGAGAGGCGGGGGGTGGGGGGGTCAGAGCGTATCAGCCCCGGAGCCTCGCTTCTCTATCACCACCACACAAACACACCCACCTCCTCCCACTGCGGCTCTGCTGGGAGAACAGTGAGGAGAGGAGTGCTGAATGCTACAGTCCTCATACTGTGTAAGGACAAGCAGAACAAATACCAAAGAGCTCTCCTCGTTTTTCACTCGTTTCTGCAAACAAACAGGCTCTAACCTTTAGCAGGATGAGTTTGCTCTCACTCCATTTATTCACAGGCTGTTGTTCCTCAGAAAAATCAGTGTGTGGTGTCACAGCTACAGAAAAGCAGACAGTCCTCAGACTCATGTTTCTGTCCTCCTGTCAGACCTTGATGTGCTGGAGCTAATCACAGCTGCAGATCTCACATAATAACAGCGGTTTGATGGAAGACTTCATGTAGCTGATGTATTTTATGGCAGAGATGGAGCAATCTGACTCTGCTATGGAAAAAATACTAAACTTAATGAAGTCTTCTCTTATGAACAGAACAGGATGTCGAGGTAAGAACAAGTTCAACACCCCTCGCTGCATCCATCAGGTCATGTTTCTGCATGTCGCTTGGCCCTGCTCCAGCTATGCTCTTCTTCCGTTGCAGCTGTCAGTTTGATGTCTATCATTCAGTATTTCAAGTTTGCTTTGCTTCTGCTGCACTCCTATAACATGAGCAGGAATTCACCACGTCATTCATTGATTGATTCATTTGACCTTTATTTTACCAAGTAAAAAGTCTGGAGTGATCAGCAGAAGCAACATACAACCACAATCTGTTGAAGATAACGTATGAATACATCAGATGCGTCTCTGCTCCGTCACAGCAAATGGATCATATCGGTTTCCCATTCAAGTCAGTCGGTCAACTTACGCTGGATCCATTCCGTTGTGGTATGTCTTCGAGGCTGGTCCGTCGTGTTGCAGGTAATACACAGCTATCCTATTTTTGACGCATAAATTCAGTGCAGAGAAGATTGAGCAAGACAGGAAGTTTTAACCGGAAACTACCTAAAAACTTTCAAAATACAACAAACCCAGACCAGGATTCAACAGGTTTGAGGTTTTACAGCCCAACATGAATGAATGAGTGGGAAGCGTGGGAACTCCTCAGTCTGTGACTCCAGCCGTCTGTTAGTCATACAGCCTTTTGCCGGGGTCTGCTTCCTGGACCTCAACCGTTAACTTATTCCGAAGAAGAGGAGCCTGATAACTAAAGGCTCGACCTCCCATGCTACTTTTAGAGACCCTAGGTACAACGAGCAGACCTGCATGTTGAGAACGCAAAGACCTAGACGGATAATACAGAACAATTAACTCTTTAAGATAGAATGGCCCGATGCCATTAAGCGCTTTGTAAGTCAGAAGAATTTAAAACTATATCCTAGATTTTATAGGTAACCAGTGTAGAGATGCTAACACTGGAGAGATGTGCTCTCTCCTCCCAGTCCAAGTCAGTACCTGAGCGGCAGCATTCTGAACCAGCTGAAGAGTCCTGATAGACTTTTTAGGACAGCCGGATAAAAGAGAGTTACAGTAGTCCAGCCAAGAAGAAACAAAAGCATGGACTAGTTTCTCACCATCGCTCTGAGACAAGATGTGTCTAATTCTCTTGATATTGTGAAGATGAAAAAATGCCGTCCTTAAGACCTGTTGGATGTGAGAATTAAAGGACAGGTCCTGATCAGGTTGACTTAAAAAAAAAAAAAATTAAAAATAATCATGCAAAAGGTTCATCGTGCAAATTAAACAATGTCATCATTTAGTGACTTGTAGCAACTTCTGGGGCAGCCAATAGCCACTTTTCTCACTAAGGAGTTGTTAAAAATGCAGCCAATCTTGGTTTGTCTTGATTCTTTCATTGGCTACATTTACTTGTAGTGAATATTCAGGTTAAGGACGTTATTCCAGTTTCTTTTTATTAAAGATTTTTTTGGCTTTTTTATGTATTTGATGCAAAAGTAGAGGACAGTGGATAGAGTAGGAAACAGGGCCAGAGTGGGGAGCAACATGTGGGAAAGAGGCCACAGGCTGGAATTGAACCCAGGGCACCAACACAAGGGCAAACCTCATGGACTGCAACCTAAACTACTAGGTTATCTGCGCTTCAGTATTCCTTCCGTCCATTGTTTCTTCCTGTATCCATAACAACAGCAGCACCAACAACAACAACAATAACAGCAGCAGCAGCACGGCGGACTTCCTGTGCTCTGAAGACCAAGGCTGTGTTCGAAATCACTCCCTATTCACTATATAGTGCCATTTTGTAGTGCTGTCAAAAATCTGAGTGATCATGGTCATTCACTATATAGTCCACTCAATGTATCCCACCATGCATTTTGAAAAGTAGTGTATTAGCGATGCTCACTATATGAGCAATATATACCATCATGCATTACGGTTCAAACAGAGGAGAATGGCTGGATTACTGATAACATGAAACAACATTAACAACTGTCAGAGAATAACACTTAGCTCTCTAACTTTCGGATGAGCCTGTCTCACAACTTCGAGTAGAGAAACAAACAACACGGACGTTAGCCGCTGAACTGTTCATTGCGGGTGATGCATTCACTGGACATTGTAATTCTCGAACACAGCATAAGTTGCTGTGCAAATATACGTCTTATCTAATTAAAAAATAATGTGTAATAAATGTTTCTATTATATTTGGCTGTTGCAGAAAATACGTTAAGTATGATATTAGTTATCACTAAAAGAAATACCGTTTTGCAGTATTTCTGAAAAATGATAACTCTACATTCCCAGCCGTCCGTGAGCGACCAGTGACGAGAGCGTAATTACGTCATCGTCAGCGACTGGTGAGTGAGTCAGTAGTGTCCAAAATGTTGTTTTAATTAAGCTGATTGAGTTGACTATATAGTCCACTTCATCTAATAATGGCCTTGTTGTTCCTTTGGAAGGAGATATCCTGATAGGCGTATACATGACCAAATATTCAGGTTAGTAAAGAAGTCACCCAGGGGGAATTTCCAGGTTTTTAAAAAACAGAATATAGTTTTTACATGACTGTGGGCAACCAGGTTATTGCTAATATTCAAAATATGTAAGGGTTACTGACTGCAAACGTAGCAAAGTGTGTTGTGTTTTTCTTCTTCTGTGCTACGTACACTATCATAGCTACTCTGATTAGCTTCCACTCACTGTCATCAACATGGAAAGTTACTTGCACACTGGGAGTGCTGTGATTGGCTGAGGTAACCACAATTGCTTGCTGCCCAGAAAACACACCGACACAACCAAACTAGTATTGTCAGGCGATTAAAAAAAATAATCTAATTAATTACAGGATTTGTAATTAATTAATCTAATTAATTGCATTTTAATCTCATATCTGCTTTAGGCCCCAAAATAAAGAATTTGAATTCCAGGACATTAAAATTACATTAAAAGACATTAAAAAACATTAAAAAATAAGATGGGAAACACAACATTTTTAGGTACCCTGAGGCATAAGGAAGACATGAAAAAAGTTTTATGGTTCTTTCTTTACAAAATCTACACATTCCTGAACCTAAGATAAGCTGTTTTGATTTTTAGGACAGTTTTTGCCTCTGTCACAGTTTTACTAAATGTGGACTCAATTTTCACTGCAATATGAACTTTTATACTTCTATGAGGTCAGGAGAACCAGGGCTAAAGGCTGAAACTCTGAGGAACTATGTACAAAACACTTAATTCAAGTTTTGGATCAAAGAAAGGTGAAGTATTTTTTGTTTTACAAGCTCTGAACACACAAACTGTTGCTCATTGGTGAAGAGCAGCCCAAAGCTGAAACATGACACCAGGAAGATGGAAGGAAATTTTCAAAGAATTCTTTAGATTTAAATACAGGACAAATATCGATCATTCGGGGCTTGCTTAATGCATTAAAGAGTGTATAATTACCTGTTTTTTTTTGACAGAATTGAGCTAAATCCCCCCCTAGTTTAAAAGCATTTTGCTGGCTTCGTGTGATACATTTAAGGACCGTCCGAAATTTGAGAATCTGACGAGAACACCACTTTTTTTTTTTTTTTTTTTTTTTTTTTTACAGCTTTTGAATAGCACAAACGGTTTGTAAATGCCAGACATTTGAAAATAAGTGCGTCTTTGAACCCCCCGCGGTTTGGGATCCAGATTAATCTGTGTCAATTTTTAGAATGCGTTAATTTGCGGTGTAATTAATTAATCTAATTAACGCGTTAAAATGACAGCCCTAAACCAAACATCAACATACAGGCAGAGGAGGGGGTTGAGGCAGACACAGACACTGACACACATGTTTAAAGGCCTGTAAGAGACGATTGAGCAGGTTTATTCCTGTAAAATTTGACATTTTATTTTAGGAGAGTCCAGCAGATCCTACCTTTAAGTAAAATACTGTTGCACCAAAATCTGTCCTTAAATCCAAAAATGTCTTGTAATGTCCTCTCAGTGTTAAAGACAGTTCAGTACAGAACTCTGCAGAAGCCTCAGCAGTCAGCAGAGCTCTCAATCATGGCATCACATCCCGTCTTTTTGGCCTCCTTGTGTAAATTGAAAGTTCACCACTTTGAAACAGAAAAATGAGTAGGAGGTGGTATGACAGCAACCATGTCTGAGAAAACGTGTATGTTGTGCATTTTAGCTTTACAGTTTGAGCCTGGTTCAGTCTGTTAAAGGACCAGCGTCAGAGCCAGCCAGCAGAGGGAGCGCTTAGAGTTATGGCTTCATGTGTTTTTTTTGTTTTTTTTTCCAAAGTTTTTGGCTTTAACACACGGTCTACTGCCTGCAGCATTACGTTTTGGAAACGGTCGATATCCTTGCTGATGTTTGGATTTTTAACAGAGGTCAAATAGAGACAGTGGAATAATTAGCATTCAAAACTTTTTCCCAGAGGCTGTGAGTCAAAGTTTGGGAACGGAATGCACCCAGCAGTGGAAGATTAAAAATGATTCTTCTATTTATAAAATGATTATTAAATTCAACAAATCTCTACGACTCTATCTACCACACACACACACACACACACACACACACACACACACACACACACACACACACACACACAGACACACATCTCCTCAGGTACAGCTTGTTCCGTGTAACAAAATAAAAGTACACACTGGATCCTCTTGAGCTGTAATGACACAATGATTTATTAATGAACTTTCACAGACGGAAACACTGAAATTATTTCAAACTTCTGCAAAACGCCTGATGAAAATATGCTTCTCTGGCCGCTCCCATTTCCAATTTTCAGCAGAGAAGTATTTCAGGGCATGAATCCTCGAACGAGACCCAGCAGGTCAGCTGATGTGTTCACCGCTTCTTCAAACGCTGCCGCTATAGATTCACCTCCCGTGTACCGCGTTTTCCCTGAGCAGCAGCTGTGTGTGGGAGTCGACGCCGACTTATCTGCATTGTTTAGCTGCTCCTCGCAAAAAACTCCGGGCTCCGCAGTGTCGTCTCCTTAGCAACCATGCAAAGCACACAACAAAAATCTATTGAATTCCCCCCCAATGCAAGGCGGACGAGAGGGGGAGGGGGTGTGGAGTTGGTGGTGGTGTCCAAAGTGCACGGAACATGAAATCAATATTCTACTTGGCAGAGAACTTTAGACGCTGTGTTGTTTGCCCGTTGGCTCATCGGTCGTGAGGTCAACTCTTTGAGCATCCATCACTGGGGTCCGTGTCCAGCCCTGAGCCAAGCCGTGCCCAAGACAAGCTCCAGCCGAGAGGGTCGGCCCGCGGAGACGTATGGGGAGGCAGGGAAATGAGCTCACTGGAGAGACGGGTCACTGGTGTTAAATAATCACTCTCCGGCTCTGTCGGATGTGTGGAAGTACTGTTTGAATGCGGCGTTCAAAGGCTCGGCTTTCATTGTAGTTGAAAAGAGGCGCTTGATTTCTTTAACCTCCCTCCTCAGGCCTCCTCTCTGAGCTCTAATTGCTTGCTCCTGAACGCACACCTTTTGTTGTGCACTGAACAACGCTCCATACAAATTAGTTGTCGGCAGTAGGAACACAGACATTCTTCTATTAATTGCTTCGTTCTTTAATGGACATAATTGTTGTCTCCACACAACAAACCCTTTGGACATACGTAAGATAATGAACTGTGTTGTAATTCATTAATGGAGAGAGGATGTGGGAAGTCTAATTTCATTAACACTGTACCAAACACTGTGCTAAATAATTTGCTAAATGGGTTCCATTATGTATAGCTAATTGTATCTTTCTCATAAACACATCAGCTTTCAGAAAAGCAGCAGAGGCGTAGCAGCGTGAGCAGCAGCATTTCTTAACAGCCTGAAAATGAAGCTAATTATGATGTCATGTGTCCCGCCACACTGCCGCCTTTTTCAGGGTATTTTCTTCTTCTTTGGTGTGGCGTTGTGCGGCAATGTCAGGAGTGAGTGGGCCGGGAGTTAATCATTTCTAGATTGTGTGGAGATTGCTTTGAGGCTAATTTCTTCCTTTGCAGTTGGTGATTAATGCTCGGTCTGCGAGGTCACGGGAGATAAGGCCCGGCCGCTCCGTTAGCTCCCAGTGAAGATAATGCAGAGCAGACCTTATCAAGGGCACGGAGGCAGCCGGAGCACAGGCTACTGGAGGGACTCTGCGTGCATATGGCCATAACGAAATATCATCGGCCATCAAGCAGCACAATCAATTACCTCATCCCTGCAGGACTCTCATGGTTGGAGAGGGAGGACGGGGGGCATGATATGTCAGAGGAAATCTTTAAGGATCCTATCGTGAGGCTGACCTGCTTTACTGTTTTTACAGAGACTCATAGAAACACGAGAAACAGAAAAAGAAATTGAACATAAAGGCCTCTTTGAGAATAAAAAGGAAGAGTACCTCAGATCACCTTACAGCATTTTAACCCCTGCCCCTTCAGTTTGTTCAAACTCAAACCTTTAAAGGGGACATATCATGCTGATCCCTGATTTAATACTTGCATATGATAAATTTGAAAACAAGACCTTACACCCCCTGAATTTTCAAAAAATGAGATATTGTATATTTTCTGATATCTTAAAACGAGATTTGATGCCTCTGAAAATAGGTCATTGCCATTTGGCCGCGAGATTTCGACCGTCGTGACGACTAAAGAATCCTTTCTTTTTATTGGAGTAATCTGATAAAGCAGCTCCTCCTCTGTGATCTCAGTTAGTCACACAACCGCCACCAAGGGATACACCCACCAAGAGCCGACTGACTGAGTGCTGGATGCAGGGACTCTGCTCTGCTGAGCAGCTCGGCTTTACATGGTGAATTAGCAGTTAAAACACTGTAGTTTTAGCAGATGTTGTAATACTTGTGAGACTGTGATATTTGCATGCTTGTTCTGACATGCACTGTTAACCTGGACCACAATAATGCTGCGGTAATAACATAGTGACGAACTGACGGTAGAGACTACACTTTCAGCATGATGGATAAAACAGACAGAGAAAAGTGAAGGAGCAGGATGGAGCCCTGTTATAGAAATAGTTTATTGGTGAAGTCTGCCTATATTTCCACGTATAAACTATACATGTTACAGTACCGGTTTGACTCACCACACTAAAGCGTCCTGAGATGATCTGTGTCCAGGTGGATTTCTTCCTCCTGAGCTGCAGAACCGTCCGGGTCTGACTCGGGGTCCAATACAAAAGGACGTATCCTACACTCTGCCATTTTATTAGTGACATCAATGCCTTATGGTGAAGTAATGGCAAACAGCAAACTCGCTCGGTCTGCTCCATCCAATATGGCGATTTTGTAAATACTGCCATGCTGCAAAAACTGCCCCCTGGCTCTACCCCCTCCGCCCCTCTGATAGAACTGACCAATCAGAGCACAAAGGGCTGTGACGTTGTGAGGTTACTGGAGGTCATTCTGGAAACGGAGCATTTCAACGAGATCTTCAGAATGGCCTAAAATGAGGATATTGAGAACGCTATTGTGGGGCAATGAAGGAACTAAATGACTTGTACTGAGGGCAGAAATGCTTTACAGGCATCCTAGTCTGGCATAGTGAAAAGGAGAAACAAGCATGATATGTCCCCTTTAAGGTGTTCTGACCTTTATTGTAAAAACTATGTTGCTAATTGGTGGGTCACAGGAGGTATTTATGTGAAATCACATACAACTTTAAACTTTGCATTCTTTAACTCTTGCATTGTGTTGAAAAAAACTGCATTGGTCATGTCATTTTGACACCCCAGTTTCCTCCCACAGTCCAAAAACATGCTCATCAGGTTAATCAGTCATTCCCAAAGTCTGGGTCCTGACCCAAAGGTGGGTCTCCAGAGATTTTTTATGGGTTGGCAAATTTGTTTCCATAATGTTTGCATGAAATGCACGTGTTCCTTAACCAGAAGAAGTCTCCTCTTGCCGATTTGTTTACTGATGATTGTCTCCTCATACTGTAATATCTGGTTATTTTTTCATATCTGGTTATTTTTTCATCGCCACAATGTTTACTGTGACTGGAAACATGCTTTAAAGTCTGAAGCCATGAGCTCAAACAGCCAAAGCCAAACCACCATATCTTTCCTACTGTTTTACACCACTCAGAGGAAAACGCTGCCACTACCACAGATATGAAAGAGTTAACCCATTGATAACTTTGGTCGCTAATTTCCAAAAGAAAGATCTGAAGTCGGATTCAAAACCTGTTTGACTTTGAAAGTCCAAAAATACCGGACAGGCACCAACTGCAGAAATCTGCTGAATCTGCTGACTGTCTTGGTTGCTCCACCTTGGCACAATTTTGCACAAAATATTTTATTATAATATTTGATGCATTATTAATGTCTGTGACGAGAGATACTCTCACTTTTTCCCCTGAACACCTGATTTTTCTTTTATAAAAGATGGAACCATGGAGCAACACACACACACA